>NC_090701.1:5707500-6332500 GCF_040954835.1 Lepisosteus oculatus | reverse complement strand
TGATTAAGGTAGTGTGTGTTTGTGTAAGCCAACCTGGTGGCATCAGGAGAGGACATCAAGGCTGGAGGCGGACATGGGAGTCCGAGACACTGTTTTTGTGTGAAACAATGGCCTAATGGAATAGGAGCAGGAGCCTCCGTGTTGGTGTCTGGGAGCAGGAGATTCCCAGCAGTGAAGACAACAGGATGAAACTTGGTGAGCCTAAAACTCTGAAAGCAAAGGGTCCAGAAGTAACAGAATGTGGAGTCATGTATCCTGTTACCCTGACGAGGGGGGCGAGCTAATGTATTACTGGATTTTTTATTTAAATAAAATAAAGGCTTAATAAAAGTTTTTATAAGGATAACTTTATACATATAAACTTTATACATACAGCTGAAAAGTCAACCTCTTTCTTTTCTTCCTTCTTACATTTCTATGTACATCTCTGTAGTCCAAAGTCATAGACCCACCAGATACACTCTTGATCTGCCCCTGCTCTGCCTCCTTCCATTTTCCTTCTCTTCTTCTCTCTGTTTTCTGGCTCCTCACCACCCACAGATCATCTCCATTTCTAAAATAAACTGTCCTAAATCCCTTTAGAATTCTTGGTTTGTCTAATTTCTTCCTTTTTCATCTTAAAACTCTCAAGTGAACACTCAGCTGCCAGCTCCATGCTCTTCTTCATAAATATACAGTACTGTATATTCTCCTTGAGCTCTCCAATCTGGTTTTCTCCTTGTATGTTCTGTTCAACCCACTCTTGATGATGTGTAAGCTCTTTCTCTGTACACCTGCTCCCTTGTGTTCAAATCTCCTCCCATGGTTTGTCCTACCATGTTTATACCAATGATGTCCAAATCTTTCTCTTGTTCCTGCTTACAGCTTCCAATATCCCCTCTTAGATTTCCTCATGTCTTTCTGCCAACCTGTCCGACATGCATGCACAGTACCTGAAACACAGCTTCTTCCTGTCACACCCTCTACAGCTAGAGGGCGCTCCTACTCTGTCCTTTTGCTAGTTTCCCTGTACTTTGCTTGTTCTTCCGGTGTGTCTTTGTTTGGGGTTATATATTTCTAAGCTTCCTTGCTTAGAATTGAGGGTTCGGATGTATTGAGACCCACCTATCACCAGGTTGTCTCCTCCGTGGCCTGAGGGCATATGTTTCTACCCAACATCGTCTGATCCCCTGAGCCCGGGCTAACCGCAGTTTTGTCACTATGCATAGGGTCTTTATTGCTCTCCTGGCATGCCTTTCCGACATCTGTGACACGTTCCTTGTCTTCTTGACTCCCCTTTACTGAGCTTTACATGGATTTTCCACATCTTCCTTCCACTTGTTTCTCTCTCAGCACTGCTAGATAGCATTTTCTTTTATTATTTCTTAAATGAAATAATGCTGTTATGCTTATTTGTTTTTAGCAAGATGTGATCAAATGTATTAAAACATTGAATGTCTTAAAATTGTTCTACATAGAAAAGTAAATTACATGGTAATCAGAATCATTTTTGCATTCATATAATCTTGATTTTAACATTGGTCTATGTGCATTTTATGTATCTTTTTCAGCCATACTAATTATAACATTAATGTAATAAATATGCATGCTTATAATTAATTCACAACCTATATTTGCATTTATTACTGTCAATACTGCTTTAAATGATTATATTCATCAACATCCTTTTTCCCCTGTACCCTAGCATAACTTCTTACTTCTTGGTAACATTAATGCTGAATGCAAATTGACTACTAAACAGTGAATTTCTGGGAAGGGATAAAACGTATGGTCATCCATAGGATATTTATTGTTAATGTCTCTTGACTATGTGATACAGCTTTAAACTTTTTGTCATGTACAGAATTTGCAGTTTTCAGGCACATTTCTGCAGCTTTTTAGAGTGAGAAGGCAATTTACACTTTATTCTAGACATACTGAGTGTCCTATTGTATGTGCAATATAAGTGATATGAGCAAAACAGTAGGACTTTCTCAATATCTTGTGCTCTCACTGTGATGCTGAGAAAATATAGTCATTCTGAACTCCACGCAAACCAAGCCATTGCCTATTAATCATATTTTCAAAACGAGTGACTTTTATAAAAACAAAAAAACATTTTCTTTGCTAGGATCAAGTTCAGTTTATGACAATGCAGGTGTGCATAAAGTCAATATTACTCTCATCACCTCAGCTGCATAAGAGATATTCATGAGCATTCAGGGTCACTGGGACCTGCCTGGAGTTGTTTGTTCCCATGGTAACAGTGAGACTAATTCACACCTGTCACACTTTACACCATTCAGGCAATAAGAACTAGTGCTTAAGAAAAGAAAGGATATAACAGACCAGACTATTATTTTGTATAAGTAAAAAGCTGATCAACATTAACATGAATTAACATGCTAGAATTGCATCCTTAAATACGCCTTGTTTTACTCTTGTAATGTATAACACTTCTGATGGGTTCAATCACTGCAACACAAGCATGTTTTTTGCAGAATCTGTTCCTAGACCAAAGCTTCAGTAGGTAGATGGCACAGACAAGAAGAATTACTCATCTGTTACTGATGAGTCACAGACCTAAGGGAAGTGAAACAGTGGTGTCAGCATCCCAAAGACAAGTGAAAGGAAAGAAGGATTTGATTAATTTAACTGTGATATACTGTACCAAACAAGTCTGAGAGACAGCATAACCAAGGAGGCCTTTTGCTATCCTAATAGCTTCATTTTCTGTAACGACTGATGGTCGTTAATGTTATGAATTTAGGAAACACCACCATCCTTTCAAAAATTATCAGAAAGCTGGTCTTTCCCGGTAAGAGTCATGCAAGCTCAGAGTCTATCCTGCAAGTGATGACATGACTACACCTTAGGAGGGATGACACTCCATCACAGGGCACAAATGCACATGGTCAGTTTAGACACCATTTAAGGTCTATCTCGACTTTGGATGGTGGAATGAAACCGCAACATCAGGAAACAAACCTGTGGTTTGAGCTGCAGTCCGTACCTCTGATCATTATCACCTATGGCAGGGTTGCATATCACCCTACGACTCACAATGGCAACCCACTGAAGCTCAGCAGGTGTGAGCTTGATCAGTACCTGGATGGGAGACCTCCTGGGAAAGCTAAGGTTGCTGCTGGAAGAGGTGGTAGTGGGCCAGTTGGCGGCACTTACCCTACGGTCCATGTGGGTCCTAATGCCACAGTATAGTGATGGGGAGGCGATACTGTAAAATAGCTCCGTTCTTCAAATGAGATGTAAAACCGAGGTCCTGATTCTTTGTGGTCATTAAAAATCCCAAAGAGTTTCTCAAAAAGAGTAAAGGTGTTACCCCGGTGTCCTAGCCAAATTTCCCAGTGGTCTCTACCAGTCATGGCCTTTGAATTGGCTTAATCACTCTGTTCTCCTCCCCACTGATAACTGATGTTTGGTGAGCGTACTGGTGCACTTTGTCTGTCGTCAAACCACCTGGTTGGGTGCTGCATATTGGTGGTGGAGAGGAGAATTCATTACGTGTAAATAGAGTAGAGTGACCAGAAAAGAGCTGTATAAGTGTAAGGAATTATTATTATTATTATTATTATTATTATTATTATTACCTTTGATCTTTACAAAGAGTGTGATTAGAGCATTGATAACAAACGTGCATGACTACAAGTCCCATAAGACATAAGGTTGAATGTCACATCCAAAGGATGGCACCTCTCACAACACCAGTCACCAGGCAAGGGCATTGTACTGGAAATTCTGATCGAGAGGAAAGAGTGCCATATGTTAGGGATAACATACTGTAGGTTATATTCAACAAGAACAGTCCATGGCATGAAGTTACAAGGCATACATAACTACATCCACAAAGCTCATCTTAAAACATAATCTTGGCAGAAATTAATCGAAGAGGAAAGTCAGAATCCTCAATACAATTTTGAAGAGCCTTGCCTTTATTCCTGAAGAGAAAGGACGATATGATGGACAATAAATGTTCTTATCTGGAGGACAAAAGATTGAAAAAGACAATGCTGAGAGCTAAATAATAAAAGTTGAAATTATATATTTTTGTCATTCCTGCTGCAAACACTGTTTGTCACAGCTCTTTAGTATATTTCTATTCACGTGCTGAAGTACATTCTTAGCCAGCTTTGTTCATCAACCGAACACTCTTAGACCACATTGTATTTAATGAACAAATGTTTTCCTTAGCATTTTAATATGCCAGCTGTTATCAGAATTTGTTTCATTATATTGTCAAGTGCGTGTTTTCATGTAAACTAAACCATGGTAAACATAAAGGGTATTTAATGGAAATGGCTTTGTCTCAAGGAATGTAATACACATACTGTAAGTAAGATATACAGTATTTTTTATGTGTTAAGTGGGAATAGGCTGTATACAGTATAAACAAATAAAAATAATTTCTCACATAGAAAAAACAGTATGCTAATTTATTCTTAACTGAGAAAGAAATCCATCTGAAATATTTCTCCTGATATCTTGTAGCACAATGCTAGTTGATGGAAGGAGATTTGAACAAAACTGATGGAGTGAACTTTTTGTTTTCCAAGCCCAGGTGGCAGATGGTGAATTAATTAAAGGACGGTACTGATTGTATTTGAATATGACCTTGCCCAATCGCTGTAATGTGCCTTTTTGTATTATTTTCAACAGTATGTAACTAGATGAAGTCAAAAGCACTTGTTGTACAGGATAATTGCAGACAAATACAAAACATTTTCATGTTCCTTTCATTCTGATTTTTGTATTTTTCTTTCATATTTGTTTGTCTCTATCCATCTGGCACACCTGTTAATCAATACTATTCTGCTTTCCAAGTGATTATTTTTTCATGTTCACAGCCATTTCTGACTTTACTCTGGGTCCAAATTCCAATTACCTCCTAATGCTACTTTATTGTCATTGTCTTTTTCACCCTTGTTAATTACAGATAATCCTTGAGATCCTCCAGACACCATAAAATGGATCTCATCATCACATAATTAATTCACCACTGCAGAAATTGGGTACTGCAATTTGTTTTTATTTTATAGACCTTCTCTTGTCTCCATGAAAGTTCAATACTCCAAGAATCCAAGGGGGTGCTCTTGTTCTGTAGGTCTTATGTCTTTAACTTGATGGCTTGAAAAGCATGTTTCCACAGCTGTGTGGGCAGAAAGAAGAACTGTAATCACAATCGTCTTTTCCTTCTCTAGGCCTTCTGTTATGTGCCATCTCATGTTTAATACCCATCCAGCTCAGAAAGTTATTGTTATACTTTTCAGATGTTCGTTTGAGCTCAGAATAATCTAATACCACTATTTCATCATGGAAACTATTGTTTGTTAATGCATGGAGACTGCATTTTAGTTCATATTCATGAGGTGTAAAAATAGTAGTGAATTCTGTTTAGTAGTGAATTGTTTACTCTGTTTACGTTGTTTTATGCTTTATAAATTATTCAGTGACACCTAAAAAAGGCAAACACTGTTAGTATTATTGTTCCTTTGAAATCTCAGATATTCTATTCTCTTCATCAGAGGAATTAACTGTCACAATTAAACCAACTCTCATAATCAAATATGTATTGGAAAAATTATGCATTTTTGTGTTATATCTGACAAAATTAAAATTTCTAGCTAACTTCCAAGATAAAAACAGTAGGGCCAAACTGGTATGTATATTTGCAGAAAGTAGTTTGTAAATGTTTTTTTTAACTAAACCATTTTTATAGCAAGACATTTCATTGTGTTATAACTTTGATCAGCAATAACCAAATAAGTCTTTGTCTTGAACCATTAGAATGTACACAACTGATATTTTGTCATGTAAAAACTTCTCTTTTAAAACATAGGAATATAAGAAGTTACAAATCACAGGAGGCTTTTGGTCCTGTGCTTTACTTTGGTTTATAGTAACTAATTGATATGAGGATCTCATAAGTTGTTTCTTGAAGGAAGCCAGCATATTGTCTTCAAGAACATGGTTGGAGAACTTGTTCCACATTCCTGGGTAAAGAACTCTCACAACCCATTCTGACCTTCCAGCCATATTCAGAGCTCGATAATATAGCAGTCAAGACCAAAGTGGCCAGGCTAACAATCATAGTAATTGCTCAATCCTAAACATGTGAGTTAAAGAAGGCAAATGGGTGATGTGAAATTAAAACAGTTCCAGTGGAGCCAATCCACCTGTAAAAACATGATTATAATAGAAATACAATGATCAGTCTCCTCTTGAAAACCTTGCAGGTTGCATGCATTATACTTTAACTTCTGCTGAAGTGAAAAGTAAAATGGCTTACAGAAAGCTAAAGTGTCAGGCCAAATAAAAAATGAAGCAAAAATAGATATAGCTCATGGTTAGATCTACTACAGCATAGGCCTTCTACTGAGTGAGAAAGATTTTAAGCACTACAGTATATATTGCTCAGTTTTGTTGCTCTAAGTTGTCCTGCCTTAAGTGTTTTTTTACTCATTTGTGTTTTATTTTTTACCATTCGAAATAGTTTCCATGAGATGTCATAGCATATTATATAGAGATCATTGACAAGCAGGGAATGAAAATACACAGTAACCTGCTTGACACAAACAATGAACATGATAGTTTCATCTGTTATGACAACACAGCTTTTTTCCCTCCTAAAGCCCCCAGATAAAATTATCCTTCAGCAAATTGAAATAAATTATTGAGCCTTATACAGATACATTCTATGCATGTATTGCTAGGAGTACTGGGCTGTACATGATTGCCCATACTGAAAAATGAAATGACATTTCAGGACCACTCAATGCTGCATTTGCATTATTAAAGAGATCTCTAAAACTTATCCCCAAAAATAGCATACTTGAGGACTTCTACTATTGCTACACAAGAAGCATTACGCTACTATAGCATATAAGCTCTCTTTACAGCTCTCAGCTGAAAACTCAATTAGCCCTTTCTAAAATCATTAGAACTTTCATTATAAGAAAGCTGCTTATTCCTGGGTCATGATATTCTGGAACTCATTCAATAAGTGCACTGAGCAAGGCAGGAGTACAACTTGGCCAGGACATCAGTTTATTGCAGGGCACACACAAGCAGTGGATAAATCCTTATTTACCTGGACAGAACATCTTTTTAGGTAACCATCATGACTGAAACTATACTAAACTTTTTTTAATTTGTTTTTCAAACTGCAGAATGATTGATTTTGAAAATAAGCATGGTGGCAAATTTACATAGGGTCATATACTGTACAGTACTGTTATCTTGTGATATTTACAGAGATGAACATACAGTACTGTATGTCAAAGTATCTCCTGTGGAAATATTTAACAGTTTGTTTTGGATCTGTGTCTCCTGCTTAGTGTGTATGTGCAACAGAATTGTCATTTTAATTTATTTGTGAGCCTCTCACTTCCAATTTGCCAAACATTAATGGACCAAACTTGTCTTGCAGTGGAACCTTCAGATTCTATTAGCCCAGTTTTCACAGTAAATATACACAAGGTAATCCAACAGGGGTTTCTTTTACATATTTAATATAACCTCAGAATGCTCTTTCCCATTTTTAGACAAATGTCATGTATGATTCAGGAATAACAAACTAATAACTTAAGCAAGCCTTAGCTTTAGTCCTTAATCCCACCACTGGACAGTGGCTAAGTTCAACAACACCAATGTTCAGCATTTTTTCAAGGCACAAAATTACACATTTTCTGCTAATCAGCCATGTGCTAAATATAATTGAATTTAGAAGTTGGATTATTTTATTATCAGGAATTCACTGATCCCTGATAAAGGCTGTAGCATATCAGATTAATAGGTTGCTCATTTGTCTGGCACTGCATGGAAAAGTGAAAAAAATATATTTTACTTGCTTTTTCATTATTGTATGTGGGAACCTTACATCCTGTACAAACATACATTAATTAAAAAACCTACTAACAATAGAACACTAATTAACAGCAAGGCTACTCCATGAGGTCGAGACCAGGATGCAGCTCAGAGTGGAAAGAAGTTCAGAGAAGCAGAATGTTGCTTAGAAACCTGGTTCTACAAAATATTGATGTACATGTCATTGAAGCACACCCCTCTGGAAAAAGTGCAAAAAGCAAACAGAAAAGGTTAACAAAAAAGAGGACGAGTCTCATTCCTTATTAAGAGCCAAAACAGCTCATTATATTCTGTAGCTTTTCTGAAGAAATACATCAAAAGAAGTTCTTCATGCTAGGCCTAAAGAGGCTCCTGCCTTTTCTTCTATAGCTTTCACTCTCTAAAAGCTTCAGACCATAATGAATATTGTCAAAATGCACACTTCTTAGTTTCAGGGGCATATATTCCTTCTTCTAAAATCTCTTTTCAAAATGATTACAGTATAGACTAGTGTTGTTGAAGGGGCGTCAGATTTTCTCTCTGAGGTTTATTTGTTATTGTTATTTTGCAATGAAAAGTATGAGAAAATGAAATTATTTTTACAAAGTAAGCCTATGAAGACAGGACATTCTCTGTATGTTATCTGCAAGATATTAAAGTTGTGATATAGTGCAAATTTCCGACACAATGAGAGAAAGTGAACTATGTAATTAACTTGTATTAGTCTTTATTAATACAAAAAGGACAAAAACATGCCTCCTCTTTCACTACTTTCACTAATGCTTGCTAAGGCTGAATGTTTATCCATATTTTTAATTTTATTCTTAGTGATCTTTTTCTGTTTACTAGAATTTTGTTTAGGTTTAATATAAATGTATAATGTTGTTGAGTATATAAATATATGATCAATCATGCTAATTAGTATTACCAGTCTAGACAACATTCCTTCCAGTACTGTGGAATTTCAGCATTCACTTCCATAGCTTTTTAATCCATTTATACCTGAATTAGACAAAATTATACACATTTCAACACTGGACAAACAAGTGCAGGGTTTTGTGGGTAACAACAATTTAACTTCTATATCCATACCAAATGGAAAACACTGAGCTAGAAGAGGCTACTTATTTAAAAGAGTTAGGTGGGTATGTTGACATATTTTACATCTTCTAGACAATGTGGGGAAGTAATTAAAAAGACAAAGAAAAGATGTATAGTTAAAAGCGTAAAAATTAAATCAAGACATGTTGTGCTGAAATTGTATAATGTACTAGCAAGGTCTCATTTAGAATATTGTGTATAATCATGGTCATAATGTTATACAAATGATAGTGCTGCTGGAATCTATCCAGAGAAGAACAATCAGATACATTCCAGGGCTTAAGGGAATGTGCATCACTGACAAGTTTTGAACAGAGGGAATTCTGTGGGGACCTGATAAAAGTCTTTACCGTAAAATCTTCAAAGGCATAGACAAAGTCAACTCAGCGGAATTCCACAATAGGTCTATAGTAGACAAGTACAAACTACTTAGGAATGCATTTAGAACTGAGAGCATGGGGACATGCTTCTTAACTCAAAGTATTGTCAGAGTATTAAAAAAAGTGGCCCATCCACATTGTTCAAAACCGATACCTTGGCCTCTTTCAAGAAATGGATGGATGAAACCCTTCAATCACTTAGCTATTAATTACTGTGTGGGCTAGATGGACCTACTCTCACTTGCAACTGACCTTCTGTTCTGTTCATGAATATGATAAACCATGAACTATCAAAGTAACTCATAACACCTATAAACATGACATCTCAGCAGAAGTAAACCGGAAGAGGTACAGTGCCTTGCAAAAACCTTGAATGAAAGTAGTTACTTCAATACCAGCTGAACACCAGAGAGCAGTGTTGTACACTGATTCACTGCCAAACAACCTCTTTCGATTGAGAACTGTTATATAACTGAAAGCGAGATGCCTACAGTGTTCTGAGATCCTGCTTGTGGTCCTTAGAGGTCCGTACAAAACTTTCAAAATATAAAATCTTCCTTCAGCTACAATAGCAGGCACTGGGGGAATGTGAATGAACTGGAAAACCATACTTGTGCTGGATGCATCGGCATCATACCCTGCTTGTTTCATGGTCTTAAGCTTCCAGAAGTTGCTGTTCTTGTGTTTGCCTGTTTTTGTGCCTGCTGATGTGTCACATTCTAGTACTGTGCCTTGCCTACTCATTCTAATACAGTACTGTATGTGTATATATAGTCATGCTTATTAGTACTCACACCTTATGCAGAATACAAAAAAACTGAATAAAATAAGGGTTTTTTTCTGTCATGAATAGTTCCTGACACAGGCGTTACTGAGTAACACATTCTTCATCACAAAGCTGCTTATTGCTACTAAGGGTTATGGAATCCCAGAGACTATCCTGAAAGCATACTGCAAGGATGCATGTTGTAACTACACATAGGATGCATTTCCAAAAACCCACGCAAAAGCACAGTAAGGAGCCAGACAAATTATTAACTTTGCCTGAATATATTTAGATAAATAACACACTAAACACAGAGAGAACATGCAAACAATTAACGTCCTGTCAATCAAATAGTGCAGCAGGCCAATGTCATCATTGACTGTTATAATCACCTCTTGTACAGTGAATCTGAGTTGCTTCCATCTGGGTGTAAATTTAGACTACCTACTGTAGATTCAAATGCAATACTAAGTTTTTTTTATTCCCACAGCTTATCCTGCTTAATTTGGACAATTGATTGTATATTTTACTTTATGTATACAGTATATGTTTTTTTCTTTTATATCATACAGTACATGTACAGTACAGTGTGTCTTTTATTTGTTAATGGATTGATGTTATGTTAAGTGTGTTGTGTATTGTGTTATATCTTTAACCTGCCTGAAAAGCAAACAATAAAATCAAGTAAGAAAGTTAACACAGAATGTTCATGACTGAAGAATGAGTCCTTAGGCCCTTACCACCATGACCCCCTACTATCGATGAATTTTGTTTTTCATTTTTTCAAAAATGTGAAACTGATCATTTCCACAAAACAAACTGTAAAAGCAAGTTGCACACAAATTAAGTACAGTAGTATTCTTAGGCACTCCAGGCATTATTTTGACATTAATGCCATGTGAACTGTCTGTGCTCTGCTCCTTATGTATACGGTCCGGAGAAGAATTGTAGGTAAAAGGCGGAGAAGAGGCAGGTCAGTGGACAAAACAGTCCACAATGGACAAAACAACAATTACATACTTCCAGAAACACTCAACAATACCAAATTTCCAAGAGTTAAGGAGGTACAGTATGTGCTAGCCTGTCCCAAGGTCATCTATGCCAAAAGGAGCCACAAACATTCATCTTCATTTTAAACCTCTGTAAGTGGTTGCAAATGATCTGTGGATTCATTTAAATTTCTTCAAAAATGTAGCTGTTATTTTTTTCATAGTGCTGCTGTTTCCCATTTTTATTTAATATGACCATTATCCTTCCCATCAGTTAGTGTCTTATACACAATTCATGTATTGCTCTGCATTGCACTGTATTGTTCTGAATTATTATTATTATTGTTATTAGTGTTAAAAGGGCAAAGGACATGTGCCTAGAGTGGTTACAACTTAATGGGCATAATCCCAAATGTCTAATCAATGAGTTCATTAGTGCTCTTTTACCTTTAAACAAATAACCACTAGCAGCTGTTTTTCACATAACAACGGGAGGCCAAACCCTCCAAATGGCCTCATTATCTGTGTGTTTGATTTTGATTTGAGGGTTTGCAGCTTGATCCCCAGCTGGAAATTGATGGCTAGCAGAAAGTTCACACTGCCTGACAGTTCCTGCTGGGGTTAGTTAATCCTATTTATCTTGTTAAGAAAGACAACAGCTAAGCATCCTTTCAGTTATTCCTTGAGATGTTTCTTTACCAATATGCATACTCTTGTTTCTTATGCTACTTGCAGTCTGTCAGTTCACTCAACACATAAGCACTCATACTTATTTCCTCAATGAAATATTTATAAGTGACTTCAATCAAATACATGGACTCTGTTTTCCTCCATATGTACACACAGTATATTCATTGTTTTACATATGCAAATATACTGATGGAAAAAAGAAACGCAACATTTTATGGAGTCAGTATACTATAGTTATAGCTTATGTACAGTACTTTCACAAAAAGTTGTTAATTTGTTTTAAGCCCTTTGACCAGCAATACAGCTTGTGCAGTGAGGCATTGCAACTTGCCAATCACACGAAAGCTCGTTTGGTTATCCAACAAGGTCCAGGTGGAACAATGCCTGATCAGGACACCTTTAAAAAGACCTTAATTCAAAGCTTAGGTCACTGCAAGAAAAAGGCCACACTTAGTCAGTTTTCTGTGCTTTCCACAATGCCTCGAATGTCACCAGAAGCAAGGGAGAGGGCCATTGGCATGCTGCAGGCAGGCATGTCCTGTGCAAGTGTTGCCAGACACTATGGAGTATGCCGGTCCACTGAGTCCCAACTGCAGAGAAGGTTTCAGCAGACCGGCAGGACAGATGACCGTTCAAGATGCGGTTGCCCTCGAGTGACCACACCAGAGCAAGACCGACACATCAGACTGGTCCATCTGAGAGATCATTTCAGATCTGCCACCCATACTGCTGCTGAAACTGCCGGCAGACACAATGCCTGCATCAGTGACAGGACAGTGAGGCTCCAAGCTGCTGGCCTCAGAGCAAGGCGACCTGTCAGAGGCCCTCTGCTCATACCTCCTAGACGTCACACCCGACTGGCTTGGGCCAGACAGAGGCTGCGATGGACTCGTCAGCAGTGGCATCAGGTCCTCCTCACGGACTAGTCACTCTTCAGCCTGTTCCACACAGACAGGAGGGCCAGAGTGTGAAGGGGGAGGTGTTGCGTTTCTTTTTTCCATCAGTACATATGATTCTTAAATTATTTAGTTAACTGTGTTAAATACTGCACTTTTTTTGCTTGAGTGACGAGAAAATATTTAATTTTACATGGTTGACAGATACTATACAGTAGATGTGTTGTCTTTTTAGCTTAGTTTCGAGCCAATTGAATGTGTGAATGTAAATGTCTTATGTATTTACACTCAAAAACCCAAAGGGCCCTTTTTTAAAGCATTTATGCACTGATAATTGCATTGAGATTCTATGTCCATTTACTGGTGTGTTGATGATAAATGAAATCTGCTCTATGTTATTCACAACAACAAACCCTTGGGCACATCTTTCATGAAAAAGCAAAGCATACTTTCAATTAAACCTGGTCCTTAGATATAATCACTTTTACAGTATATTGCTGAGCTTTCCTTGATAGTTTGTTTTATAATCAAGAATTAACTCCCTATTGTTAACATCCCACCAGTACTTAGTGTTGTATTTCTCATTATAATTATAATGTATTAGCTGCATATAAATCTCACAGGTCATGTTTGGGCAAGTCTTTTTTTAGTAGACCGTGTGGAATTTGTCGCCGGTGGTCAATATGGGTAATTCCAGTGTACAAATTATATTTACAAAGAGAAGAGTCCATTATTTCATCATTAAGAAATATGCATTCACTTACAAGTATTTGCACATAAAGAAAAATAATGAGATTTTACTGCCAGTAGAAGACTCAAAAATGGATTTATTTTACAATTCTGTTCATCGGCTATTTTTTATCTCCACCTACATTAAAGTTTAAACTTGATATTACCTTCTTGTTCATCTAATTACTTCATCAAGTAAGCTGTTGTTGAAAACGAAAATGTTCTCTATATTTCATTCTTATTTTCTTGTATCTTTCCTAATAAAATAGAACGCTTAATTACTGTGACATCATAAAATTAGTGCTTCACAGCTAGAATAATTTATTTCCCATTAAAATCTCATAGAGGTGAAATGAACATGCTCCCAGTTCCAAACCAATTATGAAAAAGCGGGTTTAAACATGAAAAAAAAACATTGTGTTCTATCGTTTGCACACATGCTTACTTGTTTTGATTTTTTAAATAAAGTCCCTAATTTTTTTAAAGATACCAGTCTTCCATTCAATTAAGTGATTACTTATTCATATAATTAAATATCTATACATTTTAAAACCCAAATTAAAATAATTAAATGTGCTACTTCTAAGTAAATTATTCTTATATACGTATATAAAAACTTTAAATAATAAACAAAGAACTGCTTAAAACAAATTTGAACACATTTTCAGCTGCGCATAATAATTATTAGGCAAACCCATTACTTAAAAGCTGGTTTTAAATTAAATTCAATAGAACTTCTTTTTTTGTGACTCAGGGTTGCACATAGCTAAAGATAATTCACACAGTATGTAGTTTCTGTTATTGATTTACAGACCAAGAGTAATATGAAAAGCAGCATAAATAAAATTATATTTTATTAGTTAAAGATTAATGTTTAAAAAATAATGCT
Organism: Lepisosteus oculatus; assembly: GCF_040954835.1. Taxonomy (NCBI): domain Eukaryota; kingdom Metazoa; phylum Chordata; class Actinopteri; order Semionotiformes; family Lepisosteidae; genus Lepisosteus; species Lepisosteus oculatus. The sequence continues at coordinate 6,318,221 of NC_090701.1, read as the reverse complement.
TTCTAAGGGAACACAAGTGGCTTCAGTTAGTGAGACTAAAAGCAACACGTGAAAAACTGAAAATATATCCGGTATATACTATATATTTACCAGTTTAATATAAAGAATGCATCATTTTAATTCTGTGAGGTCTGGAGTTTTGTTTTGGTTTCTTTTATATCCGTTTCTTTTAAATTTATAAATGCATATGCGAAAAATGTGTACATATATATGTTCTTTTCAAACTAAAAGTAATGTGAAGGAGCTCAAAATGATGTGACATATGACAGAATGATTATAAGTAACCATTGACGTATTGTCTGAAAACAAGTAATGCACTTCTTGTAATTGCTGAATCACACACAAAAAAACTTTGCACACTGGCTTGATACAAATTCTGCTCATTTCCTTTTTGGCAGATTTGCTCAAGTTGCTTGACAATCACTTATATAGACAGTTCTGCTTAAGAACACTTTTCCTTGAGGTGTTGGCTGAGTCATGTACTATCATGGATTTATGTCAGATTTAGTGCATTGCTTTTACACCAAAAATATTGTCTTGTCTACCCACAAAATTCGCCACATGCTTGCAGTATCGCTTCGGTACTTTGCTTCAGAAGTTACTTGGGGTTTCAGATGTTTTTTTCTTTTCCATCAAATCCCTTTTGTGTCATGACCAGGATATTGTTTATGGCGGTACACATTGGGCGGTGTGGTGGCTCTGTGGCTAAGGATCTGCGCCTGTGGCTGGAAGGTTGCCAGTTCGTATCCTGCAGCCTGCAGGGGAATCCTACTTTGTTGGGCCCCTGAGCAAGACCCTTAACCCCAACTGCTCCAGGGACGCGGTATAAATGGCTGACCCTGCACTCTGACCTATGTTCCCTCTAATTTTCTTTCCTGCTGAGTGGATGACTTAATAACTTGAGCAGCATAAAAAAGCTGTAGTGCAGGATGCACAGGGTTCCATATGACCAAAAAGTCCAAAGGCAAGGCTCAAGGGGTATAATGACATGTATTGCTGTTGCTGATTTTGTGAACGTTTGCAATAGTTTGCCAGCTAACCTACAGGAAGTACCTACAATATGTACTTTTAAGAGACGTTTTCAAGTATTACCTATTGAGTTGACAGACATATCTTTAACTTCGACAGTCAAGTTCAAGAGTCACTGGAAATTATAGAAGTGTTTACTTCTATCCTACCAACTGAAGTTCAAATCTAACTCGTGCTGTACACAACCATTGTTCAGTTATCACTACTGTTGTCTGTCTTTCTATGAACACCATCATTGTACACCTTGTCGAGGTTTTGGTACGATTTAAATCTCATGAGCATGTCTAAATGTAACTCTTCCAGCCAATTTCGAGAGTTTGTTTTTATAATGTTCATCAGACTAAATCCGCGTTCGCAATCTGCGCTTAATGCAAGAAAGGTGGGGGTTCACTATGTTTCAAATATTATACAATTGTCTCTCTATGCAATGTCGCTACTCATTATAAACAGGAAATGATGAAAGCATAATATAGTGTGCTCACTTGTCAAATGTCGTGTTTTCAAAATGTTTTGTAACACAATAAACAGTATATCCATTTATTCTGATGAAGGAAAATAAGACTACTTACTACAGATTGTAAGCTTCTACTTTTGGCTTAGATTTGTTGAAGGTTTGACTTTGTACATTGCTGTAAATATCTTTAATGTGTTCCAAGTGAATTTAATTGTCTGGAATTCAACTTTGATTACATTGTCAGTCTGAGCAAACAACTCAAATAATCTTAGAAATCATTATGTAAGTAGATAGCACTAGATAGGAACTTTATTTATTATGAATGTGATACTTTATATTTACATTACAACAAGTCTGTTAGTGCATGTGCTGTAAACTTAGTGTGAACTCTAAATCAGTTATACCTTCCTGGACCATGTACAGTATTATATGTTTTAATACATAATTTAATTTATTGATTCTGTTGACCTTTTTTAGGCAGTAAAATGCTTATTAGACTCATTTTAATATTTGTAATATTGTATTGATGTTCTCAATCAGCAAACTAGACCATTCTAAGTATGTCCTTCATTATATGTCCTCCACCTGCCCCTCCCTCAGAGTATTCAACCTTGTGAGGATGAGGAAGAACAATTCCTTTTACTGCTCCTTCTAACATGTTGCACTATAAATCCGTAGTTTAAGCGTTTCTCTCTTAAAATGTGTTTCTTCCTCTGAATAAAACAATTTTCCTGAAGGAGGAGAGTGATGGGAAAGGGCAACGTAGAACAGATGTCTCACCAAGAGTACAAACTGACTATGGCTGTCCCTCCTAGCTACTGTACATGCTTCGAGTGATTCTGTATGAAAGGCTGAACACACAGGACTAAATTAGAATCCTCCTACCACCAGCTGAATATTTATACATTGGTATCCCAACAAAAAGGGCTCAGATCAGACAAAAAATTACATTTCCAAGGATTGTGTGAATAGTTGTGAAAAGATAAATAATAAAATTGTATGTAGTTTATATGAATAAATAATGCTTAATCTCTAAGGTTTTGTTAGTGTTTTATTAATGAATGAGGCTTAATGATCTGTAATGTTTAGTCTTTTCGTATTTTCTTAACAAATTTATAATGTTTTAAAAATTAATAAATGCAGTATTTCTCTATACTAGCAGTAATAAACAAAGCTTAATGATCTGTGATGTAACTGATGTTCGTTTTCTTGTATTATCTTCATAAATTCATTATATTAGTAACTGCTTGGGGATACAGTTTAAGCTAATGATTAAAGCTCCTTTCCAAGATTTCCTCTCCTACTTTCCAAGGAGTTTCCAAGCATCCTGATGTACAGTTCCTGGAAAGGAAAGCAGAGGCTGCAGCTTTTCAACTCTACACTGTCTTGACTTCCATGGGACAGGACTGGAAAGTTTTGGATCTGGTAATACTAAAACTTTAACCTTGAAAAAGCGATACAGGGGAACTTTGTAAAAAATAAAACTCAACCTTTCATTAAATCTGGCTCAGGCTGTAATACAGAATCTCATTAATTCAATGACCTCATGGGTTCCAGCAAAGTCTGATTGCAAATGGCATCTTGTCAGATATTAATATATACAGTTCATTTGATTGTGTGTCTATCACAGACCATTAAAGTAAGGGTTCTTCACAATCAGGAGCATTTATCTTAATGTGGTAGGGTACTGTTCAAACATAACAACTATCAATTTCTTCTTGTGAAATGCCTGCAGCTCCATTGATCTTAAATATCCTCCTTCTTTCCTCCTTCTATCCTGTTACATTTAACATCCTCAAAATACTACAAATGTCAGCACCTTCGATCTTCTTTTTTTATTCTAAGCCCATCCACAAAAGTTCACTCATTTGCTCTTACTATTAGCTTTTCTTTCTGGACTGGGTTGTTTCCTGCTGCCCTTAAAAACACAAGTGTTATCCTAAATCTTAAGAAGCTGTCTCCTAGGACTAATGCTGTTCCCAGTTATTGACCCATCTTACTCTTACTTTTCCTTCTTTTTCTCTCCCATGTTCTTACAAACAGCAAAGAGTTGTTAAATCATACAATTTACCATTGCATATCTTTCAACCTCCTCTCACAGATACAGAGATTCTCTGTTTCGTCTTCATTTCATCCTGCTCAAAACGGAACAACAACCTACTTAGTAGAATACCATTGGTGTCCATCTGGCTCAGCCTGGCATTAAAGGGACCAGCCAATGATTGAAAGCGTAACTAAGGTTACACGTGTACTCTGCCTCAGTTCCTGACAGAGTAGACAACTCTTGACGATACCAGAGTCACCAAGCTCCAATAGTGGTTTGATAATGACACTCAGCAGGTGTGAGCCTGGTCAGTACCTGGACGGGAAAACTCCTGGGAAAATCTAAGGATGGAAGAGGTATTAGAGGGACCAGCAGGGGGTGCTCATCCTGCAGTCTGAGTGGAGTCTCCAGTATGGTGAAGGGACACTATACTGTAAAAAGGCATGTCTTTGGAAGAGACAAAACTGAGGTCCTGACTCTCTGTGATCATTAAATATCCCACGGCGTTTCTCAAAAAGAGTAGGGGTGTAACCTTGGCGTCCTGGCCAAATTTCCCATTGGCCCTTACCAATCATGGCCTCCTAATAATCCCCATCTTGAATTGGCTTCATTACTCTGTTCTCCTCCCTCGTGCCACCTGATGCGTGGTGAGTGTTCTGGTGCACTCTGGCTGCTGTCGCATAATCATTGCTTTTAGTATTTTTATATATTGTTATTACTATAGTGGCTTACACCCTTGCCTTCTTCACATCTAACCACTGCAACGTGTTTTTTGTGAAAAGGTATGATGTAAAATGTGAAACATCCATACTTTTCTAACCACTTCACATCCAGTTTAGGGTCGCAGGGGAGTCAGAGATGATTCCAGCTAGGAATGGGCACAAGGTAGGATACAACCTGGCTGGGACGCCAGTCCATCACAAGGCAGACACACAGACAAGCACACACTCACATCAAGACCAATATTCCCAGAAGCCAATTAGCCTACCAGTAGGGCTCTGGACTGTAGAAAATGCACCACTCAGAGGAAACCCACATGTACACAGGGAGAACATATAAACTCCACGCAGATAGCGCCCCAGGACCAGAATTGAACCCAAGGCTCCCGTGGAGCAGGACAGCAATGCTAACCACTGCACCACAATGTGAAGCAGTGCATTAAAAAACATTAGTCCCCATTAAGAATGTATACATTATTTTCTTCCTATTTGGAAAATAACTTAAGAATTTAATGCATCACAATACACCTTTCAGGAAGCCAATTTAAAATGCATCAATGCTACCTGTAGTTATATTTGTGGCTGGTGATTTTGTTACATTTAGTTTCCTTTTTTTAAAAAACTCCTTGTGGTGGAAACTACGGTGTGAATCCGGCCAAAACTGTCTGACCACAATCAACGTTGGTGTTTTTTTTATCTAATTCTCTCATGCAGGTTTCTGATATTTTTAAAGCTTTCTTAGTCTTGTCCAAGTTATTAATTGCATTGTTAGTCCTACTCATGAATAAGAAGTATTCATGAATATTCATTTCTTTTCAATAACTATTCCCTGGAGGCACAGCGGTGTGGCAGTTAGCACTGCTTTCCAGCTCTTTGCTGTGGGAATTCCACTCTGGGATTTGTTCTGTATGAAGTTAGCATCTCCTTCCTGTGTTCATGTGTACAGGATTTTCTCTTAGTGCTTCACTTTCCTCCCATGTTCTAAAGACACACTAGCTCAGATAATTAACTCATTAGTCTATCCTGTTATGGATTGACCTCCTGTCCGATCCTGCCCCGTGCCCAGTACTTTAGGGCTAAACTCTGTGTGACTGAACCCCTTACCAGCATCGAGCAGTTTTGTGATAATGAATGTAAGACTATTCCTTGAGAAAGCTATATTTCAAATTTGCCATTATTAGGAGCATTTTAAATCATGCGGAGACATTTAAAAAGTTAATTTTCAGATTATTACTCCCTGCCTTAGTCTAAACTGTAATGCATTTCACAGTTATGATACTGAAGTCAAATCAGGTACTATCTTTTACTGAAAATTTAATTCTTCAATAACAATAACTTTTTCCATGAAAATCATAATCAGAGTGGATTAAAGGAAGGGAGTCTTTCTGAGTGTGACACCATAACACTACCACAGTTTTCATAAAAGCAGAACATTTAATTACATTATTGATCAGCCACTACATGATTCTTGAAGACATAAAGTATACAATTTTTATATTTTTTAGCACAAATCATTTAATGTCTTTTACGAATATTCATTGTTCATTCGATTAAAGATAACTTTTTCATGAACAATCATTGAATTTCAGATCTTTTTGTTAAAAAATATTATTAAAACAATGCATTTTTAGGTTTTACTCAAAAACTAAGAGTTTGTATACAAAACTAAGCACACAGAACTCTAAAAAACACTTAGGCTCTTAAATTGATATTGTTTCCTAGGGGTGTTTAGGCACTTGTGTGCTAGCAAAATAAAATAAAATAAAGTGAGCTTTCTATTAGTGAAAGGGGTATTGCTGTACAGTATCAGCTTCCTGAGCTTTATATGGCAAATTATTGAGAGATACTGTATTCTAGTTATATGTGTAAAAGCATTTTAATATAGGTTTCTCTTTTATGCAAGAATTAGAATGAAATATTTTGCTTTTAGTTTAAGCTAGGAAAAATTTTAATTGTTTTTTTGTGCACAAAACACTCTATTAAAGTTTTATAATTGATGTATTTAATATGATAATTGCTATAAATTATTACTACAAGAAACTGCAAGGTCGGCTTAGGTGGATTAACACAGTACCAAACACTAACATATTTCTCTAGAAATTTGAAATATGTCACTCAATTGAACTTGTTGCTTTTAAAATTCAGTCTTAAATATTTAATGAATAAACTAACGTTCAGTTCTTCACGTTCATTAAAACCGTCTGAAAAGCATTCAGGTTTTTCCTGCACATTAATCTATGTGAATTTCAAGATCAGAAAAATCTAAACCAAGTTAAAAAGTTTTGTACCTAAACAAACATCCCACATTAACTATAAATTATTTGTAGGTACATGCTTTATAGAGCATTTGAGAAACAGCTATGCACAATTGAGGAAAACAGGTATCTACAACATGCAAAAAAGAAATGTATGTATTAATTTAAATACTATCATTGCAAAAAACCAAAATCACAGCATGCCATACTGTACCTTTTATTAAAGTTTTAAAAGAAATTCTATACATTTCAGATGATGTATTCTTTAATGCTTATCTTAACACGAAAAACTGTCTTTTTCCTAATGTCTGTTGCAAACATAATAATTATAGTAAATTAAATATGTCAAAGGAATAAGAAAACAATCTGGGCTTTATTAATACACATGTTATTAACTATAAGTTCAGAAGATACAGACAAATTCTGACAACCTCTTTGGTTTAATGAATGACCACCTGGTCTCATAGATGATGAAGTCAGACACCCCAAATGGATGGACCATTCAGGGCTCACAGATGCTCATGTAGAATTAATGTTATAACCACAAATCAAACTTTCATAATCAAAGACAGCTGTGATAAACAGCAGTTCCTGACAGGTTCCATTATATGAGGAACTTTTATGTCACCTGTAAATCTTCAATGGCTTTAACTTGCTTGCCCTGTGAGTCAGATGAGGTGTTCAAAGAAGCAAAGTAAATGAGTGATGCTCAGTAGGACTGAAATGAGATCTAATAATAATATTATTAAAAATGAAGTACTTATAATGTGCCTTATAGGGTTTGCTGAACCCTAACCTCAGAATGAGCCATGTTAGCCAATGCAGAAATCCAACATCGCTTCAGAAGTTACTGCACCTTCAGAAGTTGAATAAGTAGTCAGCTAATGCTATACATCCGTGGTTCTCAAAAGGTGGTACGCCAGATGACCCTGGAAATGAAAAATTGGGACGGGTTTTCATATTTTCAATTTTAATAAAATGACCTTACAGTAGGTGTCAAATACGCACCCTACTACGATACAGCACGCGCTAATACTTGACACAGGAGCTACTATGTAATTCTATACCACTGTACTGTATACTAATGCATGCTACGAGCGTACAGTAAGTGACCAATTGTATTTAAAAAAAAGTTATCTTCAGCAAATAGGGAGGTAGGAGAATATGCGTGATTTAGGAACAATGCCAATCTTGTGAGCACAGGAAAGCGTGATAGAAAAGTATTTAAGGACTGTTCTAGGTTAACTTGAGAAAAATACACCGAGCGTCTCTGTGTTTCGCTCCCATGCGCATGAAATAAAAACTTCTTAACTTCTGAGACGGACTCCTGAAAATAAAACGGGGGAAAATGCGAGCTTGCGGGTCGTTAAAGCAGGTAAGCCCCACGCTACTTGTGTATTATGTGTGGAGAAAAAGCTGCTAAACAGCTCGACCTGCTGCCCCTTTCGAATGACACAGTCACTCGTAGAATTATTGATATGGCAGATGATGTCAAAAGTACGCTGATAGAGTTTGTTAAGATGAGCAGATGCTTCTCATTGCAATTAGATGAGTCTGTAAATGTCGTTGATTTGGCCAATTTGCACGTTTACGTTAGATATGGGTTTGAGGGCACGTCCCATGAGGACTTCGGTTCCGTAAGCTGCTGCCAACAAAAACTACAGGAGGGCACATATTTCAGCTTCTGAGAATGGCATCGACAGAAAAAATGCGTCGGAGTTTGTGCAGACAGTGCTAGAGCGATGACAAGCCGACACAGCGGTGTAATTGCACGAATTAGCGAGGCTGCTCCATATACTGGATGAAGTGGATGCACTGCAGCATCCACCGCGAGGCCTTGGCAGTCAAGAAAATGCCTGAGTATTTAAAATCTATTAGACTCTGCTGTCAAAGTTGTGAATTGCATCAAAGCTCAACCAATGAATTTACATCTGCTTTGCTCGACTAAACAAGGTCTCCCCTCTCACCGAAATGGTAAGTGCTCAGTGCTATTTTTATTACTGTATATGTGCAAGTGAGTGTGGGCGTGTGTTCATGTTGGTCATTGAGGTTTTCTGGGGTTCCTATGAGAAGATGTTTTGTGGGTGGTACTTGGATGCTTTGGTTTGATCAGGGGTGGTGTTTGGTCCAAAAAGTTTGAGAACCACTGCTATACACAATTCAAATTAGTTGGAATGCTTTCAATTGTTTTTACTTCTTATTGAAGGACAACAGCCTAGCTCTAGTGACAAGCTGGGTGGACACCCCAAGAACAAAATAAGTGTTTCCTCGTATGCAGTTAAATACTAAGATTAAATCAAACAGCTTCAATGTCCTTAAAGAACCTTAGAAATCCAGGTATTCTATCATGTGGTCCTCTAGAGGTTGCTGACTTGGCTACAACTGAACAGATGGAGAGGCAAGACAACTGCTTTGTGAAAATATAAGTAAGAATCATCTCGGGTAGAGGATAATGCAGAAGCATCAGACTACTTGGCCATGTTCATTAATAAAGAGTAGATGATATGGTAAGGCTCTTTGAGATAACTGAAAACCAAGGATTTTTTAAAGAGAAAATAAATGGCAGAGACTATCAATAAAACATTTTGTTCTTTTTTTTAAGATGGTAAGAGTAAGGATAAAAACTGTGTGTTTCATCCACCCGAGTGATAACCAGAAAATATCCTCAGGTTCTTAGCAGGCCGAAATGTTTCTGAACATAATAAACCCGCTGAAGGAACACCATTGTGAGAGATGTGAGATGGAGGGATGATTGGTCTCCTATACCAATTTTTAAAAGAAAAATAAAAGTGAAGAAAATTGCAAGTTTAAGTTTGTCATTAAAAGGCATAAAATGTAGGCAGTTAACAGCTCGAACATGCAGATGTTGAAAGTACACTGACATGACTGAAAACATTTTCAAGTTATCCAACAAGAATACAGAGTGTGAGATGAAATACTGTCAAGTACTGTAGTTTGGACTTTGAGAAAAAGATGTTAAAGAGGCTGATTTAAAGAAATGAGACTTCCCAAGGAGGATCAACTGGAGTTGGCAATTGCCAATGCAAGTGAGTTTGGGTGACCTGGAATATTAGCAGCTTTAATGACCAGTTGATTACAGTGTGACAGCCAAGAGAAAAGTATAAGGCATTTCCCTAATATACAGTATATCTAGGAAGGTACGCCTCTATTAACAATGTGAACCACTATTAGAGCAATAGCACTACGGTACAACTCAAAGACCAAAGATGAAGCTTAAAATAGTTTGTGCATAAAAGGTTCTGTAGAACATTCAGCCAAAAACCAAAAACCAAAAATTTGCCTTGATGGTCCCTATTAAAGACATTTTAAAAGACAAGACATCCGCATGAAGTTGCATGCCCTCAGTACATGGTCATCATAAATGAAATATAGTCTGCTACATTGCTTGAGGAACAACTTCCAGAAGACAAGTTCTGATTAAGATACCGCGAGGAATGATGTGCATGACGTAATTAATTGAATATGACACAGCAAAGCAAGTAGTTCTTACAAGTCAGAGGTCACACTCAATGCTGGATACTAATTCAACCAGTCAGCAAAAGGTGAAAATAATAGCATTTCAAGGCATCAGGGGATTTTCTCACTAGCAAGAACAATTTCCCATTTTTTGATGGTATGCTGAATGCTAAATGCAACTCGGCAGGAGAGAAAATAACACTGAAGCTGGCTTGGATGTCAGAGGTGGCACAGTGTGAAAGATAGGCTAAGAGAAAAGGAAAGGACAAAGGGATCTCCAGGCCATAGTAGACTGCATGCACTTACCTGTGTTAGAAACCGAAGAAGAAAGTAAAGGAGATGATTGATTGGCAGTGACAATCGGCAGACAGTTACAACGTAATAAGAACTGCACTGCAAGGAAATACAAAAACCTGTTGAACAATCATATAAAGAGGAAACTGATTCTTGGACTAGACTTGTAGCAAGGCTAGGTTATGGAACATAATAACAATTCCCCATGCACAAACCTTGACTTGTCTGAAAACACCTAGGTAAAAACAGGATTCGGTATTGGTACCATTTTCTCCAAGCTTGGTGTTTTCTTCTTTCTGGTAATCATCATAGGGTAGCACATTGAATCTGTCAACAATACTGCATGATTTACATTGACACACGACTTACTGACTTGCACTTATTGTTCTGCTGAAAGGGAAATTAGTATTATTTTTAGTACAAAGGAACTAGGCCCGTTGGCATTTGATCGCTTTCTTTAGTAAGTTCATGGCCTCATATTCTCATTGTGTAATTTCCAACTTTTACAATTTTTGGAATCTTCTCATAAATGATGGCATTTGTTCCCCAAACCTCTAGCTATGAAGAAGAAGAAGATTATTTTAGGCAAAAATAGTGTAGATTTTTTTTTATATCTAGGTTATTAATGATAAGCTATTCTTATTGTTAAAGTCTTTGTATAAAAAAGAGCAATGCTAAAAGGAGCACCTGTAAAATAAGCTGTCCTCTTAATTTTTCTTCAAAAATAACAGCTTTGTTAATGTCCGTAGACAAGTTTATCCATCCATTTTCTGACAACATTTTCCAATACACGGTGCAAGAGATCCCTGGGCAGGGCACCCATCCAGGGCAGAGATAAGTGAACTATCTTGAGATTTTTTTTTGTTATATCAATACTTCTTAAAGTTAAATTTCATGGCTATTTTTATGATGCTTATTAGAGTAACTAAGAGATTCTCTTTAACCAGACTTTTCAGATTAAGCCTGATTTGGAGCAGACCGTAAAAGGCAGCACCATGGCAACAGAGGATAAGACGATGCCTAGAAAATACCAAATCTAGTGCCTAAAATGTGTCACTGACATTCTGGCCACCTGTTATGGAGCTTTATGACAGCAGTTCCTAACAATAAGGACAAACATTGTCCACATCACTTCAGTCTCTAGAAAGTAAAGCTCTATGTCTCAGAGCTTTACTTCAAAAATAGAAATTAAACCCATAAATATACAACTATATAACCCCCATTCATTAAATAGTCTCTTAAAATATACATGGTGGTTGAAGGATCAAATAGACTATTAATTTGAATAATTAATGAAGTATAATTTAAAAGAGGCTTCATAAAATATTAAAGGAACAAACACAGCATTAAAATGACATATTTCACATGTTTTTATGATTGTACACCTGTCATCAAAACACGTGAAATGAAAATATTGTTGGCTTAACTCATTCTTTGTAAGGTTTAATTTATTTATTTTCTTTCTGGAAGCTTAAAATTATTTTAAAATGTCCAAAAGTAAAGGATATATACAACGGTACTATTTTTGGTGTAAACTAAGGTTTTAAATTCTATATCATGACATTTAAAGGATATAACGAATATCCATTTTTAAGAGATGTAAAATATAAATCCGTAGAAAAACTGAAATTCGTTTTTTTCTTCTTTAAATATATGAATTTATAATGGTAATTATCAACATATAAACAAGGGAAAAGTGTGAAAATATTAGAAATATTTTGAATTATATGATTTTGCTGAAAAAATGAAAAAATACAATTAAACTGCGATTCCAGACAAATGTGTTTGAAGAGATACAGCCCTCTGCAAAATTCTTGTTCAGTTATATTTTCATTTTTTATGGAAACCCCAAATGATTTCAGTGTTTTAATAATGGGGACCAAACACAATTGCTTCTTCATCCATCTTTGTCACAAACTCTTATTTGTGTAGCCCTGTTATTAAAATTTCCAAGTACACAAATAAGTAAATACTTTCCCCAGGAGAAAAGGCACTGAATGGCAAATGCTTAAAACCAACAGCTGAGTTCTGGGAGTTGAAATTAATTGCCGCAAAATTTATTGCTGCCTTCTGATTACTAATTTGACATGCTAATTCCACGTACTGTATACCCATGTATTCGGCATAAGGTAAAACCAGCTTTTATTTCATAGATCCAAAATATTTGTATAATCATTCTTTTTAATCATTAAACCTTATATTATCTTGTACTGTACATTAACTGCATTATAAGTATTCAAAAGATCCAAAAGACCAAAGAACCCTGCTGTCCCCATGGGGAATAAGTTGTAGCAGACATGGTACTTCAAAAGAATACAAACAAGGGGAGGCTTTCGAGTTTAATTTTTAGTGGGCTAATTAATCAAAGAATTTCATTCCACTATTCCTTGGATGACACTGGTGTGTCCTTAACAACACAGGTCTTAACAACACAGCCTGTTTCAGACTCCCACAACCCTTTGTGGAAGGACTGGCCTTCTTTTCCCAGGCTTAAATGGATTTCCCCTTAGTTTCCATGTGAGCTCTCCGGTTCATATTTCATTGTTAATACTGATGGATTTGCTCTGGCTTCACGATCGTCGGAGGTCAGAAGTGGTGGTGCATAAGGCCCATAATATGAGCTGATGCTCTTCTGGAGCAGAAATACAATTCTATTTTTATCATTCAGTGGTTTGGTTAAACCTTAATTCAGGAGGACGAGAGGTGTGATTCTAATACTGAGCTTTATTGAGATAGTTTATCTTGCTGTAAGGAAGGCACTTTTGGAACGGAACCCCCTTCTGCTGCAGTTTGAGCCAGTGAGCGGCTGCAAGGTTGAAGAGGTGGAGGGAGAGATGTAAAAAAGAAATTGTGCAGCTAAGAAGTGTGATATTTCTAATTACAGTCGATGGAAGTACATAAGATTAGCATCCCAAAACATTTATTTTAAACTCTGTTTATTATTGTTCTCAAACATACAAAGTATATGCCAAGCCAGGCAGATGTCTGAGTTCTGCTCACTTGCTAGGTGGACTGCCTAGCAAATCCTACAAAGCCCTTGCACTACTAGTCTAGTACGAGATATGCAGTATTGCAAAGGTTTTGTAAAGAAAACATCCAATTAAGTCTTTTCACGATTGACTAAGAGCAGCTCGGAAAATCAATTAATATCCATCCCATATTAATGTGATAATTAACCTGCATATTTTAATACAGTAGCAAAGGATAAAATGAATTTAAGTACCATATTATTCCCTATAGTATGCAATTAATAGTTGTTAAACTGTACATGGGTTTCATGACATAGTGCTTTCATGATCTAATTTTTTGGAATAGCTGTTCCACAGATTAAGATCTCTTGACATCATCCTGCATAACATTGTAGGAATGGTAATGGCAAGTAGTATGTTACTTACGGCTACCGTAGATGAGCTTTAACAGCTGGTGACACTGATGAAAAATAACACTCGCTGTGCAGGGATTTTACAGATTATTATTATTAAACTGCCAGCTTTATTATTGTAGCAGTTGCAAGTGCTTGCATGGGTTCTGAAGATTGCAGAGGTGGAATCTGCTCTTTATTTGAAATATGCGCCACTTGTGAAGAACAGAGAGTATAGATCTGTCTCCCACCCCTTACCCCCATTCCAATTAGTGAGCAGACACTATTGAAGGTCTCTTCCCATTGGTATTCCACAAGGGAGTCTAGCAACCAGGAATCTCGCACTACACATGCAGTTGGCTCTAATAGGTCTCAGGAATTCCACAGCAGGAACATTTAACTTTCTGAACAGCAGGGATAGGTAACTTGACAAGAACGCATAATCACTGTACAGGTTACTCACAGTCTGCTCTCTCATCATGCCCATATGGCTGTAATGAAGTGGTAGTCTTATTAATAGTAATAATGATACATGTGTTATGTACTGCTGCCAAAGCTGGCCAGTTGTTATAATGTACTGTACCAGGCACTTAATAAACCTGCTAACTAGATTCAAATTTTAAATCATTACAGCAACTGTTCATAACCTTTGTACGGTTAGATTTTTGTGTCACACAAGTGGAGCTAACTGGATCTTCGATTCTGATACAAAAGGTTTTGAAACCGTTGAAGGTCTGTTATGTGCCTAAGAACACAACATAAAAAGAAATACCAAAACCTGAGAGATGAAGTTCAATCTTAGATTTAAGAATTAAGATGAAGAGGATTGAAGAATGCAGTGTGACAACCTCCATCTGATAAGTGGTACTTTGTTGTGTTGTGTTAATACAATTACTGTACATTTCCAACATATCTGTTTGAGGCTTGCATAAGAAAATTAAGAATATGATCAATTTCAATTTGTACAATAAGGGTACTGTAAAATAGAGAGTTGACCAGCTTGACTGGACCTATTTATGTTAAAATCCTTGACCATTTGTCTCTTACTTTGATATAAATATTCTAAAAATATCTTGAGGAGAACCTAAAAAATGCCAATGCCATAATTTGAAAGTCAAAAATGTTTTGGAATTAATAAGTTTATGATGTACAAAAGAGGCTCAATCGATAGGGTATGAGACTTCCATTGCTTCATCGTGCGGAGTTCAATACAGTGCTCAGTTTCAACAATTACATTTACATAAATCCCATGAACCTCCGGGTGATTTAATTACTTTTAAAGTATATTGACATGGGATCAAGTGTATCTTGTAGTGGCATTCCCGGAACTTGAGCTTGGTTTTATGATAGTATTTCTGGATAAAGCTATCGGACCAGTGGTGGCTGGCTGTTTGAAAAAAATCTCACATCTTATTATGTCTTGACATTTACAATGACATTTCCTGATTAATATCATTTTTACCTTTATTGTTTGCAAAGCTGACAACGGATTTCCGTTGAGGACCTTATCTGTCTCAGGCTTTTTCAATGACAATTTATAGTAAGCCCAGAGCAAATAGAGATGGAGAAATACAAGAGAGAACAGAAAGTGGCTTCATCATTTGCCAGTTATTTTACCACAGATCATATACAGTATGAAGTTTATATTATACTCACTCACCGTGTATTAGAAATGGCACAAAACTCCATAAAAAATCCCAATCAGATATAACTTTAATTATAAGCGATCTTAAGGACAGGAAAAATGAGTGAAGTGCAGGTGCTGAAATATACAGCATGATCTTTTAGGATCTCTCCTGTAGTGGAAGGCCATTGAAAGTAATTGCTTGAGTGGATTCCTTTTCACAGACTTATAATGGGGGGGGGACCTTATTGACTGCAAAAAATGGAAATTATGTCAACAATTTTTAAACTACTGTAGCTTTCTGTGCTTCATATCAATTTACAACTTTTTCATTTTAAACTATCCGAATTACACTGCAAAAATATGTAAACGGAGAGCTTTTTTCGTGCTGTTTGACTCTCAGGGAAAACAAGTTTTGCATTCGCCCTATGTCTCAATGACTTTGTCGCCCCTCCACCATGGTTTTAAGTTACTGTTTTAAACTTTACACTGTTTTGTTGGCATGGTCTTCAGCCTCACTTCTGGGCTGTGAAAGTGGCTGCTTAGTTGTCCCGTGCTCAGACTGAGCCTTATTATCACATTTGAATCTCCAAAACTGAGTTCATTTGTGCGTCCACTGTGTGTTATGTTTATAGATAGTAACCCAGCATTGCATGTTCTAGCATTGTTCCTATATTGCATTTTTCATGTAATTATGCATGGGTACATATCTAATAAATACTGTACTTTGGTTAACATAATGTCTTGATGGTTATTGCTGTTGCCTCACGGTTGCTCCTGAGTTCAGTTACAGTCGGGATCATCTTTTGTGTGGATTGTGGGTCCCCTCCTTGTGTCTATATGGAACTTTCTCTCTAGTTCTAAAGACTAGGCTGGATAGGTTCCTAAATTTCTAAAAATGTACATTTTTGGGATCGATTGGCATCCTATCCAGGAACTGATTTCACACTGATTTTCTAGATTACCATCATTTAATCAGGATTTCTGACCTTTCTAGAAATGAAACACTGGATACATGTAAAATTGATATATTGCACTGTGTATGCATAGTGTTTTCTGCCTGCTTTTTAATTTTGTTTTGGGCATTCTTTTGAAAAGCACAGTAGCATTTCTACTTTTGTAAACATTTTAATCATAGATATAGATTATGGAAGTATATTAAGTACATCAATTGGGAGCCCTACTCAAACAATCCCTTCCTTTGGCATACTGTATATTAATAAAAGAATGAAAGAAACCCTTTGGTATAATGGTATAAAGGGACGTATTGGACAAAATTCTCCCAGGATGCACATTTATGCATATTATTAACACTTGGCTCACTTGCACACCGTATTCCTTTGATCTCCTAGGATGGCATGAAACTCATAAACTAACAATTTAGAAACCTGCTTTCACTGAATGTGAGGTGTGAACACATTTAAAATATATACTGCAAACCAAAGTCTTCCCTTGACTCATATATGAAGCAACAGCATAAATAATATGGTGTAATATCAAGACTCATTATTTCTGCGTCATAAATGCTAGCACGTTTGCATGATAAAAATAGATATTATGGGCTATCTAGAAGACGTACACTCTAAATATTATCATATTTTCTGATCAAAGCAGGAAGTAACATTATATGAATTTGTAATACTTTTTTATACGTGTATGGACATATTTCATGACAGATTGTGGCTGACATGGTGAAAAAAACATTGTAAGATTAATGTTAACTAATCAAGGTAAAAAAACACATGAAATAAATGAATAAATCATAAAAGTATAAAAGTCAATCAAATTTCTATTCAAAGGAGCCCAATTGCAGCGCTTGTTACTGAGAGACAAAGAATGTTCATTGCCGTGGACACTGGAAATGTGATTTTCTGATCTTTTATTCGCTTATTTTTTATTGCAGCAATCAAACTGTGCCCGCCACCTGATGCTGCTCAGAATACATCACTATTAAACATGGCACTGACGCACCTTGATTTTTCTTGAAAATACATTTTACTATGCCTGTTTCTTTTGTCATTGTTGAATCAGGAGCCTTGGTTTCCAATCAGCAGATGAATTAATTTTCAAGAGCTTTTTGGTGCCGACAAGGAAGCCTTCAAGGGAGGATGTTATCATAAACAAGTGATAAATCTGACTCTTCAGATACTCCTGTCACCATTGATAAATCCATCAATGGCAGCCATTCAGAGCAGCAGATCAGCTTTCTTTGCGAGTTTGTTTTGCTTTTATGTGTCCCTTTGCGTCCTAATATGGATTTGGTGTCATTTTCAAACTACAAAGCTATGTTTTAAAGGAGACTGCAAATCCTGAACACTTTGATGTGCTCTTACACTTTTTGATTTGGTAGAATAAGAAGGAAGCTGTCTTCGGCTTCGTTTTTTCATGTAAGCAAACAAAACCTTAATAGGCCCAAGGACAGGATTAATTAAAACCTAAGACTCAATTCTGAGGGTTTTTTTTCTCGGGCTACAGTGGCCATTTACACATGTTCTGCCATGTTTGAACCTATTTGTCAAAGTTTTTTTCCATACTGATGTTCACAGCATAAAGTGTCTAATCTTCTAGCTCGAAGCATGCAGTATTTGCCTTCTCTTGAAATTAACATTCATCTTGTTACAATTTGACAGCAGAATATGCAGTGCCCTGAAGATTTCCCATTGCCTTTCATAGCCCTTTTAACAAACTTACATATTTACAAATATTGAATTCCTTTTGTTTGAAAATGCAGGCAGCTTGTGGTCAGTGCTTATTTTATCTATGGATGGTGCCAATAATCCCAGTTAACATAGCAATGGGACACTCCTCACAAAATACCGCAGACCTACAGTTGTTTTCTGTACACAACAGACTTGTACATTTTAAGCTCTTTTTTGAATCCACACAGTCTTGCAAAAGTATCCACCCCTTCTCATTATGTCCCATTTTGTAGATTTACAAATGATGCGTGCACATTGTTTAAATGGATATTTGCACATGAAACCTGAATGTTCTGACTGAACACTTTAGTGGGTGAAAGTTAAATGTCAGCAAAACTGCAAAAAATTGTACACATCTTTCAGTAATGCATCACTTTTAAAAAGTTGTCTGTGTAAGAGTACATCCAAAATTCATATTATTTTAGCAAGTTTTGAGAATAACAAAATGTGCTACCAATAATATATACTGACTTTAATATAATGTATATTAAATTGTTCATATCTATTTACAGTGCTATAGCTATTTCTTAAAACATGTATTTTGCTTAATAGGCAAATATTCCGACTTTCAAATGCATTTTGCCTAAGAACATAAGAAAAAGATCTCAACCAGCTGTTTGTTAAAAGCAGACAAGGTCTCAGTTTCTGCAACATGGCTGGGTACTGTAGCTTATTCCAGATTCCCTGAACTCCAAGTGTAAAAATACCTCCTTTTTCAGGTATACTTTCCTGCAGTTTTCCAAATATGTGCCGCCTGCCCCACCCCACAGTGGGGCAGGTAGAGGAGTGAGAAATTGCATACCAATTAAATTAAATTTAGACATAACTTTAGAAAAGCCAAATGTACAACCACACTTTGACAATGAAGCAAGTAAAAATGTTTTTAAAAAAATAAAAAAAGGTAAGTGAAAATGAACAAAAGTTAAAACAAAAAAAAATCCAGTGATCAAAAGCAACACCTCAACATTCCTCCATATTACACACACACACAAATCGGTAACATTGTTCTCTACAGACTGGTAATGGAGAGTTCTAGCAGAATGACGTCTGTGAATGTAAACTGAGACAATGAGTGAGGAGGAAGACAGTGCTGGGCCAGCAGTTTTGATCATCAATAAGACCAGCTAATGAAATCCTTCTTTTTGAAAACGATTGTGGAGCAATCATTAGGAGGAAATAATGAAGCCTACAGTGGAGATTCTCTGTTGACTGTCATTGACAAAGTGGAAGCAACTTGGTTCCAAAAGTGGGGAGGAAAAAAAGTGAAGAATCAAAAATGTTTAATGTATAAAATTGCTAGAGGACCCCTGCGTGAGAGGCAAATCCCATTTAAAATAATCTGTCCAAGGTCAGTTCAATTTTATGACGCATCCATTAATTGATGATCAGGATTCTAAAAGCCATGAAAACATTCTCCCATAAATTGTCACAATGCTTACAGTATAGGCATATCAGGATTATGTTCCCAAATTGTTAACAAGACCAAAGTCTTGTATGGGTTTGAAGGCATAGATAACAGAAATGAAATACTTTGAGGAAGTGTCATCAGTGACATAATTTCTAATAGCATATAAAGGACCACTTGATTAAAATGGTACTCCATGTACATGTAAACCAGATAGAAATCAGGAAATAGTAAAAAAAAAAAAGCCAAATAAATTACAGACATACTTCCTAGTTGCTATGTAGGCCATTTTCTCCAAACAAGTCTCCGAGTGAATAAATGTCTTTCTTCAACCATGCTGGAACAGAAGGGGTGGTTTCCAGAGAGAAAAGAAAAATCATGCCAGATCATAGTACAGCAGTGCCATTTGTCTTTGACTTTCATACGTTTTTCAAAGCCTGCAGTACAATTGAGTTAGCAGGTAGTGGGCAAAAAGAGCAATGGCTTCCACACAGGTGTGACTCTTGTGTTAATTAAGCAAATCATATCCCAGCATGCTTAGGGTCATGTATTACAAAAAGATGGATGGGCTTGATTGCTTGTAATTAGAGTTAGCTTGGCTGCAAAAGGGTGCCTCAGTGACTTTGAAAGTGGGGTGGGACGCATCTGGCAGGATCTTCAGTGGCCAAGATTGTTCGACTTGCCATTGTTTCACAAACAGCAGTGTGTAAAGTGATGCCAGTTTGGAGCACAGTGGACAAGACATCATCAGCAAAGGGCAACAGTGGGCAGAAAGGCATACTCCAAGACTGTGATACCTGTGCCTTAATTTGAAGTGCAAGGCACAACAGGAGAGCAACTACAGATCAGTTGACTGAAAAATTCATCCTGGGACACAAGTAGCCACTTTAATCAAACTGCCCACAGTCAACCGAGAACTCCACAGAACGTGATACTGCATACGGTTATACAAATTAAGCTAGACTATATCTGTTGAAGAAAACGGGGGCACATGGTGAAAACGCACTTTGCCACAGGAAAATGTTCATATAAACACCATATACTGTAAAAGGACAGGATCTTTTGAGTTCTGAGTCAAAATATGAATCTCACGATTCGGATATTTTAAAAATACCTTTTAAGAACACTAACATTGAATTACTGTAAATAAAAAAGACTACCCTTGTTAAAATGCTTTCACATGCTATCTTTTAAGGTGATATCTTAAACATTGTTACACTTGTACAGTACCTGTCATAAAAAGAAACAATATAAAATCAATCTCCTGTAGTGTTTCCCTTGGAAATGGATATAAAATATTTGCAAAGAGCATTTGTTTATGTATTTATTTTATTAATGGCATTTTCAGAATTTTTCACAACCACATGATTTTGAGCATCTCTGTGCATAGGGTTAGTAAGGCTTGAGAACTTTATATTTGTAATATTCATTATTCATATTCATACATGTGGAAAAGTTGTTGTTCTAAAGATAAATCCAGAAACAAAAAATAATATTTTTTCTCGTTTTTATGTTCTTGTAGAAGGTGCAGATGCATAACTTTTATAAGGTCTTTTATTTTTTTTCAGATTATGTATTTTTAATGAAATGACAGAGATAGGTCACTTTCAATTGCTACCTGTAAGCTGTCACGTTTTGTAATATCGCTCACCAAGGAACTTGAGAGATTTCATACCCATTTAAAGCAATCATGAATTGTGTGAAAGAAATAACAAATCAATTGTGGATCATAAAATAATACATTGTTCGAAATGAGTCAATTAGAGAAGACTGGAATGAGTTTACAGACAAATACTGTCAGTCTGTTGTCTTATAACATCACACAGCATATTTGGAGTTTATATGATTTTTATAATTGGAGATGAGTACTATCTAGTGCTCCATTTGCTTGCCTGTAGAAGGATGTTTCAAAAATAAAGAATTTGAGGACAAAGTGTTTCACCTTGCTCACAGTGTTACCAAAACGTACAGGCACAAGTACAAGTATTTGTAGCCAAATTTTAAAGAGTTGATTTATGATAAGAAGTCCAGGTTCCAGCCTATTTAAACAAACTTTTAATCTGCATTCAAACCTGGTTACTCCAATAAGAAATATGAGTAGATCATGCTGAATTTTACAGAGGTAACTAATAAATAGATGCAGCCTGGAATTTTTTGGTAAGCTTTTTTTTAGATATTTGGTCTACAGTGATCGGGGTGGGTGATTAAACACTAATTTTGTAGATATTGATCAGTTCACTTTAAGTTAGAGCCGTAAATTATTTGGGGTTAACTCACATATATTATCATTTGCTTTCCATTTAATTACAGTGTTGCCATGAGTAAGATATCAAAAATGCGCATTCCATTCTTCATTCTTTGAATGCCAAAGAATGTTTTCAAGACTGTTTGAAGGTTACGGGAATGAAAAGTCAGCTTTTCTGTCACAGAGCAGTGTACTTGAACAGGAAATGCTTATTATCTCAATTATTAATCCTTCTCAGCTTGACAGAAAGCTTGCACTCACCTGAAACAAACCTCAGGCGGGACTGACTTTGTTTCATTAGAATTAAATACAGGAAGTGATGAACATCCCTATCTCAGTCAGAGGCCCTGAGCACTAACTACAAGCAGCTCACAGCAGCTTGTTAAAGGCACCCTTGAGATGAGAACCAGCTAGCACGCAGTACTTTGCCCTTTGTAACAGGTGATTAGAAAGTTGTGGCAGGTTCTTTGTATTTCTCCTCCTTAAGGCATGGGTACAGTATATCAAGGTAATCCATTGACATTTAGAGTCTAAAGATATTATTCATCATCAAATTTCTTTCATTTCACAGAACATGCTTTG
The DNA here is from genome assembly GCF_040954835.1 of Lepisosteus oculatus. NCBI lineage: Eukaryota > Metazoa > Chordata > Actinopteri > Semionotiformes > Lepisosteidae > Lepisosteus > Lepisosteus oculatus. The sequence goes on along the minus strand of NC_090701.1, from coordinate 6,296,033 downwards.
CACAGCTCTTTCAAATGACAATCTTTGCCTCCAGATGACTGTGAAGGAGCACTTTATTGAGGAAAAGGGGTAGGAGACTATTAGTGTTGAAGTTAACTTGGTTAGGGTGCATTCAGACACTCATTGAACTATATTTCAGTTTTATTTTATAGTTAATACTAGCAACAAGCGACATTATCAAGTTTATTACAGATGACAGTTATTTATTAGGCCACAGAAAGATCATGCAACACCTCACTTTTGAATGGTAAATTTAACCAGAGTTTCTCAGTTGCCATTTATTTATTTTTGGTAAAATTGTCGTCAAACTTTCACTCAGATGTAGTTTGATAGGAACATAAGGGAAGCAGCCATTTCCTCTACATGGTGAAAAGTGTGTTCTCAAAGAGAGTGTGCAGAGAAAAGGCCGATAACAATGTTGACAAAAGAGTCTGAAGAAAGGATAAAAATACATGCAATCCCATTTACTTTCTTTCCCAACAAAAAAATGAACACCGCAAATCCCATCCAGGTCATACGTGTGTATTAGGTTTAAACCTAAAATGTATTTTGGGGGATGGACAAATGTACTACTTGGATAAATAAAGTTATTTGTTTCCCTCCTGAGTTAAATGCATTGCACTATTTTCAGCAACGTAACTGATCTTTTCCATAAGGCTGACTAATTATAAAACCTAAACAAAATATAAACATATGAGTGTTTTGTTGTTCTAACTTTCACAGTATTCGTGTCTTTCTTTTCTTCCTAGGTATTCAGTTATCATTGAAAACACAAGTTTTATTCTTTTCTTGCCATTGCATAGACATGTTTTCATGTACATGGAGATATCTCTTAGCTCCAAAATTTGTGCAAGCATCCAATTTAATTAATAAAGGAATATCTTAATGGATTTAATAACTCAGAAAGTGTGTATACTAAAATATTTGCAGTTGTTAAGGTAATAATATCAAATTGACCATTTGTTCCATATGACTCATACTGAAGCATTTGAAATATTTTAAGTATTGCTTTTCTGTGTAACAAATTAAATATCAAATAAATTCTATGTCGGCTGATTTGGGGTTCAATTGAAGTCTCATTGAAGGTTACTGCCATATATAATTCATTTTCTATTTAAAACATACTACAATAGTTAATTGTTTTGCAGAAGAAAGTTAAAAAATTAACATTCCAGGCCCAGATGCTTGACAAAAGGTCCTTAATAAATTGATTTGAATGGGAAAGAGAGTGAAAAATGGAAGGCAAAATAAAATGTTGGTACTTGACTTTGTGTACTTTGATTCTGAACAGAAAACAGGCATGTTTTACTGTTACTGATATTTACTGTTTGCGTGGTCTACCGTGTTTTCTCACGAATACATATTTATTGTTTCTGTTATTATTATTTATTATGTTTGTAATGTACTGTTTACATTGTGTGGGGTTGTCTGTTGAACTGTGTATGTCCCGAGAGATCAGCATGATTAAGAATTCCAATGTATGTGTACATTTGGCAATAAACTACTCTACTCTATTTAAGGTGCCATAATCCAGTGTTCATAAGAAATTTCTGGTTTGTAATTTTTCTGTAAGAATAAAAACTACAGTTTAGACAGTTCGTGTGCTTTTTTCTTACTAGTGTGACAAATACATCTCTGTGAATCAATCACTGCCACTGTTGGGTACTTCTGACTTCAACATTAACAATAGAAAATGCATCCTTTACTGGGGACACAGCACATATGAAGACGTATTGTTTTAATTCCTATCATTTTTTTTTTGTTTTCTCTTGTGATTTAACTATCATTTTTTTTAAAAAAAAAGAGAAAATACACAGAAATGTGGGAAAGAGTTTTGGCCACATTTCATCCTGATGAAAACTGGATGGAAGCATCAAAACGACATACTGGACTCTTTTATCACTTGTATTTTTTTTATCACATGTATTTTCTGCAGTATGTGAACACATTCAATTTCTATAGGTTCTTTTTAGAAAGGATTTTTTTTTCACTGCTTTGGATTGTATTTTAAAATGTTACTATTTACAATTCTATACAATGTTATTGTACCATATATACAATTACTACACTGTTGAATAATACTGTAAGTATTATTTGACATACAGTACAGTAAATTTGTTGAGAATATTCTGTTAAGCAGATAAATACGTCTTCAGCTTGCCAATGTGAAACAGTACATCTCGCATATAAAATCAAGTCACTCAAAGTCCCACCTACCATGCTCACACTTAAGGTCTTCTTTAGTAAAAACAACATAGCCTGGTGTCTCTGCAGCTGAAGCGACAAAGCCAACACCCCAGGAACAAAACAAAACAGTAATTTAGCTGCAAAACTGGGCCTTTTAGCAGCAGGATGTGGCACTGAAAAAGCTTTCTCACACCAGGCTGCAATGAAATTATCAACAAGGAGAGAAAAGCAATTCCTATCGTGCTAAAAGTCACAACATCTTTATGGCTTCAAAACAGCTTCCACTGCTCCTGCTGTGCCACATTCTGTTGAGCAGAGACAGCAGGAGGGGATGTGGCTGACAGCTGTATCGTTTTGGTTAAAGAAAGTGCACACAGGCAATCAAACAACCATTTTTTTTTTCCAAAGAGTGGCATTATATAAACATTCCCATGTCAAAGTGAATGGAGACCCACAGAAATAAATAATTGTGCGCTTCACAGCACTTTCAAACATAACTTTCTACGTCTTTAAGAAATTAGCTAAGAAATTCACTGGTCAGTCTGCCTGGAATCTTGAATCATGTGTTTTAATGCTCCAGTGGCAAAGTTCATTTCACACAAGGCAATATGATGGCATTTTACAGTGTCTTAGCAGCAATGATATAAGTGTGCTGCTGATTTGTTTCAAAGCACCTTTGTGCACCTATGTCATAACAAAACTAGTTGTTATCGCTGAGTTTTGTTTATAAATGTTCCATGCTTCTAGCCTTTTCCTCTGAGGAAAAAAAAATGGCAGAAATTTCATTAACCTGAATAAAATTCCCATCATCTCCTGTTAGATATAAATTCTCAGTATTAGCTGAATATTTATGACTGAATCTTTTCATTTTTTCAATTATGTTAATTGTCAGTTCACAATATCATCTCATCAGTGCGGTAAACTCTTCAAGTAATTTACCACAAGCCCCGAAGAGGGCAACCTCAGGGATTAGGAGCAGCTTTATTCTGTAGTGACTGGCTAATTTGTTTTTTGTTTTGTTTTTTTTTTTGTATATTTGTTTTGCTGTTTGCAATACTCTATGTCAAAGAAGTACTCTAAAATCTTTTTGTCAGTCCTTATTTTGGGGGGAAAAAAAACACTTCGTAAAGAAACAGTGAAGATCTTGCAACAAATGAATACAAGCAATTCCTGAGTGAGTCCATCTGGTGTTGAAATGAGACTCGGACCATCCCCAGCCTGTATTAGAGCCAGATAATTAGGCACAATTCCAAATGTATCCACAGGTTACGTATGGCTTCATTAACTATTTTCTTAAAAAAACCACCTCAGTAGAGCCACATGTGATCCATTGACAATCTGGTTGATATTAAAAAATGTACTTTTTTTCCTCATGGTTCATAAACATTATAAATAAATAATATGCCCTATGGAACACAGGGAGGCATACAATAATGTAACAAAAGGACTAAGAGCTTTAATATTCTTATTTACAAAGGTTAATCAAAACACATTAATAATTCTACAAATAAAACAAATGCATTCAGCAAATGTCTTTTCTTTTTTCTTTTTTTTTTTACTCTTTTTGATCAACAGAAGCATTATTAACTAATGCAAAATGTTATTCATCTTCATAATGGCTAAATGACAGCCTATTTAGAATAACAAATGACTTCCCTTCATCGATTATAACTGGGTGAATGTGACCTTCACATGTTTGAGACAAACAACCGCTATTCTCAAAGACTTTCTGTGACTTTTAAATTGACAGCAGCACCAGTTGTCACCATTTGGTGATTGCATAAATGGTATCTGTGTTTGTTTTCACAGTGTTTTTTTCCCTTTTGCTATGCTCTTTGAACTCAGTCCAAATAACATGCTGAAATTCGATCACATAACAGGCTAGCCACACACAAAGAATTGCTTCATTTGATTTCATTTGTGCATTCACAAATGTGAGTCTCCCCCATTGTTATTAAGTACAGATTCATCACAATCAAGAACAAGAGCTAACGACTTAAGTTTCATAAGAGGTTATCAGTTAGAAATAGTCTCCAGTAAAGCATGAAATGACAAAAAAAATGAAAAGGTGTGTATGCATTTTCATTTAACAAACCATTGGAATATGAAACTATTAATGATAAGGGCGAGATTCAGCATTTCTCCTACCCTTGTTATTGAGTTGTTGACACTTGTTCAGGTATGTCATTTGTACACTGTATTATTAGAGTAGCACACACAATAATATTCATGGCTTCAATGAATTCAGAAGCAAATGAAACGCACTGAAAAGGAATACTCGTATCATGTCATTGACACTTGTCAGAAGCAACTTTGTGATAACAAAACACTGTTCTATGTCATTGGAAAATTTAAATAATAGTCATAGTTATTACTAAAAAATGTTATTTCCCCACTATTGTACTTAGTTAGCCATTTTGTAATCACTAATGGGTATTTTAACAATTGTTTTACAACATCAAAAACAGTTATTTCATTTCATATTCACAGAAAACATGCAGTTTAAAGGTAACTTTAATATCACAGAAAAACTGCTGAAATCCAGAAATTAGCGGCAAAGTGTTATAGGGGACATTAATGAAGTGTAAACAATGGCTATTAACAGGCCTCTTCCAATTTACTGCGCATCTCTAATGATGAGCTCCAAATCTGAGTCCTCAGTGTTGACTTTCAGAGCTTGGCTGGCATTGCAGAATTGCTCCAGAATGCTGAAAGCATATTGTACAATACTTGGTGCAAACCTTTTTTCAATTGCACAGTCAAATGTACCACTTTGATTACATTTGGAGCCTGTTGTCCTGACAATTTCTTGTGTCTAATTAAGTTCGACGTGTCTCATTTTCTTAGGCAATATCAAATTTGCTCTCGCCTCCTGGGTGACAGGTAAACACAACGTGAAACAAAAGCAGCCACACTGCTGCCAAAATTTCCACAATTATCTGGTCTGCTGTACTGCCAATGTAACTAAATGCAGCCCTGGAGAGAAACCAGCAACAAGGGAAATTCTTCAATTTAAACGTGAATGCTTTGGTAACCTATTGTTTCAGCAAACAACATCAGTGTTGCCCAAAAAAAACAGCAAATGTGGAGGCCAACAGCATATTAACCACTAATTCTGTGCCAGTTTTCATCTACACACCAATTGCGGGTAATAAAGTGCTGATAATTCTCGGTTTTGTTACCAGAGGCAGCAGTGAGATCAGTTATTGGCAAAGGAGTTGAGGTGTTGACAAACCTTCCAAGTAAAAGAAAATTGCAATAATATTATTTTCGGTATTATCATAATAAGCAGAGATTTGGATGCAAAACATGATCACATAATAACTGAGGGTAAAGCTGCTATCATGTTCAATCCAGTCTAACATGTACTGTAAAGCATGTTTCTGTTTGCTTCTGTAAAATTTAATTTACATACAGTAGTCTAAAAAAGTGCACATGAATGTCTCTTTTCTTCACAGAAATTATGAGTGACAGTTGCACTTGGAATTTAATACATAAGTTCACTACACATGTGGAACATTTCTTTTCTTTCTATATACTATACTGTATGCCAGTTTTCATTTTTTCCTTTGTGGTTACCCACCTTGTTGAATTGATTACAGCTCTCCCTTCGTGATTGAAGTATGACTAGCACTAAATAATAACTGCTGTTGAATTATGATCTTTTTCCCTTTTAAGTTGCATGGTGGCCTTTACTACTTTGGTAGTAGACTGTTCTGCTTTAAGGGCAAAGGAGAAGCATGGTGGGTGACCATGTGTGTGTACAGGGGGAGCTTAGAAAGAAGACCAGTGCTCTGATCAAAGGAAAGCGAGTCATGACCAGGCCTAGAGTAGGGAGGACTGCTCACCTTGTGAAGTCAGCGTGAAAGGAACGAGCAGTTCCAGTTTTCAGGAGAAGCAGGAGGGGAAATGTTGTACAAAAGCACTTGCTTTTCGTTTTGTGTGGCTTTTAAAAACAGTACATTTTTCTAGAAAGTACAAGACACTGTTGTCTGAACAGGGACTGAATCTTGCTTCCTCTAACTACCACTGTGAAAGGTCTTAATGTTCTTATTTTTTCCTAATATGGGATTATAAGAAATCAATAAACAGAGCATTACTTAAATTTGAAATGGGCTCAGTTCACTGAAATACCAATTTGTATCTGGACTGTACATTATGCATTATTTTTTACTACTATCATTTAAAAAGATAACAAATTACTTTTGTCTTCCAGCTTAACCTAGAAGGGAGCTCCACCTGTCGTTATTTTGTGTTGCTGAGTGGCTACTAAATCGTGTCCTGCACACTTCATTGTTATATTCATTGTTATATGGTGGAGCAAAAGACTGGAGGAGACCTTCAGTAGGGCAATACAAGAATAGGAATAAAATTTGGACTCCTTTAGCTTCCTTTTTTTCAAATCTCAAAACTTCAAGGCTGTAAATCAAAATCTTTTAAACCTGAAATTTAATTCAACTGTGTGAAAATACACAGAGACTTGCTTACTTTTCAAAATCCTTTAAAATATGTAATGAATAAATCAGATGTAAGATCCCACCTAAAAATAAGCTGGGTGTTCCCAGTTCAAATGATTTGCTCATCAATTTAAAAGCTATTATTTCATTGATTGCCATTTCCATTCCACAGAAACAAAGAGAAACAAGGGATGAACTATTAATGGATCCTTTTCCTCCACTTGAAAGCTCTGCTTTGTCAGCATTTTAATATCTTCTAGAACTAGCTAATGGCCAGCCCCATATAAAACAGTAAAATACGTAGAGACAAGAAAAAAGGAATTAGTGTTAACCCTACCCTATCTTATGCTCACATTACATAGTTTATCACATTTGCTGCTGCTTTTAAGCAAGTACAATATCTTGCTTTTTTACTAAGTTGTACTGTGCAGGCCATTTAATTTGTGGAATTATTTATCAGAATATGGCTTAAAAATTCCTTTCCTAGGAAACAAATCAATCCCTAAATTACCTCTCCCCGATGCTTTATAATCAGCTCCACAGGCTATCCATGTGAAAATGTTTGCTCATTAAATATACTATTCCGATTGCTCATGGGTAGTTATTGGGTGATTCAGAACAGGAGAAGGTGAAAGGGTTCTTTGGTGACATCCTGTTATACAGTCTTATTTAAAAAACAATGTATACATTTCGGATTAAATATATTTTATTTTTCCAATCATTTAAGTCAGTCTAAAACACTATATAATTTACAATAATAGCCTAGAATCCCTTGTATTCAGCAGTGCATGTACTGGGATAACTTGAGTAAAATAGCTCTTGCTGGGGTACGACAGCAGGTATCGTATACAATATGTATGTACTATGCCTCACTCATAAAATATGTTATACGCATGGTTTACAGACAGCAAGTATTTTCCAGAATACAGCAGTCATTTTTTGATCAGCCATTTTGATTGATCAGTTCATCACAGTAGATGAAATACTTCCATTACTGACCCCCTGCGTGCCTTTTAATCAGTTTAATCAGACAAATATAAGACCACTGATTTGAACATCTTATGTAATGCTTATTAAATCCGCCTGCTGCAGAAGACATGCAATCTTCTTCAGTAATAAATCAATATGTTTGGGAAGCATAGAATCGTAATCGGTGTAATCAGTCCATTTATTTATGCATGGATTATTAAATATGTGTACACTTGTTGGAGAGGCATTTCATGCATTTATTTTTGCTTCCCTCCTTATAAATATTTTTATATAAACCAAGAAATTATCTATCATCAAAACGTACCAGGACACTCAAAAAGCTCATTCTAAATGGAGAAAATGGGTCCACCCTCAGCTAACCTCAGGTTTTCCTTTGTTGCTGTGGTAAAGAAGAAATTACCGTTTTGGTTTTTTTTTCTTACATCTGAAATACAGTACCTTATGTGGTGACTGTTTTGAAGCATTTCAAAGAAAAGGCACCTGTTTAACATTGCACAGACAGTAATGCTTAAATAGGGTTGAAACATAAAATAAAAATGTTGACATTCAAGTCTAATTTTTTTTTCAAAAGTGGTCATTTCTTTCCTTGGTGTGCATATGCCCCCAGGGCTCTTCAATTCCAGGTTTTGAAAGCATGTATAGCAAATTTTTGGTAAGGGTGCTGTGTAACAATAAACTTGTGAAATCTTTCTTTGTGTTGTTGATTCTTCCTCCCCTTGGGTGCCTCTTGAAAGGACAGCTGTGCACTTTTTAAGAAAGAAAATAACTGCTCGTGGCCTAGTTTAACTGCAAATATATATGCTGTTCCTCTAACATCATTTGGCCCAATAACACTTCCACAATATAATATGTCCAGTACACCATGTTTTTAGAAGCCAACATAACATTTACTGTTGTATGTAGACTTTTACTGGACCTACTGTATATGCAGTAGTACATGCTCTTCAGCACTGAATTATATACAGTAGTATTCAAGTAAATGTTGAAAAAATGAATTAGTGGTTTCATTCTAACAAAAGCAGGAAAACAATCAGAAATTGTCTGCTATTACAACAGGGAAAACCCTGCTACTTATCTGACGTTTTAGTATGACTTCATAGGGAGCTGTACTAGACCTATGTTAAACACTAGTATTACAAGGCTTGCAGTCTATTATAAGTATTTTATGGTAATGTTGCTACCCTGGGGTCTCAGAATGTGAAACTGAGGGCAAATCTTTTGGCATAATTGGTTAATAGTTCTACAGCATATCTTGGGCACTCAGCAGTATAAGGCAAAGGTGCTGTTCTGAATACAAACTGCAATGATGCCTGTATTGTAACATGGTAAACTAGCGTGCCTTTAATTCAAGTGCCCTTTCCCTTTGTACATGAAATCTAAAGTATCTGCACAGAGGTCTTGCCATGCATGTGTTGTCAAATTTAGTTATTTCATCATCTGGAAGAATGTCCAAAAGGGGGCATTTGCTTTTTAACCTTCTATAATGTAGTGCTTAATAATGTTAATTGATTTGTGTAATACAGCTGAAAATATGTATTTCTTTTTCTGAAGCGTTTCAGAATACTTTTTTCAACTCACACATGTTTAACAGTGTGCTGAACTATCATGTCAAGACCAATAATTAGAGTAATTTCACTTTCAGTTTCTATTCCACCTTGCAACACCACTGATAGAGGGAGTGCTATATCTGCAAAACGTCAGTGTTAATTTTCAAGTCGCTGGCTGACTTGAGGCTGTAGGAGTTTGATTAGCTACCAGTTGAGAGTCAGACAGCCGTGAAGAATTAGCATTGGCCTGATTGCTCTGATTACAGCCAACAACACTTTCAACTTTGCAGGACCAGGGGGTCAATTTGATCAATGCATTCATATTCAGACATGCTCTCTAAAGGATGCACTGAATTTCTGTCCTTTTCCAGACCACTGCATTCTGCAAAATAATTTGAAATGTGTCAATATTTTCTTTGAATTAAAATAATCATTTTATCCAGGAGCTGTGGATGCCTGCCATCTTCCAAAGACATGCTGACTAGGTTAATTGTGGTCTCTAAGCCCTCTGTGCTTGTGTGTGCACTGCAATAAACTGATGTCCTATTGCTGCACCCCACAACTGGCAGTGGATTGGTCTGATAAATGTTGGTTATTTGCAAAAGATGCATAGTAAAGCAAAGAGACCCAGAACTGTATGTCTTTAATCACTGCCTATAAATAGAGTATCTCACTCTAATAAATTAAATACTGAAAATCTGTATATTATAAAATATTTGGTTTAATAATAAATGGGTTATGCACAACAGCCATTATGCACCATGAGAAGTTGCTTTGCCAGTGGAATTAAGGGTGAAATTCATGTAGGCCAAATTAGTAATACCCAAAGACATTTGCCAGTGTGCCAGGAGTTAATATCAAAACCCTCTCTCACAAACCTCACTCTTAAACAGTGCTGTATAATTTTTAATGACAAATTCCATTTTCACTTATATTAAGGACTAACTTATCACTAAAATAAGTGAGGAAGGGTACATTGTATGTGCATATAGTATGTAGTACACCCATACAGAATGCATAAATGAATGTAGTTAGTATATTTTGCCTTTTAACATGAATGTAAAGATACAAACATAAAAAATATACCTGGGAGTATACATTAATCTTGGAGGCAGCCCCTGCCTGTAGCTTGACATGGCATTTTAAAAACCATTTTATAGAAAATTCACTTTTTCCTTGGACTGATGGTTCCTGTTGTTTCCATGGATATGTTGGAATCAATGCCTGAATAAAAGCAGACCATCTGGTTGTCAGGGTGGTCAGTGGTCCCTGGAATTGAAGCAGAAAAATCTAAGGAAAGGGGTTTATCAGATATACATCAAAAGGTATACACTGAAATAAAAAATATACACAGAAAAGAGAAGCAATATAGGTGTCAGATACAGTAATACAGAAACCTATACAAAGAAATAACTTGTTTCCCTCTAAAGTTTTCCAGTCTGGTAATATAATTTCCTTTTGTGCTTTCTCAGGGGATAGTAACATTCTCCAAGAAAACACAAACTACTACATGGTTAATGCCAGCTTGCCTTGATTCTTCCAGTGCTCTGGATGACAGAACTGACCACTTGAAGAACAGAAGAACCATGCAAGAGAAACTTTTCTCTATTGTTGTATGACGAAATATTTGGTAGACTCTGAAAGGTTCCCTGCAGTTTAACATCTTATTAGAGAGCAGTTTTGTCCTTTTATTTAATAAGATCAGCTTTGCTTTTCTCCTGCACTGTTCCATGGGATCCTTGGACCAACAAACTTTAAACTTTGCAAATGGACGGTTGAATAGGAGTCTTTGTTTGCCATCTTGTGTTCATGTAGTTCTTAGGCTCAAACACTTTGGATACAGAATATACATGAAGATACAATATTTTGATAGCTATAGCTCTCCATTCCAAGATTTATGAAAAGGCACAGCCAGGTGCCATTAGATCAGTAGGACAATCCATTTTTCCAGGCCTTAACATTTGTAATGTAATTCAAATACTTCACCATAGATATTTATGTCCTATAGTGGATAGCTAGGAAAGACTGAAAAATGACATTGGACACATTTCAGTGAATCATTCCATTGATTTTCCACAGTGGATGACTTCATTTTCTTTGTTTAAATCACTCAGTGTGCCATTATAATGCACATTAACTTAAAGTATACCTTTCCATTTCTGGAGCACAAAAGCTTCCACTGACTTTGGATTCTGATATAATGATGGACAGTAGGCACCATTCCTTTCTTAATTTAAAATTGCAAATTATTTTTGTTATACTTAGATGATTTGGAATAGCTAATTGTGCTTTTTTCATGTCTCAGCTATGGACTGTAGTGTAGTGTAGAGCAACACTTACCAGAAGGGTGATCTGATTGTGAAACAGGGAAGAAGATCCAAGCGCTAAGCCTGAAGGCAGGGAGGTAGGCAAAAAATGAAAGTGAAACTAAGAATTTCCTACCAGACAGGGCTGTGGCGCAAGGGGAGCGCAGAGTCCAAAAAATGATTGAATTACAAGTTAAAAAAACATGACAGACAGTCCGAGACAAAATCCAAGACAAGGTCAAAACCAGAACAGAGGTCTGAGTAACCAGGAAGTCAGACAAAAAAGGGTATTCAAAAGCCATCAATCAAACAAGCCCTGAAGAGGAAGACTCAAGAAGGAACTTGATGACCAAATGCTGGGTAAAGAAGAGAGAGTTCTTAAATACCCAGTGGTAATGAGATGTTAATGTGTTAATTGGGGCACTGACAAACACCCAGATCGTGTACGAGCGGCACCAGTGGGTTTTTGAGTCTGCATGGGAATGCGCTCAGTTCCCAAAGGAACCTGGGGGCTGTTTCACAAAGCAGGTTAAACTAATTTTCTCAAGTTATCCTGATAGACTTAACCCGATAACTAAATTCAGGTTAACTCAGGTTTCACTTATCAGGTTAAAGTAACTCAGGCTTTCAACTTTCAGACTAACTGCATGTTCACACTACACTTCAGTAGGTCAAAGGGCTGAGCATCAAAACCTTCATCCATGCCAGCAAAACTGTCATGAAAGAATTTGAGATTTAATCCGGTGACCAGGAATTATATCTCTTTATGGAAAATTATAAGGACAAAATCTGTTTTAATAATGAGGAGCTATTCTATAGCCACTGAAAAAGAGATACCTGACAAAGAATGGCCAATAAATTGAATGTGGAAATTAATTATGAAATCCTGCATGACAACATAAACTGTAAATTTTGCACAAGCATACAAGTGTCGGCATTATAATAATTTATTAAATTACTTATTTACAATAATTGACATTAATTATGGCATTGAAGTGGAGCTCCTCTTTAAGGTAATGTGTAGTTGTACAATATTGTTTTTAAGGAACAAATAAAGGTTTATTCCATGCTGAAAAGAGACACCTGTGAAAAGGCTCCACATCTGAAACATTGTTTTCTTCTTTTCTTATCTTTCCAGCATGGAATAAACCTTTTCTTGTTCCTTTGCACCCTATGCATGTTGACACAGTTCATTTTTTTTAAGAAACAGTAATAATAATAATAATAATAATAATAATAATGTTTCTTTATTAGCCCTATACAATTTCTTGCATTAGGAATTCGTCTTTTCGCATGTAAATGTAATATATACATTTATATATACATATATACATAAAATGTAATATATACATTTACAATAGTTAGACCACAGTGGGAGATCCTGGCAGAATGTACTGAACTAATGTACTAATCCTCTGAATGAAAATGTTCACTAATTTTAGCCAACAAGAAGTGTGAGCAAGCAAGACTGGAGGATGAGCAATCATCATTCTCAACACAATAAAGAATTTATTCTGTTACTGGAATATTTTTCCCAACTTTTACTGTGGTATGAATCAAGTAGTATACTGTAGGTGCGGCTCCCCATCCCAGTTGCAGAAAGTCTTAAGTCAGGTCAAAATGTTTGCATTATTTTGGGCAAGAGTTTTATTTTTTGACGGTACATACATTGATGCTGTGAATCGATTTTCAATTTATAAAATCAGCCTCATTTGGCCTTTTGGGGGCTTTAATAAGTCTATGCAGTCCAGAGAGCCTATTTTATTAAGAATTGATGCAAGAAATGTTTAGATCATGGTGAATAGTTTTTCTGAGAACAGAAACTACATTTATAATGGATAGAATGACATATGAGAATATTACCAGTTATTTCATGAAATCCCTGTGTGATGATATTCACTAATGTATGTCTAGGAAACATTATGAATGCACTCAAAAAGAGTTTTAGTGCAAAAAGCACTGTTCTTATTGCATGACACACTCCTCTCTACTGGAATTGCTCCATGTTGAGTAAAAATCAGCACCAGTCACAAGGAATCTCAGCCCTATGCAGCCCTATTTCGAGTTTCTGTTAATGCTGAGCTACTAGGAGCAGTATTAACAATGTATGGGGTTAAGAGACATTTAATGTAAAGTATACAGTACTCTGTCTGCTGAAACACTGTCTTTCAAAAACATTATCAGTGAACCGTAAAGGGTGATCTCTAAAATGTCTTTTTCTTGGCAAAGCTCTAATGTCAACTGGAACTCTGAAGAAAGGTAAATCATTTTTTTGCAGGGGTCTGATTGGTCTGTGAGTCGAGCTCTTAACCTCGGAGTCAGGTTAAGTTTGACTTCACCTGCCCAAGAGGTGGGTACGAACAGAGGCTATGCTGCTATAGTTACTTAACCAGATACTATTTAATCCTCCTCTGTGAAACCCAAAATCCTGATGTTTGTTGACATGTTTACAACAAAGTTATCCGGTTAACTGAGTAATCTTGTTTCGGGAAACAGCTCCTTGGTTTGTGAGCTGGCACTCGCACAGATGCTATGTGAAAACTATGGCCAGTTAATGGTGGAATTGTGTCAAGCAAACACATCAGGGGAATATGCAGCCTTATACCGGGGGTTTGGTGCCAACTGGAGGAGAAGAAAGTCCTTCATTGACAGCACCACAAGCCTCTAAGAGAGATGAGGGACTCCTGGCTGACCAGCCAATTATGGAAAGCAATATGGCATTGCATTCTACTGTAGATGTTATTATGATCAGCAGACAGCTACAAACATATGGTACAGAAATAATTAAAAAATGCTTGAAATTATGAAATGTACATTGAAAGCGAAATGTCTATAAAGTCATTTTAATTGTCAGATGTTGTCATTTGGGTTGCCTGAATTAAACCATGTGACCTTCTGAGGATGGATCGCTCTGCTGTTTGTTTTTAAAAAGCTAGATGTTTCAAATGACAAACAAGACAGCAAGTGAACACAATTTACTGTTTATCCAACATTAGTTTAGTAATCTCATGTTTATGTGATTCAGAGGAAAGCATTGTGATGTATGTGAATACATTATTTTCCTTGATAATTAGAACAGGAAATTCTACAAGAAAAATATCTGAATTATTATATTCCAAGCCATTTGCTCTGAATTAACAATGTATACATTAAATCATTAAGAGTTTGATCCTTGTATTTGTTTAAATTACAGTACCTTTTATTTAGAAAGAATATACTATATACTGTAACTGAATAGTGAGTGTCTGTTAAATCATTGCTGCTTTTTGAAGATCCTAAAAAAATGATAAATATCTTTAATTAAATTACAGAGGAATAAAATATAACAAGCTTAGAAAATGTAACATGAATCACTAACTATAGTTCAGACTCCATGCATAATCCTATGTAAAGAACAGAAGAAATAACGTGATGTTCCTCAAGCAAGCTTTAGTTAATGCCCAATCAAGGGCTAATACCTTTCACTGCACAAAAAGATTCTAAGATTAAAGGGAATTTCAAATTTTAAAACAGCAAGCAAAAGAAGCAGATTGAGCACCTTCTATGTTATGTAAGTAAATTATTTAGCCAAAAGAAATCACATTGCCCTTATTCTTTATCTCATAATCTCAAAATAAAATTAAACAACATTGGTCGTATGCTTTCCCAAAGTAAAATAAAAAGGCCTTTTTTATGTCAACACTAGGATTACAAAGTGCAGTCTTCATAAAATAAACAAAACAATAGGGAAAAAAAGAGATAAAACATAATAACTAAAATTTCTCTATATTCTTATCAAAGATATTTTATGTGTCAACAGCGTTTAAATCAGTTAATAATTCAATAATAAATTAATAATGACTGACTGAGATAAAAATGCAACAACTATTTATAACAGAAGCATGAAATCCTACTTTGATATGGTATGTGGGCAAATGGAACTGCAACACAATCACTCCTATTCAAGAAGTTCAGGTCTTAAAGAGTTCTCCTCTAGCCTTTCTTGCCTACATTGACTGGCTTTGCGGAAGGAAAGTTGTGGAAACACTCCAGAAAAGTGTTTCTGAAATGCAAAATATGTTCCAAAGGAATCAAAATGTGATCATTGTGGTCTTACAGTAGCTACAGTAAGAGTCCTTGCAGAGCAATTCACGAGGGTAATTCTTATACATAAGAGACAGTACTTACTTAAGACAGCAGTAGCAGTATCACACAGATATTTAATATGTAAGGATGTTGGCTACTGACAGTCTTCTTTCATGACTTCTTTCTGGCAACTGTGTCCTCCAATGACTGGGAGTTGCAAATCCAAAGAATGACAAAATAATTTTTGATTCTGGTTCTCTTCTATACTCATCCTTCTTTATCTCAGTGCTGCTTTTGACACTGTTGACCATGACCATCTTACTTTTTCGTCTTGAGACTGTTTGGAGTTTCTGACACTGCTCTCAAAGGGTTCAAGTCTTACATCACTGATCAATGTCACTTTGTCTCTCTTAATGGGTATAGGTCTGAAATTGGTCTTGTTAAGTCTGGTGTTCCTCAGGGCTCAATACTTGGCCCCTTGCTCTTCAGCATTTACATGTTTCCACTTCGTCAGCTTTTAAGATCACATGGCCTCAGCAATCATTTCTACGCTGATTATATACACTCAAATATACACCCATACCAAACCTGACACTGATGTGGCTGTCTCTATTCTAATTGCATCTCTGACATAAAAACTTGGATGACTCAAAATTCCCTTCATCTTAACTGACAAGACTGAAGTCATGCTTATTGTCAACCCCCATCAACTTCTGTAAAGCCAATCCTATAACCCTATCTTTAGATGGTTCTGTACTTGAGCTTCAGACTAAATTGAAAAACCTTGGGGTGATATTTGATTCTGGCTTAACATTCGACCGACATGTGCAGCATATTGTCAAAACATCTTATTTTCACCTCAGAAATATCGCTAGACTACGCCCTGTGCTAACTCTAACTGTGGCTGAAAAGCTGATCAACACATTTGTGTTCTCTCAAATTGACTACTGTAATGCTCTACTCGCTGGGGTATCTAAATCTACTTTGAACAAACTGCAGTATGTCCAAAATTCAGCAGCCAGGATCCTGACCAGGTCTAGTGCAAGTGATCACATTACTCCTCTGGAGTCCTTGCACTGGCTTCCTGTCAAATTCCGTGTGGACTTTAAAATCCTCATGCTCACCTATAAGGCTCTGTATGGCTTGGCACCTCAGTACCCGTCTGAACTATTATCGCCCTACTCCCCACCTCGCAACCTTCGCTCTTCTAATACTGGTCTCCTTACTGTCCCCCAAGCCCTTCTACATTGTATGGGTGACAGGGCCTTCTCCTGTTGTGCCCCCAAGCTCTGGAACTTTCTGCCCAAGGAAATCAGAGAGTCACCTTCTCTAAACTCCTTCAAATCCAGACTCAAAATCTTCTACTGTAGAAGAGCCCTTACTTAACTGGTTCCATTCTTCACCCCTCTGCTTTTCCAAGCACCACCATCCACGGTTTCCTCTGTATATTGTAATTGTGTTTTATCTTGTGTTTTCTTTTTATTTATTGTTGTTCTCATTATGTAAAGCGCTTTGAGAAGCCACCTTCAAAGGCGCTATATACAATAATTTTTATTATTATTATAAATGCCAAGTTCAATTTTTGAACATAACTTCAACACAGACGAGAGATGAAATGTAAAGGAGAACAAAATTGAATGTGTTTTGCATTAAATAAATGCCATATGTGTTTCTGTGAATATTACCTACAGTATGAATAGTATCCCTTAAAAAAGCCAGCAACATTTGCTTTTTGAGATACAGTCACTGACCAAAATATTATGAGCCCCCAGTCAAATAAATGGATTCTGTCAATGGCAGATAATGTGGGGCTGGCTTAAAGAGCATCAGACGTATATTCCAGCACCTTCTCTGTCAAGAACAATATCCAGATTTCAATCCTATTGAAAAGTGGCAGAACTGGTGAAACAAAGCAGTTCAATTCCACGCATGAGTTACCCTCAGCACAACCTCAACTGGAGCCGGGGCCAGATAAGAATCGAGAAAAAATATAAAAAATAAAGGGAAGGGACGCCATTCGTTCACTCTGTGTTGCATGGTTTCATCACTCTTTTGAAATTCCTAGGCCCAGATCAAATCAAAACACAGCCTTAAATCACAGATCACACACCTGGTAGTTGATGATGCATTTGTGTTATCTGCTTGATTCCTGCATCTACCATGTGGAAACTTATTATATTATCATTTAAATGGAATTGTATTTTGATC
The DNA here is from genome assembly GCF_040954835.1 of Lepisosteus oculatus. NCBI lineage: Eukaryota > Metazoa > Chordata > Actinopteri > Semionotiformes > Lepisosteidae > Lepisosteus > Lepisosteus oculatus. The sequence goes on along the minus strand of NC_090701.1, from coordinate 6,278,273 downwards.
AAGTGATTAAATGGATCAAAGTTCACACCAAGATGCTGTGTTTACTCTCCAAGGAAGTAGTATGGAAACAGCTATACTTACTGTTTCTTATGCATTCAAATTGTAGGAAGCTAACTGAAAAATGGGGCGCAAAATAACCAGGTACACACAAAATAAATAACAGGTGGAAGAAAACAATCATCAGTACAGGATTAGTACAATACATTTTCCTCATTTACACAAAAATAAAGGCTGTGACATTTCCGAAATGTCTTGCCAGTCTCCTGGTGTAAAATGTGATTGAAGTGCCCTGGGCTGTGGTAAACCTTTCACTCAAGAGCAGAATATAGAGTTTGCAGTTCAGACTCGCACAGAAAATTACATAACAAGTGTCAATGAAAAATGCTTGCCAAATTTGGGCCACCATCCTGCATTTCAGTCTCCTTATCCTTCTCATCAGTCTCTCAAGCAATTTTTACTTGATCAAAGTGGATCAAAGGGCACTTTCTAATGGTATCTCGCCTAAGAGACAAAGGGCAATACTGCTTTGATATTATTAGTCACTCAGGGCCATATAGAGATTTATAACTGATTATCAGTTATTAAAAATATTAAAAACACGAATTCACAATCTGAAGTCATGCTTGGGAATCACTGAAACCAGATAGACACCTGTTTTTAGCATGATTTATTTTATATATAGACCTCATTTAAATATTTCATATTTTAGACATATATGGATCCCATAATCTAGACACATGGGTTCATATCTGTTAATTTTCAAAAGTAGTATTAAATCACACAGCCGGAGACATTAAGGAAAGGCACTAAGTCAAACTGTGATGAATAACAAGCCAGCAGACATTTTATGTCTTATCTTTATGCCTGAGTAAACCAATAGCGAAAGCTCAGCAGAGTGCGGTGCTTATAATTTATGTAAAAGAATATTAGATTCCTGAACCCTATGAAGAATTTTAAGTGCAAAGGTTTTGTTATAGAAAATAAACTGTTTTGTTTTCTTCTTTTTTAACGAACCACTTTCTGTTTCTTTTTTTTAAGAAGTTTAAAACATACTGTAAATACGCTGACAGACAAAATTCTAAGAATGCATGTAAAACTAGCAGAAAGCAAATTCAATAGAATACTGAGCCTCCAAAACAGACAACAGATATATGTGGAGAAATTACTGTAACTTTTCAATTTATGATTTGTGTATTTTCATAGGGTTTTCTTCATTTCCATGCAGGCAATGGGCTTTTATTTTTACATCAGTGGTGAATCAACTTAGTGATCACCAGCAGATAAACAACATTCCAGGGAAATTCTTTAAAAGAAGTTATTTCTCAGTCCATTTAGAAAAACACATCTTTCTCAGTGTCAGTGCTTTCACCATTTATTTTTGAAAGCACAGAAATTACATTAATAAAACATTAATTTTCTTAAGTTAATTGTTCTGATTAAGTCAGCTCTGATTCCTGTTAATTGTATCATCAGTATGGCCAGGATGCAAGAAGATTATATGTTTAATTTGATTAATTTGATAGATTTAGTCATTTATTATTTTTCTACACTAAATAAATACTACATTTTAATTCATTTTTAATTACACATTACATATAATGTTAATTATAAAACTGTCATAACCTCACATCACTTTCCTAAGCAAGATCTTTGTAGTCCTTCTTATATGGTCCAATAGGTTTGTGCACAAGGCAGATTATTTCTTAAATCCATCAATTACATTTTCTAAAAATATTTAATTTTCAGGGATAGTAATTCCAAAGCATATTTTAGCTCTATGCAGATGTAAAATAAATTAGAGTATATATCACAGAATTAAATAAACATTTCAAGAGGAACATTTTAGTTTATACAGTATAGTCTATTATTTCATTATGCCGCGTACTGTATCATTCATATATACATTATATATAAGCATATATAAGTCCATTTTCAAAACACTTTTAAAAACATTTTCAAATGTATAATCAATCAGTTTACTACTGTTTGCAGGACTAAAACGGTGTAGATACAATATATTGAAATTTGGGATTTGTTCTTTTTCTGACAGAACAGAATGTTTAGTGTCAAAATAAAGAATGGACACCATACAACATAGGGAGAGTTTTTTTTTTATAAAGGCATACATACTGTACAGTATGTTTTTAAAAAGGGTTTGGTTTTATTCAAGCACCCAAAGGACTAAAGCATTTGAAAATGTCATATATTGTATTTCCAGCTTTCTTAATAATATTTTTATGTAGGTTTGTGCATGTCTTTCAGCAAAATGCAGTGCATGCCAGCACTGCCCAACATGTTGTGCAGACTAACACGTTTAAAGATAACCATCGTCAAACACTGCAGATAATTTATTATCCTTCCTCCTGTAGCCTTGACAAAGTTGTATCAATAATTTGGCAAAGCTGAAAAATGTGGAAGGAATAATTTCTTTAATTCTCCTTTTTAAGGTTTAAGACTTACATTCTTAATGACTTATCATCTAGCTAAATCAGATCTTCAGTAACACCCTAAGTTCAAATGATCATTCTCAATTAGAGACAGGGAACCTTCACATTATAAAGCCCTCTTAAGGGAAGATGATAGGCCTTTTCATTGATTATGCAGGTAGTGTTTGGTACTAATCTCAAGATCACTCACATCTCTGCTAATTACCCAGTGTCATGCCATGACTTTTGCATTCTAGAATAATCTTAACTCATCTCCTTGAGATGCAAATACTGGTTTGAGGTGCAATGCATTACAAGTATGCACTTTACATGATTAATTTTTCACTGCACTGAGCTTGTCTTGTTTCATGAGACTGAATTCATGAGTTTGAAGAGAACTACTTCTCAGAATTATTTTAGTACTATTTAAAAACCTTGTGTTATACCTAATATGTTCTATTCCAAAAAATAAACTGCATGGAATGTTGAAACTATTTATTAGCAAGTTAAAAAGATACATGATACAGCAACTACTGTACATCTGCAATGGATGAGATGTGGTCCACTGTCTTTAATTTCTACAAATGTGTACCCATGACATCACCAACATTGTTAGCATCAGTTATGGACTCCGTTTGCCTCAGTGACTTTCTTGTGAACTCACTGTTGCAGATGTCTTTTGAAGGCAGTTACACAAATGAGTGGCAAGATCTACAGTATCTGTCTCAAACCCATGGATGTCTTCAATGGTATGTTCATTTGGCATACTGAATATTATTATGACATCTGAAGAGTTTACTAATGTGTTTTCTAAAACAAATAGATTTTGTATAGAATTTCTTAGTAAAGGCAAATGACTAATAAATGAAAATGTCAATTAGCAAATCACAGCCTAGTGGTATCAATTTAGCGACACATAACACTTTTAACCCTAGCCAATGTATTGTTAAAGGAAGAGCAGGTGTAGTACCTATTTCATGCATAAAAACCTTACCACAAAACCCTTTAAAAGAAACACTGATGTGATTTTTTTCTTCATTTCAACCACAAAACACGTACTTGATAGTTCAACTTGATCTGTTCAAGGTAGCAATCTATGTCTTCAATGTATGTTAAATATGTTACAAAGAAACCAAATGACAGATGTTTCCAAATTGCTGTCAAATGTTTCTAGAAACAGGAAAGGGCAGAAAAAATGTGAGGTTAAAATGAGAATTAGCAATGTTGGAATTAACCAGCCTTTCACATCTTTCCAGTATATTTCTGTTGATATTTGCTCAGTCCAGTATACATATTTATTTTTCTTTATGTTAGTTTTTATTGGCTAATGTTGGGGACTGATTTATATGGAACATCTTTGGTTGTTGCTTTCTCTACACCACAAGTAATTTAAAAAACAACAACAGTTTGTGGAAAAGAGTACAATAAATTGCAAGCACTGGTGAAAGACGAATAATAGAAAGGCCAAGAGAAATTTAAAAAAGACTATGCCATAGAGACTAAAATAATACAAGTTTTTTTCAGCACCTCAATGCAAAGGCACAGCAATTAAGAAAACAAAGTGTTTTAGAAATAATGATAGGAATCTTTTTGAACACAGGTAAATAATTATATGCTGAATGAATATTTCTCTCATGTGCTTACGAAAGAAGAAATTGACAGAATGTCTCGTGCAGAGGAAAGTTTTATATTACAGTATTATTACAGTATGTGTAGAAGAGGAAAAAGTGTTACAGGTATCATAATCACTGAAGATAAATCTCCAGAGCCTGACGGTATTGCAAGAGTTCCACTAGAAAACAAGGGATTTACAGACTGCTCACAAAACCTTACAAAAACAAAACATTATCACACCCAAAGATGGAGTGCAATCCATTAGAATTACATTCAAAACACTTGAAAGAAGGTTACCTACTCTTCACTACATTTATTTTAAAATGTACTAAACCAAACCAACATTTTGGCACTAAAGGAATTTCCATTAAATACAAAGGAAGCAAAACCAAAATCAAATGCAAATACAGTAATTAGATTAATAACCATTATTCTAAAAATGTGAGAATATGAAACCAGTAATTTGAAGTAAACTAGAGGGTAGTCTGCACTGTACTGTATGTCTACCACACTTTAAGAGAAAGTCAACACGAACAGTCCATTAATACAGTAAATGATATGATAGATTTTCAGATGGCTTTTAATAAAGCTGATATAAAAGAATTATTCCTAATCTTTGTAAGCATCCAAGGTAAAAAGTACATATATTGGGTGAATGCTAAAATTAAGGTGATTAAATCATTGGAGTACCACAATGACTAGTATTTAGGCCACTCTTACTAATTTCTCTAAATGATCTCATTTTTAATAAAGTTAGCAAACTCACTGTGAGGTCATCAAATTCACAGATTGGATTGTCTAATTCTATCAAATGTAAATTGTTTAGACAAAACTGATGGCTTAGCTGACACCTGGTTGATAACATTTTATGTAGATGTGCAGATTATTACATGCAAATAGTAAGAGTAGAAACTATAAAATTAAGATGGAAAACATTTAAACTTGAAGAAGCTACAGTACCTATTAAAAATATTTAGGTGTTTGTGTGGACACAGCAAGCAGGACTTCCAAATAATATGGGAAAACAAGAAAACAAACAGAATGTAATGGCATATACTGTAGTTAGCACTGTAGAGTATAAATCTAGAATTATATTAGAATTTTAGAATGCATTGGTCACTATGATACAGAAAATATTGCCACTCTGGATTCAGTTAAGAGAAGAGTGACCAGATCCATTCCCAGGCCCAAAGGAATGTCCTACAATTACAGACAGAAAGAACTGAGAGAGCTAAAGAATTTTTAGTTTTGAAAAGAGGGCAGTCTGTGTCAACTTGTTTGAAGTACTCAACATCCTCAAAGGCACGGACAAAGTCATCCTAAAGGATAATCAACACTGACACATTAACTGGAGGACAGAAAGGGACACTATAGAGAAGTGCATTTCAAACCAAAAACATTAAATATTTTTACATTAAGGGTTTAAACACAAACTGAATACTGTAAAACAAACTATACTACCATGTTTAGAAGAAAGGCTTCTAGAAAGAAGTTTAGAAGAAAATGCTGGATGAGATCTTTGGGTCAATCAACTGCTAACAACCAAATGATTTAGATGGACTGAACTGCCCTCTTATTTGTAACCTTTCTTGTGTCCTTTACAACAATCTTTAACATGTTAATTGTATTTTTTTTCAAAGTATAAAGAGCTTTACCATCCATAACCTACTTAATGTAATTGGCCAACTGCAGGTTAATCCTCGGGTTTGTTTCCCGAGAAACAAGCAAGAGGATTTTCAATGTTGGTGCTCATTAATAACATGAACATTCTGTCTCTGTATGTAATCAGTTTTTCAATCTGGAAACTCATTTTTTTTTTATTCTGTTATGCATGGTGGATGGATTACTTTCCACCGTTCACATTCCTACAACAAAATTAATTTTTAATGTACTGTATTTCTATGATACCAGTAATCTCTATGTTTAAAAAAGTTCGAGTGTTAATTAAATGTGGCATAATGTACTGAAAACTATCAAACTGTATAATTTAATTTCTAAGTTAGCCCAGAACCATCTACTCCAATAACAACACCAATAACAATGTTCATTACTTCAAACTGGGCTACTGTACATGAAGTAAAATCTACAGCCATGATTCAATCAGCCTTAACTTATTGTCCAGTAGTGTTGTTCTCAGATACTTAGACCTTAACATTATAACAAATCATCTTTGCTTTCCTCAAGACACAGACTTGCATTCAGATTGGAGACCTGTATGTTCCATTGACAGCATATGTATTTAAATTCTTTATCCCATTGTTAGAACCTGTAACCCTGTTTCTTGTTTTGCATTTTCTGTCAGTTGTGAGAAAGCTAACTGGCTGTCTGGCCCTGTCTTGACTTGAAAGACCTTGCTATGAGCAAGATGGGATAGCCAGGCTTTCTTATCACCAGGGACTTACTGGATTCAATTTAAAAAGAAAATGTAATCCTTTTTTGTGGGTTTAGAACAGTGGTGCACAACTTTCCAAGTCCCACATCCTACAGGCTTTAAAGGTATTAAATCAAGTACTGGCTTAGACCACAGGAAACATTATAACGTCTAATTAAGTAAGCTGTTAGCTCTGTAAAATGACTGTGAGCTCAAATACAATGAAAACCAGAGCACCTTACAGACTTCAGCATATACTGTATAATGCTATGTAATGATTTTTGTTACATGTGCACTGAATTGCAAAGTCCTGTCATTTTCTTTGTGAACAATTGTTTTCTCTGTATAATATCAAGTTTGAAGAAATAGTCTAAAGCTGATAGCTGGTGCACACCTGTATATTCAGTATGTTTTACTCTGGACGTGCTTCTAACAAAATAAAATACAGTACAACACAGTGCAATCAGAACCACTTAATTATATACAAGTACATGCAGTAACTGCAGTAATTAATATTATCGGTGCTATTACCCATTATACAGAGAATAAGTAAGGAATCACTCCCCAACTCAGGCCTTGATGATTAAACAAGAGGCTTTAAAAAGGTAGATTGTCAAGTGACCTTGAAATAGAGGGCAGGTGGTCACCTTATATTACATACTTGCACAGTCAGAAATTAAATTAATGAACCTGCTTATGTGATATTTTAAGGTCCTCATAATTGTTACATTGTAGTAAGGCTTTTCATAAAAAATTAACTGGATATTATGAAAATAAAGCAGAAAACATTTTTTTTCAAGTTTAAATATTGTGTTCAGTTTGGATCTTTGTAATACCTAATGCTCTTAAAGGAGTGTCACTTTGTATTAATTGTTTTTAACATTTTTCATTTTAAATAATTATATCATTTGATAAATTAATAATCTGTCACATCTAATGCTGCAAAATGGCCAGTTTTGTGGTCAGGACTTTATAAACACATAGAAAACAACCTCATAAATATACTGTATGTACTGTATACTCTTACTATTTGTTCTTACTTATTCTAAAAATTAAAGATTCTTTGCATTTACTTTTTGACTTTAGACAGAATTATTATATTTCATATTATCTGTTATTCCCTGGTGAGTTTTAAGAAAATTAAAATTGTAAATTACCTCTCATCATAATATCTGCGTGACAATTTCTGTCTGAAGCAATTTGTCTGCCCTTGCTGAGGGGCTTATTTATTCAATGTATAAACTCTCACAAAAGTTACAATCTCAAATCACACTATGCCTGTTGCATGATGTGTTACATCTCACCGTGGTATATGGTTTGTCTGGTATAAATCTGATTACTTTGAGAAGAAAAGACATATGCTCAAACCTGTTGTGAACTTGTGTGACAGCCTGTCAGTTTTTTTGTTGCTTTATTTTCATAAATATTAGTCAATGTAGAAATATTATTGTAGAAGATAAGAATACTCAGTTTTTTTGATCTAATACAAAACATGAATCCTCATTTCAAAATTCAAAAGCAACTGAGAGATTAGGCACATTACTTTTGTTGCTTTCATTTAATCTTTCATGTAATTGAAACACAGATGCTGCACAGTTTATTATCTAAATTCAATACACACATTTTATATTTTCAGTAAATAATGAATTTAATCTCCCTTATTGTGAAAGTTAGCACTGCTGCCTCACAGCTGATCTCGGGTTCAAATCCAGTCTGTGACTCTTTCTGGGTTTGTACAGCATGTGCTCCCTGTAGCCATGAGGATTTTCTCAGTTTCCTTCCTCCTTCCAGTGACATGCTGGCTGAATTCATTTGCTTCAGGCAATATATAAATTGCAAGGTAAGCAATTTGTGTTTGTACAGTATATGGATAAGCAGATGTACTGAAACATCTATGATATGTGATATTTTACAGCATTTAGGGTCAGCATCAGTTAGAGTATTGTGCAGGACCTCTCATGTGTTTCTGTTAGAACTCATATCTTGTGAAAACTGTCTTTTGACGTCATGCTCGCTTTTGATCAACCAACATTTCAGGAGCCCAGCGCTCATCTGCTGCTTGAAGGCTTATTTCACTACTTCTGAAGTTTCTTTCCTTTCACCTCAGTTTCCATGAATTCATTGCATTAATGTCCATGCAAAATCACACTAGGTAGTGCGGAATTTATGTAGGAGATCTCAGTAGGTGTTAAATACTGTAAATGGTATTTGCAATGAAAGGTGATTTGATAAAAAATTACAACCCCAGCCTCTCATCACTGAATACTTCACAGTTATTTAAATGATGTTTGAGAAGTGTGTGGCCCATGTCACACATGACAGGCATTAAGGACAGACTATTTTAAAAGTGAACAGCAGATGCAGTATTCTGATGGTCTGTTCTTGGCTTCAATACATAGTCGAAAGCTGTTTCATGTTGTTAATTGTTTCTTTTATTGTTTTTGAAGGACTTGGCACAACTCATCAGGTATGGTCCATGAGGCGTACAAGAAAAGACAATGCAGGTCATAAAGTGATCTAAAAAACATTTATTTTGAGGACAACATAGTGTCCTGTTTTGTATGGATGTTGTCATATTTTAAAAGCAATTAACAGAAGGAAAATACACACTTTCAAAAGCAACATTTTCGCTTCTTGCATTTGTAGCTTAATTTCTTACAATGGTTTTCACAACATTGAGAGCCCAATTGGCTTTGTGTTGTAATTGTCTCTCAGAATGGAACACAACAGGATCAAGGTTATGGCTTTACTAGCACAAATAAAGTATTATAAGTTGTTAGTGCATGGCAATTGGTGCTGCTGAAGGAATGCCTTCTGCTCGCGTTTTCATGGGTATTCACGAGTTGCTCCAGTTTCCTGTCGGCTTCCAAGGACATGATGGCAAAACCAACTGCTGTCTCTTAACTGACACTGTGTACCTCTGGGTGTGAGTGTGTGAGTGAATGCACGTGTCCTGTGGCGGACTGGCACGCTGCCCAGACAGTTGCCCTACCTTGCACCATATGCATCTGGAATTGAATCCTGGCTGCATTGTTCCTTACCAGGAACGAGTGTGTTTCTGACGATGGATGAGATGAATAGAAGTTTTTTTTTTATGGCTGTTGCCCTATTTTATTCATTTACATTTCTCTCCACACTGTCTTCCTGAATTAGAATGTTCTAGAGGGTGGAACAGCCCAGTGTCTTATAGAACAGTAGTTTTCAGTAAAACTTTAGTAGTTCAGTGGGTAGCTGCATCAGCATGCGCAGGCTGCAAAGGAACTAGTAATAGCCATGGACTCTATGGCCATGTTACTAACATGTTACATTCTGGTTCCTTTGCAGCCTAATGGAAAGAGTTTCTTAATGAATGTTGTCTAATGGCATCAAGTATACTGTGAAAGCTCAACTGCGTAAAAATTCTATTTTCTCTCTGTACTATAATTCCTGTGACCTGGGTGAAGGGGTTGATGAAAAAGGATATTTATTTTAACTCTTGAAATTGCATTTGATTTTCTAAAATTGGAATTGTTGTATAATAAGCGTAAGGTTGTTCTAAAAAGAAAACAAAGTAAAAAAAGCCTTAAAATAAAACATTCATGAGATGTTTTAGTATTGATCATGGCCATTGCTATTTCTTCAATATAAATACAGCAAAGAATTTAATCTGAGACTAAGAAGAAGTATGGCTTTATGTCAATTTAGAATGCAGATTCTATCTAATAACATGGTTTAGACATTGTAATTTCAATAGGAATGACACTGACAAGAACCTCACAATAATAGAAAGCCTGTGAAAAACAACCACAAACATTCTGGCGAAATATGTTAGTTAAATATCCATTCATTTTATTAAATAAAACTCACAGAAGAATATCAAAAGTACCCATATTTTTAATATTGCCCTTTTCCCACACTTCATATGTAAAATACACCTGTAGAATAATAGTTGTAAAACTCTGCAATTTTCTTAATGCATCCTGCAGGTGTCAGTTTTCTCATAAGCCTAATTATATTGTGTTTACTCTTTGCCAATTATTCACATTTGTTGTTTCAAATGGGTTAAATTACTTGACCTGATTTAAAGGCACTGGGCCAGGTGGCAGATCATATTTTGCAGCAGCAGTTCTCCTTATGTGTTCTCAGACATTTCAATGGGGTTCTTTTTTAATTAACGTCAGGTGACTGAAAAGATATCTTAGATGAAGGCAGTCTGTATCACGAAGCACAGGAGATCTGTAAAGCAGGTCTTAAATGGACGTTGCTAGGATAAATAATTCATTTGCACACAGGCATACGAAAAAGTAGAGTATAAAACATTTTGAGAATTTGAAATGTTGTTTGAAACAAGATTATATGTGGGGAAAAAAATACCATTCATTAATTAGACAGGCTATGCAGGTGCTTAAAAATGCAAATTCCCACCATTACGCCAACCTTTTGTATTTGTGTGAGCTTAAAGTGGTTTAGAAAGAACAGATAAAAACAAGTAAATAAATACCCTTCACTAATTATTGTGAAAAATAAATGAATAATAGGCTATTTTTCTAAATCCTGGTAACTCTTGCAGTACCACGACTTCACAGTTGCAGCTTATTTCTGACAGCTAGTCTTCTTTTCGCCTACTGTAAATCCTTCTGCCATGCATTCTTTAGATATCTAGCATGCGGTTTCACTGATTACACTAGCTCCCATCAACACAGAAGTGACCATATAAAACACATTTTCTAATAAAGAGTATTTCTTCACAGAAGAGTCTGCCTTTGTAGTTTGTGGTTATACCGTAGGTGACTTCCAGATACGGTTGTGCTTTGCAAATTGCCACAGCTTTCAAAACCAACAAAACATCAATTGCACAAAACATGGAAATATCAAATTATGGAATGCACTGCAGGTGATTGTTATGTTGTCAGAAACAGTGTTTCTTTTAGATCAAGAAAATATTGCCTAATGCTCCATGAAGTTGTATGCAAGCACTGAGTTACAGTAGTGTGCAGCTGATAAGCACCAAGTTTGTTACATCTTTAGCAGTTCCCAGTGGCCAGGGAACACCTACTATTGTCAAAGAGAGATGAGGGAGTAGTTAAATGACATTTATGATGTTTATAAAATAGACTTGTACATAGGAGGTAGATCACTTCTGATTTATAGTACATCAGCTACTGTAAATATGCATTGAAATGTGTTTCTTGACAACCCAGAGGGGAAACTTGTCTGACAAAATGAAATACACTAATGACACTCTTAAGTTCATAAGAATATAAATAAGACATTAAATTCAGTTGCCCATTCATAATACTCTGCTAATATGGAACATGTTAAACATGTTTGTTTAGAATACTGTTTTGATCTAATTGATATTTAATGCTTTGGTCTGAACAGGATCTGGAAACAGATGAATGATTTGGAGTTGTCAGCCTGATTCAGAGAGTGGTTCTCAGTAAATGAGTTAAATTAAAATTCAATTTTAAATTTTGCATTAAACTGTTTTACATATAGGTTCATTAGCATAATTCAAAAAAATCCACTTTTGCCAGTCATCATTGTAAAAGATTTGCATTAGCTACACTACATACATATTGCATATTCCCCAAAAGACCATAATACGATTAAATTAGACTGGAGATGTCACGTATTGTAGAAAATACATAAAACAACGTGAGAATTTTTTCTCCTTCAAATAATTTTAATGGAAATGTTGAATTCCAAGTCCACAAAACTAAGCAGAAAAGGATTTGTTTATGCTGTAAAATCAGTAAAAAAAATGCTGTAAAATACCCATAACATAAGCTCAGACTTCATGGAACAAAATTCTTTTAGAATTTTGAGGCACTTTGAGGCACTTTAATCAGTGAATAAAGGCTGTCTGCACTTCAAATGTATCATTAGAAAGGTAATTAACATTTTAAAAAATAAAATAAAAATTTTACAGTCTAAAAATTAATACTGTAGTAGCCTCTAGGAATCCTTTGTGTTCACAGAGGAAAGGCTGACCTTTAAGTTCGTATGTAGATGAACACTCATTCAACAGGAGCCCAAGACCTTCTGAATTCACACGTTTGTGTCACAGATGTTCCACAGCAGAGCCAGTAAGACGCTTGCTGGGCATAACTACAAGTGGGGCACTGTGCATTGCAGGGAAGAGACACCAGCAGAACTCTGATTCTGACATTGATACAATTCTGACCCAGATAGACTACAAAAGGTTTACTTCAAAATAGTGCAAAACGCCTTGCATTTTGAATGACTTTGATGCATGCAAAATGAGGCAAATGATATAAACAGTCTAACAATTAGGTGCTATATTATAATGCTTAGGGACGTTGCTGAATTACAGGTAGTTCAAAATGTGGAGATATTACAGCAGTTGTGATGATTCCTAGAAACTTTCTTGGTAGATAATGCCACATACTTTTGCATAGTCACAATTGTACAATATCTTAGATAATGATTGGTTTTTGTGGTGGGGTGCAGTTTCATTTTCTAATCCCTGCTATGGAATACCTGAGGAATAGCACTAATATTATGCACCAGGAGAACTGGACTGGAGAAAGTAAGTCTTCCACTCTAAAAGCTGATATTATTGTAAAATTTTCCATGCCACACTTGAACAGCAAAGCATTTTGCCCTGTTTATAGAGACTAGAAAAACTACACAAGCACAACATTCAGTGTACATCAGTGTAAAATATGCATTCAGAGCTGTTTTTTACTTTGTCAGTGCAAAGCAGTATTTAAGAATCTGTATTGTTAGATTTAGTAGGTGACGGGGGTGGAAAAATAATATTCAGTATTTTTTTCATATTTTCAGTTATTTTTCAGACTTTCAGATTATGAAAAATAAGAAATACGTAAATAATAAGATAAATCCCAAAGTAATTTGCTGAAGATGTCACTACAAAATGAATACACTTCTATGGCCCTACTTACATTGATCAAAATATTTAAACTGAGGATAATGAACAGCAAATCAGAAAATCCTAACACATCTTACAACCCAGAATAATGCCCACTGATACTTAAAAATAGCCTTTTGAAAGCAGCTTCTTGTCTCTGCAAAAGACTTTCCTTTCCTATAATAAGAACATATTTTCATATAAAGCACATGAAATTATCAGGCAGTGTCTCAGCGCTTTTGAAAGAGTTAAAAGCAAACTGGATTTCCTTAGACTTAGCTGGGGTAATCAGTATGCTGTTGCACAGCAATCAAACCTTTGAAAACTGAAGCTGCTGAGCAGAACAAGACTTTCACAGATCTGCTTTACACATAGTCATCGGAAAGGTACAGTATGTGGGCCCAGATGGCCTGAGGCTGGTTTGGAGCGAATGTGCCGATAGAAACATATCATCGGATTACTGCCTGATCAAAGCCTGCTGTAATGTAAAGGGTACATCACAGAACACTCAAATACCGTTGTATTAGATGAGGGTCTTCAATTGCTTTTGTCAGCTGACATCCCCTCTATACATGGATGATGGAAGAAAGTCAACAGTAAATGACTTAAGTCAGGAAGTACCATCCCTGTGGGGGTAGGCCTGTGGTGTGAACAGTATAGATCTAATGGACGTTTGCACACTGGCTTCGCTAAGTTCCTGATTTCTATCACAGGTTTCTCATATGATACAAAGAAGCAGATTCTTCTTTTCTTTCATGAGGAAATACTTCCATAATCACCATAAATTGAAATGTCTCTCAAATACAGGTTATGGGTAATAAAAAGAATTACACTCTTAAGGAAAAACACTTACTTTCTGAGACTCAAATGATTTGCAGTCATGAAACCTAACCTTTAGAAAAAAATAGACAATTACTGTTTTAAAGCTACTTCCATTGCACAGAAACAGTTAATATATGTGTAGTTTAAGGAATTCTTGCAGTGAAACTCCAAGGAATAAATGGAAACTCTAGGCAATTTGATGAATTTCCTTAATGGTTACATTTCACTCATGATGAGAGTCACATTATAGGTTTCTGTCATGGGAGCCGGGTCGGTCTCCCATTGAGTGTGTGGTAAAGACCCTATGTATGACAGTATAATCCGGAAGAGGCTGGAGACGGACATCAGGGAAAGACACACAAGGGTTTATTTAGGTTGACAGACAGTGGGCGGTGACGGCAGTGATCTGGCGCACGGGGTAGAGCAAAGGCAGCCAAGTCCAGGGAGGTCCGAAAGGGTAGTCAGGGCACAGTCCATGTTCCATGAGCCGGGAGATCCATCCGAGACGAAGACGATTAAAATCCCCCCGGAAAGGGAACCAAGACCAGGAACGCACAGAGATAGAAACATGACGGGAGCAGGCGTTCCGAGCCCCGGGCTCTGAGGTCAGGACGTCGGGGTGAAAGCCTAAGCTGTCAGGCTATCTCCAAGCCTGGTTCTAGGCGGGCTTTCGGACATCCGTCTTCCAAAGCTACTGTAAGCCGGGAACAGCGGAGACGCCAGGCTTATAAAGCCAAAACATAAAGCACACCAGGAAATAATTGAACTAAAATCAATAATAGAAAGAGGGAGAGGCCCCCTCTAGAGGAGGGATGTCAACCGTGACAGTTTCAACTCTATTAATTTGTTTCTTCAGTTGCGCTTTAAGCACAGATATACTGCATGTTTCCTGAACAGAATGTTGCAAAACCCTTAAACATACTGTACTGCATACAGTAAAAAAAAAGCATTTGCAAAACGTCAGGGGCATGGGTCATTAACATTTTTTTTTATTTGTTTATGGTCTGCAGTGGTTTGTGATGCAGGGGGCTGATGGTTGGTTCAGTGTCTGCTGTGCTTGGAATTCAGTAAGTGTACTCTCAAGGAGTAACAGGTTATTGACTTACAGTATCCTGTAGTTATATCTCTGTAGATAGTGACACTGAGTTTATAGACTGCTGTTGCTTCTCATACCCAAAGACATATTTCAATAAATGTTGACCTCATTATTTACCAGAATAATACAAATTGAGTCCCTCTGACACTTCTATTGTTGTCTCATTGTCAATGTATTCCTGTCAGATATTTTGTCATGTAGCACCTTCCTTAAGACTGTTTAGTTAAAAAAATTATTGTGTTAATGTACTTTTAGTCAATTTGAAACCATATTCTTTTTATCTAAGTCTGCATTACATCTGATGACTGAATTTTACTTTGTGCATTTTCTTTGTAAAGCCTTCTAACAATGTTTGTCAGGGCAGTACTATATAATAGTGGTTATTGTTATCTGTGTGTGAAACCCAGTCAGATCTTTAGAGTTCATATTGAAACTAGCGTCCAAATGTAATCTTCTTAGCCCTCTTTTGTTAACTACACAAAAGGTAAAGGGTGGAGGATGATGCTATAAATCGACTGCAGATCATTGCATCATCTTCTTTGGTTGCAGCACAATGTTACTGCTTTCTTTGCGACACAAAGATCCAATCTGACCGATGTGAAGGGACAATTTAAAAGGATCGAGTAGCATTTCAAAACAATGATCTTCATGAATAATAGAAGAAGAAATATAATATGTGTAAAAGTCAATGACGCTATACAGTGAAGAGAGATATAAGATGTGAAAAAGGGGTTAACTGACTTCTTTCTGCACAAAGACGTCTTGTGACACAAGACATCCTATGCTGAAGCACTTTTGAGTTATGGCAGGGATGGGAGTTAACTGATAAGAGATTCCAAATGCAAGATAGAGACCCCCTAACTAAGGAAAAAAACGGCCATTCAAAGTGGTCAAGGGCTTGGAAATGTCCAAATACAGGTAAAAATTTTTTTCAGAAATGGCTGAAGTTTGCTTTATAAACTGGAAGTTTTGTACCTATATTCCGAACGCTACTTTAATCTCATTGTTTTCCTTGCATGCAATAAACTCAGTTGTTTAGACTTCATCTCGGGATCCAGAACTTACTTGTCTGTTACAACAACAGTATAATGTGGTGTACATGGTGTAGAAACAATCTAGAGTTGACAACCAATGCCACTCAACCAAAACCTATTCTAATCTTTAAAGAGTTGTGTTGACCAAAGGGCGACAGTCAGAGAATATAGCTTGATGAAGATGTGTAATAACTTTAGCCATGGAAATAATATTACCAACTACTGACACCATTGTGACAATACTCTTAATGTTGCTGTGGGCAGAATACCTCCTGGCAAAAGTTCTTGTGCTTGTCATAGTTCTGAACTTTGACAGGTTTATGTTTTTCTTTTATTTTGCGTGTTTAAAGACAGGCCATCACAGGTCAAGTAGATAATACTTTGACTTCAGCAATCATGTGTTCACAGTGTGTCTTAAGGAAAATATTTCTGACTTGTGAAGGAAGATCAAGATAGGTAGAGATATGTAGACTGTCAGGGAAGTTCTCAAAAGATTTGCATACATCCTATCTGTAACAGCAGGAGGTGTCCCATGGTGTTTTATCTTACATCTGATATCAGCCTCCTCTCTGAAAGATATGTGAAAACGTCTTCTAATCACCTTGCCCCATTGCATCACATTATCAGCATGTGTCTGACAGTGTGTGTTTGCAGCTTTCACATCTGTTTTTAAAATAAATCCAAAAAGAACAATTTATTTTAAGTAATCATTCTGGTTAGTGTCCCGTTTTGATAATGGCAGTAAGGCAGTCTTTGAAAACTAATCCTAATTCAGAATTTAAGTCGTTTTTGTGGTTTACCAAAATGGACCAAGAATTCCCAAATGGAATTTATGGGAGTGTGGTGTTTGAAATGAACCATCTTCAACATTTGTTTTTACTTCTGTTTAACCTACTAAGAAGGTCCTGTAATTTCCTAACTGTAACAAATGCAATTTTGTTTACCCAGGGTTAAAATAAAAAAAAAACAATTAAGTGAACTTTTAAAAAAGTCAAGCCACTCTATGTTCACATCCTGCATATTTAAATATTAATCCTTTGAAGATTTTCCTGAAAGAACTAAAACAAGAAATCCATCCTTTAAGCAAGTTTATTAGGTTTCTAAAATCACTCTTGTCATCGCATCTTTACACATGTATAACATTTCTTTGACAATGTTTCCTTAGGAAAGTTGTTTCATCTACTGCCAAAAAGGTGTCTCGGATTTCAGGGATAAGGTTATTTCTTTGTTAACTCCTTTCTTTGAAAACCATCTCAACCATTTGAAAGCATTCGCTATCAAAGGGATTTAAAAAAAATATTTTTACCTTCTAACAGTTCCAAGAACCAAACAGAATGTCACGAGCAATAATGTCTAATATAGCTTAGACAAAAATACACAAAGAAAAAAAAACACAGTATCACACTACCATAAAGCCTAGAGCACAAGTCAGTCTCCACATAAGAATTTGTTTAACACTTTTGGTTGTGTATCTGGACAAGTTCACACAACACATCCTATCAGGGTGTGAAAAAACCCCGCTATCATTTTTAATTACATCATACAAGCTGTCTCCTTGTGCTCAATGACAATTCAAAACCACGGTTATTTAAATATACTGTATGTGTATATAACAAAATAGTAAATTTCAAGCAAAAAAATGTTTTCTGAGCAGAAAATCTGAGCTTCATGAATACTGGCTACCTTGTATACATTGGCTACCAGGTAAAACCACTTTAAAGGTCACTCAGTCTAGGATGGTATAAGTGCAAACCCTTTCATGATTTAATGTTCATACAGTATAATGGCTGGAAATGTATGTGATGCCTGCTGTAAGTGTTATATAGCTAACTTCTCATCCAGCAGACGTGAGAATTTAAAGTAGCTAAGCTGAGACCTGATATGGTGGAAACACCAAAAAGGTGAAAATGAAGCTTAATTAGATAATTGTTTACTGATTTAGTTCTTTTACAGAGACCCATATTCAGCAAGGGTGGGAAGACTAGTGTTGACTAAATTGTATACTCTTTGAGTTTTTGCTTCCATTTAATTATCAAGCAAGAGTGCTAACCTAATAAGTGATGAAGTGAAATCTATTAATAAGGAGACCAAATGGGCTCATGAACCCATGAGCACATTTTGAGTTTATTTTGAGAATGAGATTTTTAGTTAGGTAAGAAAATGTTTTTACAAATGTGGTAGCAAAAGAACAAAGGTGAAATAAAAAAATAATAATGTGGTCTAGATTTACAGTATATGATATACTATATGTTTAAAAGTCACAAATAGGTGCATATTGGCCAACTCTGTATCGTATTATGTGATGCAAGGTTTCTTTTGTATCTGCAATAATTGCAGCAGTCTAGTTTACAACCTCAGAAACCCAGCTCTCAAGAGAGAGTCATGTGTTTCCTTTTAACAAACAAAAAATGTATTGTGAGTAATATAAATAAAAAATATCATTTCAATTTGTTTTGCAACTTAGCCGTTTGTGTATTAAACGCAGAAACTGCAAAATGGAAGTAGTTCTGGTATATGATACGTGTCACTTAAGTGGTATATGATATTAGTCCCCCCTCCTTAAGGGTGCTCCAGCCCTTTCACTTAAGACTTTATTCTCTGCACCTGTTTCCCATTCCCAGCCCACCTTAAAAGCCAGGCGCTGACGCTCATCCAGGCTCTGCATCTGATTTCGATATCGTGCGAGTCCGGGACCTGGAAGCACCTGGTCCCGTTAAGGTTTTAACCTCTGTTCCCATTCCTGTTCCCCGTCTGCCGGTTCCGACCCGGCCTTCGTGGTTTTTAATTCTTTGTTCTGATGGATCTCCTGGTTTTGGACTTACCCTTGTGTTTTGGATATTCCCTAAGGACTTCTCTTTTGGATTGTTCGCCTCGGCCACATCTCCCCCATGCACCAGCGCACCTTGGACACGCTCCCCTTTCTTCAGCCCCGTATTCCTGCATGACGTTTCCCTAGTGTTTCCCCACTCGGATTGTGTCGTCCGCATAGGGTCCGGAAAGAACTGTTCGTTACAATAAGACTCTGTGATAAGTGATAATACAGTATTTCCACTGCAGAATTATCACAGCTGCAGGTATCAGTAGTTGACTGTTTTAAACTGAAAATGAGACCTAAAATATTAAGGTACATTCTTCAGTTTTGTTTAGCTGAGGTCTTTCTCTAAATAAACTTTCGTTGGATTACTAAAGTTGTATGAATTTATTTCAATCTGTTTTAAGCATGAAATAATCTAAAAATGCATTGATAATTTTTTAAGTGAAACCAATATTTTGAAGCAAGTAAGGACCAAATGTGCTAATATGGAAATGCTCCACAGCCAAAACGTTGTATTTTCTTTCTTCTCTTTTCATTATGGAATAAACCTATGACTTGTTCCTTTGCAGCCTACGGATGCTGACGCAGCTACCCACCTGAACTACTTAAATTTAATGCCTATTGTAAAATAAGAAAAAAGACAATTCTGGCATAAACCTAATATTTGTTTTTTGGTTCAGTTTTACTTTTCATGTTAACATGATTGGTACTTAAAGATAAGATTTTAAAATGACACTCAGCATAGGAACTAATAAGCTTGATACTGTATATATTGTAGCTGGTTTGTTTTAGAAAAAGTGAACATCATTTAAACAAAAAATAACTAATAATTAATATGGTTTTTAATCTTATGGATACATGTATTTGTCAAAATGTACCCTTAGTTGTGTCACATATTTACAGTACATGAACATTTCAGACTATTTAATTTTCCAATGCTTTTCCTAATAGTGCCCATTATTTTGGAGTTTTGGAAAACTAATAGAAAAAAGGGCTACATTTTCTGGAAAAGTAAGTTTTATAATTCATAAGGTTATAACCAAAAGCAAAAATACATTGTGTATGGGGGTATAACTGCAAATAATTTCTAATTGTTTTTTGTTAAGTTACGATTTGTAACTGAACAAAATTGTGTCTGGAAGCAATAAGCACAAATGCACAAAAATCGTTAACAAAATATGGACATTCTGATCTGAAATGACTAAAATGATTTTGAATAACAGTCTGAGACCCAGTTTTTTGCTGTGGACAGGGCCTTACATGGCTTGAGAAGACTCTTAATAAGATTAGTATCCACACCACAGTGCCAATCTAAAGGTTGTTTTGAATGGTACTGTAGATTTAATATAAGACTAAGTAAATAACCCTTTTTTTGGTAGAAACAGAGGAAGCACAATGTGCATGGGTTTCATGTGAGTAATTTAATAAAGTTGCCCCTGTGCATATATCCCCCAACACTTTATTGTAGTGTAATGAAAACAAGACCTGTGAGAACTGCATGTTAAGTTACGTTTTTGGGAGATAAACGTATTCATTAATTGTGAATTCTGTAAAGTCAATATGACTATAAAGATCATGTACACTATACAATATGCAGTTTAAGATGATTTTATTACATCAAAACCTGTGATATCTACTGTATCTGTCTGGTTCTAAAGAAAATATTCAAACTTGACTCTGTTAAACTGTGTTGCTATGACAAATATGGTGTCCCTATACTGTTATTTCTACAGCAAAAATCTCATTGTTTAAAACAATTGTGCTCTAAACTTTCAACCTAAACCTTACAACTACTGCACCAAGGCATAAACCCAAGACTGTGTCGATTTCAGTATGATAATATTTGACTGTTAAAGACAAAAACAAAGTTTTGTTTTTTCTTATATTAGTGATATTTTAATTAAGCACCTCCAGAATGCAGTCTGTCTAAGTGGCTGTCATTGGCCATCCAATTAATATTTTTTTAATCTTACTGTTGGTCCCATTAACTTTGACTGAAGGATTACAGCAAATTAGTGAGAGAGTCTCAGAATGGACTATTCTTGAGAAGTGTGTTTCTGCGCTTCCTCGAACAGGCAGGGCTGTCAGCACTTTTAGCAATTTTCTGTGTTCCTCAGGAAAGCAGGTTCAGCCATCTGTCACCTGTCACAAGCAGGGTGAAATCTTGCAGATTGCAAAAAAAAAAGGTGAGGATGCCATATGTGTCACTGTTATAAGTCATGGCAAAAATACCTCCAGATTGAGATTAAATAGCTCGCAAATAGTAACATTATGTTTTAGCACTCTTTCATGAAATCCAGAAAAATAGCTCATAAAGTTTGTACGTCTGTCATGTTATACAGTTTGAATCTGTGTGTACTGTCTGTAGCAGGTACAGTACCAATTTTTGCTAAATTTTGCTAAAAAGTCCATTATGATGGGATTTTCTTTTGGACTTGTCATGAAAAAACGGAATTGTTAAACATGAGCTAACATTTCAACTCATAATTAAAAACTGTATTCCCTACAACACTCTATTTTTAGGTTTAACATCTTTTTTCAATAAGAAACAGAGAAAATGATAATTTAGCACTTTTCTGTTAATACTGAAACATCATTCTGGAGCCTACGTTGTACGAATGTATAACATGCATTTGATGCATGATTTATTAAAATTAAATCCGTTCCTCTTAAGATGTTTGCTTGGTGTGTGGAATGTTTACAGAAATGGTGAATATTGAAAGATAAATATGAGACAGTCGGAATTTAATGACTTTTCTAAGGTTTCTTTTTTTTTCTGTGTAATTTATATAAAAATTAAAAGATTATGTTTTCGAATGGCTCTTCATAATGAAAAAAAACATCACGCCTGGTGGGAATGTTGCTTTTTCCTTGGTGCACCTGCTTCGCTCATTGAAAACAAAAAAGGGGACTGATTCACCTTTTGTGCTCCAAACCGTAATAACAACATGTGACTGCGTGCCATTCAATTTAACACTTAATTACTCTCTTTTATATTCTCCAAGCTAAGGAACTAGACAAAGCTTTTTTTTATAGACAAAAATGGGCACGCTGTTACTCAGACAACATTGGAAGAATTTTTCAATGGCAGTGAAATCCAGGCACTGCAAAACAGTGGCCTGTTATGCATCCAACATCGATCCAACCAAGCACCGTGAAAGAAAAAAAAACAAAATGTATTATTAAGGTATTATATTTCTCATCCCAGGAAAAAAAAACATTCTTAGTAAATAAATAAATTTGAATGTGTATGAAAACTGTCCTTACACCAATATTATAGTAGGTTATCAGTAATGTAAAAAAAATGCTTATTGTCTTTCTCACATACTGTATACTCAATGATTACGACAGTGTTTGTATTGTTAAGAAATCCCTATCTGTATATGTACAATCATGATCTGTATTTGTGTCTCTATAATGACATATTTTCTGAAATAACCTGGAAATGTTTATTAGTACACAAAAGAGGAGCTTAACCATTTTTATCTGTTTGCTCAAAAAGTGAGTAGAGAATATGTGTAAGGTTAGTACTATATTGAATGGGAATTAAGGAAATTATTTTCACAACTTCTGCTCAATGAAGAATTATTGGATTGGAGTCAACATGTGCTTTCCCCCAGTTCACAGTGAAATGGTTCATAAATATGTTATGGAGAGAATACTAGTGTCCTAAAAAATTAACTATCTGAAAATATTTATGGAGCATATTGTTCTGCATTATGATTAAAAACAAAATTGTCTTACCTATAAATATATGCCCATGCAAATCAAATTTATTTTGATTCATTTCAAGCAACGTTTTGATATAACCTTTTTAAATTCCTCAAATCCATATTTTTTGTCATTACTGGTAAATTCTGATGATCATTTGACAATTGGAAACAAAATATATGCTTAGTCTGTATGGTTAGAGAAGAAAATATATTATACAAGTTTTTGTTAGTCAATATTTGAAGATGTTTTTATCTTCATCCATCCATTTTCTAACCATTTTATCCAGTCCAGGGTCACAGGGAATCCAGATCTTATCCCAGCAAGCAACATGTGCAAGTCAGGATACACCTTGGACAGGATGCCAGTCCACCGCAGGGCAGACACACAGACACAAACACACACACACTCACACCAGGGCCAATTTTCCCAAAAGGCAATGAACCTACCAGTTGGTCTATGGACTGTGGGAGGAAACCCACTGGAACAAAACGGACAACATACAGTTCCACCCAAGTAGCACCCCAGGAATTGAATCCAACTCCCCAACACTACAAAGCAACAGCGCTAACCACTGTATAACCATGCTGCCCTTTTGATCTTCAAATGTCTTCCATTAGCTAAGATGTACCCTATTGAATTCGAGTGAGAAGAGTGAACTGAGTTTATGGCTTACGTGTGTAGGAAACAGAAAACTTTACTTTCTCGTGAGGATTTGACATTTCACATTGGAAGCAATAAAATAAAGAATTGCTCTCCCAGCTCCAATATAATTGGAAGTTTGAAATGTCTTCTGTTTGAAATGCAAAGAACACTCTATTCCTCAGTCATTAGAAAATACTATTCTGTACATGCTTAGCTGCCATTATAAAAGTCCAAAAATGTGACAGCATAAAATTAGTTATGCCAATTATATGTACAGTACATGGTAATTCTTTTATTTTAATAGATATTCCATCCAATGTCTCTTGATATAGGGATGTAAAAGTTTGTAACAGAGATGTCAAATCAGTGGTAACCAATGCCGACTGTACTCTAAGAACAAAAAAAAGACATCTTTCATACAGTTGCTATTTAAAACAAATTCAAGTGATAATTACACAATGCATATTTTCTTCATTGGAAAAAGCTTTTCACAGATGAAATGTTGTGTTTCTTTTCTTCTCTTTTTTGCATGGAATAAACCTCTACTTGTTCCTTTGAGCCTATGCATGTTGACACAGCTCCCTACTTGAACTATTTAAAATGTAGGTTTATTATAACTAATGTTCTCAAACGGTCAATAAAGATGAAAAAACAATGAATAACAATGTGCATTTAATTGTTGAAGGGTTTCATACTTTCTAATAATAGTCTTGAAAATGTAAAATCAGACACTATGGACAGTAACAAAAGTTGCACTTCCAGGCAAACAATATGCAATAAAAAATTCTATTTTATTTTATTTTATTCGCACGCAAGCACGCAGGCATCACCACATGCCCAAGTGCACTCCACACCACACATACTTGTGCACTAATAGATACCACGCTCCTTCCTATTTAAACCCTCTCTCCTCAATCCGTCCTTGCTCACCATCTAGACATTTTCTCAGCTAGATCCCGATTCTCTCTCGACCTTTTGGTAATGGCCTTTTGCTTACGTCCAAGACTCCAATAATTCTTGCGCTGGTCTTCATTCCTTTGTGAGTATTACTGCATTTAGGCTTTATTTAGAGGATGGTCTGTAACTATTTGAAAAGCTTGTGCAAAGTTAAACTTTTATTTATTTTTCTTTGTCACTGATTTGAAACAACAAAATATTACCATTCTGTTCATCTAAATTACATGCAATGTATTTGAATATGTGAAAGAAATTATGTCGAACCTCAGCTGGAGAATGTAGCTAAATTAACATGTGGCTTGATGTGCAGGAGGAATCTATTGCACAATACATCATTGGTTGATGTTTCTATTTTTCTGAACTGAACGTAAACCTCACCAGGCCTATGACTGGAACTGTTGTCTTCCTAACCGTGGTTTAACTGTAGTTGAAGATGTCTTTGTGACTATATGCTTCACAACATACACTGAGGCAGCTGGAGATAGTGCACAGCTTGATAACTCTCCCACCCACTGATGACTTTAACTTAAAATAATAAACTGAAAGGCCTCATCTGTGGCCCACCTTGGGGCTTTCCAAAACAAGATGATAGTCAGGCACATTATTTGATTATAAGCACATTATAGGGTATCTTCTGCACATAAACAAATACAACTTGTGTTTGCATAGTGCTTAACATCAAACCGTCATGAAAAATCTTTTAAGATGAAAAGACAGTCGCTCTCCACAGACCTCAGCAATTAGTTAAAAGAAAAAAAAAGAAAAGTTATATCTTCAGAGGTCACTTGAAATGAATAGTATTTCTAATGTCTCCAGGCTTGTATTTTTACAAAGAGCAGAGCACAGCAGCTGAAACAGCAGCCTCACTCACAGGCTTGTATAAGTTGACCTTACCAGATACTTAAGGGAAAATGGAGCAAGCAGATAGCAGGGGTAATTATTTTAGAATTTTAAAATAATGACATTAAGAAATGTTTTAATGATTACTTAAGGGCAACTATGAACAATAGGAAAGCTTTAATCATAAGACATATCAGTTTCTAACTTCATTATTATGCTTTTCAACATTCGTTTGTATCATAGTTAATTCAGAAAAAAGAAATTGCTTTATTATTAAATATTGATAATATCTCTTTATGTGCCTTTTTATTGTGCAAAAAAATACCACATGGAAAACATGAGTGTTGCAATGCAAACCCTTGACTGATTATAATATCATACAGTACATTGACTGTTAAAGCAATGATGTGGTTTTGCACCATACTGCATATGCTGTACAGTATGTGGAGTCTTGATGTTCTTTGGAAAAAGGGAGGAATTTGAAAGCCATAATCAAGGGTTTTAAATGGCAATCACAATGACAATTCCTCTTTGCTAGGTCCAGTACTTCGCATAATTGGTCTGCCAAGAATAGTGTTAATGTTTTTACAGATTTCAGTCCCTATGCAGAAAAGTTAAGTTCTATTAAATTTAACCCTAGGTTTCTCATCAGCATATTCATTGCTTACTCCCATATCTAACATTTTAGTAGAACAAGATGTAGTGTAACTTGGTATCTTAGAAAAACCAAGCATTTTTGGAAAATTCTTTAACATTTGAAATATATTATTAGTGTCCAGTACAACAATCCTTCCTGCCTTGCTTAAAAGAAAGATTCGAATTATGAGTGAGATTTGTCAGTAATTTCCTCTTTTGTGCATTTTGAAATAATGGAAAATCAAAATACTAGCATTTCGCATAAGTGATTGCTGGAACCACAACATATTAATGCAGAATATACAGAATATATTCATCATCAAATTTAAGGACTTGCAAAATACTGTAGCTGTGGAGACAGTGTGCAGTAGCAAATATGGAGAACCAAAAAACAGTCTATCCCTAAAACAAGGGAAAACTCTAGAAATTCTGAGAGTTTAAAAGCATTGACTATAAGACTTGTGTACCCATTAACAGACACAAGACACTTCCTTATTTGGTTCAGCATCCAACAATGAACAATTGCTTTATAATGTTTATTTTGAAATGTGTACAAATTAGCAGAATTGAGAAGAAACTGAAGAAGAAAAAAATTAATGTTCTATGTTGTAAAAGGTATTTGGTTTTTCTGATAGGTTGATTCTAGCCACACACGTTTCAGGATATAACATTGTACGTTGTTACTGTATTTAACCTCTTAAAGAGTGAGTACAAATACTGTATACTATAGAAATACAACTGGAACCATTTCAACAAAACTGACTAGCTGAGAGATATGGCTGATCATAATTCTACTTTCACTGTCAAACTGAGGCTAGTAGTGGCAGGCTATTAGTGTGTGGAGTCACCACTGGAGTCTGGACAAACATGTGCCTATTCACTGTTCTCTAATGCCTATATAGTATACAACATCCCAGCTCAACACAAATGTTCGATAGGGCTTGAATATGGTGAGTAGGTCATCAAAGGCACATCCTATCACATTCTCATATTGTGAGAAACTTGTTGTTACAGTACATGAGCCTGAGGGAATGTGTTGTCCTTCTGGAATGTGACAAGTGTGACAAAAGAGGTTCCAGGTCTTAAATAATGTGGCACCATGCTGGCAGGTTATGTGAAGCTCCATATCAGCTTAGAAACTCTTGACCAAACCGTCATGCAAAACGTCTCATTGATCTTGGCAAGATGTCATGACCCATGGCCTATTTAATCATGGTATTAAATGGAGTGTATCTGGCTGTGACATCTTGCCAGATTACAATTTGAGCACCCCTAGTGGCAAGCAGCATAGAGCTAATTCCTGACTCTAGCAAACCAATGGCACAAAGGAGGGCATGTTGGTTTCTTTCTGTGTTTTTCTTTCTTCATTTCCCCCAGCCTTGACATTCAACAGGTTAAATTACCTCACAACCTGTGCCCAATTAATTCTTACACTAATGAGGTGATTTAAGACCTATGAAACAAAGTCACTCAAGTATACTGCAGTCATGAATGAGCAATTAAGCAAAACAACATCAGAAGCATTTAATCAATATTGGAAAAAGTGTGTGTGTTTTTTAAGATAGGCTGATAGAGAAATACGTTGCTTTTGATGCTCTGTATAAAATATACAAAAGCATCCTGATAATTACAGATAACACTTCACATTGTCTCTAATTATACAATAATTGCATAGTAATTATATAGTAAATACATATGTCAATTTCTTTTCATTTCAGCATATGCAAATACATTTTTGGTTTTAAATAGCAATTGAGTTGCCAATTGCTTTGCACATAGCTATAAAAACTATTACATGTTAATTGCATTGGTTTTATGCATAAATACCGCTGTAATGATACTGTATGTAAGTACATCTGTGATTCTAAGTAATTATATAATTATTGTAAAGTGTTACTCAATTACAATGAAATATTGTAACATTCCCCTGCCCTTTCAAAATATCGGAACAATTCACGGAATTGTTATTGATTTGTGGTATCAAGTCCATTGTTTTGTAATGAAAACCAAGCACTGCTGGAAGGACAGGATTAATACAAAAGAAAGAAGAAAAACTGTCCCCAGTATCCGATAGCAAAACAGTGGGTAAAGTCTATTTTTGAAGGACTGAGGTGACTATTTATATTTGATATGCCATGTTCAATGGACTTAATTTGCTGCACTGGAAGGTCATCAGTTTGTCTCCACAAAGTGAAAAACTCTGAAAACTAAGCAGGCAAAGCTATTTCTGCATCTGACTTAAGCATTTTCTGCACTGTACAGTGAAAAGAAAATAATCTAAAAGCTAAAGAATAAACCTTAGTTATGCTGCGGCTGTGCATCTAAATGTTATGTACTGGTAACTGATGATCAGTGTAGCGGACACGTTCAAAGATGAAGGTACATGGCCTATTCCTCTAAGCACTGGAACCTTCATATATACCATGTGTCTTTGTAATGCCAATGGCCTTGGTAATGGCCAGTGAAGGAAGCCAGTCTGGTAGAAATCGTCTTATAACATTAATAGAGGTGTTTCCTCTGTGCCTTCCAAAGTTCGTTCTGGCACTACACTATCTGCAGAAGGTCCACCTGCTTACCTTTCTTTATTGTTGGATGACAGAAAAGCCTCCTTCAAATTCTTCTATATAAGATAAGATCACATTGGTGGCTATATACAATTTCTTGTATTAGGAATCTGTCTTTTCACATATCCCAACTTGGTCTCCATGAGACACACAGACAGAGAGAGAAGCTAGGGGTCAGTCATTTATACAGTACCCCTGGAGCAGCTGGGGTTAAGGGCCTTGCTCAGGGACCTAACAGAATAGGACTCCTCTGCCAGCTGTGGGATTTGAACCAGCAACCTTCTAACCCCAGGTGCAGATCCTTAGCCACAGAGCCACCACACTGCCCTTAATAGTCTGTCCTCTTTCTTGTGGTGCTTCCCAAAAAACACAGAAAGCTTCCATGTTCATAGTGTATATGAAGCATCTGTCCACAATATCCCTGAGCAAGCAAAACAGTGCTCCAGAGAGTCAAGCAAGACTTGCCCTAGTGAGTCACCACAGGAAAATGACGTGTCAGAAGCTGTGATCTGTTGGCTGCCTTTTGATTTTCTTGCTCCTGGTTATTGGGGAGGCAGTGACCGGTTTAATGGCTGTTAATTAATGCTACTTGGATGTTGCATGCAGTATTTCACGATGGGCACAAGAACAATGGGCCTAGGCTACTATCTCGCCTGGAAACTGTGAAATCTCTTGTGTTGTTAACATTTTAATAGCATGCTTTCAGGTGATGACTACAAAACACGGTGCAGTTCTACAGATGGAGCTATGAATCCCTGCAGAATCAGCAACTAAAATTGTTTAGGATAGTTGTTAATGTAGTTTGTGATGCTCATTCCTGTAATGATATGTAATACTTGTTAAAGGAGTCCTGGGATGTTGTGGGAAAAGGCTTAAAATTTGTAAAACACACCCTTATGGAGCTTTTGGTTGGTACAGTATGTCCGTAAACCTTGAATGCAAAGAGTTTCTGTAAGAAACAAAGTGCTTTTCATTTTAGGGAAAACTTTGCCTAGTAATTACATTTAAGGCATTTATACAGTAATAATCCCCAGCAAGGATCTAACTACCTCCTCTCAGGCATCCCCCACTTGGTTATTAACAATTAACAATTTAGAAATAAATAAGAATATACATGTCATTCATATAGCACTTTTTATCCCCAAACTCCTGAAGTTTGGAACCCACCTGAGCAATGTGCAGTAGCCATTATGTGCCAGCAGCCCCAGTATTCAGCACATCTGGTGGAAAGGTGAGAATTTGCTTGACCAAGTAGAACATCAGATAAGCAATTGTGCAAGCCCAGGGTTATGTCTTACTTGGGCTAAGATTCCTACTCTTCCAAGCACTATTTTGTTGTATAATAATACATACAATATACAGTACATATATTCAGTATACACAGAATATGTTATTTTTAATTTTGATGTAAAAATGAACTGTTTGCTATTTTTAATTCAAGGATAACTCGATCACAATATCATTTTAGATTATCTGTCTTAACTGGCTCATAAAATAAAGCAAATGTGGCCGGTACTGGGGTTCTCAAGACAAGCAATGCACATTTTAAAAGGTCCAAACTCTGCTGTCAGTCATAAGAGGAAGTAACTATGATATCACAACACCCCACCCAGCAGAATTGTTTCAAAACTGTAACTTCCAAGTGCATTTTTTTTCTCTGTAGATCAAGTTTCTACAGTCGTTTTTACCATTAAAAATGTTTTGTGTTGATGGATCATTAAACCACCTGGACAAATCCCCTCCAACCGGGTCGTCATTAATTATTAAGTAAAAAAAAAAGTCCTTCTTTCTAGTGTTATTTTTTCACCTACCAGTGAAAATAATGAAAAAGAAGGGTAGAGCAACATGCTGTGAACACCTTCCTCTTCTGTCTGCATTAGATGTAAAAATGCATAAGTAAAAGCTACAGGAATTTGTTAATGTTCTTTGTTCTTTATCTTATACTTTCTTTCCTGATTATATATTGCCTTTTAATCTGTAGGCTTCCAGAAAGAGATGGATTAGACTAGAAGGTCCTTTTGACAATCAGAAAGGGTGGCAGAGAAGGCTGGGTCCCCAGTCTCAATGGTTTAATAGCACTCTGCTGCTAAAGAAAGCAAATGGGGTTGATTTCAGTTTGTTTTTCAACCAAATCTAGGGAGCAGGTGGAGACATGGTTGTGTTTATATAGGGTGATGCATGTGATTTATAGGTGTAGGAACAAGCAGTGCTAACTTTCTCGCCTTGGAGCCAAAATCAATAAGATCAATCATGTATCAGCCTTGTGTGGGCCTAATTCCAAGTGTTTGGATGTAATATGAGCCTTGCTACTGTTTCGATAACCAACAAGCAGCCAAAAGTAAAATACATTATTTCAATTTTAATTTGCCACAGTCTTATTCATGTTGATGAATATGCTACACCAAAACTAACCATAGGCACTTTTGTATTTCGTGAAATGCCAGAGCTATTGCTAATTAGCATCCCACAGTGTACACAACTAATGTGCATTATAGATAATCTAATGTGAGACTATATTAATTGTTTTCGAAACTTGCATCTCCCCAGGTATATAAATAATAATTTATTTTAATTGTTATGTTTCAAAGTTCTCACAACATGGTTGCTGTAATTTAGATCTAATTGCATAGTTTTTATTACTTATTAGCATCATATTATTTTTCGTTTCATGCTGACATGTGAAAAAAAAACAATTTAAAGGTTAATCTTAGAAACTGCTTGTTTAAACCATCTAATTAACGAAAAACAGACCGTTTTGCTAAGTTGTGCGCAATGTGCATTACATCTGAGTGACAAAACTGTTAGTTTTACAGCAGAATTACCACTAATTACCCTTAATCTCCATGTCACATTAAAAAAAACCCACAACAACAAAAAAAAGTTATTCATAGTCAAGAGTGCAAATATTGTTTTCCAAAATGCTGAGTTTGGGGGGAATGGAATTGGAGAAAAGAGGGCTGTCTTCTATTTCGACAGCCAGGCTTGATACACTGCAGGGAGCTCCTTGGACACTGCACCTTTCGTCTGGAGTAGGTTTTGACTACTCCCTGGGGAGAGACAGTGCGATTCCTGGCACCAGTGGGCTAATTCAATTTACTTCAGCTGCATTTGCCTTGTCAGAATATTCATGAGCTAGGGAATGAGATCCAATGCCACAAGCAGACAGAGCAGTCAGTTAGAGAGGGAAGAGGGAATCAGAGACAAGATTTCTTCTCCTGTAAAAGGAGTGTATTCTCATAGAAGGAGGTGGAAGGGGGGGTTTAGCAAAGCCACACAAAATAACTTCTCATTTCACCTGAAGACTTGGATTTGTGCTCTCGGCAGAAGCGGCGGCAGCAGCAGAAGCAAGGGCACCAGCTAAAGGGCTGTGGGGGCTTCTGCTCCTTTCTTTTCTTTTCTCAATATTTTCTCTGACTTCAGTGATCAACAGTCCTCTCTGGGAACTGGAAGGTGTGGATGGAGACAGGAGCAAAGTGAACTTCAGAAGGTGCAAAAACTAAGCAGGGGAGATCAGCAGGAGAAGCATATACGAGGTAATTGCTATTTTTTTTTTATGAAAAAGCGTTTGTAGAGTGCTCACCTGTAACCTTCGGGGAGCAACAAATGTTTTGTGTTTTTTTGTAGATCATAACATTTTTACTTCCTCGGAAATGCTCTGGGGAACCACGAAGAGGATGATAAATATTCTCAGTTCTCCCCAAAATAATCAGTGATGACTCAATGAAGAGATATGATAGGAAAGATATTCCTGGGAAGAAAAAACAAACAAAAACAAGTTAGGGACAAAATTAAACAAGTTGGCATTTCTATTGTGAAATATTCTACTGTAACAATAAGTACAAAAAAAGTTGTTTTTTCTATGATGTCCTGAATTTTGAAGAAGCAAGCTCGCAGGGGGAGAAAAGTTATCATTGTCCCTGCTTCTATTTGCTTGCTGCTATAATTATGACTGATCACTGTGCATTGAAAGAAGGTGGTGAAGAGAAAGCTATGTGCGCATTAATTAGATTCCATGTACTTGGGAACAGAATAGACTGTTTCACTCAGGAATTGGAGAAAGAGTCTGGCTGCTGGCAGTCTACACTGTAACCAAGGCAGCTGACATGAATAAAAGCCAACAGGGACACTGTTATTTCTATTTTTCACCCTCTAAAACACACAGATTCTGCCAACCACCGTTTTTTTACAGTGGATAAAGATTTCATTGTTGAGTGGTGTGACTGGAATCATTAAGTATCTATTTCTACAATCTCTGAGGCACACTAGTTAACCTCTCTAAAAGTGTCTGGGAGCTTTAAAACTACAAATCCTGAGAAAATGCAGGAAAAATTGAATGGTTCAGTTCACTCAATGAAAATCTAATGCCTGCCATAGAAGTGGTATTCAGAATTTGCAGACAAATAGGTCAATAGATTTCAAAAAAGATAAAAATGGTAGAAAAAAGTGTGCATACCTTTGGCAATAAGTGTAATACAGTATTAAAAGATCTCATGAATTAAATGCACATTGCAAGCAAAGCTAGTAATCATTGTGCCATTCAGTGAATGTAAACATTCATCATTAATAAAGTAACTATTTTTCACAGATGTTTTCAACATATTAGTGAAGGTTTAATGAGATTGTCAGTATAACAACGTTAATATAGGTTTATATTTTCAATTTGAACTACCGATAAATTTGTTTTGGCTTTCAAAAGACATGCTAGAGAAATTAATGAATGTACAGTTTAATAAGGAGGAAATCATGAGGTGCTCATCAAATTTAATCTGTTGTGTATCTTGATATTTTAATCCCAGAGGAAAGAGTATGGCACATAGCTATTACATTTAATTGGGCTATAAAGAGAAAGGCACCATTACCTGACCATTTTTCTTTTTTCTAAGTAAAATTCACCATTGGGAACTTGGCTCTGAGCTTTAGCTAGGAGGTTATCAAAGGTGGGGTTTAAGTTACAAGTCCTAGTTCATTATTGTCTTCTTATGTATGAGGTTTAGGGGTGTTGTGGGTTTGGCAGAAAAACAACCCTAAATCTGAAGAGTTTCCAGATCCTTCATTTTGAGTATAGAATCGTCTGAATAGTAATCTATCTCTTTTGAGCTCTCGAACTTGCAATCTGTCTCAGTTTCCAAAATGACTAGAGAGGCGCCCAGCAGAGAAAATAACTGTAGATCAGGAATAAAGGTTTCTCTACATGTTGTTATCCATTTCTGCAGTAAGTAGACATGGATGACCTTCATGTCCCTCAAACTGAAAGTTTTCAAGGGTGATCTAAATAAGCAAGGCCAATTTCTGCATGTGCATACCTTGTGACTGGTAAACATCTTCCATCTTCCATTCTTTCTGGATGGAACTTGGCAATTTATATTTCAAAATGATAATTTTTGTAGTGTTTGTTATTTTTCAAATATAGCACATGAGGAAAATGTAATTACAGTTGTTAGTGACATTTTTCCAATGCTTTTTCCTCTTTCACATAAATAGTATTTTAAATTGATAATGAGTTTTGGCTTTATAGCCATTCAGTTTCAGCAATAACAGAATAAGGTGAAGACCAGAAGTTTTCAAAAATATTTTTTTTTGTTCTAATAAGAAACCTGAATAAAGTTCTATCCGTATAATAAATTTTCATTCTGAAAGTTTAAAATATATGCTTGTATACATTCACTGAAAGAAGAAATGTACTCTAGGTGTTCAATTATGTCTTAAATACAGTATACATGCTCAAGCTTCTTTGATGTTTTATTTAAAATACAAATTCATCACTGTGGATTTGTACGTGAATAGGTTGTACAAGAATATTATCACTTCTCTGGGAATAACACAGCTGACTCTTGACATGTACATATATACTGTGCATATTTTCAAAAATCAAAAACATGGTTAGATGAGCAGATAACTATATGAACAGGTAGATGACTACATGGGTAGAAAGATGAATATACTGTATAGCCAGACTGAAACACCAAATGTGTCCTCCAATAAATAACATTTGCTGCAATTTTAATGCCTCTCAGGATAGATATTCTATGTACTGTATGCTATCTTTCAATTATGAAAATGCATAAGAGCTACTGTAGGATTAAAAACGCTGGAGGTTTTTGTTTTGTATCTTTTTCGTTCATCCAAGCTCACTCTAGGTTGCCTTTACACTCTGCCTTAGTTACATACAGAGTTTGTATCAGTACCTGCAGCCAATATTTCAAAGACCTAATTCTATCAGTCTTTCATTTAGCTGGTTCATTAGTCTTTCATGGGTAGACCAGTAAATTATTCCACCACCTCTCAGGATTATGAAAGTAATCATGTTCTTTATTTCTTAGTCAGGCTTTCAGGTAATGAATCTCTTTAAAATGGGAGTTGCTTAAGTAACAGAGCGTACACCTTGAGCAGAAATTAGTTTAAATGGATTTTCTCAGGCGAGATTTTGAGTCGAATTTTTATTAAGTGAGATCACATGAAGGAATCCAATTTTGAGAATGAACCTGATTAAAAAGATGTGGCATCTCCTCAAGCCAAATTTACCCCAGTCGAAAAAGAGACAGAGGAAAGGAGGGGAGAGAGAGTAGTTTATATAAGCCTTACCCTCTCACTTATTGTCATGCATTCTGGCTCTCCTCACACTTCATTAGCTTTCACTAGGAACTCAGGAGATGTCATGTAACAACAACACTAATGATGTTTAAGTGAGCACAAGGCCTGAATTTCAAGCAGTGTTCCTGTTTACGTTCCCAGTTTGGTCCTGTTCTGGAGACAGGAGTACTGAACCATCACTCATAAACTGCACACTTTCTGTAAGTGGTTGGCTTTAAAGGGTAAAACTACATTTTAGACTCAGCATTCCTGCTTCTGTGTATATTAACTCTCTGTGTATACACCCGAATAACTTCCATGCTTTCGACTTTGGGCATGTGGCAGATTTAACCACACAGGAATATTTATGTTCTTTATTCCTGTTATTTTAGTGATCCAAACCTGTCATCACACCTCATTTAAAATATTAATCAAAACTACAGCATCTGACTCCAACTTTAGGTGCAGAAAATGGAATGCAGAGTTGAATCTGCCATGGGCCTTTTGTATATCTGAGTCCTTTTGTAATGTTTTTAATGCTGGTTTCATTCCTGACCTGGAAGCTTTCTCATTTTAAAACACTCTTGAAAAATGTGTTTGCTTTCAAAGTCCTATATCAGAAAATTCTTCTTCTGTACTTCAGATAATTTACCCCCTGTACTTTAATCTATTATTTAGGAATTGGTGTCCACTGCAATGGTGTTCCCTAATAAATAATTTACCAAGGCAAACTATCCAAAGTCCATGACAAAAGGCGAGATCAGGTTTAGAGATACAGTACAGATGCATTTAAACAGTAGGGCCTGCCTTGTGCTGTATGGTGCACCTCAACAGGAGGTGAAGATTTAACCCCCTCCTCCTACAGTGCTACTTTTTCACCTCATACAAATATTAATTGAGAAGTGTTCTGCATAAATGATCTAGAAATTGATCTTCCAACCTGTAGGACATGTCTTATCAATTCTTCTATATCTCAAATGTGCAGGACATGTCTTATCAATTCATTTATATCTCATTTGTTTGGCGTATTTTTGTAATCATCTCTGTTTGATTGTGTGGATCAACAGGTTGTACTGTATGCAGAATTTCAATGTTATTTGGTATGTCAGTGAAGATACAGAAAGTGTATTAGAGGTTTTACAATAGTATCCACTAAAATGTGTCTCTTTTACTATATATTACTTATATAATACTTGTTGATTTCGCTTGATGTTAGCTTTATCTGTGTAGATTGCATTTTCAGCATCTTAAAGTAATCTGATGTTTCTTAAATAGAGAAAGCAGTGGCTACACCTTCCCTCTAAATGGGTCAAGGCAAGCAAAAGCAAAGTAATGTATTCATTTCCAGCTTTTGTACTGGATGTTAAACACTATAAAAGAAAGAGGTTTTACCCCATGCATACCTAAGCTTTTTTTTTACCTGATTATGCTATATTCTATATATTTTGTTTTCTTAACTGATATTCTATCAATATTATCAACCCATCAAGCAAAGAAAATGTTGAGAGCAACTAAAAACACCATCAGTGATAATAGTCTCAAATGGTAATAAACAAGAACACAAATATAGATTGATTTATGTTCACATAAGGCTGGGGCACATATTAATCTTCAGACACATAAATCCCCAAAAAAAGATTAAATATTGAGGGGTTCTGTTTTTTCAGTTAATGAAAGCAACATCTCATTTGTCCCCTGTTTGCTGCTAGACTGGGCATCAGCACTGCAAGAGCTCTTATTTCTTTCTGAGAGATCATATTCCACTCAGCAGGAAGTGCTGCGCATGCTGGTTGAAGATCCTGATGATGAACGGGCCTCTGTAGTTGCTTCCCAGTAGTTGGGCTCTGTTGACTTCCAGTTAGGTGGACAGAGTTGCCCGTCCAGCACGCGCATTGTGCTCCTTCATGAATGTTTCGACAAATGTGAGAAACATAGTCGTGTGTTGTTGTCCTGCAGAAATGTGAGGACCATTATATTCTGCGAAGGAAGGTCTTTATATTGTACAGTCAAGCAACCATCAATATGCTGTGATCTCCATCCTTGCTACTACCCATAAAATCACATATCCACCACTAAACTTGTTCAGTTCTGCCATACAACGTGGATGGTGTCTCTTCCCACTTCTGCAGGACACTTTCTGTCTGCGGTCTGGCAGGGCTGGCGGGACAGTGATGTGTGACTGCCGTAGCCACTGGGCTTGCACCAGTCCTAATGCGTTGCAGATGTGATCATGTCAATTGGTTTACACCAGGGTGTCTGGTGATTCTGGACATTGACACTTCTGTGCTCAGCATCCCTTCTGCCTTTCGGTTATGACATTTTAGTTCAGCCATGATTCATTTAGATTTTCCCAGCTTTTGTGCCCATGGTCTTAGGTTCAGTAACACAAAAAATCTTTACTAAGATCACATATACTTTTGCTCCTCTGCAAACCATCTGGAACACTTACTGTAGTTAAGGTTCTTCTAAGATACAAATATATATAGAGAGGGAAAGAGAGAGAACATGCTGCACTGCAGTGTAGAAATAAGTGTTTGAAAAAGAAAATTACATTTACTGTATGTAATTATGTACACAAGATTTAAATGACTGGAAAATAATTTCCTGAACAAATTTTTAATTAATACAAGGCTGTGCTTTGGTCTTGAAAGGCAGCAATACATTATTTTTTAAATTATTGTCAGTTTTCAGTACATTGTATTTGCCACTGTAGACCACTGTACTGCACCTCCCTTCCTTCTTACAGATTATACTGGGATATAGCTTATGCTCTCAGCACTCTCTGATACTTTTCAATAATAAAGTCTGGTTGAAATATGGAAATACTCCTAGTTTACAGATCATGTTTATACTATATCTTGTATATAACAAGTCTCATTTTAATATGACAGCCAGAGCTATACTTTAAAAGCACTGAATAATGCATTTAAGCATTTTTAAATAAATACACTGTGAAAAAAGTTACATTATTCATATATTTGTGGAATACATTAATAATTTGTATGTTGAATATGTATAGTATTTTCCTTTCTTCACCAGGAATTTTTGACAATGTTGCTATATATTGTAATGTACTGATTTTTTCGGCTCTTATATGCAAAATTCTGCTAAAAAATAGGTGATTTGGCAGTTCATCTACCAGGATAAAAATTACATGTGAGAATATTATTTACTGCAGGGTGGATGCTTTGCCAAAAGGCAGAAGGCAAATGTGCCCAGAAGCCTGCTGAGCTTAGGATGGGGTCTGTCAGCTCAGCTGTCAGTGATATCTGGTGTTTGTTTAATGGTAGAGTCAACATCTGGTCAGACATGCATAAACATCCCACACTTACTGCCACACTGAGCTCTTACAACATTGTGCATTTTGTGCTAATACTTTATAGTCAAGAAAGCCTCCTAGCAATTTCTAAATGGTTTCTTTATATTACAGTTTGCTTTTCTTATAAATCATTTCTTTCTCATTCACTGTGTCTCCATTTTTGCCTATGAAAATCTATCCATAGTGCAGAGCTGATAAATATTGTCTCCACTTCAGTCTAATAGGGCCTACTGTTTTAAATTGAATGACATCAGCATGCATAATTTTATATGGCATTTATTCAAACAAAATGGAAACAACATTTATTTAAAGGTTTCACGTTGCACAGATAACTATTCCCATTCGAAGGTTTCTTTACGAGCACTTCTGATTAAACTGTCCCTAATATTTTGCGTTCTGCAGAACAGAACTTTAAATCTTCCAAAGATTTGCTGAGATTTTCTAAACAAGAAGTTTAAATAATTGCCCCTCTGTAGGAAATCTCTGCCAGACATGACTGACAGACATTCTGGTCCCTTTTCCCAAACCGCCTGTTACAGTTTCACAGTATTTGGAACTGATTTTTTAGAATTCCGGAAATAACTTCAATCTGTTACTGTTACAATCTCCATGTTTGAGTATTAATAGAATTTATGTTCAACAAATTCTATTTAATTTTTAAAGGTATTTAGTTGTTAAAAAATGAAACAAAACAGGGATAGATTATCATGTTTACTAAGAAAAAAATATATAGTGGGTGAAACATTATACAACAAAAATGTATTAATTCATCAATGTCAAGGTCACTCTATTAATCCAAACTTATTTCCTGGATAATTCTTCACTTACTTTTGTATTTCCAAAATTACATTACTTTAGTAGACAGACAAAAATGATATTGGAAAAAAATGAATATGGTGCTGTACAAAAGACTAAAATTTGTTTCTATGAAATCATTAAATGCAACTGTGCACCTCAAGGCAATAACATCCAAGCTCTAATCAATTACAACTTTTGGAACCCACGCCACAATGTGATTATTTTCAATTACTGCAATCAGAATTAGTTTCTAATGGGTAAATAACTACATCTCAGTAGGCATACACTGAAAAAAACTGAAAGAAAACTGGGCACATGCAACCTATTTACATCTTCAGCAATATACAGTAGATAGATAGAAGCAGTGATACTGACTTATTTTATCAGAACTTTCACAAGACAAAGTCATGATTTGGTAGTAACATGGTATACAGTATATTAAACTCTTACAATATCTAATGCTAGGATCAGGTGCTGTTACTGCTTTGCTAATTGCAGGGTAAATCCATGTGATACAGGAGTCATTTTTGAATTACAGCAGCTGGAAGTTTGAATTGTCAAAATGTAATGCAATTCAGGGTCAAAAAATGTAATCTGACTTGGTCTCAGTATCTTGCTCAAATTAAACATTGAGAATAGAAGGGTCTGTAAAGGTTATTTAACTAAAAGAAGATTTTACTTTTAAGATGCAAACTCACAAGAACTTTTTATCTACTGTACTAATGTTATCATTTGCTTTGAGAAGATTGTATCACTGAAGTATTTACTTGACAAAATTTCCCTATTTGAAAAGCAGATAAAACAGTGCAATATAAATTGAACGGCATTTCAAATTTATTGTCTCTTAAAGGCAGTGTTATATATTCATGTTTAGATTGCTTGTGGGAGTTTCATTTCTTCAAGAAGAGTTTAATATACTGTATTTTAGATTTCATTTATCCCTAGCCCTTTACAGAATGCTTTGAAAGAGCAGTAGTCCTACACAATTTTGTGCTATTATCAGAGATTTAGTATCTCTTGCAATGAGCACATCAGAGTTACCTTGAGGTATGATTCTTTGCCATAAAAACTATTTTTCAGACAGAAGAAAACCAACCTTAGCATATTCCGATGAAACTGATCCATGCACCCTTTTTTGTAATTATATATATATATGTATGTATGTAACTCACTGATCCTTAAAATTTTAAACATTGTGTAATTTTAAACATGCAGGTTGTCAGGCATACAAAGAAAAGTCATGATGGGTTCACCCTTAAATAATCAAAGTAAATTGCTTTTTAAAATTTTTCCAATAGTTTTTATCCTTACAACCTAATTTAAGAATGAACTGTGTCTTGAAACTCACTAGCCAGATATTGTTTGATTGCATGAAGGACATTGGGCTTAAGCAAATATTAAGATACTTCTTTGCATTTCAAACTGTTACATGTCTGTGGAGACCCGTGAAGAAGGAAATACAAAAAGAATAACTGAAGTATCAAATAATTGCATATCCTAAATAATTTATCTACAGTCACAGCAAGGATTGTTAAGACAATTTTACATTGATTTAAATATGTATTTGCCTCAAGCATTAATAGTACAGCATATCAAAAATACATTAAAACATATAAATAGCATATTGTTTATATTTTGAAAACAAAATAAGCACAGATTGGGCACCAACATTACACACAACTAAACAGGAATCTGAAGAACCAGGTTATGAATGAGTAATTTATAAGAAGTGATAGTGCCTTCTGATAAGCCTAACTAAATGCCCCATTCCTTTATCTGTTTGAAAAGTCTTTATAAATTATGGAGATTAGCCTCTGACCAATTTCTCCACCTCTCCCAGGCAGTTTAGAACTCTAGAAAGTACTGTTATTAAATAATAAATAAATAATATTGATATTATACTGATACTCTTCACTGTAGTGAACTGTCCCTGGCCATCATTTTCATATGAGCCATGATTATTGTTTTAATCATTAGATACTACAGGACACTGTGTTTTGGCCAGAGCTGCATTACTAGCTATTTATACAGCAATAACTCCTTCAGACCACTGCAGCAAATTAATACCAAGGCTGCTACAGTGGAAGGTGCAATTGAGGAACTGATGTACTGTATGTTAGTTTTTCTCCATTCCTCCGTCTCTGATCTCGATTTAATCGAGCGACTTTCCCACATGCTTTACAACAAGCACAGCTTGGTCAGTGACAAACAAGCATGCTTGTCCCTGTTTTTCATTCCATCTCAGACCTTAATGTCTTAATTGAGCCATTGAAGTGGATAAGATGTCAATGTGGATAAGATGGCCTGGAATTATAACAGCCAGTTACAGTTTGTATAAACAGTAACTGGAAGAATTGTGCTCTGCAACATTGATTATGTTGATTACCTACATATTAGATAATCATTCATTCTGGAGTAAGGCCAAGAAATAGCGTGACCATATTTACCTATGAATGGCATCAGTTATTGCAAAAATGTGATTTTGACATCTACCATTTCCCCTAATGTAATGTATTCAGAGTATTCCTTGCTGCATAATAGGTTATGCAGGAAGACAGCCTTATTATTATGTACTGTTTTTATTCTCCCTCTCTTTATACAGATAGATATAGAGCGTCTTTTTTTGTAAATGTCTGGGCCTTCAGCAAACTGGCTGCGTTTCAAGGTAGTAGCCATTCGGATGAGTAGAAATTTCATAGGAAATGAACAAGAGACAGTTTGACATTTAAAAAAGAGATATGACAACAATGCTGTATATCATTAATATGAATTAATGGAAAGTAGATGTTCTTTTGGAACAGAGACAAGCTTACAGTCCTTGGGGCAAGGTAGAGAGTGTCAATTAATGTGGCAAGACAGATTGGTTTTCCGTTTTGC
This sequence comes from Lepisosteus oculatus, assembly GCF_040954835.1. Classification (NCBI taxonomy): domain Eukaryota; kingdom Metazoa; phylum Chordata; class Actinopteri; order Semionotiformes; family Lepisosteidae; genus Lepisosteus; species Lepisosteus oculatus. The sequence goes on along the minus strand of NC_090701.1, from coordinate 6,236,304 downwards.
ATGCCACAAAAAGGGCTGTGTGTTAGAGCAATGCCAAGGCCTACTGCTGCTGATGCTACATCGAGCGTACATACATTGCACATTCGCTGTGTCTGTGACTGTACTAGTAACTGGAGGAAAGTGTGACTACTCGGCTTTTATGCTTTTATTAGTGGACTTAAGGTACTTTCAAAGATATCCACCTCCACAGAATATAAAAATAGCCAAACTAAGGACCCTGTCAAGAATGATTTAAGGCTCAACTACTTCTTCATTACCTGTGATATTTTTTTTCATTATCTTAAAGGTGCCTGGAAATGACTAAGTCAGGCTGTATTTAGCACAATCCTGTGGGACACAGGTTCCTTTTAAAGCAGAGGCTTCATACAGTGGTACTGAATTTAATGTTATTTTTATGAAAACAATCTCTTTGAGTGAGAAGCTGCAATCAGAAATAAGTCTCTTTGCACAGACAACTGCAAAACAGTGTGTCATTCACTGCAGGTAGTCCATCTGAAGCAACAAGTCATTGTCATACAGAAAATTTTAAACATTGTTTTAATATAATATGTATTTCATAGACTTTGAAGTTATAACAATATAAGGATAGTACAAAACAATTATTGGCATATTACTCATCATAATGAACTTTCGGCAGTTGTCAGAGTTGCAATGTTATTTATTTTGTCTTTAATTTAAAAGACTGGGTGGATTAGAAATACATTTTGACATAACGTTTCATAACGTTAGGATCAGGATGCTTATAGATGACAGCTTGGCCTTCAACACAATTTTCCCACCAAGCTGGTCCCGAAACCCAGGAATCTGGGCTTATTCAACTCCATCTGCAACTCCACACTGGATTTCCTGATGGGCAGACCACAGGTAGTGAAAACAATATCTCCTTTACAATGATCCTAAACACTGGATTAATTTTTACCGCAGAACCATAACAGCGTATAGTACAGCAATACCACCAAACAAGACAAAGTAATTCTACAAAGGGTTGTGGCAGGGGCACAGAGGATTATAGTATCTGACTTGCCATCATTGATGAGATCCACAACATCGGCAGTCGCAGTAAAGCCCAACCCCTTATTCAGGATCCCAACCACTCCCACCACAAAATGTTCTCCCCCCTACACCCTTTCCTGTAACCTAACATAACATATTGCACAACAATTGGCCATTGAAAGTAAGAAAGTGTGCAGTCTCAATATTTTTGTGAGCTTTGATTACTGTTAGTCATCTTCAGTGGAATGGTAGTATTCCAGTGCCTAACATATTATTAGCTGACACATTAGTTACACAAAACATTTCACCATTGACTGATCAAACTGTCTCAAACTGATCAAATGTACAGTACCATCTGACTTCACAAACCCATGACATCTATATCTGTTTAAAATTTGTTTATGAAAATAACAAGCACAATAGTACCATCTGTGTGGTGCAGCTGCTCTTGAGTTTTAACTTCATCTGTTGTTGTATCATTAGAAGGTCAATAGCACATGCACTGTCCTCAAAACGTATTGGAACAATAAAGTCAAAATGTTTTTTTTTTTGCTTTACAGTCATGCAATTTATTTGTATCATGAGATCTTAAATTTAAATGACAATTAAAACATAATACTTTATTTTTGAGTAATCTTATGCATGCATTTGATCATATTAGAACACAAACATACTTTAGATTCTGTCATCCAGTCAGTGACTGATTGTATACCAGTCTGAAGCAATACCTGCAGAAGTCTTCTTGCCAAGCCCTTTGTCTGAACATTTGAAAAGCTTTCTAAGCTTTTGCTGCAGCCAGCTGATCCCTGTACTTGCGATGTTCTGACTTCATTTTTTCAGCATATAATATGCATTCTCATTTTGTTTACAATTTTGGTCAACCTAAGGTTTTCCACTTTTTTCTTGATTACTTCCTTGGTTGCGTAGGCTGTATGTTTTGTGACCTTGTCATGCTGTGTCATAAAGTGCAGCCCGATAAATATGGAAGCATTCTCTTCTACAGCATACAAAATGCTTCTGTACCCTTCAGAATGCATTCTGCTGTTGCCATCATAAATTACTTCATCAATTACTATATTACATATTACTTTTGTGAATATAACAAACTTTCCAGTGTAAGATAAATATAAAAGGACACATTACACTATTGATGATAATTAAAGATAACTTGGAAAAACAAGCAGAATGTTGTTTGAGTGTTTTGTGGGTTTTACCATATGCCACAACACAAAAATTGTTTGTACTGTTTATTATGGGGCACAAGCACAGATCCTTAATCGTTTAAAAAACAAAAACAAGGGAGTTAAGTGTTGAGATCCTGGGTGATAACCTCTTGAGCAGTTTATTTAGTAAATTCATGACTCACTCACAAGTCAGATGGGACCTGTCTGTTTCACCCCCATTGAAAATGCTAATACTGTACATAAATGCCTTTCACTGAATGGTAATTTAACCAAGGCTGAAAGAACTGAGGGTACTTGCCTTTAATAACTACAAGTGTTTCTCTTACTCAGGGATTATGACCTCCACAATAAAGCATAATGAAATCTGAACAGATCAAAAATATTTTTCACAGTGTAGAGTTAATGCTATTTTTATACTGTAAGAGAGAATTGCTGTTTTGGGAAAATTGTTAGCTGCGAATTATGTGTGAATGAGTAGGTGTGTGTTTGAACAGGAATGGTTGGGGTGTAGGAGGACAAATCAAAAATTATTACTGTGACTTTTTCTCAATTTCAGTTTTGTCACCTTAGATTTAGCTCTTGTTCAGACCATAATTTATGCAATGTGTGTAATACTATTGGATTGAAAAACTGGGTTTCATTCAAATTACTATTAAATTTAGATAATTTTAAAGGATTTTTTAGGAACGTTAACTAGAATTGCATTTTAGCATTTGATTCAAATGAGTCAGAACATATTTTGTCTATATAATTTAATTGCATAATTGCCAAACCCAACAATGCTCACTTTTAAATATTTTTATAAACGAATCTTTTTGTATTTAGCCTTGCTTAAAATGCACTAATGATAACGTAAACGTGGTTTAAAACAAGGAGCTAAAAAAAACGTTCCCTCCTTTGATGATGCATGGAAAAAAATCACAACACAAATGGAATTCAGTCTCATGCTCACCAGTAAAAAGCATTTATCAATGTCTGTGGCTGAAAACCAAGGTCGCATTCATTAAAGTTTAAGATGTCTTTGTTTTGAAGTTGCTTCACCTGTCTCAAATATTCTGGAGATTGCAGCATCTTGATGAAATATGTATAACAAACATTTAAAAAGGAGTTTTAAAATAATACAACTGCTGGCCATTATGCGATATCCAATATATTTCAGCCTCTGCATTTAAGTTTTCTCTTCTCCAACCTTACCTCTTTTTAAACACATCTTTCTATTCAACTGTACAAATCATGAAAATTGAGACTGCCAGGAGGACACATTCTTGATCTCAGAATTGTTGTAAGAGAGGTGTGACATTGTCAACAGGTCTGAGAGAAACAGAAAGGAAAGAAAAGGAGGACAGAGTTCTGAATTTTCAAACAAGCAGTGGGTACAATGTGTCACGAAGCGTTAATCAGGACCCCATGCAGACGATAGAATCCAGAAGGCAGTGCAACAAACACAGGGGAGAGAGGACTAGGAACAGGGCTGGTAGACAAACAGGAGGACATGTCAATGGTGCACTGGTGCTCGGGCTAGGGGGTGTGGTCCAGGTGAAAGTCCAGGGGTAGTCTGAAGGGTAATCCAGAGTGAGCAAAAGTCCAGAGCCGGGTGATCCATGACAGACATGACAAAAGTTAAAAGCTGGAGCGGGATCCGATGAAGGGCTGGTGAAATAAAAAGGGGTAACTGGGCCAGGCACTCCCAGCCCCGGACCCAGATGGTCAGTACGCCGTTGCAAAGCCAATGCCACTGGGCCACTCCTGGACCCGCTGGTAGGTGGGCTTCTGTGCGTCCATCTTCCAAAGCTGAGCCCAGAATGGTAGGAGCATCTGGCTTTTATAGGGAGGCTGGATAGGAGTCAGGTGCAGGAAAATCAGACAAAACGGGAAAGAGCTGGAGCGACTTATGGAGGGCGGGATTTACGGTCGTGACACAATGTATATCCCAAAACTGCTTTGTTTTTTTGTTGACTTACTTTTGTAATGATTCTTTAAATTTCATTATACTGAATATTGCTTTATTTGAACAGTTTACAAAGGTTGTTATATACATATATAAACTAAAATTGAAAGAAATAGCTTTGATGTGTTGAACAATACATAAATAGCAGTACAGCAAAACAGCAATTTTGTAAAATGATGCAGGTTTAAATATAATTTTTGAATATATTACCTTACACAAGGGTGTTCAGTACAAAAAATAAATTATAATATATAGTTCCAGACAAACGTATTTGTGTTGTTAAGCAATACTGATAAACAAAATCAGCACAAATTTGTGTGAATTATTGACGAATTATAGAGAAACATCACTTTAACAAACAGAATGTGAATATATGCAATAAAAATATTTTAGGTCAAGTGATGTTATGTTAAAAGTGCACAACACACTAGTATGTCATGTAGATTAGTGTGTACACTATTAGTTACCACTTTCCAAAAAAGTGGTGTTCTGGAATTAGTCTAAAAAAACACAACCAGATACATTCTCAGGCCCAAATACAAATCCTACATTCATTAAAAGACTAGTGATGATTAAAAAAACTAAAAGAACTGAATGTTTTTAGTCTTGAATAGATAAAACTATATGGGAACCTTATTCAAGATGCAAAAGCAAAATCCTTTAAAAGAGTCTGTCCAAGGGACTTCTTAGGAATAAATGAAAATGTGATTCAGAGAACACAAATGAAAACCTTATGGAAATGTATTAAAACTGAGAACTGAGCACAATTCTTTACACAAAAGGTTGTGGCAATATGAAATGAGCACCCCCCAGCCATGTTGTTGAAGCCTGAACCCTGGCTTCTTTCAAGAAATGGCTGGCAAAGAACCTCAGTTCAATCAGCTACCCAGCAACCAAATAGTCTCAATGGGCAAAAAATATTATACATAAGGAGCACAGCAATTATCTCCACTTGCCAGTGACAAGTTACTTAAGTGACTAAATAAGACAGATTATTTTCCAAAAACAATATACTGTAGCACATTTTCCTGAAATTTCTTTGTGGGCTATTATTGACGGAGGAGAATAGTAACTACTAGATTTTGGTATGGAAAACCAAGTGATATTTCTGCTGCCAAAATCCTCGGATGGCTGCAGAAGATTTGACGCAAAACTTGATGAAAGACGATCAATACATTCATGAACACTGAAAACTAATACAGTGTGTGTCGACCTTTGTTAAAAAGCAGTACTCGGAATTCAATTGAGTGTTTCAATGAATACTTTGAAAAGCTGATTTCGTCAAGCAGAAAAAAAAGCAACCATACTGTATGTCTGGAGGAAAAAGAGAATTTACATAAAAGGTTATGCGAGCTCAGGGTGAAACAGGGTGGAAGCTGTGCAGTGTCATGGCCATGTTTTTCTTTTTTAAGGCACAGGCAAACTTTGTATTGTAAAAACAATCAATGAATACGGCAAAATATCAAGAAACATACAGTAGCAGTTAGTCATAAGTTACCTTGTGCTAGAAGGCTTATTGAATGGATGTTTGTATAGCAAAAAAAAGTTGCTGACCCTAAGCATTCTGTGAAATCTACAAAGGAATTTCAGCTAAAAGGGAAAACTACATTTATGGATTGGCCATTTCAGTCCCCAGACTGGCAGATATCTATTGCAAAGAGTAACTCAGTTGATTGTATAACTGTGTGTGCTGTAGAGATCTGGTAAAAAAAAATGTTTCCAGAGAGATGCCAGGAACAGGATTCAAAATGTAATATTTTTGTTTTACATTTTTTACTGCTACAATAATTGTTGATATGTGAACATATAAGACCACACAATGACTATTGGGCACCTAACAGAGATGTACAAAAAGGTTACAGGAGTATAACTGGCTTTATTAATTTTGAAACAGAATAAAATAATTTCTCAGATATGTAATAATAAATCTGATGATACCACCCCTAATTTTTCAGTCCGTTTGAGAAGCCTTTTTTCATCATAGGAATGGGATATACTTTGAATACAAAATTAATGGAACAAATTGGGCAGAAAGGTTAAAAGAAAAGTGAAAAATGCTTGTAACTTAAAAAAGGGAGGCTGTAAGATGAAATCACGAACAAATTCACTGCATAACAAACCCATAGAGCGCAAATGGGGCAGTCTTGCTTGGCCAGGAATCATAAATAAGTAGTCATGAGCGTGAGGATTGAGAAGTGCTTCCTTGCAGAGAGCTTTCAAGGTTCCTGCTGGAGTTAGCCATGATTGTAACCATTATCCCTCTCCCCTGGCTTTCTGGTGCATTAAACTCACAAACGCTATTTAAAAAAAAAGAAATAAAATCTCTCCTTCATTCTTTTTTGTTAGCTATGTGACCAAAATCCTCTTGTGTTATACGTACTAAAAGCACAAGGGATTTTGTTCAGGTTATTGAAGGGAACTTGTCTTTACGTACTAGACAAAAAAAAACAACAACTGTACTTTCTAATACCCTTGGAGAAAAGATGAAAGACTTGAACCACAACTTGATAAAGAACGCCCAGGACAACCAGAGATTACGAAGAGCCCCAGAAAAATAATAATAGACCAGGGAATGTTTGCTATGGCTAATTACTCCGCATTACAGTGAAGTACTGGCAAATGTCTCAAGTACAGAGGCTTAGGTTTTGTGTCTTGAAGAAAGCATATATTAAAAATATAAAGTATAAATTATTTTTTGTTTGTCACCATTTACCCATGCTCACTGTCAAAATTGATAGGTTGACAATAATTAAAATATAAATGCAAATTCTGCTATTCTGCTATAATACGTATGGGTATTTAATGATACTGTATGTATGAGTGGCTATGATGTGAAATTTTAAAGTCTTTAGATCACCTTTTAGAACAGAGGTCCCCAATCCTGCTTTCAGGGGCTTTTAACAGCCTGAATTAAATATGTATTGGTTTATTTTAGCTTCTACTTCTTTAGACAAATCTTAGAAGTCATAGAAATAAAATGTTGTAATGGTTCTTCCAATGTATTTGAAATTCCCAAGGCAGAAAGATGGGTTCATGCACAGCATAGAATAGCATATAGAACACAATCTCACAAAGACATTTTTCTTGGACGTTACAGTTATTTAGTAATATAACATTTTTTATTAGAGCTTTGTACATTTGAGACCATCTAAAGTACAAAATGTAGGCTTCAAGGGAAAGTATCATTCCAAAGAAATTGCCATACTGTGTTAGATCCACCTGTGTGTTTTACAATTGACTACAGGCATTTTTCAATGCTAACATTCACTAATATCTGTCCAAAGGCATCATACAACTCAACCTTTCTACCTCCTAGTAAATTCCATACTTATAAGCATGCTTTAAAAATTATTGAAATTCACACAGAGTACCAGCTCACATCACAACTGCTTGCTCGACATTCATATGCCCTACAAACTAAAAAATCTTAAAAGACTTGTATATACTGTATGAGGCACTTATGCTGTTGAAGTGTAGCGGGGAGGACATGTGTATAGTGGCCTCTACTGGTAAGATGCAGTAGTGCTAATCATTTCTGCTGAAAGAGCTGCAGAGATATGGTCCATGGCTCACAAGCAGGTCCAACCCTCTTCCGGCATAGCAAGGCTTGCATTAGGTTCAATGTCTAATGATTTCACAAATTTAAAAAAACAAATCAAAAGGTGGAAATGCAAAATATTCTTGTTCCTTTATCTGCATAAGAACGTAATATGAACGATGAACTGAGGATTTACTGTATGTCTGTAGGAAATTAAAATAGGAAATGATTACAAGATCATCCTCAGTTAAGACTTCATATTTTTTCCTTGGTTGTTTGTTGGGTTTTCAGTTGCTAGATGTTTTTTCTTGATTTTCTTACTTACATGTAGATTCTTCATTCTTCTTGTGCAAATTAAACCATTTTATACTGTTAACATCTTCCTCATTTGTAGCTGAAATGTATTACTCACATTAAGACAGGAACGGTACTAGCAGTTTCTGCAAAAAATACAGTTTTCTATGGATTTACTAAAGCTATTGTACTTTAAACTGCTTTTGTTGAGCTACATTTTTGTAAGTTGCATATCGTATTCTGTATTAAGGAGAGTAAAAAAGAGGGAAAATATCAGTAGTACTTAGTATCCATAAATGTTTAGATCTTGTTGCATTATTTCAAAGAAAAAGGTGCTGAAGCCATGTTTTATTTCATTGTGTTTTGTATTCCATTGGAAGTTATTTTCATTATATAAATTAGAACTCTGTGTTTAAATTAGCAATAAGACTTCATAAAGATTAAATAAATTAACAATCACCACTTAAGCCTGACATTCAAAGAGTCAAGTTGCATTATTCAGGCACCTGTTGAAATCCGATTAACTGTGTTCTTCTAGAAGGAAGGTGCATTTCAAACAGCTAAAAGCGGAAAAAACAGTTAATTAAAATGTTTTGCTCTGATAGCAAAATAGAGAGCAAAGTTAATCCACAGCAACACTTTTTCATCAATCATCACTAACTAGAGCTATGTCTGCTTCAGTTAATACTTGAATGTTTGTAAATGAATGTAAGAATGTTTAAATAGGCCTTAGGTTGTTAGTTATAAGAACATCACACGGTACATCTCGTACATTATCCATAACAAGTATATACTGAAAAATTACAAGAAGATGAACAAAAAAAGTGCATGTTTGTGTTTCATAATGTGATTGTAGTGATAGAAAAAAAACTTTCAATTGTTAAGGACAAATGAAAACTGATTTATTGACATTATCCAGTACTCCTTGATAGTGACGTCCATTGTACACCGTGCAATTTTCTCATGTACGTGATAATTTCTACATGTTTACTAAGCATGCTAGAGAATGGCCCAATTTGCAGAGGCTCAGAGAAGGCCTGGCAGCTTGCAACTTGCAGATGATTCATAATTAATGAGAAAACTTCCACATCTTTCAGCCAGACCTTCTGTCACATTAGTCATGCAAAACAACTGTACACACAGCAGGCCATTAAAAACGGCCGGGCGGGCCTCTTGGTCAAGGTCAAGTGGTGAGCAATTATTACAACAAGCTGCTTTATGATCACAGAAATAAAGAAGAGGCAAAATCACTCACTATCAATTTTCTATTAACTGCTTGCTGCATTAGATGGGGAAGCAAGCTGTTTAGCTGCAAAGGAAAGATGTCCATAGGATATAGGACTAACATTGAGTGGGAATAAATCTCTAGATAAAACCTTTGAAAGGAAACTTTACATCTATTGAGCATTCTGCAATGACATTACAGTCTTAAGTATTTGATCTCAAAATGAAGACTACAGGTTTCCAATGTGCATGTCAAGACCCCTAACAACGTTTTAAACACAGTGTAAGGAGAATAAACTGGTCTTCCTTATCACGGTAGTGAGACAGGTTGTATTATAGTGCTGAAACCAACCCGCTGAGTTGTGACTGAAAACAGTCAATTAAGGATTTCCCCCAGGGAATTTGAGTCTAAGTTACTTTGCCAGCTACACAGGCGACACAGCTTTAGGTGCGCCATGGCAAACTTTATGTAAAATAAGTTGATCACCATAAATTGATTTTCTGATAGTCGAGGATTAGAAAGAATGTGCACATATAACGTCACTGTTCCAAAACGGCAAAGGCCAAAAATAAAGAGGAAAAAGACAGGTTAGTCATGTACGAAAATAAATGCAGCTCACAGTCTGGCCCACTGCAATTAATCTCCTGGTGTCTGTTTCTTTGTGGATAATTAAATTCCTACCTTAGCATTGGGTCCTGTACTGTTAATACGCATAATTAATTTAATTATTTTGCAGTCATGACTGTTCTTGGCTGATTAACACTTCCATAGAGGTGGGGGATCAGCAAACTGTAATTACCAGTTACAGTTGGTGCTCCGCTGAAATAACAACAGAAAAAAAAAGTACCTTTCAGACAACTTTCAAAAATTAAAATTGTGTTTGCTGAAGCACCACTATTATTCTGAACATGCCATTTTAACACCTATTGCGAAATAATGAATCCAAGAGGGAAGGTGACAAAAATAAGTTAATTCAATAGCTTTTTGAGAAAAAATAAAAAATAAAAACCACATCCTGGCTCATTAATGGTAGAAATCAGAATGCTGCATATCAGGTGTGAAATTGAACAGCCATTGGCACTGAATTAAACAAGGAGTTGTATTTGTTCTAATTGGTGTATATATGAAACAACTGATTTTCAAAATCAGTTAAACCCAATTTGCAACATAAAAGGTTTGTTCTAAGTACAGTATTTTCTGAACTCTTGTAATTCGGCCTGCTCAGAAAAATGCAGTACAATGTATATATGAGGAGTGCAATGCAGAAACATTCACCCCCGACCAATAATATCACATTTTGATGAATTACCAGTAATTATGTAATTAGTAATTACAAGTATGAGATTTATTCTTACAATCATATCAATCAAATTGAACATTGTGATACTGTATGTTAAAGGAGGTGGAATCTCAGTAAAATCTGCAAAGAAGATAGGAAAAGTTAAATTTACTTATGCAATCAGTAAATTTAACTTTTCCTATCTTCTTTGCAGATTTTATTTAGCCCCTTTATGTAAGTACTTGTTGGAAGTAGTTTTTGCAACAATTACTGCTCTGTGTTTTTTTAATGCTTTTTTTCCCCACTAGTTTTTCACACTGAGAGGATGTAATATTAGTCCAGTCTTCCTGACAAAAGCCCTCTAGTTCTGACAAGTTTGATGGGGATTGTAGCTGTACTGCAATCTTCTGGTCACATCATATTTTCAATCGAATTAAAGTCCAGACTTTGACCGTTTAACTGTTTATTGTCAAACCACAGCTTGTCCCAGACCTACAGTAGTGCATCGAATGATTGTCTTGCTGAATTGTACATTTTCAACCCACGTTTAGACTCTCAGATGACTCAAACATATTTCTTCTAGGATTCCTCTACCTTCTTCAGTCTTCACTTAAAAGGCACAGATGCTTTATATCACCCAGTCTTTGGGATGGTACTGACTGGGTGATTTGCTGTGTTGGGCTTGAGTCAGGTGTAACCCTTTGTAGTTACACCTAACATGAGATTACTTTTTCAGTAATGTCTTCTTTCTTGCAATTTACCTGTATAGACCCGGCTTGCATAGGGATGTTGTCATTATATAAACGGTGAGTCCCATTTCAGAAACAGAGCTTTGCAGATCTTTGAAAGTTATTGCTGGCACAGACCAGTTTTTTTGTTTTTTGAAAGAAACTGCTTGAAATGTGAAAGGAAACCATGATCAAGGCAGTGTCTGGGCTGTATAACATACAGTATAATCCACTTCTTAATTACTTACTTCACCATAATCAAAGGGATAAGTAACCTTCTCCTGATCTGTGCCTCTCTACCACTTCATCCCTAACTTGTTTCTACAGCTCCTTGTTCTTCAATATGTGAGTTGTAGTTTGAAATTCAAAATGTATCTCAGGGAATTTACAGAGACAAATGTATGAGCTCTGAAGTAACCAACCTCCTCGAATAATTTTTAATGATATTGTATCTTTTCACACAACCCATGATTAGTACCGTATGTTACATTTCCTAAAGTAGGAAAGAATATAGAATCTCTTGTTTTGTTCACTTTAGAAAGTAAAGATTAGGTGGGTTACAAATTCAATAGAATTTCCTAACTTCTTTTTTGTCTTTCTAATGGAAAGTTATCATAGCAAGTAACTAATTTAATAGGCACTATGACAATTTAATAAAGACTGAAAGATGCTTTTCATTTGACAGGAAAATAATTATCACATTTTGTAAAGCCTTCATAAAATCATCACTTAGGAGCAAGCCCAACTGCAGCTCGAATATTAATTTATACTTTTATGAAAAATACAAAGTGTGTAAACACATCTACATTTGATAATTTCAAATGTACTGCCAAATACAAAAGTATTCATCTTTTTTAATGAAATCTTAAGGTGAAGGGCAAGAAGTTAAATTTAAAGGGAAAATGCAACAAAATAATGTAACACATTGTACATGTTTCAGAAGAAAACAGAAATATTACAGTATGTGACTCTGGATATACAGAAACTCCCAAATTATACAGTTAATCATCACAAAGAGCAGTTACAACAACATAAAGTGAAGATTAAGAATTAGGTAAAGTAAATAAAAGGTGTAAAAATGTGGCAGAAGGCAAATTTTCTTCCTAAAAACAGTTTTGTAAGTGTCATAAACCTAAAAAATTATCCAAACAAGAGGAGGCCATTCAGCCTACAGTATCTAGTCTCATGATCTAGTCTGTTTGGTGGCTGGTAGCTAATTAATCTCAGGATCTCAGGAGCAGTTTTTTGAGAGAAGCCAGGGTGCCAGTCAACATGCATACACTGACAAATCCTATGCAACCTGTATTATATACTGCTCACCTTCACACCAGGATAGACACAACAGTTCTGCAATACTTGAAATAGAGCAAAATAAATGGGCATAGTGGTTTAACACTGGCTGAAAATGAGCATTCAAGCCAAATATGAAATATGTTTTCTTCCTTATTTTAGACCTTATTTTCTTCATAATATACTTTGTAATTTACAAATAAAATGATAAGACAGTGAGATATTGCACCCATCCCCACACATCAATCTAAATTAGTGTTTATTATGCATTGTGTTAAGTGATATTATTCACTCAGCTGTACTGCTTTATGCTATGTTTTTTGCAATGGAATATCCAAGTCACACTTATAAAATGGCATTATTTATACTTCTTTTAATGCAGTGCTTGCTATTTGGAGCACAAATGCCACTGTGAGTAAAACAAATTATTCATTAAAGTATAAATGCAGGAACTAACCAGAATGTACCAGATACCAGCAGAGAAAACAAGATGTTTCTATAAATAAAGCTCTGCTTCATGTTCCATTGTATACAAGCGATAAAATTAATCCTTGTTGAAGGAGTTGTCACTTGTGCATGGCAGTGTGTGTGACGGTGCCTTCACAGACTACAAAGCCTTGTCTTTTTTATTAAACTAGAAGGCAGTCCCCTGATTTTGAATCCCACAGTAAGTTTCACAGCTGCAGTCTAATGAGTCATTACAGGTGCTTGTGAAAAACTGCTGTTGTGTGCTTAGGACATGATAGCATTACTGTGTCAAGGAGTGTAATATACTAAGACAACAGCACATCTACTTTAGATCATTTCCCTCGACACAGTTGTTGATCTCAGGTTTGCTGTAAAGACAACAACAGAAGAGGAACCTGAAGGCATTACAGAGAGTAAAGAAAGGAAGACCGTTGCTGCTGTTTTATTTTAGCTGGTAGTGTTCCACATCTAACTGCCAAGATATTTTGCTTCCCCAGGCCATGAATTAACAAAAAGAGAAATACAGGTTAAGCCATATGTAAAAATTCTAAGACTTTTGTGCAAAAGTGTGCTGTACGTGTGCATATATATATATACGTACCGTATATACAGTATGTAGAAATAAATTACTTCCGCAAGGCGTCTTTCATGTGAAAATTCTGAAGAAATTTAATTTTATTCAAAAATAACCTGTCAAACATTTATAGAGATGCATAAAGACTTTGGCAATTTTAGTTTGACAAACATTTTCCAGCCAATAAAATATTATTAATCTAATTGTAAAATAAGATGTTAAATTTGCTATTAACAGCTACACATCTTTTTAACTAGTGGAGAGAAACAGCACTCTGAAACAATAAACCATATAAATGCTTACTGTTTGAAGCAACAGAGTACAGAGTCACATCAACAAATTCCTTTTTTTACAGGTCAATAAAGATAATAAAAAACTATTTTTTTCTCTAAAATAGGTCTAACAGGCTTCTCAGAGGGATTAACTTGCACATTTCTAAAATTAATTATTACATTAAATTAAACATTACAAAACAAACATTACAAGGTATGTGTCTTTATAAAGCAGCAATCAGACTAATTGTTTGCATACTCTAATTGAAACACTATCTGTCATTCTCCTCCTGGAGCCCTACCTTTATTTCCAATCTAGAGAGGCCTTACCTCCTATCTCCTCATTTCCAAACAATCCCCTGTCCAACGAGAGAGTTAATTAAACATTCTGCTTGCAGTTTTCTATATACACTAATTGTACTTTATGAAGAAGAATTTGAAAGCAGCTTTTGAAAGCAGGTCATTTCTTTGAGAACATTTACAAAGTTCTTGAGACAATAGGTGTCCTTGACAATGAAAGTGGAGGTTCACATGCTTGAGTTGTAAAAGCCTTCAGTCTTTCTTTTCTTCTGTTACACTGTCACTAAAAAAATACTAGTCATGCTCTTTGTCTCCTACTAAAGAAGCAAATCAGGTTCCCCTCAGCATAAGCAAAATGACTGCATTCAAGACTTCCTACTGTTCTCTGATATGAAAAAAAGCTATGCTCTGTTTTAACACATCCCCTGTCAGTAGCACCGTGGCATCTTTATGGCTATATCTCTGCCATAACCCTGATAAGGACACATTGGAAAACAGAATTTCCTTGTAACCCATGGCAATAAAACAACAACAATAAGGCAATAAAACAACATACAAGTGACACCCTGAATAAAATGCGTACATGAACATTTTATTTAGCTTTTTCTTCATGTCTAGCTGTTATGCCGCATTATGTGTTGTTTATGCTATGCAAAATTGATAAGACACCTAATGTGCATAGATGTCTCATAACAAGCAAAGGCACCACTGTATGCTGGATGCTAGATGCTGTAGCCTACTCCAGGAACTTGTCATCAGGGTGTGTAAGATATCATTGGAGAATCTCCAAGCCTCCTCTTTCATTTACTATATTGAATTCATTCTCAGTTGTTTCATTTTTGAGTTTCAGACCCTTGTACTTTAAGGTCCCAACATACTTACCTATTTTCAGCATACTACAGCACAGGAGCACATAAAGACGAATGGGCACAACCTACACAGCCAAGCATGCCTGAAATAAATGGAAAGCACAAAGTTTAAATGTAGTTTTTGACCGATGAAGATGCTTAAATGACACTGAAAATGGAATGCTCTGACAGAGAGAAAGAATAATAGGAAACATATGATGACTCATGTTACATGAATCAAGCTATTTTTTTTGTTAGTTTCAAATAGGTATGAGTGTTCAGGACATATATCATTGGTAGGCCTGAATCTCACAGCAGAAGATAGCTTTATAATGCATGAGACAATTCACAAGAAGATCGGGCCTGGCAATAAATTATTCCTGGAGTTAATACGGATCCCAGACCTAGAGTTATATCTTGCACAGTGTAACTGGCAGAGTGTCAGACAGCTGTCTGAAAGGGAATATTACTCAAGTTGTTACCCGTGTCATAAGATGCACATAGTAACTAAAATCAAAGCACTGTGGTGATCTCCAAACGAAACTATGCACTAAATGGCACATTGTTGTAGTACAGATGTATAATATGTACAGCAAAATGACTTAATGAAACATTCCCAGAATATTGTACATTTCAATGATCCAAGTCTTCAAGTTCCCCCAAAGGGGTTTCAAAAGAATCAGTATCTTGTATGGCCACTGTGACAGGACTGTAGGTTCAAACAATTTTAAGATCGTTTGTGAACCACATTCCCCAAAAGTCTGTGATGAAGACAGGTAACGATTTAATAAAAAACAGGAAGTTGAGGTTTCGACATTGTACTGCATCTGCCATGTGGAGACAGAGGGCAGATCTTCTGTACTATAACACAGCAGTGTGAGAATGATTGGTGGGAGTTTTGAGACGTGTGTTTCCTGGAGTATCTCAGAGAAAGACTTCATTTTTGTTTTGAGAGAAGAGTCTTGGAGAGAGTTTGCGGATGTGAAGCTGGAAAGCTATTTAGCTGCCTGGTGTGCATAGTGAAGTAACAAAAGAAGTTTATTTAACAGCACAAAGAGGAGCATTTGTTTTGTGTTTTGTTATGGACTTTCTTGGCACCATCAATAAAGAACAATAGGTTTGTACCTTATGGCTATGTTTGTGTATCTGTTTATCTACGCATACCTCTTAAAAAGTTACTACACTAACCTCTTGCAAATATTTAGAACACAGCTGGATGACCTAATGATTATTATTTATTAAAGGTAATATTCTGATCTTCAAAGAATAATAAACTGAATTAATTAAAAACAAACACCACAATTCTGCTATTTTTCAATTCGGATAAGGCCAAGTATAATGTTATCCTTGACAATATATTACTGTAGTGAAAATAAGAAAGTAAGAAACAAGTATTTCAAGTGTTTTACTGGCGTAATGCTGGTAATTTACAAGAGAAATGTCTGTCATTCAGAGGCGAAAAAAGTACCACTGGGTTTATTTGTGCAAACAAAGCGTAAATAATTAAATGCAATATCTTTATAAACATACTAACATACACGTATACATAATTCAGAATAATTTGCTTCATGTACAGAAACAGGCTTGCAAACATCAGCTTTAATTATATTGTATTCTTTTCAATTATTTACTTGTGCATCATCCTTACAGGAAGTCTTTTAATTCATACATTCAGCAGTATCCTAGCACAGCAACTATCTTTACCTAAGGATTGAAACAAATATTTATCTGCTTTTTAATAGTGATTGGATTGTGAGCTACTGTTCAGTAGGAGTAATGCTTCCAGGGGTTCTTACCACTGGCTCAATAACAAAATCCTGAGTTCTACATCAGTGTCACTACCAATACTCATGTTTAAAGTCCTTGGCTAGTTCTTATGGGAACCCATGGATATGCAGTAGATACAAGTAGAAGAAAAACAAAGTAGAATAAAGTCAATTATGACATCAAAAAGCTTGTATCTAAAAATGAAACATAAAACTTTGTGGCAATACACAGGGATCACGGTGCTTTAATTCTTTCAGAGTGTTAAACAATTCATGATTAAGTTTTCAGAACCTCATTTCTCATATCAAATACACAATATTCAACAGAAGTAAAAAAAAAATCTCGAAGAAGTGGTTTTTGAATTACAATGCATAGGAAAGCCAGACAAAAACGGGACAAGAAAGATATAACAATGAAAATGCTCTAATTATCTCAAGACAATGTGTGAACCTACAGTACCATACATTTCGTTGTCATGCTTATGTGCAGGAATGAAAATACAGAATAGGGAAGGAAAAGGTGAAAGAAGACCATGAATCTATGACCTGTGACAGCAATGTCTCACATTTTATAACCACTTTCATCGAGTGGCTCTTCATTGAACATATTCCATCACAGAACTATGGAACAGCACAGGAAATCCATGATGGTACAGAGTTTATATTATCTGGCAATAGTTCTCAGAACCTGACCTACTCTAACTTTAAACTTGATATCTGGGTAAAGTTCATTTTCCATTTCATCTGTAATTTCAATGAATCTTTCATTTAATATTTCATTGTCTACACCTGCCATTGGGAAGGAGATGAAAGCATCTTAAAATTGCTCCTGTTCAGTTCCACACCCCATTGCGATATGGAATTGCTTTGTAGTCAGATTTTGAACACATAAGTTTAAATTAAGGATAGAGACAAATCCCACTACTGTGGTCTCCAATGACATTCGGGAGCTGATACTTTGGTATTCTAAAATGTTCTTCTCTTTATCACCTTACTCTTTCTCTTGCATCTGAACAGCTTTTTAACCATGACTGTCACCCTGTTAAACCAGAACGTACACTTAACCAGAACCGGTACATTCAAACAGCACGAATGTGGTATACAGTATATGGACCTGTACATGTTCTACGTGTGAACTGTATATGTATTATTGACAGCTTCTATCTAGTTTTTGCACCAAGACACAAAAATGTACATGCAGCTTACTTAGTAATCAAAGTGATTCTGATTCTGATTTACGATGGGCAAAATATGGTAACTATGTCAAGTGGAATTTTAAACTTCATGCCTTTACATCATTTGTTTGCTTAGACTGACGTTACTCAGTCCTAAGTTTCTGATTATACCTTAATTCACTTTTTCCATCAACTTCAGCATACAAAACTTTAACCAGCTTCTCCTCAACTTACTAAACCTTATTTCCGACTCTTAACAGGCGTTCAATATGGGATGAACAGACAACGGTGGAAATGACAATGTATCAGACATTTCCATAACATCATTTTGTACTGATTCCTGCTGCAGAAGTCAAATAGCTTATATTTCAGGAAACACAATAGAATACGGACAGTTCTGTCTGTAATTAAGAATCTAGAGAAAAACTAAAAAATGCAGCATCCACCAAGATCAGAGTTGGGATACACTGCTAAAGGCTTTGAAAAGGTTCATCTGTAATAAGTACTGTAGTTCAAGTACTTAGCTGTGTCAGCATGTGTATGCTGTAAAGGAACAAGTAAAGGTTTATTCCATGCTGAAAAGAGAAGAAAAGAAACACAGTGTTTCAGCTGTGGAGCCTTCATCGGGTAAACCTTTACTTGTTCCTATGTAATAAGTAAACAACAATGAACACAGACGTATGTTCTGGAAAACATACAGGAAAATGTGGTTTCAGATGCAGGTATTTACCTCCATTAAAAAAGTAAGAAATATATTAACAGTTATAAAGCTTGATGACTAGAGAAAAAAGTTTTAAAAAAGGTATAACATATATCTGGGACTCAAATATTTGAATATTATTGAATTGACATTATATGTAATTGGTTTTCTTAAGTTTAGGAATTGCATGTGATAAATATATATTGGTTATAAAGTATACAATACAAGCAACTAACAAACAAGCAAATGAGAAACAATACATTTAGAAATCTTTACATTCTACATTTTACTTTGCAAAAATGCTGCCATATACTCATTAACACTGTATTCCAGAACCTTAGCAAATGGTCATTCATAGATTTGTAAAATTCGAATTAATTGGTTCTGCTGAATTCATGAGATCACACTAGCAGTCACAGTTTCATGGTTGACGAATCCCCATCACTGAATTTTAAAAACGAACAACATTCAACAAATTAAATAATATCTGCAGGAAGGACTTTTCAACTCCAATTTTGTAGTGTTATTTTTTGCTCTGTTGTTGTGTTTATGTTAAGTGAATTAAAAAAAAACTTTGAATAAGCCCAACATAAATATTTTTTCATTTAACATAGTCTAGGAAAAAACTATTAAAAATTATTTTATCAGAAAGCCAGGCCTGTATTATTAATGCAAATCATAGCCAGAGGCACAATATTCATTGTTATGAAAATAGTATGTTTCAGAATTAAACACACATAAATAAATCTTGTTTAAAGTAAGGAACAGGAAGGTTCTTTGAAGGGAATTAATTTTATTAGAACCAATAGGTTAATACACAGGATTGATGCAGATAAATCTATGATGTCACTGTTTGTTACAAGAAAACTTTTGGACAAATTCACCACCTGAGAATAATTCTTCCAGATTTTTCTGTTTCTTTTGAAATGTTCAACTTTTGAAGCAATCTGTCTCATAAACAGCTTTTGAAAACAATAATGATGAAATCTAAGCTCAACAAAGTTACAAAGACCGTCCACTGGCAAACAATAGGTACCAGGTGTCAGAATATCAATGTCTTGTTTATGTAATCTTAGAACAAGATAGTAGTAAACAGATAAAAACACATGCAGCTTTATTGATAAATATGTTTATTTGCCGCAAGTGCAGCAAAAGTCTAGCAAAAGCTCTGGTATTATTGTTGAAATGTTGTAAGAAGTAAAAAAAAGCACAATCTATTTTGCTTTGAATCATATTTTACTAATAAAAAACAGATATTCTTCTTTTATGCTATGATCTGCAATGTATCAGTAACAAGGATTTATTTGGATGAGTTCTTGTTTTTTTCTCCTGTTAAAACTATACTACATTCTTTGAAATAAACAACCTTCAAAGTTGAACTATAACCTTTAAATGCAAAAACCACTCTTTTCTCTTTTCTCTTCAGAAATTCTATTATTCACTTAGCTGGGAGCTGTTGGGTTGCCGAAATATAAAGCTACACCCAATAAGCTAATACCAACGAGGTCAAATTTAAGAAAATAGTAATTAACATGCTGTAGTAATTTCCTGCATTGTCTCTTTCAACAATGTAAATGTTTCCTGTCTCTTAAGATCTAAAGTAGGCTTATACATTAGAAGTGGACACGTTCTTTGCTCAGGAAACAAATATTTTGTTTTTTACTCAAGGAACTTTTCAGACTTGAAGAAATAGAGTATATTTAAAAATGTAGTACTTAGTTTTGCCTCTTCCTTGCAGAAGGCACTTGAACTTTTGTATCATCCGACAGAGCAGTTCTCTTCCGGCTTAAACTCTATTGTTTTCTTATGAACAAAACGCCATTCTGCGCAAACATTCAATAGTTCCATAGTCATTAGCATAACAGTTTGTCATTGCCTTATTGGGTGTTTTATTCAATCTCTCAATCCCTGCCGTGGTCCTGAACGTTCTCTCTTACAATTGATATGTATATAATTGACATTGCTCTTCTGTATCTACTCCTTTGTGTTGTGTTTTATTGTGTAGCTTATAAAACGTGATACTTGGGCTGCACTTCAGAGTTGCCCTTTCTGTTGGAAAAGGTATGTCGTGGAAATGAGCTCTAAGGTGTATTATTACTATTTGATTGAATATAAATCAGTTTATGGTTTCTTGGCCATAATGGGATATATCACCTGATAAAAATAATTATTATACCCTCTTTTTAAAATTTGATATAAAAATATTATTCTGAGGGATTTGATTGATCATTATAAAATATATACTTTGTTCTTCATACGGTAGGAAGGAGGAATGATACACTGGTCTTTGTATTTCTACAAAGCTAAACTAAGGCTTGCAACAAACACCTCCTACTGTCAGGGACAGCACCTATAAAGAACAGATGAGCTCAGGAGGTGTTTGTCATTGTTTTGTTACAGACAGAATAGGTGTTTAATTGTTTGAGTAAAAATTGTTAAAAAATGTATTTGAGATTTAGATAATACATCTCCAGGACACTTGTTTTTTTGTGAAATCTTCAAACAAGTAAAACACCAAATTCTGCACTTGGAGGCATTTGTAACAGTTACAATATCACACCTAGACATTATGGTTAGCTTTAAGTCAGTACAGATGAGGACAAACAAAGAACATAAAATAAGAGAAGGTGCCTCTTACCATAGCAATTGAGCTTAACATTAGATTAAATAAAAAAGGATTTTGGGCTAGGTTTAGCATTACATCTCTAATAACTAACAATAAAGAATACAAATCTTAATAAGAAAATACATGTTTTATACATGCACTGGACTTAAGGCAGCTAAGGGAATAGTGGCAGGAAATGCTTCCCAAATCACTGCACATTTTTCATCACTGGGAACACAAAGATCATAGAATCCTTTCTATCATTTTCTCTTGTAGATGTAATCTTTTTGGTCATGGCTTAGTTGTGATTTATCCTAAATTTACCTGGACATATCCAGGATTATCTCTGAACGGTGAGTGCCCTTCCAGAATCTGAGTGATCACAGTTTGGGGGTTTTCTTTTCCATGTATACATTTTGTGTTTGTTTAAGGCTTTGGCTCAGAGTTCTTTGTATTTAAATGCCAAACAGAAACAAACATTAATCATATTCTTTTTTTCTAACATCTTTTTAGGCTACATTTTTCGCTGCAAAATTATTTGAATGTAAGAGTGATTTGAAAAATGTAATTCTAAATCAAGTATGTGTTTTCTAAAATAAAGGGTGTCCATCGGTATGACGGCGCAGCTACTCCAACCCAAAGATTTGCCCTTGAAAAGTCACCACAGATACCTTGTGAATTAGGCCTCTCAAAAAGGAAGTGAGACCTTTGTATTGGCCAAGGTTAAAAACCAGAAACGTGACATTACCTTAATAATGCGAGTCTATTTAAGGGGTGGAGATCACTAACAGAATAACATGCCTTTTTACTAAACCTGGCATATTTTGCTCATGGTGTCCAGTACACAGCAACATGCCGGCTGTATCAAATCTATTTCTACGGTGCTTTGTCACAGGCCTCCATAAACCTTGTTTCCGCAACTTCCTCCATTTTCCGATGAAAGGAGCAGGCTCTGATAAGCCCCAGTTCAATTTGTTCTGGCAATTATTATTGGGCTCCCACTGTGAAGGAAGCCATGCTTGCTGGTGTGGAATACCACCCAGCCATGCGGAGACCACAGACAAGGGACCTTGCCTTTCTGGGGATCTAGTCAGGCATGTAAGGACAGATTGGCTGGGGCACTAACCAGTCACATCCTTATTGAAACACAGGGATTGAAGAGGGCCAGAATAAAAGGCTGACAAATGAGAAAAAAGATATTGAAAAGGACAGGGTGGGGGGAAAAAAAAAGATATTGAATTGATCAAGAGAAAAACCTTTCGGCCATCTGGTCCAACGGATGATATGGCCTTTATCTGTATTTCAGCGCCTCGCGACAGACTGAATTACTCTGTCAGGAAGATTAAGTAGCCTCAAAAAAAGTGAAAAAGTGAAATGTGTACAAAGAAAGATTTGAAGATGTAACAAATAAGAAAACAGACAGAGAGGAAAGATAGAGAAATATAAATAAGATGCAGTGTTTAATTATTTCAGCACATGGCAAAAAAAGCATTTATTTGCTTCAGTGTCTTCCAAAATGTGTTCTTTCTTTTTGTATTAATTAACTATACCATTCAGCCTATTAATACATAGTATCTTTACACATGCTACAGCACCTGATTCCTTATGTTCATCATGACACAGATATTTCTTTTCACTGAGCAACAGCACTGAAATACATTGGAATCTCAAATTCAGGCTTAGCATTATAATTGCCAATTTAATATAGACAGGGGCTATATTTCTTCATAGATGACGGTGTGTGATGTTTCATTTTATGCGTGCATATATTGAGGTCTGTGTTGCTAAATCGCTTTATATAGCATGTGCCAAAGCAGAAGCTGTCTCTGAAAGATTGGTCTATCAGTGAATGTCAGAATAATTGTTAAGATTTTTAGAACAAAACAACTTCACATTGACATAATTAATTTCCTGCACATGTTTTGCTTGTATTAGACAATGTAATTTCCAGAATCTTGTATCAGTTGTGCGAATTAATTGCTTTGCATCTGTCTTGGTAGTCAGTAGAATATTATGTACTTTAAGCTTCATCTTTTATGCCCATAAATCCCTTTACTGATCCAATAGTGTAGTACAAATCTCATTAAAATGTATGAAGGAAGGTGGCAAGAGAAGATGACTTTTGTTTCTTCTTCACTGCTCGAGGAAATAACTGTTTCCCCTAAAGGATGCTTTATTCACTTGCAAATACCTAAACATGAAATGGCTGGCTTTGTTCTGAGTGCCCGCCCATGAGCCTTGTGTCCTGTCACCATCTTCCCAGTGACCGATTCTCTATACCTTGTGCTGCAGATTGCAGGATTATGTTAGAACTAGGGGTTGCTTTTTATTGTAGACAGAAAAAGGACCCTTATCCTGATTGGCTCCCAGCCTGAAAGTCTTTCTCTGTGCCAAGAAGATGAAACTTTTTAAGAGCAGTTGAGAGCTAGTGTGGAAGGTGGCTGACTTTTAGGAATATACAGTATGTGGTGAGCAGAGATCATGCTGGTTTTTTTCGTTCTTTTTTTTTTAGAAGAAACAAAACAACGTGTTTAGAGATCGCAGTATAAAAAAAATTCTGAGGAACCTGCATGAAGAAGAAAAACAAAAAGGTAAGTTGCTCATTTTAAGATGACTTCATTTTCTTGGTGAACCATTATTTCAATAATTTAAATGAATCTGTTGCCAGGAGACTCATAAATCAGCTTTAGTAAGAAAAAAATGATAGTGTTAAAATAAATAGAAAATACGTTATTAACATAACGAAAGGGAGCTTTATTTAACATAACATTTGTATTGTGTTACATGTATACAGAATTTGTGATAGTGATGAACAATTACAGTATACTGCATTTTTGGGATGGATCCTTAGCTGTGTCACACATAATGTTATGAACTATGGAAGGTAAAAATATAATGAAAATACTTTTTCATGCACAAATAAAAATTGAACATGTTAAATGTAAAGGAGCCTAATGGGATGAATCCATTCATGCTTTACAAATCAGTGTTGTTCACTTTTTATACTATATCTTCTGTTCTTAAATTTGTATTCCAATACTTCAAAATGTGTTTAAAAATAAGCATCTTTCAGGTGTTGTTTTATTTTCTCTTATTTTAGGGATGTACATATTTTAATAAAAATAGTAGATGTAGACTGTAGATGATTTCACAATTCTAATATGAATGATGTGCATAGCTTGTCATGTTTCAGAGTGGATTACAATTAATTACACTCAACCCCTGCCCTTTCTAAGTTTGCTCAAGCTTTTTACATTGCGAACAGTTTTCTGAAATGAACAGTATGTATCTGCTACCAGAACAGTTCCTTAAGTTTTATACAAATCCCATTTTGTTAGTAAAACCTCTGCTCCACTGCAAATATGTATGTGCATACTGTACTTCTCTCAGTCAAAATCAAAGTTTAACAAGCATAAATAAAACAGGACAAACTAATTAAATTCCAGAACTCAGTTTGTGGCAAAAATGACACTTATACATATTGACACCATTTCCATGCATCAGTGCTTAACATGAATGCAAGTTAATTTGATTTAATGTCTTCATTCTTTATGTGAGAAAGTGGTTAAAAGAAGGTAAGACAAAAGGATTCTTTTGCTGAAAGTGGGTTAACAATGAATGAGGGAAGGACTGCACTGATATTTTGAAGAGTTTGCTAAAAGCCTAATTTCCTAATGCAGGCCTTCATTTACAAAGCAAGTATGAAACTAAGCAAATAGAGTAATTCAGTAATATTGAAGTGGACATTTTAATAATTCCCCAAAGGGAGTAGAATTTAACCAAGATTCAACGTCCATTAAGGCCTGGGCACAGCACAATTAAAGAAGTGAAGAAAACAGATTAAAAGTGCTACAATGTCAGAGCTCTTAGATTTCTCTGATTGATTCTTGCCTTCCCTGGTACTGTATGATCTATAAAACAGAAGGCCTCCTGTCACTACAATCTGCTTTTGAAAATTGTAGGCTTTTTCTGGGTGCTCAACTGGGCCACTGCATGGAGCTGACACAGACCAAAGTAACAGAATGGGATGGTTTTCCAAGTTTGCCTTTTTGATTATTCTTTAGCTCTAACAATGTGCCAATCTGCCTGGGGTGGGTATGCCTCTTGTGGGTGGTAAAGGCGACCAATCACTGTCAGATAACAGGGTTCTTCCCAGATTTCAGAAGGGCTCAAAAAGCTCTATTGGTAGCTAATGACTGGAAAGCCTTTCTAAGCAATGCTATGCAGAAGTGAACGAAGGACACAGACTGCCAGCCTGGGCAACACAACTGGAAGCAAGAATAAGGGCTACAAAGAAAGTGATGAGAAAAGACTTCATCTTGTGCTTCGGAGGTCAAAGATATGAACTCCTTTCATGGTGGCGATATTCTTTACCATGAGAAATCGATTGTGGTTAACAAATTAGGCGTGACATATATTATAACACCTCAACGTGGGAGCTTTCCTAAGTGGCCAAGGCTTTCATCCTGCTTCCCTTCTTTTTCAGTCGTCCATTAAGAGAGTCATTTAGAGACCTGCATAATGGAAAAGCAGCATGATCACAGTGAAATCTTTGCAATTCATGCACAGATGGGTGAATAGACAGTTATGTGGAAGTATATCTATTATCACATATTAAATGCTTAACAAGATCCGTAAAGAGCCATAAATCATGAGATCTAATTTATTACAGCTAGAAGTACTGTAATGTTTCTCTTTTTCATCACTTCTTTTTCCCTTTACATTTTTGTTTACTGTTTTCCTTTTTCTGTGCAAATCTAAGCAAAAGCTGAAAGCAGTGCTAAAGAATTCAGGCCAAACAAAAGATTAAATATAATTTTATTTAAGAACATCTGTATTATAATTGAGATGAACCAGGACCTTAAACCTAGAAGACAACCTGCGTCTCGGACAGTTAAGCAACGTGAACTTCCAAATCTTGGAATCTGTGTATGGCTTTTACCATTGATGGTTTCGTTTAGCTGCAGCACCGAAAATCACACAATTTTGCTTTATTTAGACTGCGTGATGAGGAAATGTCTTAAAACTACCTTTTTGGTTATTTAAAACTAAAATAATCTTTTTTTACGCAACCTAAATTGGCAAGTCACAACATTAGTGAAAGATGATTGGAAAGTTTTGGTAGGACAATTAGGTCCTATGTCACCTCATTAAACACAACAAAATGAAAGAAAATAAAAGGGGTCAATCTGTGCCCCTAACTGGGGTCACAAGCTAATTGTATTTCATTACAACAATGGGCCACTTGAATAGGTAGAAAGGATTGACAGTGGAGGTCATTACTCATCAATTCTGTCACCATGTTCACAATTTGGAGGGCAGTAGGAGGACAGACTTTCTTGTGGGGTAAAGCCCACCAGTGTTTAAGGATGTTTTGTCTTGATTAAATAATGATTAACTCAGCACAGAATTGCTGAGAAACTCAAGGAGACTGTAATTTGCAAAGTGCTTAGAAAGTACATGTGTCTTCTTTTTCCTTCAGCACTTCATTCTCTATAATTATTGTGACCATCTTCTGGGGTTCATCTATGTATTTAGGACTTTTTCCACACGATTAAAATTAGGAAACAAAGATAATGTAAATGTGAAAGTATTTAAGGTGACGATTCCCATACCACAACTCAGAATATTCCTGTAGTTCTCAGAAAAAAATGTTTGTCATACTACAGCTGTACAAAAGGAAAAACACTTTCTAGCATTTGCTTAAATTTAATGAGATCCCTTACAAATAAACTGAGAAAGCAAAAGTAGAGTACTGTAACACCTCCTATAGGAAATACAGTATTTAAGATGTTTTTTTTTTAATAGCTCTTGCATTGTATGGTGGTCATCAACATGACTGAAATACATTTTTTCATCCTAGAAATCCTACACAAATAAAAGATACAACTTTTAAAAAGGGGGTGATGACTTTGCAGTTAAGAATGCAAAAGGTTTTAATCATCCACTCCTTTAACTGACTACATCAGCTTGAAGGAGGAAGCTTAATCCACTCATAAAGTGGAATGGAAAACTAATAAAGCTTTGTAGAACCCATATCAAAGGCTGAGATTCATAAAAGTGAAAGAAAATTCTGTCACCTTCATTCAAATTTCAAGTGGATAGAAAACAAGTTGTAGTTTGGATTTTGCAGTAACAAAACCTTTAGTGTCTGTTTTATCTAAAACATTGTCATCTGAGATGTTTTAGATTAATAAAAATCAGTTTTAGATTAATTAAAGTATTAAATCAGATGCATAAACATCAAGAATGCATGACCACTGTGCTACTCTCAGATGCACCAAATCAATATGCAAACTAAGGAAAGAAAAATCAAGAGTGCTTCTCCACTATAAGGCTATACTTACATACAAATTACCCTGATGTACATGTACAGAACACAACAAATTGAAAACCATCTCCTCTCCATATTTTTAAGTGTGGAACATGGCTAAATAAAAAAATAGCATTCTTTAGAAAAAGATGGAAGAAAGAAAACAAGAAGGTTTTCTCAGCTACATTCTTTAAGTTTAGCCAGTTACTGTATGTATGAAGGTACGACAAAATACAGAATAATGTCTGAAATACTGCTGATCAGTGTGGTGAGGTGCACATCTTTTATTTATTATTACAAATACTAAATTCTAAAATGGTATGGCTTAAGGGTAGAGCATACCTAAGTATACCTAAAGATGTGATATTGTTATAAACTTACTTTTGCTTGCTTAGTAATCATAATGTAGTTCTACTAAACAATGAAAGGTATTTAGTAAAATATGAATGGGTATTGCTTTGAAGCTAGCAAGTTCAGCTATTATTTCTACAAGGCGTAAAACACCTTTTTATTAAAAAAAACAGTTTACAGTAGTAACTGATAGCATCCAAAAGCATAATTAATTTGCTTAAGTCAGTATTGTAACTTTTTACAGTATTCCACTTGACATATTTATTTTCAAACTTAATTGAAGGTAGTTTGGAGTTCTGTATTTACATTATACAACCATTAACAATCTGTGTAAAACTGAATATGCAGAACATAGCACAATAGTTTTAATAACACAGAACCAACAAGAACGTTCTTTTACAAAACATATTTTTGTTGTATCAAAATCAGAGATTTGTGAGTCCTTAGGATATTAACCCCATATAAATATATATTTTTTTTAATTTTACATTTCAGGCACTCAATAAATAACTTGCGGGTAAAAACCATCTAACCACTGGCTGATGTTAAAGAACAAACGAGCCTTCACTGCTGCAGATATTCACCGAAAGTTGTTACTTTTTGCTGTTATAAATCCTGGGACGCATCTTTTGTTGGAAGATTTCCGTGATGATTGATATCGACCAGCTGAAAAGAGGCCTGTGTTTGGGCCTCATCGTTTTGCTGCATCTTTTGAGCACCCAAGCTGAAAGTCTGGCTGAAAAAGGAAAGCTGTCAGTCAAAACCTCAACCCAGACAGACTGGACAGAGCCACACAATCGGGTGAAAAGAGGATGGGTCTGGAACCAGTTCTTTGTACTGGAGGAATACACAGGACTGGAGCCATTGTATGTTGGCAAGGTATGGAATTCTAGCCTTTCCCACTAACATTCAAAGTAACTCAGAAATGCTAAAATTGTTTTCAGTACTGTGCAGTTGCTGGAGTAGCATGAAGAGAAGAAGAATTCCCAGCTGCCTTCTAGGGTGAACATAAACTGACCACTGTTTCCGCTGAATCCCGAAAGGTTCTTCCAGTATCCTGTCAAGGTGCAATGAAATAATGATTAAGATTCGAACTGCGGGAGCATTCTATATTCTTGTATAGGGAGGCAGGTGTCACCCACAGCATTGATGAAACCATTTCACTTTTCTGATAACATTTGGCAATCTTTTTGATTTGCTTACAAAACAGTAAAACATATAAATATCCTGCATCTTTGGATAACCCATTCAAGTGAAAAGAGCACTATAAAGCTGTAGCAACTGATATGTCTTTATATACGTTTGACTGCTACTAAGTATCCAGTCATTGCAAGTAGGGACAGAATGTTTTTATTATATATTTCAAGGCCAAGGAAAGGGGACATTCACGTTGATTGTTAAAAAAAAGTTAAGGATGGTGTGAGAAGATGTATCAGTCAAATACTGTCATGAGCCAAGATATATACGTAGAAGTGAATCACTACTTTTGATACACCTTTAAAAGTGTAAGAGACTTCGTGATTCAAAATCACATGGCAATTTGAAAATTCAAGAAAAATATTTATATTTTTATTTCATTATAACAGGGAAATTAAATGTTCAACACCCATCACATAATATTGAGTGATTTGTTTTTTAATGGCAAAATATATATTTTCTATATATTTACAATTAGAGGTTCTTAGTTTCATGCCAGTGTATGAGACATTTTCATCGAGTAGATGAAACATGATATCTTCTAGTAGTTCAAGTGGGGAGCTGCGTCAGCATGCATAGGCTGCAAAGGAACAGGTAATAGGTTTATTCATGCTGAAAAGAGAAGGAAGAAAGCACAACGTTTCGGCTGTGGAGCTCTAGTAAACCTACTGTATTACCTGTTGCTTTGCATGATATTTTCTAAATTGCTGTTTTGCTCTCCAGCTCCCCTGCAATCCTAAATTGAAAAAAATTGGTTAGAAAATGAATGGATGGATTATGTTCCAAAGCAGTCATCTTTAAATGCAAGCAAGTTTCACCTAAAGATAGCTGTTTTCTTGTTCACTGTCGTCTCCAAATACAGCTCACAGTGGGTATAGCTGCCAACATATAATATCAGACATGATTCTAAATGGCATTTTTATAATTGACTTAAGCTTCATGAAGACAAATCTGGTCAAGTATTCCAAATGTTATCTGGTGTTTCCACTATTGAGCAACTTTTCTGGATTCTGTTTACTGGCTCATTACAGTGCATAATGTCTACTCCAATTCATAACGGCTGCATTCTAGTTGTGAATACAATTTCAAAAGGGTACAGTCAAAGGGTAAGTCATTACTGAATAATTCCATCACCCAAAGTTTCCACAGGTGAGGTGGAATCAGGTTCTCTTACTCCTCATCACAATTAGATGTGGGGCGGTGCAGTAGTTCTGTGGCTAAGGATCTGTGCCTGTGGCTGGAAAGTTGCTGGTTCGTATCCCGCAGCCAGCAGAGGAATCCTAATCTGCTGGGCCCCTGAGCAAGGCACTTAACCCCAATTGCTCCAGGGCACTGTATAAATGGCTGACCCTGTGCTCTGACCCCAAGCTTCTCTTCCTGTCTGTGTGTCTCATGGAGAGCAAGTTCAGATATGCGAAAATGCAAATTCCTAATACAAGAAATTGTATAAGGCCAATAAAGTGATCTTATCTTACCGTATATCTATTACAATACAGATTTTTGCAACTTTTACAATCACAGCCAAGCAGCACCACATCCCTCAACTGCAAATAAAGCCATGCAGCCAGGCAGTCACCATCTTACTATCCCACTGTTAACACCAATGTGACAGCCAGGGGGGTGCTAGGCAGGTCCAATGAGAAAACAAACATCGGTCCTCAGCTTTCAGGCAAGCAAGTTACCTAATTTCCAAATACTGGAAAGGTCGGATCTCAATCCCTTAGCCCCGGTCACCCTTGCTAACAAATGTTCAGTCAGTATGAAAAGTGTTGTTGTTTTTTTCATTCACCACCACCCCTTCACAATTTTTATTACAACATCACTCATCACTTTTCTCTGTGGTGACAAAAAATTAAATGATTTAAAATAGAATTGTTAACAGAAAGCAATAAAAACTAGAAGTGCTAATTTTAATTTACTTAAATTTACTTAGAGGCTTTTTATGGTTTTAATCAGTTGTGATTAAAATGTAGAATTGCAAAGATTTATTGACTAGGAAAACATAGTTTTCATTTTAGCAGATAAGCATGCACTTTACAACTTTTCACAGCAACTTATTATAGCCTTAAATACAGAAAAAAAGAAAATTGATCAACACTTTTGGATCACAATTGAATCTTGGTTTAGCAATGAATTTGCATTAGTTGTTCAGTGAAAAAACAGGTGTTTAAGATCTGATAAGTTAGTTTGTGCTGTGTTAGGATTAAGTTGAGCATAAGCATAAATGACCTAAAGATACAGTGGATGCTTGGGCCAAATGCAAACTCGTAAGCTAGCAAAAAAAGGACAATAGTACTTAAAAACGTATTCTAGATGGTTGATTTTTTAAGAATGTGAATGCGTTATTAAGATTATTAAAAAGGTTTCATGTGTGACATAAAATTGCCACTCAAGACAAAATAAAAAATGCTACTGATTTTTACTATATAAGTAACACAACATTTCTGTGAGCAATCGTGCATGAAGTTATTTTCTTAGTTTTGGCATGAAGGTTACTCACACTGTCTTACAGTAAGAAACACTGTACTGTACATACTTTTTGTAGCCTGTTGCATAATATAAAATCATTGGTACATTCTCTCTTTGAAGTAAGCCTGCATCCAATGTTTCAAAACATTTGGTTAGAGTTTCAAAATTATCCCATTTGTTACTGATTGTATAATTGGTGAGTGTAAAAGGAACACCACAACCCCACCACTTCCCACACCCCATGACAATAAGGGTTAAGCATATTGAAAGGCAGAACTGTGGATTAGTTAATTGATTAATTGTGATTGTAGGCTTAATTAAAAAAAAGAAAACGACAATGTTAGCAGAGGTGCCTCTTGAATCACATCTTGGAACTTAATTTCTGTTATTCCTAACATGAAAGGTTATTCAGCAATAAAAGAAAGTTACTGCTTCCTTAAGTAAATAGCAGACAGTGATGTTATTTAAGACTGTATATGGTTTGAAATAATAGTATATGACAAGCTCCTTTGAAAGAAAAACTCTAGGCTTGTCTTTCCCTGAAGGGAGAAAACATCATAGCATTCCAGACTTCAGGGAATCTCTGCTGAGCTGAAAAGGACTAGGTAATTGATAGCTTTTCTGTCATCATCCTGATATGGCCAGACAGACTGGTTAGTAGCAGTAGACTTTTACGCTGCTGGAGATATTTCTTTCAAGACAGAGGCCTGTCATTAAGCAAAATTATAGTGAGAATTCAGATTCAAAACAACTTGAGAACTAATATACTTTTCTGCCGCAGTGGAGTACTGAATTAATTTCTTATAAAACTTTTGAAGTGCTACATTTCTTACTGCTGTAGAATAAAGATAAGATTAAATAAACAAACAAAGCCAAACCTCTTTATTCATAAGAGATTACCCTCCTGGGTGTCACACAGCAGCTCCACTATACAATAGATCAGGTGAAGACGTTAGAAATTACCTTACCTTACCAATGGACTTAACAGGGTAATTTAAGAAAGTGAGAACAAGCCCAAAATGAAATTGTAGCCAGGACTTTGGTTTAAAGTCTGCTCATCAGTACAGCAACTGTTATAGACCAGTGTCACCAGTCACCATAATGGGGTACTGGTTTAGAACTTCTGGTCCAGAAATGATGAAAGATTAATTAAGAATTAATCCATGATTATTTACTGTAATTGAGATTGTGCTACCATATCGATAATCTCTTTGAATCAGATAACGTCTAGCAATCAAATGGCCCGGCACAGTAACCTTTTCTTTTTTCTAAGGTATAAAAAAATGTTAATGATCAGATATAAAAGGGTGAATAAGACACCGTTTAAATTCTAGACATGATTAGTTCTGTTGATTATGGTATTAGATTGTAAAGTGATTGTGTAAACCAGAACAAAACACTATATCACTAAGCAAGCATTGGTTTCTCTATAACATTGAATGACATATTTATTGTAAATGCTTCATTTCAAGTTGTTAAGTACAGTAGTTCTGCTGTACTCTACCATTTTACATAGCCAAGTAATGAACAACAGCCATCACACTAAGGAAGTAATGATGCTTTTAGGAAGGGTAAGGGTTTGCACAGTGTCCCATCTGATTTTACAAGATTAAAAAAAAATCCTTTACAGGTGATTTTTGCATGTTTCTACAAAATACTTCACAAGAAAAAAATTGCTTTTTTTCCCCCCATCAGCTTCATTCAGATATGGACAAAGGAGACGGATCTATAAAGTACATTTTGTCTGGAGAAGGAGCGGGCACAATGTTCACTATCGACGACAACACGGGGGATATCCATGCCATTCAGAGGCTAGATCGGGAGGAGAAAGCGCAGTACATCCTCCGTGCTCAGGCACTACATCGGCAAACGGGCAAACCTCTGGAGCCAGAGTCTGAATTCATTGTGAAAATTCAAGACATCAACGACAATGAACCAAAGTTCCTGGATGGGCCATACACGGCCTCTGTACCAGAGATGTCTGTGATAGGTAAACAGGGACTCCGATCAGAATGAATCACGGAAAGATTGTGATAATATCACCACCATGCTTACAACAACTAACAACTTACAACTGTTTTTTTAACAGAAAATAAGTTTAAATAAACACATTGACATCATCAGTTACCATAACAATCTAAATAATACTTTATTTTGGCTTGGTTTCTTTAGGGACATCAGTTATGCAGCTGACAGCGACCGACGCCGATGATCCCACCTATGGGAACAGTGCCCGAGTTGTCTACAGTATCCTGCAGGGACAGCCATACTTTTCTGTGGAACCCCGAACAGGTACTGTAGAGCCCCAGAAACCTGAGCAAAGATTTCCACTGATGCACAGAACACTGTGTGCTGACATCAGTTTGACAGACAGTAGTATGATAATAAAAAAGCATGTCTAATACACGAGCACATTGGAATATTAAATTAAAGTCTTACTTTGTATCATCTAAAATGGCAACAGAAACGGTAACTGTAGCTTGATCAGCACATTAGTACATTTTCAATGCATGAAACGAGCTGTATTAACTTCTTAATGGGGAAGAATATCATTTTTTTATTTTCACTTTCATGGTTTCCTTTGATAAAATAATGTAATAAATATCTCATAAAAGTACATTTGAGTCATTTAAGATCGTGGCTGTAATATAAAACTGGGCTGTGGCCCAGGAAATCAGATACACTACATCTTCTAACACTCCAATGTGAATAAAGTCGATGCTGCCATCGTGTGGTCGTAACCATACATTGCAAGATGTCTCCACGGTGGTTCTCTAGGTTAGAATTGAAGAGTCCTAAACAATTTAATATTTCAATTTTAAGTGCCTTTCAAGAAGATCAAAGCGCTCTTCAGAAGCACTCATGTCATATACAATAGAAGAAAACATTAAGTGGAAGCAAATAAAGCACAGAAAATGAACAGTTGGAAAAAAGTTTTAAAGAAATGAATATATTAAAATTAACTCTTTCAGCAAGTTTTAAAAAAAGGAAGACAGTCACAGAGTTTTTTAATGGCCAGTCATTTCCATAGATGGTGCAACACATGAGAAGTATCTGTTGTGTGGAGCCTAGTCTTCGGCAGAATAAGAGGGCCTGCTGTTAAGAGTTGGGTTATAGTAAGAAAAGAGTAGGGGTGTAACCCCGGCATCCTGGCCAAATTTCCCATTGGCCCTTACCAATCACGGCCTCCTAATAATCCGCCTCTATGAATTGGCTACATTACTCTGCTCTCCTCCCCACTGAGAGCTGGTGTGTGGGGAGCGTTCTGGCGCATTATGGCTGCCGTCGCATCATCCATTTGGGGCTGCACACTGGTGCTGGTGGAGGGGATCCCCATTTACCTGTAAAGCGCTTTGAGTGGAGTGTCCAGAAAAGCGCTATATAAGTGTAAGCAATTATTATAATAATTATTTTTATGCAACAAGTCCTTAAAATATCCTGAAGCTAGACCATTCAGAACCTTATTTGTGAACAGGGGAACTCTGTTCTAAATTTCCCTGGGTGTTCCTGCAATGTGCCAAGGAAAGGAATCATGTGTTGATGCAGAGTAAGTTAGTACACAAGCTACAGAACGCTGGACATACAAACTCTATTTTGTCATTTTTGAGCAAACATATATAGTTGTAATTTTACTGCAACAATCTTTAGGAAATTTTTCTCATTTTTAAAAGTAAGTAATTGAATGAAGACATCAAAAACGAAGGCAGCTATCAAATGCTGAATAAAATTATTTGAAGTCTGAAGAATGGTCTGCCTCCTAAGATTGATTAGTTAGAAACGGCCATTCCCATAGTTTATGTATTTATTAACTGACCTCTCATGACTGGACTGTGCTGAACTTGCAGGTATCATTCGAGTGTCTCTACCCAACATGGACAGAGAAGCCAAGGAACATTATGAAGTGATTATCCAAGCCAAAGATATGGGGGGACAACTAGGAGGTCTGGCTGGTACAACTACTGTCAATGTCACCCTGGAAGATGTCAATGATAACCCTCCCAGATTTGCACAGAGTAAGTACCCTTCACGATTCTAATGCTGTGTCTTCAGTATGTTTCAAGGTTTAGTCTGATATGATAAGCAGGTATGTTGGTCCCTTTCCTCATCTCAACATCTGACCCATTAAAGTTTTGTTTGACCCAAAGGTGCCCAAATGTCTCCCAGATGTTTTTAAAGAGGTTTTCCTAATGTTGACGAAATTGTCTTGTTTTCAAATGTTTCAATTAAAAAGATTAAAAAAGTATATTGCATTTGCTCTTATTGTTGCTCTTCTTATTCTTATTGTTAAGCATCAGTAACATCAATGTGGAGCCTTGTCGCCTTTCTGAACACCTGTGGTCCTAGTTGTGATCCTTTTTCTAGACTTGAAAAAATCAATATCACCTAATCACTTGTCAATATTGTGATATGTTTTACACCTTCAATTTATTTTTTAATCAAAAAGCAATTTGATCAATTCTGTAAAGCAACAGTTTAACAGCATCCTACTTTCCTTGTATGGCAGAGCTGTATCAGATGAGTGTTCCAGAGTCGGCACCAGTGGGCTCCATTGTGGGCCGTGTTCAGGCCAAGGATCTTGATGAAGGCATTAATGCAGAGATGAGATACGCCATCATTGACGGAGATGGGAGAGACACGTTTGACATCAGCACCGACCCTACCAACCAGTTCGGTATCATCTCCATTAGAAAAGTAAGAAATGCAAACACTGTCCGTAGGGTACCCAGAATGTAAAGAAAAGTATTTTCCCCCTAAAGTTTCATTAAAATATCTGGCATTTTTCACCTTGCAATCTGTATTTCATTATGCAGTATTACATATTAATATTTACAGTTTGCTATTATAAAAACAGTTTCAATATACAGTAAGTAATGACTCACTGCTAACATTGTCCATGCTTCTCCTTCACTCCTTCATTAATAACACCTCATTGCAATACTGCGTAAAGATGCCCCACTGTTTACCCCACTGTGTGCTGCTCACTGAACTGTTTCAACAAAAATCAAGGAACTGATCAGATGGCTATGATGACTTCAAAAGCGTCACCACAAGACAAAGAAGTTATGTACTGTACAGTATCTCAGACTGGCCAATAAAACAGTTCACCAGGCAGAAACATTTCTGTGGATTGTTTTTCTGGGCATCCTTCATCCAAGAGCTATTAAAAACTTGAAATTCAATACTAACAGCAATATTAAAAGCACTAAATATCAATTGCACAATTATTTAGTTATTCTTATCATTCTGATTGTTAGGTTGTGGCATGATCTTTCTTTTTATCTGCTAACACATGTATTTACAAGAATAAAACAAACAACCAAATGTACTGCAAATAATAAATATTGATAAATTGATAAATAATTTAGTTCAACATTTTGGACAGTAAGTACTCAACATTGGTAATGTATAAGGTGCTTTACTACTGCTGTACATTTTTCGGCAGGGCAGCATAGTGGCCTGGCTTTTAGTGCTAATGTCTTATACTGCCAAAGTTATGGGTTTGATTCCTATGGATAACTATGTGAAGTCTGCTGGGTATGCTAGTTTCCTCCCACTTCCCAAATGTATTTAAGATACATTTGATTGGCTATGCTAAGATATGAAGTTTCCAAGGGTAGTTGTTCCCAACACACCCAGTACTTGCTACGTAACTTAAACAGAACCAGGTGAGCATGATGAACCTACATTAAATAACGACACAGAAATATTCTAGAAGTATTGTTGACTTTTGAAAGAGTAATGTAAAGTGGACATAGGCTCTTTGAGTCACCAGTATCTCATGTTGACGTTTCCTGTTGTGACTTTTAAAAGCATCTCAGTTTAAAAGAGCCCACATTTTGCTCGTGCAAAGACATTTTGAAACTAATTGTACCTGTCAGCCTCAGCCTCAGACATCTAGCAAGTGCCATAAAAGCCATTCTGAAAACGATTTGGACTTAATTGTTGTTAGGAGAACAGCTGTGGGTTTCACACAACAGTCTTGACCAGCTGCTGTCTGTGCCTTGTTAAGTTGCCTCTGTGTGTCCTGCAGAAGCTGGATTTTGAATCAAAGAGGAGTTTCACCTTGAAAGTCGAGGGGGCTAACACATACCTGGATCCCAGGTTCCTGAACCGAGGTCCCTTCAGTGACGTGACCATCATCCACGTTAGTGTGGAAGATGTGGACGAACCACCACAGTTCGACTCGCCCCACTACTTTGTAGAAGTGCCCGAAGATGTGGAGATTGGCACAGTCTTTCAGACAGTCTCTGCCAAGGACCCTGATGTGGCCAACAACACCGTAAGGTAATTTAAAATTGCGATAGCTGTGTGAAAACACACCTGTCTGTGGATGGACTGACTACCTTTACCTTCTCTGCCGCTTGGTCTGGTGTTCATGAAAATCATTTTCAAAATAAATTCTAAGGAATTAGCTTTAAGAAGAAGTAGTTTATGGGGCGATCTTTGTGAGAATATAGGTAAATGTTTACATTTACCATGTAATGTTACTGATAAAAATAATTATCCAAGATGCATATATACCTATAGATACCATACCAATGACTTAGAATGAAGAAAACAAGCATTAAACTCTTACTTTTTAGCATTGAACTATATATATATAATATCCATTCAGTGTCTCCAAGTGTTTTGAAAGCTATACTCTTGTACCCTTTTATAATTAACATAATATGAACTCATAAATAATTGACACCAGTTATCACTTACTGTTATAAAAGACTACTCTTAAGTTCATTACCATAAAACACTATTGTAACTTACTTAATGCACTAAGAATATGATTTAATACATTAAGATGTTTCAAAAAGGTAAGGCATGTTCATAAATAATACAAGTATGTGTACTGTTGTTACTATTATAGAGATTCATCATTGTACCTATACAGTGCCCTGTTTGGAAAGACCTGTAATTTAGAAAACAAACATTTTTTTTATTAAATTATATTCAGACTACAGTAATGCTTTTCAATGCCTCAATTACTTGTAAAACGTTCCATTGATATATCAAGTTATTAAAGGCATTTTTGGACTGCATAAAGTACACAAACATTAAA
The DNA here is from genome assembly GCF_040954835.1 of Lepisosteus oculatus. Lineage (NCBI taxonomy): Eukaryota > Metazoa > Chordata > Actinopteri > Semionotiformes > Lepisosteidae > Lepisosteus > Lepisosteus oculatus. The sequence continues at coordinate 6,197,733 of NC_090701.1, read as the reverse complement.
ATTAAAAATAGTGTGTTGTAATCTTTAGAACTAAACAATTTTAGTAAGATGTAATACCATAAAGTGAACTGCTGGTGGCAATGTTGAAGAGCTTACTTATTTCCTTCTGTTTCTTTCCTCATGAGACTTGTGAATGTTTGCTAGCTACTGTAGATTTACTGTACCGAAGAGTAGTCATGCCAAAATTTATCCACCTTGTCAATTGATGAAATGCCTCATTTAACCCCTCACACACAATGCATTTATTGTTCTGCTCACTAAAGCCAGAGTTAGTAGTAAATGTAAACAAATGACGCTGATGTATGTTGTTGTCGCTTGCATCCACTTGACCACATGTAATAACTAGCTCTAGCAGGTACTGTACCTGAGTACCAGCTACTAATCTCCTGCCGATGATTATTGAAAAGGCACCACTGCAGCACATTTGAAGGAAGTTTGTTACTGGGTACTGGAAACATAGAATACTCATACATGTATTTGTGTAGGTCTGGTCAAATTCTTCGAATGTCTTTAAGTCACAGAATGCTTTAGCCCTCAATATGTATAATATCATTAAGCAAAAATCTTTATGCATTTCAGCTGTTTAAATCGGGATTAAGGTTGACACATTTAGAACATTGTGAAAATGTATATTATGTTGTCTTTTATTACATAAAGCATGTTTGACAATTTCAATTGAACAAATGTGCTATTTATTGTTCAGTTACTTAATTCCTTATGATTACACATATAAATCCTCGTGGTCAGCATTAAATAATCTTCTGAAGAAAGTGAGGCCAAACATTCTTTTTATCGTGCTTGTAAATGAATCTCACTCATGCCTGCAGTTTTTATGCCTATATGATAAATACTTCAGGACTTTCATGCATGAGCATGAATGATGCTTTACAAAATACCCCACCGGCATAGTTGTGCTATAAATGGGTCATGAAGCACTGCTGCAGCCATGGTTTAGCAAGGAATAAATTGTGCATTTAATATAATTATATGACAGATAAGGATAAGATCTTGGTGACCTCTTGTTTAATAGAGAGGATATGATGGTGTGAAAGTCCTCAGACGTTTTGTGTACACATCAAATTTTCTTCTGTTTCAAAAAGTGATCCACACAGACACACTTCCATGTTAAGTGAAAAGCAGTTGACATTATAGTTTTAATTAATGCACATTAATAGATACGCTTTGGGGGAATTTACTTGCCTTTTCCGTGTAGAGCTGTAGTTGCCAATCAAGTGAATCAAGAGAGCTGTTGGAAAGCACATAAGCACCTTTAAATCTAACTCCCCTAAATTGGATATGTTCAACATCTAATATTTGGTAGTTACAAGGAGCTTAACAGAAACCCATTAATTGAGACCAGCATGTATTAATAATTTAGTTGTTATTACTCCTTTACGTCGTATGTTCTTCATTATACATTGATCTCATTTACACTAACTCATGCAAGAGTCTAAGTCGAGGGGATCTGCTCATTAAACAACCATCACTGTGAGCTCTTTAAATATCTTGAGTGTGAGATCCATGGGCTTGAGATTCGGCTTGCTGATCTACTCTGAAACTCAGATAGACCCTAGTTGAGCTGCAGAACAAGATGACCTGCCTGTAGGGAGATTGTGTGCATGACGTAGGAGGGCAGGAGTCTTCAGACCAGAGAGAGAGGTTGTGTGATTGTAGGCCACAGCCACAGTGGAGAGCACTCCTACCGCACATCCAGCCAGCAGGAAGTCGCACACAAATGGGATTTGGATTTGGGTGTTTATGCACATAATTTTATGTCCTCATCACAGCAATGTTGGGGAACAAGGAGAAAAGCAAACAAGTTGCTCGGGAATATAGCAGAAAAGTGTGAAATTTAAAACTAGGGAAGTTATATTTCAGCTCTACAATGTAGACCTAATTTAGCAAGACCTAATTTAGAACATAGAATACAATGCTGAATTGTGGTCACCATGAAACAGAAAGGATATTAAAGCCTTAGAAACAGTTCAAAGAAGACCAATAGGAATTATTCCTGGTCTCAGTGGAGAGCCATATACATTCTAGATAAGCTGAGAGAGATAAATCTCTTCAGTCTAGAACTGAAGAGATCAAGATGAGATGTGGTCCAAGTATTGAAAATAGACAGATGCAACCTAAAGAGCTATTTCGCACTCAGCAGTGAAACAATGACAACTGGAAACTGGTCACAACTGGAAACACAGGGAAATTCTTTTAAGACAGAAAATAGGAAAGAAATGTCAGCTAATGCTTGTGTCAGACTCTTGTGGACATAATGGAACAGCCGTGATGATGTTGTTTCATTTTATAGTTAGGTAGCCACAAGTCCTTTAAAGTTTTCTCTATGGAAAAAAAACACAAAATGTCACTTGTATCAACCCAGATCAGTGACTGGAATATGTGGTGAAATGCAGTAAAGTTTATGGTGCAAGTTAGAGGTAAAGACAATAAATATGCAAGGATGTGAAACTCGTTAACGGTGTAAATTAGCTCCATTCTCAAGCCCCTTGGTCTTGTGTGAGCAGATATTCCATTGAGAGGAAGAGTGACCCTGGCAGATACTTCTACATTGACATCACATCAGGGGCTCTGATGACTGCAAGGCCCCTGGACCGCGAGGAGCTCTCCTGGCACAACATCACTGTTCTGGCTATGGAAATGAGTAAGTAGCAGGCAGCAAGGTCAGGCAATAACTTCCCCTGCATTTGGCAGAGATTCATGTAACATACTGCTATTGGTTCATAGTAACAAAATGATGAAAAATTTAAAATATCTCAAATAAAAATATAGCCATTTTACACTGTACTCCGACCAGTTTGGTGTGATTTCACTTCTAGAGTCTTTAGCACATAATTATTTTGTGTAATGGACATGACATGTATATATAATATAAATAATTTTTCACAAAAAAGATTTTAAAAATAGTGAATGTGTAAAATAACATGGAAAGAGATGATTGAGACAGAATACTCCAGCACACTTTGTGTGTTTAGTATATCTATACTGAATTTCAAATTACTGCTTCTGTAAGGACATGAATTCTTGTATTTTGAAGTTTACTTGATATTTTATTAGTTTAAATTATTTTATTAATAATAGTTATCTAAATACATTACCGTAGAGAAAAACAGCAATATCTATCAGTAAAGTTAAACAATGTTTTATATTTTTATAAATCATGTGTACTTATGTATTTAGATAGCAGAGGATGTCAAATGAGGAAGCTGAAATCTTTACCAAAATTATGGGGTAATTTTCATGTTTATCAGCATCTAGTTTGAAGAAGTTGCAGGTCACCCTGGACCTCCTATTTGTCAACAATATACACTGTACAGCAGTATAAATCAGCGTTCTGTGTTCAACAGATAACCCCACTCAGATTGGAAGCGTGTCTGTTACTATCAAACTCCTGGATGTGAATGACAACCCCCCAGAACTGGCAAAGTATTATGAAGCTTTTGTTTGTGAGAATGCAAAAGCTGGACAGGTAAGATATTTGTTGAATTCCTTGTTTTGTATCTATGAACTGCAGTTCTGTCTGACATCCAAACAATGACTGAGAATAGGTTATTTCATCAAAAGTGCTTAATACCACCTAATAGTAATTTGGTTAATCATCATTATCATCATTATTATAATTAGTGTAATAACATGTTATTAATAAAGAACTAAAGACCTGTTTCTGAGCAGTCATCAGATTAATCAGACAGCTCCATCAATGCAGCATACTGGAAAATGTGTATTTCAGGGCAGACAGATTAATAAATAAATAAGGGAAAAGAGCAAGAGAAAATGAACACAGATGTTCTCAACCCCTGTGTCTCTATGCATGCAGTGAACTGTTTGCTAATGGTTATGTGTGTGAATTTAAGTGTTGTTTTGATTTAACTTTATGTTTTAGCTGATTCAGACCGTAACTGCGGTTGACCTAGATGATCCCCTTGGAGGTCAACACTTCTACTACAGTCTGGCTCCAGAGGCAGCCAACAATCCCAACTTCACTCTAAGGGATAATCAAGGTAAGGTGGTGGAATGACTCAATTGCCTAAAGCCCACAGCTGCTGTACTGCGAGCTGAACACAGATACTGCAGTGGAAAGGCACCATTAATACTGTAGGAATAGCAGACTACATTCAAGAGACGTAGATCTATTTTACTTCCGTTTCTGGCACAAAGAATGCTGTAATTCTGTGAATCCAATCATCACAGATACACAAAGATACTGCACACAGAATGATGCACAAACTTCCAGTTCAGGACACTGCAATTTTTATATCTATTGAAATATAGTTACACACACAGTATGGCGTGATTTGTATACGATTGGAGTGGCGGTATTCTCAATGGCTCTGCAAGAATTCCTTTCCTTTCTCGATAACATAGGGCTGGCTTTGAATAGGCGAACTCAATGCAGTCGCCAAACGCAGTGGTGTCTTCTTCTTTTATAGACAATACCGCTTGGATTCTAACCCGCCGAGGAGGCTTCACCCAGAAAGAGCAGAGTATCTATCACCTGCCCATCTTCATAACAGACGGGGACCAGCCCATGCAAAGCAGTACCAGTACCCTTACAATCCGAGTGTGCAGCTGCGACTCCGATGGCAATGTAATGTCCTGCACAGCTGAGGCCTACACACTTCCTGTCAGCTTGAGCCGAGGAGCTCTCATTGCAATTCTAGCCTGTATCTTCGTCTTGCTGGGTAATTAGCATGTTTATTTTTTACACTTTTAAAGAACAGGCTACCACTTCTTCTTGTTTATTGCAACACTCTAATGTAGACTAGGCCTATCGTTTGGACTCATCTAAGTACATTGTCTGTTATTATTAGAATGTAGAAAAAGTTGTCCTGCAGTACATCCAAAAAAATACAAAATTCTTCTTGTTTGTTTAAATATTAAGTGTAACTGATGCAGTTTTATACCCTTGTCTTCAACCGTGAAGGCTCTGTGATAGCCCACACAGAATGGTGGACCAAGATAGTCAATCAACATGTTGTCCAATCACTAGTGACGTGTTAGCTTTAAGAAAGCTGATGTGTTTGCAACTGTCCAGAAGAAATTCATGATCCCAAGGCACATATTGAAATAATTGAGAACATCTACTCTTTTGTCACAATCGGTTGGTTGTAGACCACTCAAATCTGTTTTTCAAATTTCAATGTACTGCACGAAGGAGGTAAAGAATAAGTTCTCGGGCAGACTTTGAAAAGATCTGTTCTTGTATTAATTTATGTAGTAGTAGCAGGCATTACTCTGGGACCCTGGTGTTACTTGTGTGTATGTTCTCCCAGTGCTCATATGGGTTTCCCCTGGGTGCTCTGGCTTCCTCCCACAAATCAAAAACATAATGATGTTAACTTACTGGTTAACAAGCTTCTGCAGAACTTGCCCCTAGTGGGAGACTGTGTGTTTGTGTCCGTGTGTGCCCTATGATGGAGACTAGTAATCCCGTCTATGGGTGTGTCCTGCCTGGCACCCGCTGCTTATCGGAATAGGCCCTGGCTCCCCTGTGACCTTGTACTGTATAAAGAGGTTTAGAAAATGGATGGATTCATCTCTGGCCTCTCAAATAGCTCTTCTTGTGAAAGAGCTCTCCCTAGCTTGGGCTGAGCTCAGTGATGGCAGGATTGAGCCAATGGCATGGGTCATGTATTAGTTGACTGAGATCAGGATCCCTGCCATGGTTAAAGAGCCAACTCTGTAAGATAGGATTCCCTGTGACCTCCTGTGTACCTGCAGGCATGTGGTGCTGTCAGTGAGGGATGTATCTCTCCTCCAATCATTGCTGTATTTCCAGTAAAGGGGTACATTGCTTGTGATGTGTTAAAAGACAAGTGGCTATTCTGCATGTGTTTGGCACAACAAAAATGGTCAACGCTTCATGTCTGTATTCAGTGGTGAAATAAATTGCCCATCTCTTTGGAGACAGTCAATATTTTCTACTGCCACCTTTCAGTGATGATCCTGCTCATCCTATCCCTCCGGAGTCAGCGCAAGAAGCCCTATCTTTCCGATGAGGAGGAGAACGTGCACGAGAACATCGTGCGCTACGACGACGAAGGCGGCGGGGAGGAGGACACAGAAGCTTTTGACATCGCTGCCATGTGGAACCCCCGAGAAGTCCATCTGGGAAAGATCAGACAGGACATGCTGCCAGAGATCGAGAGCCTCTCTCGCTATGTACCACAGACCTGCATGGGGGACAGCAATGTCCATGGATATGTACTGGCCAAACTCTATGAGGCTGATGCAGACCCCTGTGCACCCCCCTATGACTCCCTCCAGACCTATGCCTATGAGGGAGAGGGGTCTGTGGCTGAGTCCCTCAGCTCTTTGCAGTCTGTTACTTCCAATACCGACCATGAATATGACTATCTTAGTGACTGGGGACCCCGGTTCAAAAAACTAGCTGAAATGTACGGAGTCATGGAAGCAAACAATCCACTGTGGTAGATATCTAAACCAAGAGAGTCATTCTAGAGTTTGAGGACCACTGGACAGCAGCTGCTACGATCTTCTCCCCTGCGGAAGTTTGCCACCTGATCATTATCTCAGCTTTGCCGAGAAGGAGATTAGTACTGGTTTGTCGTGCTTTTCTGAAAAATGTAAAGACCATATAACTTCCAAAAAAAGGCAGATCAAGGCTGAGCTACACATTTTAATGTTAATCCTTGCAGACAGTGTGTGTCCAGAAAGAACTCTTCAATTTGGGATTTCTGACAAGCATATAATGAGAATAAACTGTGCAAGGGAAATGCGACACTTGGTTGAATCTAACTCTGGCGCTTTTTCTCACTCACTTAACTTCTTGAGGCAAAGAAGAACCTGATGCTGTAGTGCTACTACAAGTACTGTTTTTGATAAGGCTGATTTCGCATTTATAGCCTATAAGGCAGTAGCCATGTGAAAGCAGGGAATTTAAAATATGGATATGGTGGGGTCACTCAAAGGGTGTATTAAATCTGCATTTTCTTACGGCTGATGGTTTGCAACCTCATAAAGGATAACTGCAATTCATGTGATTTTCCAATAACACCTCATCAGTCTTTCATATTTATTTATACACAGTATTTATATTTTATATAAATTATTTGGAATATTGCAAGGTGCATTTATACCGGAGGATTTGAAAACACAAAGCTTTTCAACATGAATGATATAACATAAGAAAAATGATGTACAACAGAGATTAAATTCCTTAAGGTTTATTTAAACACCACTTCTGTCCCAGGAATGAGAATGAAGAAGTAAAGTTCAAATAAAGTATATTTGTTGTCCAATTCAAGTGCAAAGGGTAATATATTTAATATAATTCCCAACTGCTTTTTTTTTTTTACATTTATGTTATTTTATTGAATACACTGGGTTAAGAGCTTTCATAATTTTTACTGTATGCAGTATTTGTAGCAGTTTTTTAACATTTACATTTTTTAAATTTAAGGGAACGTTTCACAGCAATGATGCACTAATTTTTAAAACTATTCTCAGATTAGTCATATTGTATGATCTGTGACAAGTTCTGAAATGTGTCATAAGTACTAATATACAATTAGTTCTGGCCTTTGTAGGCCATGTTTCTATTTTCTATGACAAATTTATTACAAAACAATGTTAATACATTTGTGTTGTTAAATGCAGCACTACAGTAGGTGTGGTGTTTAGCACTGTTGCCCCACAGCTAGAAGGTCCTGAGTTCAATTCTGGATTTTTAATCCTTTCTGTGAATTTTGCATGTTCTTTCCTATGTTTGTGTGGTTTCCATCAGCTGAAGACGTTCTTCCCACCTCCTGCGGTCAGTTTGATTGCTATAGCCTGAGATACCAGAGATACGCCTGCTTGGCGTGCTCTTACAAAGTGTGATTGCAGGTGTTGTGAGTACATCTGTAACACGAGAAGGAAAACAATAGCAAAACTAGCACAAATTTAATTGAATGACGTGATGACGATGATGGCTTAGGGAGAAGTGATTATTGCTATGGCAGCACAAGGATATCCTAAGTATAAACAGGATTAATTCTGTGTCACACCATCCAGTTTAAACAAACAATGGGATTTATTTCCTATTTAGTATATTTTGTAAGTGTATGGATGGATCCGTAGCCATTTTGTTGTGAGCTACCAGTAGAATAACCAAACCATTTATAGACTGCGTAGCTGTGAAACCATTGACTGTTTTCAAAGTGACAGAGCAAACCTGCACTGTTGATCTCATGATCTGCTTAAGTGCCAAATGTAAAGTGAACCTTCTTTATTAGAAAGCCAAATAAGGAATGGAATAAAAAAGTCCATCAGTAAGGAAAGTTCAGACAAGCTCTGCCTATCTGAACAGTATTTAATGGGTTAAACCTACTTGAAAAACACATGGTATCAAACAGGTTATGTGTAACTGAATGTATATATTTTTGTATATTTGTTAAGAAAAAGCAAAACATTTTTGTGGTGGTTAATAAATATTATGTGCTGAATACCACTTGATGATCATTTCTTTAATAAAAAGACTACAGCATACTTTTAAAAAAGTGTCCTATTCACTCTTTATATCTTAATTAAATCTTCCATGTGGTTAGATGTATGAAGTGTAAGTGCACTGGCATTTCAATTCTGTTATAAACTATTAAAAACATAAAACAAAACAAAAACCTTTGATTACATAAACAATGATCCTGAATTGTTTGAAGACAATTCACTACATTGTCTTCAAACCTCAAAGAAAATAAAAAAAATAAAAGAACACAAGAATACAAGAATGGTTACATGAGAGGCTAATTAAGATGAGGATCTCATCCAGCTTTTTTTTAAAGAAACAAAGGTATTGACTGACTAGCTGGTCCCAGACTCAAACACTCCCTTTTATAAAAAGGAAAGGCTCCTGCTAAATGATAAATGTATTTACCATTTATGTCCTCTAGTTCATGTTTGAATGACATTTCTAAAATGTCTTAGCACATTTGAAGATTTTTAATACTCGAAGTAAGTCTCATCTTACGACTCAGTACTGAAAATAATCAATTATTTTAAGCTGTCAGTGCAGAGCTGCAAATTTGTTCTTACAATTTGTAGACTAAAACGTTATACAATACTCTAATTGAGGTCCTAGTGATGCTTTCTACATAGTATCCTTTGATTTAAATTCAAGGGTGTTATTTATATGTCCTAAGTTTTTGAACATCCTAGTGCTGTCTGTGACATATCTGTACCCTCTAAGTTGATATTGAATACAGGGCCTTTTTTCCTGTATTGACAATTTCTGTTGACAATTTCTTCCCTGATAAACACCTGTTTTAAATATCCATTAAAAACATTAACCATTTCCTATCTCCTAAAATGATTCCATTATTGTCTCTTAGGCAATTTATGTAATTATTTATTGTTCTATTGTTGATATACAGTAGCAGTGTATATAAACATATTTTTGGCCTTTATTAATTATTTTTTTCTTTGTCTTTTTCAAAATAAATTGTCCTGCTGTCGCTCTTTACTTTTTAAATTATTATTTTACAATTGCTGCATATACCTCTTTCTTTCTAGATATTTGTATATACTTTTCATCATTATTCTATTAAACTATTTTGAGCCACTTTTTCTAGGACTTTGATCGACTTTTAGGATTAAACTATTTTGTGCAACAGGAACATCATCTTCATCTTTAGGTGCCATCAATTCTCTGCTGATTCTAAATCTCTTCTAGCATATTTTACTTTCCCTAAACTTTCATGGTCTGTTTCAAATGCACCTCAAGGGATACTTCCTTTTGATAACTTTCCTGTTTTCTCTCCTGGTAGCCTTACTCTTTCACTGCTCTTTAAAAATGCTAAATGGATACAGGCATTCCTCCTAAAAGGCCTTACAGACTGAGAAAGACAGCAAATTATGTGTCATGTCTGTCATTAAACTTCTGGCATTGTATTAGGTGTTCTTTAATTTATGTGTGGGAAATCAAAGTCTCTCACGATAACCACTTCTACCTTTTAATGTACATTTCAGAAATAAAAGACAGTCTTAGCCTTACAGCTCTAATCACTATGCTGTTTGGAATCTTTCTTCAACATAACCCATATCATTTCTGAGATCTTTGATTTGTCTAGATCATGGTTTCTGGTACATAATGTTACACCTCTGCTTTTTCTGCCTTTTCTGATGCTCTAGAATTTCTCAAGCTTGCTAATGTTGTATTCTTCGCCACCACTTTCTTTAGCCATTTCTGTGATTTCAATTAAATTGTAGTTACACTCTACTCCCACAACCTTCATGCCGCTCACTCTAAATGCACTCAACATTTAGATACGAGAGCTTAACTGTTAGGTCCTTTGAAGTGTGTTTTTTCACTTTTGTGATTTTGCTTTGATCTCTAACCCTTTGTGTCTCCCTGCCAGTTTATCCATACTTATGGAAATGTTTTTGAAGATCTGTGTAGATCCTAGGTGTGCGCAGATTGACACACTTCTCATGTATGATCCATAAGGATCAAATCCCTACAGACAGGCCTTGGTGTCTGAAATGCTGTCACTTGTAATTGGTTTTTGCTTCTTTTCAGGTTATTTACATACACTGGGTTTTTGAGACCTGTCATGAATTCATTGAACATGTCCATAAACTGTTTATGTAATGCAGGCATTCATTTTTAAGGATGACAATCTGTGTATTTCTGTCACAAAAACAGTACATCTTAAATGACGGAAAATTCAGCTGTTTTGAAAATGGAAAAGTACACTATTTATATTTTTTCAAAACAGACATTTCAGTTTATGAGTGGTTCCTAATAATGCGAGTCCGCGCACTTTTTTATTTAAACTAAATTGTGGAGGCAAAGGGAATTCAGATAAAAAAATGGCTTCATATTGCAAGTGTAGTTTGTTCGCAACAGAAAAATGATATTTTAATAAATAATTTGGCAGTGATTATATTAAAAAATTGGAGCCCGAAGCTTTCTGAAATAATAATGACTTAACTTCAATATATGCGTCTCATTACTCTTGGTACAGTACATAAAGGCATTTGATTGAGCTTTGCCTGTGGCCAGGAAACACATCTGATTTCTCTTCATATGATTTAAGCATTATATTAAAGGTGAAACTTATTCTAATGTGTGACGGTACAATATTTATTTTGATGATAAGAAAAGAAATCTGTAACCTTTTTCCAGGGAAATTTAGATACAGTTTATTTCTGTGCATTAATTCACAGAATGACACATAAAGTACCGTAAAATTAAGGCTTCACAGTCAAAACATGGTTTTCTTTCATATTGCTTCTCAGACTGGAACCCATATTTGTTGATCATGTCAATCAAAAGTCAATCCCTGCTAACTAAGGCCAGTTGGCCTCCTAACTGGTTCTGACACTTTTGATCACTCATCTCTCTCTGGACGGGATCTTGGGCACTGCTTGTGACAGGTTTCCTTCCTTAATATCTCTGCTCTATCCTTCCAGGTACTGTGGTGAGGCCTCACCCTTCGCGTCTCACCAAAGATGTTCTCCAGTGATCTGTCCTGCCACTCTTTGTCCTTTCCACGTGCCCCCTCATCGGGTCCCTTTATTTCCCATAATGGCGTCTATCTGACTACACATAGCCCATCTCCTTCGGAATGTATTTAAATGACCTGAGACTCAGCCTTCCTAAATATGACTGATTTTTCATCTCTTCATTCCTCTTTTAATCTGTCTACCTCTTTCTTAAGGTTCTATTCCTTCATAAATGATCCGTCCTTTTCCACATCTTAGCAACTTCTTCTTACCCTTCCTCCCTTCATTTTCTACTCACAATTTCCATTCTAAAATGCTCATTTTGCCCTTTTTGAAAGAACATTCACCTTTATAGCAGCCTGTTCCACTTGGCTCCTGATTCCAGAACAGTGTTCCTTCTAGATTTGACTAACGTAACTCTTCCCCTAGCTGGTGTCCCTTCATCTGCAACCTTCCCTGCTCAGCTCATAGAAAAACTCTGCAGCCTGCATAGTATTTTCTTTGGCTTGCTTCTCGCCATGCAACCACCTGTCACCCTTTCCTGCTGTTCTCCTCATTACTCTGCCTCCTTCTATCACCAATATCAGTCATCTCTTTTATATCCCTTGTTGTGCTCTACACACCTTTCCAGATGGTCACTGTCAATGCACAATAGTCAAATTCTTGTGCTTACTCATTCACCTCCCTTGCACCCTGACTAGTTCCCTGAGTCAGAACTAGACATAAACATATACTTTTGTATTGCTACAGCTACTACCATATATGGTGTATTGTCAGAGCCAATGACTTATCCTGGATTGTACCTTGAACTATACTTTGTCTTTGTCATTACATCATCTTTTAATTATAGTTTTGATGTGTCTTTTCATAACTCTCTACATTATGGAGTTTTGCGCTGTTAATTATTTACATGTTTTAAATGTACTGCAAGTTAACATTCCCAAAGATGTCTACTAAATAAATTAATCCAAAAATATAATGGAAAAACAAATAGTTTATAGAAGCTGATTGAAGACTATGGAGAAGTAATGCATCATTTTTTTTACTTTGCATTTTTATTATGTGAATTCTCTGGGAATAATATATATAAATCTCAAAATTTATGTGCTCCATTTGCCTTTAGTCTATAGTGTCAGATGAGTAATCTGTCTTGTCATTTTTCTCCTTTCATTAAAGCAGATTTTTTTCTGGCAACACTTCCTTCAGATTCACCCTAATAGGATTCAAGTCAGGTGAATCTCATGAGATTCAAATCAGGCGATTTGGACTGTGATGGCAGTCCAACAGTTTGATTGTGTTTTTCTTTTTATACACTAGAAAAAGAGTACACTATTACTGTGAGACAACTAAAAAAAGACTGCATCATGACTGTATAAAAACTTGATTGTTGTTTTAAAATACTGTATCTGAAATTTCTTGTTTGTATTCTTTTACAATGTTCCTTTGTCCAGACTGGTTGCTTGGAATGGTTGTTTAAGAGAAACATCTGTTATGGGTTTAAAGAAAAATTATACAAATTGTCAACTGGATTAAGAGTAGCCTTTGCTTGCTGTTTACTGTTCTGTGCTGATGGTGGTCTTTGGAGTTTCTGCTAATGCATCTTGGATTGCTGCATAGCCCCCCTACTGTATCCTTGCAAAAGCTTACTTCTCACCTTTTTTTTTAATCAGACATATTGAAATGCATCTAGTCTAAATTTTAAAAGCCAGGGCTCAGTGCATAGCAGAAGTCCAGCTCGATCAGTCCATTAGAAAATCAACATGAAAAGCATGCTGATTTGTTTATGTGTTTACAATCCAGACTCTGCATGTGTAGTTTTGCCTCTGAATGCAGGGAAGTGGAATTAGCTGCAGCTAATAAATACAAACAACCACATATTTTACAAGTCCTATTTTCTTTGGTTTCTTCATGATGTTTACTTTTCCCGGCCGGATGCTATGGAGAATATGGATATTCTAACCTGTAAGTGCTCCGTCTCTTTATTTTCAGTGTTGTGGGTGGTAGATTTAAATTGTTACCTCTGGTTTTCCGTATAGTGGTATGCAGAGACCTGCACCTTTGCTAGAACTATATTGTTACTATCAGCTTGTATCCAACACCCTAACATGCTATTGGAAGAGACCATGGATTAGGTTCTGGAGTACTGAGCTGGGTTCATGGGGGCTTTTAAAGGATCCTGATATCCCACTGTACAAACTGTACAATAACACAACTTCCTTCAGATGGAGCTGGGGGAAGAGGGTGCCTTATGCTCTGTGATGCATGAGTGATCCTTATACTTTTCTGAGCTGACACCTGGTTTCCTTTCAGCAACCTGAATCCTTCCCTTTTGATTTGATATCTTCCAAACTTGCTTCATGATTTTTTTTCTGGATCTGTTTATATTGAAAGGCTGCTCCCCTAAATGGACTGCTTTCTCTTGGTTGAAGGGATCTTGATGTGAGCTTTCTGTTTGTTTGAGAGCATGCAAATATGTCCTTTAGAACTGAAATAACTTGAAAATTGTATTTTAAATAAAGTGCAGCAAATGCAGCAGAATAGCTCACTTAATACATTTAAAATATACAGTTATTTTATTCCCATGGTGAGCATTAAAGAGCATAATTACTAAGAAACAAATACTAAAAGCTTTAAAAGTACCTAAAAGGGTTTAAAATAGCAGCAATAAATCATTTTTAAAAAGACAGGGCAGCAGTATTCAAAAGTGCCTTGATAGCATCGATACTTTTTTTTTTTCTTACGGGGAAAAGCACTTACATTAATGAATAATGCAACAACTCTGAAAGTGTTTAGTTTTAGTTTGTATATGTATAAGAATTTCATTAAAATAGCAATTGTTTTGTAGGAAAAAAACACTGACTGGACTAAAATCAACACAGAAATGATAAATATACATAGAGTCTATGCAGTGAAAGGACTGAGAGAGAAGTGTAGCCCTTGTGTATGTCACTTTCGATATTTCTCTTTTCACATATTAATAGGTTCAATGTCTTACTTCAAGTCTGCTACAACCCTAGCAGATCTCACTCCATTCGTGTCACTTTATTTGAAAATCAATGTCGTACTCATCGCAGAATGTCCATTTACAGCTCCATTTCAATTCTTTCAACTCCCTAAAGAAAATGAGAGGGTTCCTTTCTCCTGTACAAAGACATGACAAACATACACAAACCTGCAGGGCAACCATCCCGTTCATACTCTAATAAAGTTGTTGTCAAATAACAATTTGTTCCAGAAGAACTGAAGAGATCCTATAATGAAAGAAACCAAATCAAACTGCCCAGTAATAACTAAACGTGCATAATTCCAATCAACATACTGTATATAATAAAAAATCAACATGTCACATTATGATTATGATGTACATACAGTATATGCATATTATACACATAAAGTAGGTCATTTCTGACACTGTTATACATCGGATGCTGTATTTTGGCTGATTGGGTAGGTCTTTGCGTTGCAGGTGGAACAGACAATCCAGTAATGTTGTCAGTCTCTTGGATGATATTGTTCATTTATTTCATATGCATATGCTTGTGGAAAACAAAATTCACAGAGAAAAATTTGGCAAAGAAAAATTTGAGGACTCATGTTCTAAACGTACTGTAGTCTAAAGACTTATGTTGTCTAACAAGTACAGTAAAATGATTTTTTTTTGTATCTTGTGGGTTCGTTCTATTTTGACAATAATATATTTGAATTAAATGTAACACTTTAAAGACTGAGTTTACTGTTAGAAATAAACTGAAATACAACATTCATGGAAACGTTATAATCATAATGCTGTCATGTTTCATACTGTAAATAACTTAGCTGAAGATAATGAAAAACAACTGCTTGATGCATTATCAAGAGGAAAGACTATCACCAGTCATGGATTTGTATTATCATACAAATCACCAGATTTGTGGTTCAAAAACTACATAGAAGGCTGATATTATAAAGGACTTGCTTGTTTTGAAACACAGTCTTGAAACTTATACAGACAGCTAACCACTGTTGCCCAGTCAATATGTTGTTGTTACATAGTGCTAAAGTTGGTGTACCAATTGGAGCCTGTAACAACAGTTCAGGCGGTAGATCTTGGCAGAAGTGAAGGCAATCCAGTCATCTAAATGACCAACGTGGATGTAAAGTCAAATGGTCCAAGAGAAATCCTTCATTTCCGATTGCAGCTGCTGGTAATGGCTGGCATTTTCCAAAGGACTGTGATATGACACAGGCCAGAGAATGGTCAGACTCTGGCCTTCAATCAATCAATCAAATGCTGCATGCTGTATTTGATAAATAAACTTTGATTGATTGATTGAAGAGGTTTCCTGGATAACTTTCACGCCACTTAAACATAGAGACACGGAAACAAAAAGTAGCGATAAATATAAATGTCTCCATAATGACGATGAAACATCCCATGACCTTTGTGAAGCTCAGTATCTGGGAGTCGTGGGACAGAACTTGGGGAGTAATTACACCTAAAGTCTCATGAGCAGGTGAATAGCATGAGACACAATTCAAAGCCCCAGAAAGGCAAAAGTACACATTTGTAACTGTGTTGTAGCTCGAAACCAAATGGAAGGGATGAAATTAGGTTATGTGCTACCTCATGCTGTGTAAGCTGTTTAGCACTGATATTTTTAAATACCTGAAGGAGAAAAGGCAGACTAAAAGGAGGATGATAACTGAAGAAGGCAACAGGCTTAAGTATTAATTCTTTTAGGACATTAAAGAAAATTGCAAGTGACTGGAAACATTACTATCTATCCCTATGGTCCGTTTTAAATAAATGAAAGACCAACATAAGATGTACAGTATAAGATCAAAATCTGTGATTTTTTATGCAAAGATATATAGTTCCACATCTTTGAAGACCCAGCACATAGAAAACAATCTGTTTTGATGTTTTGATTCATGTATGTTAAAATAGTATTCATGATTCTTCTTCATATGTTTAGCAGAGTGGAAATTATCCTGTTTAAACTAAATGATACAAATTACAATGCCCAAATGTTGAATTGCAAACTGTTGCCATGGCAGCTTAGATAAGAAGAGACTCCTCATCAGTACGTTGCTAGAGAAGCTTATTCCTCCTAATTCATAAGACCTCAGAACAAACAATATATATATTTTTTTCAGAACCCTCTTTGTTCTCAGTTTAACTTTGCTTTACATAAGTTAAATTGAGAAAGAGTGTTCTGAGAACACAGCAGGAAAAAAAGTAATCAGCTTTTTTTTTATTAGGACCACAATGGGAGATATGAAGGAAGACTAAAACAAATAAAGCATATGTGAGCTGTTGTACCTTGGAATCATCACTTATGAAGACAGCATGTACTTGCATGTAAGACAGTGTGTCATATAGCCAAGACCATCTTAGAAAAGAACCCACAGCCTAGAAAAAGAACCACAATAAAGAAACTAAAAATTCCCTGCCCAGTTCAAAGCTTCCATAGTGTTTGAATCAAGTAAACTTTTAGATAAGACTTAAGAATTCGTAATAATGAT
This sequence comes from Lepisosteus oculatus, assembly GCF_040954835.1. Classification (NCBI taxonomy): domain Eukaryota; kingdom Metazoa; phylum Chordata; class Actinopteri; order Semionotiformes; family Lepisosteidae; genus Lepisosteus; species Lepisosteus oculatus. The sequence continues at coordinate 6,180,768 of NC_090701.1, read as the reverse complement.
AAAAGACTAATTATATGTTAACCATATTCAGTAACAAAGAATGGCATTATTCTCAAACATTAGTGCTCCAGGGAAAATGGGGAATTTAAATTGGGTAACTTCCATCGTTTCTGAGTACAGTATTCTAATCAACACTTCCAGAAGGAAGAAGTGGAGCTTGAAATTTGGGTGTTTTACTGTAGACATCTTGATGTTCCTTTAAACATATTTAGGAATTATTTGATTCATTAAATTAAAATAAATTGTTAATTGCTAAGCAAAGATCTTAGGTCTTAACTTGGTGTTGTAATTACAATGCTGATTCTATTTTGATTTTTTTTTATTGGAACACTGGTTACAAGTGACCAGTTAAACTGGCATTACATTCCCCTAGTTCCCAGGATATAGCTTCCAATGAATTTGGACTGGAGGTAGACATAACAGGCTACACCTGGGGAACATAGCTACAATCACAGCACTAATGACAGTAGTAGTGGAGCCCCCTCTAAGGGAGGAATGTCGGGTGTGAAACACCTAGGTGGATAAATAAGGAAAACAGGGGTCTGTTGTGAAAGTCATGGGCTCATAATTTGTGCAGCCGCTGCAATAGTAGGGGAAACGATATAAGCTGACTATCTGTGGCCCACACTTTGCTCCAGGTTGTAGATGCTCTCTTGTGAGATGGTGTTCCCTTCCAAACAAGGGGAATTGGTGCCTTTATTGATGTGTCTACCTGAGGTGTTAATTATACCATCTTTTTCTGTTGTGTTCATTGGATCTGCAATTTGATTAGCACTCTTCCCAGCTGACCTGCTGCTGTCCGTGATGTGGGGTTGGTATTTCTAGGGAACTTGAATTGGTAGTGCCAAACAGATCATGGAAATGGAACATGATGATATCTCTATCACGCAGAGGTGTTGTGGTCTATCTTGACCAGTGAGATGGTTTAGTGTTTATGAGTGTCTCAAACTCAGTCAAAAATGATCAAATAATAAAAATCACACCAAGTACATTTAGGGATCATACAAAATTGGCATACCTTTTGTAAAAATATACATAAATATAGTATATTTTGATTTCAAGCGCAGAATTATCCTAACTTGGGTACATTCTGTTAAGAAAACAAGAACTCTAGAGCTTTCCAGACCCAGGAATACAGATCACCTGTAAAATGGAAGCACAGAGTTCAATACCCTAAATCCCAGGAACCCCTAGGGTCTTTAATTGACTGCACAATGCAAATTCCAAAGACTATCAAAAAGACACCAAGCTACCCCTGAGTGCTGAACATGTGCATGTAGATGACATCAGTAACCACTTGGTTCAGTGGTTGCATGTAATGTGCTCAGATAAATTCAAGGCATGCTAGATACACAAGATGTCCATACCAATGTAAAACATCACTTAGGAGAACATTATAAGCTCCATCCAGTTGATTCCTACAAATAATGTGGTGAAGCATCACTAAGAGTGATGGAAAAGATCTCCACTTTTGTTTGTTTGTTTTTCGGTTTTCCAGTCAGAACAATAACACGAACCATTGCCCTGCACTGTTATTTGAAAAATATTTGTATGTTACACTTATAAAATGTAATGATACATTTTAGCTTATATGTTTTATGGATTTTATTATCTAGATACATTTATACTTCAGTGAATTTAGTTTAAAAAATACAACAGTGTTGACATGTAGGTGCATTGTTATCATTGCTTCCTTGCAGCACTGGTACCTTGGGTTCAATTCCTAAGAAGCTATTTTGCGAATTTGTATGTTGTCTGCATGATCACATGGGTTTCCTCCTGGTGCTCCAATTTTTTCCCACAATCCAAGACATACTGGTAGATTAATTTCAATTGGCTGCTAGGAAAATTGTGTGCATGAGAATCTTTGTGTGCCCTGTGATGCACTCTGGCTTCCCATTCTGCCTTGCGCTTGTTGCTCGCTGGGATAAAATAGTTAGAAAATGGATGGATGGGTTTTAAGTCAATGTTCATAAACATTAGCAAATATATTGTGTTAAAAAAGCAGAAACATTTAATACCAAAATACTGCATATTCATTTCCATAGCTTAGATAAAAATGCAGCATCATTAACCTACTTTTAAAGTTTTCACTTTAATCAGAAAAAGTTCTGATTTCAGAACAGATTTAGGTTTGTTTTGCCTCCACACAGATTCTATCAGACGGAGGTTATCTAGAGGCAGTAAGGACAATTTATCTTAAGCTTCAATGCTTTGCTTTCCATAAGAGGGCTCAAACTCAAAATGTTAATAAGAGCCCTTCCAGCTCTAATCCAGCAAGGGTCAGCTCAAGATTCAGTGAATTATCCTTTAATGTGATGTGGAAAAATAGCATTTGGTCTGGTGAAAGTAGAGAGTCAAATTAAAGGAATTCCATTATTAAGAAGCAAAATCCTCCACCTCAAACATACGCACAGAGTAGCTGCAGTCGCTGATCAATTAAACAGGTGGCGTGCTCCAGTAACTAATTTAGAGAACAATCCCTTCTCTTCATTTACAGAGCAGAGTAATACAAAACTACAAAGAAAGACCAGATCTCCTCTTTCAGCTCTTGACAACATTTCTTCTGGGATTCTTCTACCAGAAACATTTGTTTCAAAAGCTAAGTTCCTCAAACTACTTTTCTAAAAAAAAAAAAAAAACAGGTCTATTTCCTAGATATTTAAAAAAATATTCATCCTCACAAAAAATCCAAAAATGTCCACAGTTGTTCAATTGGATGGATGCCTCCTTCTTTATGTCCATCTGCTGCAGGCACTGAAGAAGATAAACCGACATCTTTCTCAAACATCAGGAACAGACTTATGGAAGCCTTTGCTTCCTGATTTTAAAATTTCCCTGACCCTGGTGGAATACAAAGGGAGGCAGGTCAATCTCCACAATTTCTGGGAAAATTCATTTCAGACAGGAGATGCCATCTTGTCTGAACCTTGGGTCCCATCACAATATTTGTATTTCTGTATTATTAGGTCTACGTTAAACATCCAACAAATTTTTGCCCATTCTTTAAGTCTATCTAAATCTTTTTGATGGCTTGAAGAATTATCTACAGTGGCATGCTAGAACAACTGAATGCTTTTAATCTTGAAGAGAGAAGACTACAATGGAATCTCAAAGGGAGTGCTGTAGGGGAAATGATTTACTATTACTTGTCAATTGTAGGGTTCAATTTAACTGTCAAAAAGGTTGTAGTTGGATTTTCAACTTATTTTATTTACAACTCAATGCTTGAAGATTCAGGAAATGAAAATTAATTTGTATACTGGAATTTCAATCATCATACTACTCCTTAGTAAATTAAACACTCATTGCATATAATACAGCCAACAAAACAGTCATGTGTGTAGTAGGAATAATTCCCCAATAATGTTTTACATTGTCTTACAAATGGCAGTTAGCCTGTTAATTTATGATATGATTGTTTGAGTAGTGCCAAGGCAGACATTTAGATATGATACAGTATATGTAATGTTCAAAGGTGATTTTCATCATTGCATTTCAAATCTTGCAGCAGAAAGAGTGCAAATAATGAACATAGACCATTTAGAACTCTTGTCAGATAAAAGATAATATGCCAGGAGTGTGAAGTCAATCTAATATCCAACAGTATCCCAAATGACTAATTTCTTTGACTTGTGAAGTGAAATGTCCAGAGTTCTACTACTGTCGAAAACAGTCTTAAAATGATATCAAACTCTGGTATATTGTACTTTACAAGAGTTAAGGTACATTCTTGGTATGTGTACACCATCACTTCCTCAACAGTTCAGGAATATTATTTATTTCTGTGTGCCTTGGAAAAAATAATGCAATGAATAGAACAAATTTAAAAAAACATAAAAATAAATAGAGGTTCTAAACAAAACGAATCTGACTGATTCAGATCACTATGACAAAATACTGTTTTTAAAAATGACACTTGATAATAAGAGTTTAAGAAAAAATGGCTGAAATAATCTGTAAGTCTGTTTGGGGTTACTATCTTTTATTTCTGACCTAAATTTATTTATGACCCAGTGTTTCTAATTTTTAACTTATTGAATACCTGTAGTTTGAAGTTGCCATAGAACGAAATCTAATTTATTATTATGCAAGTGAAGTTAAATAAACCACTTTTGCCATTTGCTGCTTGCTTATTCAATCATTTAAGAAGTGATCAATGTGCAAGTGGATATGTGCTTTCATGATTTTCACCTGCTTAAAGGCATATTACATTGCAATAGCTTTATAATAATTTCCAACAGGTTATCAATTCATACCTAGAGACCCATGAAATGGAAATTAAAGCTACTAAAATCCTGAAGCATCCAGAGTAAATTTAAAAGCCAGATAAAGCCATGTTTGTATATCTTATTTTTTTACGAGCCATTGAATTGAACGGGTGATTCAAGCTTTTAATTTACATCTAGCTAGAAAGGCAAAGTGAAATTAAAATTTGTAATGTCTGCTTTATTTTTTCTTCTAAAAATCTCTCCCTGTAGCATGTTAATTAAAATGCCTAACAGAGAATTCAGTTTTCATGTGAATAGTTTAATATTATTTATGGTTTCTCTTTTCTCAGTTTAGTCCATGTGTGTACTGAAAATCATAATTGATTTAAGATAAAATGACTGATTCTGAAATTCTACCTTGAAACTTATACAAAGCGTTGATACAATAAACATTGGTATGCTTCACACATAAGGCCACTCTGTAATAGAATGTATCACTGAAATCTTTCAGTATAAAACCCTACAGTTTGCATATTTATGTAAACATTTATTATTAATAGTATAAGTTATTATTATTAATAGTCATATAAGGAAATGAGATAGTTACGCAAGAATATAAAACATTTCTGCTTTTATCCATGCTGTTGTGTCTTGACCAAATCGTGTTACAAACAGATTAACTGGATTTTTGTTTTGTCTCGCTATGGTCTTGCACTATTTTCTGAAAGTACCATCTGTGTTAATACATCCCATTTTAACCTGACAGTGTTATACTGTACAGTATTTAAGATTTAATACAGGTGACCTCTTGAGTATTTCATACTGTATGTGTTTGGTACAGACGTAATGCTGTTTATAATTAAAATCCTTTCGTGTTCTTAAATAACATAAATATAAAGCTTATGACCTGGGACAATTCCAGCCATTGTACTGAGCAGCTGTGTACATGCTGTACCAAGCAAAGTAGCTGTAAACCTTGTTAACACTGCACATATGTCACAAAAGCTTTCAAAGAAGGCCTTCAAAAACAATTAAAGTTCTTCAAGAAAGACAATTCAGCAAAGTGATATGTGAGACTTACAGTATGGGGGGTATTTTTCAATTGCTCATTGCTGCCAAGTGATATTTGAATTAAGTGTGCTTCACTTTGAAGTGAAAACTCCAAGAGATTTCCATTATTTTCCTGAACAAAACATGAAAGATGGTCATGCCCGCATGCATGAGGGACTCTTTGCTCTCCATTCCATGCACTACAGTTTTGGATTTTGTGGTTATAGATCGCATTTCATAAAAAACTTTGCTAACCAATATTTTTACCTGCAAGGGCACAATCCCATGGATTTTGTCCATGCTACAGAAAAACAATGTGACACTTTTTCGAAGATGGCTTAAATTGAGACTTGTAACGAACAGTTCTTTCCGGACCCTATGCGGATGACACAATCCGACCGAGTGGGGAAACACTGGGGAAACGTCATGCAGGAAAACGGGGCTGAAGACAGGGGGGCGTGTCCAAGGTGCGCTGGTGCACGGGGGAGGTGTGGCCGAGGCGAACAATCCCAAAGAGTAATCCTTAGAGTATCCAAAAACACACGAGAAAGTCCAAAACCAGGAGATCCATCAAAACACGAAGTTAAAACCACGAAGGCCGGGTCGGAACCGGCGGACAGGGAACAGGAACGGGAACCGAGATTAAAACCTTAACGGGACCAGGCGCTTCCAGGTCCCGGACTCGCATGATATGGAAATCAGATGCAGAACCCGGAAGAGCGTCAGCGCCTGGCTTTTAAGGTGGGAAGGGAATGGGAAACAGGTGCAGAGAATGAAGTCTTTAGTGAAAGGGCTGGAGCGCCCTTAAGGAAGGGGGGGACTATAGTCGTGACAAGACTGAAGTGCTTATTTACTTCCATTTAAGATTAGAACATTCAGTAATTTACTGCAAATACTGAACACCATGGTACACTGAACATTGTGTGCTTTACTGTACATCTCACTTATATTTTATTGCAAATAAGTCACATCTTTACTGTCTCTCATTTTGAAAATCTTATTTTAAATTACCCTTTATGTTAGTCTTTGCAGGTGTATGTTAAGACACAATCATGTGATATTCAATTGCATTTACTCCCTCCAACCCTAATTTGACATTTGCCCTGTATAAAGAGGTTAGAAAACATGCAGTTCAACTTGCATTTTTCCAGACTTTTTGATTGTTTAATTTTCAGTTTAATGTTCAGTTTTCATTTTGATGTAATGGTTATTAAAATCAGCACAATTTCAACAAATCAATGGTTAAAACGTTTTCTGTAACATTTCCATAGACTTTTGTTTAATCAAATTAATTCAATTTTCAGAATTTCAGTTGTCACCTATAATGATTGGATCAATGCCCATTTTCAACTCAGATTTTAAATGTCACCCCAGATGGGAAGCTGAAATTGTTATAACCTTATAACCATAGAAACTGAGAAAAATATGTTTTTGTGACCTGTAATTTTCAATGGATTGTAGAAAGTAAAGCAATATTCTTGATAAAATTATATAACAGAAGTTTATACAAATTTGTAAAAACATGTGCAGACTTTTTTCACAAAGATCTTATTTTTTACTGAAATATTTAGGGATTTTATGTCATGTACAGTTGTGGCCCTGTATTGGATAAAGTGGTAAGAAAATAGATGGATCTTATGTACGGTATATAACACTGTGGTGATCCAGAGAGAAACATATTCTGCACTACCATTGAAGCTGATACATGTTTTTTTGAACAAAAGGCTAGATGAGACCTTCAGATCACAAAAACTACTAGCTACCAAAAAGCAAAATTGGGTCAAATGGTCAAATGGCCTCTTCGTATACATTTCTTTATGAACTTTTCTGTTTCTCGTATCTTTTCTCAAAGCAATTGAAAGGCAGCGCTCATTCAAAACAAAAAAGAATATCCAAACCCAGAGTGCGAAAACCTTGTATATGGAATGTGGGGTCATTAAAAATAATAAGAGGTCATTTAAAATTTGGGAGTTTTCTTAAACTAAACAGAAATCAACTCTATCATCTGATTTTTTGTCATCTAAATGCACCTCTGATTCCTTTGACATTTAATATGGGGTTTTACAGTTGCTGGCCAGTATTTCCTAATGACTTTAGTCAGCCTAAAAATTGACCTGCTATCACACCTGCTGACAGCTGACAAAGCAGACCACTCCAGTGTACTTCTGTTTGCACCGTTATCCAGCTATGAGCTGCTGTTATTTATAGGGGGAAGGAGAATGCTTGTTTGCTGGAGGGAGAATAGCTAATATGTGTACAGAGACACAGATGCTATTTAACATTTATGTCTGCATCTATGATGCATTTTCATAAGTTCTACTAAGAGTTATTTTTACTTGGCTTGAATGTAACAATCCTCGTATCTCAGTTAAGTGCTTAGAAGTGGCAGGATATATGGTAATTGTGGCAATTGCTATGCATTTCCTTCACCAGAAGCTTGTCTTATTCTTATCACATACAGCGGAGGAGGAAAAGTACTGTACGTTGTGCACAGGAAAATCAAAAACTGTGTCCATGTATTCATTTTAAGTCTACAAATGCAGCAGTCAGTAAAATCAGAAACCAAGGTGGCTAACAATTGAAATTAACTGAACAGTAACACAACAAGGAAAGATTGCTATTTCACGAGGAATGACAACGCCCCAAAATCAAAGCATGGCGAACTGTTGTCGAGTGAATATTTGGCTTAACCCTCTTGGCTGAGGGCCGACCTCCTGGCCACAGGACGAGGAGGCCAGGACCCCCACGCAGGGTAACCAAGGGGCAGCTGCAGAGGTGGAGTTGGGATGCAGAAGTCGCACGCGAGGGAGAGGGATATCGCATTTGGTATTTATAGCGTTCGGTGGAGGGAAGACAAAGGGAGTGATTGCTAATCGCTGACGGCTGGGGATGATTGAGCGTGGTTGTTGTCATCCCTCCCGAACTTTAGTTAAATAAACTCCATTACATGATTTCTAGAAAGGAGGGGTAAGAGTCTAAAAACAATGTTATGCTGAGCAACCAGGTCTCTTTTGCCACAACATCAACTTTTCCTTGAGAAATGGGGGCCTTTACAAACCATGCTGATAAATTCCAAACCTTGATGGCTCATATTTTCCACATGCTTTTTGCTCATGAGTCATGAGGAATAATTGTGTGACTGCCAGAGACAATACAGGTTTAGCAAGTGAGAAACCCACTAAGGTTTAGTTTGTCATTATTCTTTTGCCGTTTTTCAGAACCTTGCCAGCTACTTTCAACATGACCAGAACCTTTTCTTTAATGCATAAAATTAAACAACAGAATATTAAAATCTTCAGAATGATAAAGGGATTTATCATCAAAGTATCAAAGGCTCAGACCTTCCAAAGATTACTTGTGAGAAACTTGCGGATGTTTTCACTGATTAAAGTGCTTCTGAGAAACATTGATGAAGACCCGGAGGTCGTGAAAGATTCAATGACGAGATTGTGTCATTTACTGACTCAGCTTTAAATATTGTGTACAAAAGCAGCATTAAAATCAAATCTATTTGATGTGCTAAGATCTTATTAACTGTTCATTCACATTCAGTCGTATTCTAAGAACATGTTTTAAATCTAAGATCATTTATGATTAATGTAGTAGAGTAAATACAACATAACAAATCTAAATTTCAGTGTGTGGATGTTGGTCTGAAGGTGCATTGCTCATTGATCCCTGTGACGTACTGTGATTCAATTTCTTAGGAATATAGCTCCATAATGTTTTAACATACAGTGCTAAAACAAGTAGCCTCAACTCTGAACCTCTACAACTACATTCTGATACATTCGGCATGTATCTTTAACTCAGCAAGATAAACCGTCCGCTCTTCCACTTTGTCATTTGTTTTCAGTTTCTGTGAGAATTGTACTTTTTACAGCATAGCATTATTTTAAAATTATTATTAAATGTTTAAATGTATCTGGCTGAAAAGTAGCATTAATATTTTGCCATGTATTGTAAAGAATCTTTATAAAATCCATCCATTCCTGGAAAGTGAAGAGATGCTGAAAACTGAAGAGGGGGTCAAAGTATGATTGGCATAACATTTCCCTCACTTTTCGGTTTTCAAACAAAGATCCACTTTTTCTTCTCTGAATGTGTTCTGGAGCCTGTAATGTAATGTAAATATTATGTCGTGCTATTTGGTTTTCTTACACTAAACTGAAGCTGCTGCAGATCAGTGTTTGCATTTTGAAATATAAAACACCAAGGCTAGCTCTCGAGTTTCAGAAGATGGTTCCAACAAGTTAAGGAAAATCAAACACTTATGAATGATTGTCCTTGGCTGTTTAATGTACAGTACACACTTCCTTGCAGTGTTTTTCGAGTGGGATTTTGCAGTATTTCATTTCTTGTTCTAGTGAGAATAAGCGTTAAAGGTCAATTATCTTCTGGAGCAGAAAAGACACAACACAACGTGCAGCAATTCCGAAGAAAAGCAGGGAAACATGGTAGATTTACATTAAAATAACACTTAAACTATGAGCCATGGACTATTGAGACTAATAATATTGAATCTTGTACTTTTGCATCGTAATTTAACTGATCACTTTCAGTTTAATGAAGGGAAGCATAATTATCCAGATTTGTAAGACTCTCTGTTTTGTTTCAATATGTTTCATTCTATAAATGTAATTTGGAGTGTTTTATATTTCACAGATTTATGAAATATGGCTTAATCAATGCTTAATGTAAAATTAAGCCGACAAAGCTATTAAAATAATGCAGCCTAGCTGCTATAAAATTTAAAACTGGAGTGAAAACAATTAATGTTTAAAGGACAAAGAAAACTTCCTAAAGAAACTTTCTGAAACAGAAACTAAAAATACCAACCACAGCTTTATAGGGTATACTGGTGATGTGTGTACAAGCAAACACGATGGGCATCAGGGCTAAGGAAAGCAGACATGAACTTGGCTGGGCCGGACATGTTATTTGTGCTCAAGAAAAAAGCAGAAAAAAAAATCAAACAACGAGTGTTTTTAACCTAATCATTTCAAAACTTTACCATGTCAACAACAGGAGTGGAAGCCACAGAAACAGCTGGTCATGCACAAGATTAACATCATGGACTACCTATTCTCTTCAGAAATGCTTGGCCGAAGTGCAACAGAGTTTCTATCCAACATGGAAGTGATTATCATCATCTTTCACCAATCATGGCACCAAGTCATTCTCATCTATGAGGGATGACACGAGAGAAACGTGGAATTTGACACACATGATTGCTGGAATGAGTAGCTCTGAACTAGAGTAAATAATTGTCTAACGATCACAAGCGCAGCATGGTGTTATGTTGGTTACCATTGCTGCCTCCTAGCTCTTAGTTCGTAGTTCCTGGGTTTGATTCCTGATCGGGGTACTGTCTGCATAGAGTGTACGTGCACGTCCCTGTGTTTGCTTTCTGCAGATGCTCCACTTTCCAGTCACCTTCTACAAACATGCAAGTTAGGTTAATTTGCTCTAAATAATCCATAAGTGCCCTGCAATTGCCTAGTATATACTCTTGCCTTTCACCCTGTGCTTCCAGCATAAAGTATCCTAATAAAACAATAAAGGAATGAAATATGTGAAGAGTATTTGGCGTGAATTGCCTAGCTGAGGGAATGGCAGCTTGGCCATGAGGATGAGGTTCAAACCTCCTTCACTATTGTGAGGAATGAGCTAGGGAGCTGCTGCAAGGGTATGTGATGGGGTGACAGGAGGGATGCATGAAAGACATGTGAAGGGAAGACCTGCATGCTAGATTTATACACAAAGGTATATACAGTATGTATAGGTCTCACATAGGTGAGAGGAAGCATGCATGATTACCTTTCCTCCTTAATTTCTGTTATAAAATCCATGAAGCACAAAGGTGTAGTACCTGAAGAAAACCAAATATGGAATGACACAATAGAAAACAGGGATGTTAGATAGTTAGTAGTTAGTTAGTGATAGTTAATAATAAATCAATTTCAACAACATCTAAAAATTAAATCCTTTGTGAATGTTTGGATTATTTGGTAGATTGGATTTGGTTAATGGCCCCCTGAGATGAATGTGAAGAGATTTGTTTGTGTTTGATACATACAGCTAATTTCTATGATGATTGTGATAACAAGCAGCTGTGTGAAAATGACTGATCAATATTGTCCCTGCCGAACCTCAGTTAATATCTTCCATTTAATGTTTTGGATGATTCAGGAGATGTAACATTGTAATATTATTATAATCTGTTTTGTCAACACAGGTCAGAAAACATTTCAAACAAATCCGACCTTCATAATCGGTACAGAAATTGGCCTTGATTCCACGGAAGCCTCTGCAGAATACTTTGCTGTAGCAGATTTTGGATGTTTTGTAAATGGCCTCGTTAAAACTCTGGAGTGTTGCTGTACTGTAGGTTACCAGGGGAATTTTCGTTTCAACAGTTAAGTCCTTCCATGGTTCCAGGAAAACTCTTGATTAGAACCAAGAAACTGCTTCAAACCAGACTGCAAAGCAGTATTTTGTGCATAAATTCATCAATGGCATTGGAAGAGATTTGAATGTTTTGTTGAATTTCCTGCCATTACCTCTGAAGAACTGAGTGCCTGTGAAGTGAATCCCATTAATTTTGCCTTCTGAAACCTTGCTGTCTCCATTGGTTAACTGCTTTGTAGATTTTACTCCCTTTTTCTGGTATTCAAAGTAAAATTTACATTTACATATATTCTGAAAAAATGTGTTCAAGGCAAGTTTATATCCAGCTCTGTAATGTACATTGAAAAGATGTGCAAAATGTACATGAAGTGTCTTTCGCTTGCTTTTCTAAACCCTTTAGATGTACTGATTGATAAGAAGTTGTAATAATAATTAATGACAATTTATAATATAAAATGTTAAATAAGAGACTAAGTTAACCAAATGGGATATGTACTCAATATCACATTATTGCACTAGATTATTTTTAATGCATGAATGTAAACATTTTGATAAACAACTTGTTAAAAAAATATGTTCATTCTTCATGTATCATTAAAATGGTGTTACTCTCAGTAATTTATTTTTATTTAGAAATGAAATAGTTTTTCAACCAGTTTGCAATGGAAAATCAATTTTACTCCACAGTGAAGAAACATGGTTGATTGAGTACATTTTACAGTTGTATCCTTTATTCATCCCCACTGTGGTTCTCCCTGTACAATACAGGTATGTCCAAAAAATATATCTGGGTATCATCAAAACCCGGGACAATGCAATACTGTACATAAAGAATAATATAATAAACATCCCAACATAGTGCAGCACTGGTATATAGAGCTTACTGTAAGTGTAATGTTTCATATCTGAAAATAAAAAGTAGTACCTTCAGACTGCTACTGAGCTGGGGCCTAACAGACCCTGACTGAAGCTATTGAATGGAACTCTGTAGCTTCAGAAATTTAACTTGTCTCAAGGGTTGGAAAATTCCATCAATTGCAATTTGATACCAATCACTTTGCACGTACCCACTTTTTTGCTTTGTTGATGGCACCAGAAAGATCATATTTAAAAAAATGTTTTTTAAAACAAGCATGACTTTTTATGTTTAGGAGATTTATTAGAATAGCTGTTAATGATCGAAGATGTTCTCAGTTGCAAATAAAAACATTATGCAGACACAGTATATACTGTTATGCATGCAGATGTACAGCATATAAAGGGTGTGGAGACAATTTCTGATAGAAAGGAAAACTGTGAGATCTACTAACGCAAAAAGTAGCTAAAATAATTGTGAAAGTATTTCTGAATATTTTGATGTTAGAATTGATCAAAGGTAGCTTAGTTCTTAAACACTGCGCTGGTAAACATAGCTAGAAAATTAACCATCTTCTATGAATTGTAAAAGAATACAAGGAGCCTCCTGCAAAATTAAGAAGCCAAAATTACATCCTTTTATAAAAGTTAAAGAAGAAATAATCATAACGAAAATCAAGGACACTAGTGCTTTCAAAAGAGCAACATTTTCTTTCACAAAGCTTAGTTTCTTTGAGCAGCAGACAAAGATAAATAAGTTTCAACAAGCAGAGTTCTCCATCTGCTGTTAATTACCATCTCAGCAGCAGCAAAATGCTTTCTGAAAAAAACAAAACAATGAGTAAATATTTAAGAGCATGTTTAAACAATTCCTAACATAGTTCTTTTGCTAGTGCATGATTATCGACAAGCTCAGAGACTGTTTGCCTCTAAAAAAGAAAAAAAATACAAGCTTGTGACTTGTTCTCAGCTTTGCACGGCTGAAAATATTTCTATATTTTTCTGCTTTCCCTCAGAAATACTGGCCAGCATTTTCATTACACATCTTCAAAGACATACTACAAAGGCACACAGCTGTGTAACAATCGGAAAATATTTATTCTTTGGAACTTTTTAGTTTTTTAAAGATAAGAAATGAATACAGAATTTTTCAAATGTCCTTATAATGTGAATCGGGCTGCATTTTATTAAAAGTTAAATACATCACCACATTAATACTGATAAGGATTAAAATGCAAAACTGAGTATAGAAACTAGAAGCTTTCATATAAACACATTTGTCACAGGAACAGTTTGGAACTGTATGTCACTTTAGGACATAGAGAGGAAAAAAGATTATAGATTTTGATTGTGTTGGTAGGTCACCAGCAAGAGCAGCTAGATACACAATTTCAGTCTTTGGGAAACTATATTGCACCTACTGTAGATATTGTTTATTTGGTCTGTTAGCCATGTGTTTGTCTTAAATAGGAAGTACACAGATGCGTGTTTAGTTATTTCCAATTACACTGCATTGCCACAAGGCTCTTGTGACCAGTTGTAGTGATTGAAACTTAATTTAAGGTTTACCAATTCAAGTAAACAAAGAAAGGTGATGAAGTACAGACTCAGAACTGCATGGACATTCATATTAAAAAATTATGCCTGCAAGTCTCATAAACAAGGAACATTACAATAAACCTCACTTTAAATTTCAACAACAAACTGAACTTGACAAAATTGACCAGTTTTAACATGTACCCTCTTGAATTAAAGAGAGTGGGTAATTTGTTCTTCCTAAGCTATTACCCAAAATAAGTAAAAAGACCTCAAGATTTCAATGATATTGGGCAGCTAAAAATAGATAAGCTAAGGAGTGTTACAAGTCACAGAGTTTATTTAAGCAATGTTGACAAATTGGACTCCAAGGGTTTCAGCAAAGTAACTTTCATTGTAATTTCTCATTACAGATGGATAGGACATCCTTGGCAGGGTTCTGGTAAATATATATTTTTTTTGCCATTTGCCCTGGAATTAAAGGTATACCTGCATCCTGAAAAAGAACATGAAATCATACTGACACTGTGAATTATCTGCACTCCCCAGTGATGATAATATGTAATGACTACCATATTCTTTTCTATGGAAAGAATATTAGAGCTTTATTTATCCAACATTGCATGCTCTAAAAATGTGCAAGGCAGTCAGGAGTTCAGGCATGAAATTGTTGCCCGTGAATGAAAGTCATACATTTTGCCATATAGTTTCCTAACCTTTCTGTCTGCCTCGAGGAAGATGTAATCATCCCATTTCCAGCAAAGGCATTGCATGAGTAATTTAATTATTACTGTCTTAAAGTCACTCTAATTAAAGCCATCGGAAAGGTCATGATAACTGTAATAGCTCTGGCCTTCCAAGAAGGACTTCATAATTATTTCAGTAATATCCATAACTGTTTACTAAAGTGTTTAAAAAGAGACATTTTAATTTTTACTCATTAATGTGATCAGCTGTGACTGCTTTACTGCTATTGCTCATTGTAATACCTCACCTTGTCCTTAATAACTATGTTTTCAGTATAATAAAAGCTTAATATATTAACTCTTATGATTGTAATCCTGTAATTATACCTTTAATTACACCAGAAAAAAAGATTGAAAATGTATGGATGCATGGATGTTACCTCATTATCTTAAAAACACAAGCTTTCGGATTTGCTGTGACTCAATGAGTCACTGAGTTACGTAAGGAAATTAGTGTAGGTATATACCTAAAAAACATCAGTGAAACTGAAAACAAGGACAAAATGTCAGTTGCCCTAGACAGTGCTAATATGCAGTTATACCCAACTAAAAGAAATCTAGGCTAAACTAGTGTTTACACCTTTTGGAAACAAGTTATTTGGAGATGGTGTCAGAGTTAAACTAATTACACTAATCAATTCCGTAACACATTCTTACACACTGTAAGAGTCTTTCTTATCCAGGTGGGACAGGGCCAGGTGAAGGGAAAGAAATACAGCATCATCAGTAGGCCGGTTGGTCTACTGGTCTACTACTTTTTTGTAGAAGCAATGTCTTGCAGTTCTGTATACCAGGATTGCAACCAAATCAAATCTGTTTTTGCCATCCAGTTTGTCAAATGTACACACATGCAGGGTTTCTTTTCTTTCTTTTTTTAATGCTTGATTGGAGAAAATGGTCTTCCAGGACATTTCAAGTTGGGGCCATAAATTTACTCTTAACAAGTTTCAT
Source organism: Lepisosteus oculatus (assembly GCF_040954835.1). Lineage (NCBI taxonomy): Eukaryota > Metazoa > Chordata > Actinopteri > Semionotiformes > Lepisosteidae > Lepisosteus > Lepisosteus oculatus. Next base: position 6,165,008 of record NC_090701.1, on the reverse strand, counting down.
ATAAAAAGAAATATACCTGTGACCCAACAGCACCAAAGTAATATATATTTTTGATCCTCAAAATAATCTTGTTTTTTTGTATATTGCATACTTAAACATACTCATATGCTCAGCTGAATTACTCTTCTTTTGTTCCCTATCCACCTCTTCATCGCAGTACAGTTAGGTTCTTTTTCTTTTCTTCAAAACCTGACCTGATAATTAGTCCATATTCCTTTAGCAATTGGAATTCAGGTTACATGTTGGGTTCTCTGTTACACCTCTGTCTGTTTGTGGAGCAAGAGACAAAGGGAAACTCTATAGTTAAAAGCTTTTTTGGAGGTCCTAACAGAAGTGAAATAAGTAAAAACAATGTGATCTTCTTACAGTTTTAAACAAAGTTGTGACTTCAGGTTGGTAAACTTTGCACTTTTTGGCTAACCTTCTTAATACCTGCATCTTGTTTGTCCATAATGTTTAACCACAAAGACTAATGTTGCAGTGCCAGGTCTAATCTCCTATATTCAGTAACCATACATCGTAATTCCTGGGGCACAATGCGACATCTCAAGGTTGTTTAGCACATTAGCCATTAGCCACTACTCAGTATGCTGTGCACTGGGACCTCCAGAGCAGCTAATTACATTTTTACAACAATATAAAAAATGACATGTAGGCTATGTCTTTAGGTACATGATCTCAATACACAGATTAACATGATGAATCCATGAGTTGTGCTCTGTCATGTGTAATTGGTAACTACAGGAAGTAGGTATTTATGGTTTGATTTTATTTAAGAACTACAATAAGGCTACAAACAAGAAGAGGCCCTTTCACTCTGTTCATTCTTTTGGAAGCAATTAATTGAGCCAAGCAACACATTTTGAGAGAGGCCAGGGCCTCAGATTTCCAAGCACCAAAAATGGCACCAGTTAACAGTTTTGAATGCATTCATCATCTCTTTTTTACATGTGTTAGAACGCTACTAGGACTCGAAGATTTGTCTGTCTTAAGTGCTTCTAAGACCAGTGACATAAGTCCATCTTCCATGCTTATACTGTTTAATTCAAAACTTTATCTTTCCGCAGCCTAAGGCAAGCTGTTGATTTCTTCCTTGTTGGACACCTAAATGAAATATTTATTTGCTGTAACAGTCATTTCCCTTTCATCGTCTAATGGTTATCCAACATTATCCTGGAGATACTGTACTGTACTGTATGTTATTTAATCCTTTACTGTTTGTTTGCTGTTGTAATACTGAAACAAATATATTATTTATTTCTGATATCCTTTACTTTGCTTGCAGTTCAATATACACCTTTTCTTTAACTGGAACTTGTTTGTTTTAATGATTTTACAAAGTGCTTTCATTCACTTTTCACTTTTTTCGTTTTTTAAAATTATTTTATTAAACTATTTGGGTCACTGCTTTCTGGCCTATGACTTACTTATTCATGGGGTAATCCGGTCCTTTGCTTCAAGAAGAATATCCTTAAACTGTTACCATCCTCTCTCAACTGATTTCTTATGCAGTATCTTATGCAGTTCTACTTCAATTAAGTCCTGACTCATTCCTTCATAATATTTTTAACTTGCTGTCTATTTATAAACAACAGATTACAAAGACACTTACCTGATATCTGACTCTATAAGACCTGTGGGGTGTCGGTGGCTTACAACTGACAGCCAAGGTCTTGATTGTCGTCTCTCAGGCACACTCCCACTACCTAGTCCCTCTCCTCCAAAAGCAGTGAACTCTGCTATGCCTGAAGGCCAGACTCCCAGCATGGGATACTTCAGTATATTACTGGGTGTCTTAATAGTAATAATCCTTACACTTACACAGCATCTTTCTGGACTCCCCCCACCACCAATGTGCAGCCCCACCTGGATGATGTGACAGCCAAAGCGCGCCAGTACGCTCACCACACACCAGCTACCAGTGAGGAGGAGAACAGAGTGATGAAGCCAGTTCAGAGATGGGGGATTATCTGGAGGCCATGACTGGTAAAGACCAGGGGGAAATTTGGATAGGACACCAGGATAATACTCTTACACCTCTTAAGGGATGACATTGCTGTTTCAGGCTCTTTTAGAATTTTTGTATTGTTAAAATCATTCAGAAGACAGAGTAATGTCATAATGTTGCTTCCTAGGTGATGGAAGACTTAAAACAGCTACCTGTATAACAAACCTATATGTATTTTCCCTCAGACTATCAAAATGGAGTTACTCTGGTGCTTCAGTACAAGTGTCCTTTATACCCAGTCGAGGATGAGGTCCATACACTTGTAACAAATGTGCCAAGCAAGCAGCCGCCAGCCAGATGTGCACAGTAAGCATCCTTGTGCCCTCAGGCTGTTTTTCTCAAGTGAAGCAAAACATCAGTAATATGAAATGTTTAATAGAGAGTTCTACATGTCAGATTCGGTCAAGCAATGCCTTATGACTGACACTGTTTGAATGGCTGTTAAGAAACTGTACACACTAATTATATTTCAGACCATATAATTAAATCATCAGACTGTTGAGCACCTAAATCATTTCTTAGTAGAGGTTAGCAGAGGTTTCAAACTTTGCCTTTGCTTTAGAGACTCTATGAATCCAGAGGACAAAAGATTTGCTAGAAGAAACCTTATATAATATTGCTCCAAAGTCTCCAGGCACAGTCTTCACAAACTTAAAGAACACTAAGAAAAATGTTATTGATATAATAAGAAGTGAAAATAAACTTGTGTGCATCTTTAGCTGTTTCATCCCTTGTAACGTCTGTTTGACTCTATCTTGAAATTGCAAATTGCTTTAATGAAAAAATACTACAGTAGAACAAATTCCCCATTCAAGTTTTATTATATAGACATCTTAAACAGACATTTTAACTAAATGTAGTCTAACTGATTCTTCCCTGTTATTTAAAATGAACTTGAGAAAATCTGAGTGCAATATTTTTTTTAAAAAAAGGTTACATAACAGGGGGACATAAATACTTAAACTCATGTAAAACAAGACAAACCTGACTATGATGAGTTTAAAATGTCGTAGAATGGCTTCTAATACCTTCTAAAGAAATAAGAAAAAGCAAATAGTCATGTTAATACCCATATGCTTAAAAGAGATATTAATACGCACATGAAGCCATACTGAAAAACCTTTCAGTTGTTGTTTAACAGCGACACAGGTAAACAGTGTAGTAAGCCAGACAATGTGGCGAGAGCGTCAGACAGGTACTGCAGTATTGAAGTCGATAGGGTGTTCCAGGATGCTGGTCATCTGAGTGCATCAACAATGGCATAAATGGAGACTGGGAGGATTCCAGGATGCTGCTTTGCCCTGAGCAAGAAGTGACAGACTGAGGAAAAAGCCGGTTGGAAGACTTGTCAGATCCGACCGCCGTCAAACAGCAGCTCTATCGACAGAGCAGTTCAGCGCAGGGCAGCCCACACCACTCCGTGTACAGAGTGTGATCTGAGCATGTGGTGGCCCAAACATAATATCATTCTAAAATAAAAAAGGAAAACAAAAAGTTTAAATTTACTATGGGAAACCAATCGAAGCAGCTAATTAGTTTCAAGCAAAAAAGAGGCAGGATAATCCAGATGTCTGTTGTTTTGTTTTTGTTGAACACAATCAATATGATGCTTTGAGGTAAATTGATTAGTTTTCCACAGCCTTTTCTTCCACTCTCTTGACAATAATACTAAATATATCTGATGATGACACCGGATACCCCTCTATTGTCTCTGTTTCTTAGACAGAACCTGATTTCCAGGCTGGCTAGCAAAGGGATTCCCAAGTCCCAGCTTTGCATCGAATGAATGGGGATAAGTAATGATGATGATGAAAAGTGACAAAGTCTATTCACTTTTCCTTTTTTTCCTTCTCTTGTCTTCTTTCAGGTTTTCTTGCCTACTATCCCAAGGACAGCCACGTACATACAGGAAAACAATTTCCATTGTTCCAAACCTTCGGAGGAAGGCAGTCATTCTGAGAAGCATGATCATTGCTTACCTCACTGAAACGCAGCCTCCCGACAGTCACAAAAATGTTGTAACTCCTGACTGTGTCTCCAATGTGCTTTGAAGACCACTGTGCCTCAGTGGGTACACAATGTTGTACTAATTTTGCTTCAGTGAAGGAAGTCCAAAGATTTCCTCGACAGATGAGTAACGGGTTGATGTCTGTCGTGTTGTTCACTGAGCTTTGACTGCTTTTGTTACGTCTGTCTTCAAAGTGGATGATCGCAGTTTAAGCTTTAAAGCTCCTTGTATAATGAAAAGATTGCCAGTGAGCATTTTTGCCAGTTCCGTACACCATTCTAGCAGCAACCCACCTGAAAACACTGCATCGCTTTACTGCAGTATGCATTTTTAATGTATAAATTATCATCTGTTAATACTTCTTTCACATCTTACATGCTTCTTGTGAGGTCATGCATTGCACAGCCCGTGCATTTGTTTTATCTTGTTCTTTCTGATACTGATATGTATAGAACTTTGAAGAGTGTTCATGAAAGAAACTCTGTAATATATGCTATTAGTTTTTAACAATGGAACCAGAAGATATCAGTATCCTCTATGAATCTTCAGCAGTGTGCCTTAAGACTAACAGTAAGATCGCAGTTACCATTGCTAGAAAAGAGGTAGCAACCTGCATGTGAAGGAACATAAATTCAAGAAAATTTGCTGTGTCGGGCTCTTGGTCAGTGGTTTTCAAAACTGGTCCTGGAGGAACCCTGTGTTTTGCTCCAGCTGAGTCCTTAATCACCAGTGTTAACTGGTGCCTGTAGCTGAGCAACTTGCAGACTGAGACTTTTTCTGCACTCACTCCTGGGTTTAAAAAAAACCCTAGTTAAAGTGTATTTTTTCCAACACTTTCTACCCACAGAACTTTATGCACTCTCCTCAACTTGCAAAATCAGATTTTTTTCCCTCTAATTTCTGATTAAACACCTCTTGATGGGAACAGATGGCATTGAAACAGACAACCCATCAGCCAACTCTCACAGCGGGTCAGCATTTTTCCTGCTGGTTACTTTGCAGTTAGCGTGCCTGAATAAGGACAGTCCCAATACTCACTATTTTGCACAGGTATCACACCAATTACAAATCTCTTTCAACATTTAGGAGCTCAAAGCACTTCTTCAAGAATACTTAAATAGAAAATTTAAATTAATTAGCCTGAGAATAAGAAGTCAGCTGGATCAATAAACCAGAATATAAGTGTAACCAAGGCCAGGATAGGGAACCCCTGCTCTAAGCTCATGGAAGTAACTGCAATTATTTCAATTCTTTCTTCTCTTTTTAACAGTCTTTCTTCCACATGCTTTCCTTGTTTGATAGTCGACTACAAACCTAACCTCAAGCAATCAGATCTCTATGAAAAAGACACCGAGCTCTTCTCAGCACATGACTCATGACAAACATCTAACTGGCCAGTGCCAATTTAGTATACAGTATGTAGTTTCTCTATTTTGCAGAATTACAGAAATTAAATAGTGAAACTTATAAAGGGAAGAGACTGTGCTATATCGTAGGGCCGTAAAAGAGAGCTTCTATAATCTACAGTATATTTAATCACAATAGGTTTTCGTTTACTGCTGTATCAAGCTTCCATTTGCTATAGCTCAATTTGTGACACTGAGATAATATTTGAGGGAAATATATTTAGCTGCATGCACCTTAGTGTTTATCACTGTTCTCAGTGTGTTTTCAGGACAAGCATCATGGGAGCTTGATTTATTGGCTTATGTTAAGTAATATAACCAGATGCATCTCTTGTGATGTAGAAATACTGTCTGCATAGATACAGATGCAGGTGATACAAGCTATACCATACCAAAGATACAAAACACAGATTTCGTGCTTTAAAATCTGTGATAGTTATACTGAGCTGTCTGGAAGAGCAGCTTTTAGCTGAACTTTTAGGTAGAGCTGATGTAGAACTTTTGAATCAATATTACAAAACTGCTTTTCTCCAATAAACCCAGCTGTCACGGTCGTCATCCCTCCTCTAGAGGGCGCTCCGACCTTTTATTATTAGTTTCTTTATTACGTGCACTTGTCTCCTGTGTAATCCATCACTATATTAGCCATGTGCCTCCTAAGCTCTGGGCTCAGTATTGGAAGACGGACGTCTGAAGGCCCGCCTATCCACCAGGCTCAGGAGCAGTCCGAGGGCAAGGCCTTTTCCCCAGGCGTCCTGACCATCTGAGTCCGGGGCTCGGAGCACCTGGCTCTGTTATGGTTTAATTTTCCATGTTCCTGGATCCCTTTTCTTCATCTTGGATTGATCTCCTGGCTACCTGGACTTTGGATTACGCCCTGTTTTTCCCTTTTGGACTCCCACTGGACTTGTTCGCCTGTGCTCCCCCTCGCACCCGGATCACTATCGGCACTGCCCCCTGTCTATCGTCCCATCCATTCCTCTCCATGTTTTCCTCATAGCCCTTTTCCAGTCACATCCGGATTATACTGTCTGCACAGGGTCCTAAATACGCACGACACAGGACCGGCTCCCATGACACCAGCATTGTTCACTTAAGCATCTGCTCATTTTTGCTTATGGTAGGACTATCTAACTTTACTCCCAGACTTCTGTTAAAGACACAGATATACAGATTCTATATGCAGATGACCACGCTATTTCCTTACATTTCCTTATATAATGGAAATCAGTAGGGGTCAACCTACAGTCAGTCTCATTCACATGCAATATTCACTTTGCGATAAAGCATTAACAGTCAGATCATTTACATACTGTATATACAGTAGGCTCAACACCCATTATCCTGGAATTTCTCTGTCAGAGTTCCCTCTCATAGTCCCCTGTAATAATACTGCAAAACAAGATTTCTTATTTAAAAAGGCACAAAAATGCAGATGTAGTCATCAGGCGATGCTGCGTTTGTGTTCAGCTGCAAAAATGTTACGCAGTGTTTAAGCAGTGTTAAAATTATATAATTTAAAATGCTTGTTTTTTTTTTAAAATGTGTTGAAAAAAATGAAAATGACAGGACATGTTGCACATTTTCACACATTGGTGTTCCTGTGTGAAAACGGGAAAGTATTTTTCATTTTTCAGTCAGTTTTTTGTGTTGGAGAGATTTATCTCCATCCTTCTCTGGGGTCATTTATCAGAGCTGCAGACAGCATTCCCTCAAGCTTCCTTTCCTAGACTTGCACCTGCATCATTAGTTCACATTATAAAAAAGAAACAGCTTGGAAACTGGCCCAAAGATTGTACAAATCTTTTGGGAGTCTTAAAAAAGGTTGTCTTGCACAGTGTGATTCATAGATAATTGGATAGAGTAAGCTGATAAACTGAGAACGCAGACACCCAAAGATGACAGAGCAACATCTCCTCAATTTAGAACTAAGACCCTGAGCCAGAGAGACATTCATAAGTACAGATTTAGAGTCCTGTGGTCCACTGTGAGGTGTATCATGTACCTGTCTAGTTGTGGACTCCGAAAACAGAGTGGACTATAGACCTAAACCTGCTCTTGGACAATCTTAATGCCTGAGGCTTGAACTAAGAGATTAACAAATTTAAACCTTGCTCACTGATAGAAACAATATCCAGACCCATTGCTGTTTTTTCCACTGGTTTAGCAGTTGTGTGGTTTGCTGGTAGAACTCTATATTCACAACCCAGAGGCTGCAGTGTGAGCAAGTTAATTAATTCAAATGTCTTTGGTACAATGCTCCTTTGTACAATGGATACAAATGTAAGGTGTTCAGGATAAGAGCATTAACCAAATAAATGACTAATGATTCATGGTATGAGAGGTTGTATGGAAAAGATGTATGGAGGCACTCCAGCAAAGCCTCTAGGAACTTTGAAGAAGAAACTACATGCTGAAAGTAATATTTTATTTAACTACCACATGGAATCCCAGAAAAGGGCATCTATCATCTAACAGAAGGTTTACTTCAAGATTTTTTAACAGTATCATTGAAAAAGATGCTACTGAGTCTATGTAGTTTGTATTCTCAAATGGTACAAAGTGAATAGTATTTATTCATTTTTGTCATTCTTTCTGGTTGTCCTCTAGTGCTAAATGTTTTTTAAAGTGTTGATTCAGTACATTTTTTCTCAATTTGACATTTTGTTCAATTAAGCCACAGGGGAAAAAATCGATACAAGTAATAATGGTGACAAAAATCAATCAGTCTGTCATTTGTACAACAGTACTTCCTTGTGCTAAGTGAAATAAAGTCTGTTCTTCCCGTCTTAAAGGTTAGAAAATTATTTTGTTCTGGAACAGACAAGAAAATCAGGTCTGAAATAACATTTTTCAGTTTTTCAAAGACAATTACACGTTGCTAGTTTCTACTATTAATCTACTTTTCATTCTATTTTGTTTCTGATACTTTTTTTCTCTAAAATCTTGGGAATACAATTCATCTCTATGTTTAGATGCCATTTTTTATTTTTATTTTAATGCCCACCCATTCTGGAATTCCAGGTTATTTATGTTCCGGCTCACAACAACGTAGCCTGAAAATGCATGGGAAGAATGAAAATGGACATCTGACCAGCCCACCTACTGAGGCATTTATATTTTAAAGCACTGCAAGCTCCTGTCCACCACCTGAACAGAGCAAGAATCACTGTTTTTTGAGAGACCACTGGTTGACTAATCCAGCTATGCACCTTTACCTCTACCGCTGCCGTGGTAGAATTCTGGCCATCACAGAGGACAGTCACCACCCCGGGCATGAGCTCTTCACCCCACTGCCCTCAGGCAAGACATATAAGAGCATACGGACACTTACCACTAGATTCTTCAATAGCTTCTATCCACAAGCAGTGAGACTGGCGAACACATTTAGCCATCCCCCTCGGACCACACCTACACCATCACCATCTACCTCATTGTAATTTACTTATTGTACGTCTCCAGTCATTGTTTACACGTCTGTATTGTTTACATTCAAACTGTCTGCATGTTTACTTGCACATTGTTTATTGTTTGTTTGTACATTGTCTTGATGCACTGTTTGCACTTTGTTTTGTTTTTTACACTTGTTTTACAAACGAGAGACTTTCTGTAAGTAAGAATTCCATTGTACCAGTACCGGTTACATATGGCAATAAAGTTCAAAGTTCAAAGTTCAAAGTTACCTGAGGAATTCCAGACAGTACACAAAATAAAGCTCGAACTTGAATCATAGTATTGCTTCTTGGAGTAAATGCCAAATCATCTCTTCCTAACTTATTCCTTATGGCTTAAACTTAACATTACATTAAGCCCTTTGTTGCAATGAAAACTGTTGTATTTTTTATCAAGCTCTTTGTTTTGCACCAAAGGTTGAAATCAGATAATGTGAGAAACTTAAATACTATGAAATCTGAAATAATGCCAAAGTTCTGAATCATGTCAATTCAGTTTAAAGGTCATATCGGAAATATGTCTCAGCATGAAAGGCTCATCATCAGAAGCAAAACAGGTGTGACACCAAGAAATGTAGCCTATGTGCAAAATGTTTCCCAGGGAGTGATATGACTGGATCATACAGTAGGTACAAAGAGAAGCATAATGAAAAATGAGTGTAAGAGTGTGAAAGGGTTAAATCAAAGACATTGTCAGTTGCTGAGATATATTCACCTTAAATATCAGAAGGCAAAGAATTATGATGTATACATGTGGGAGATGCACAATAACTTTAAATAATAAGAGGAATATTACTTTAAGTACATAACCTAGTATTGTAGAGGACTAGAATATCTTAATTTTATAGTGTGGAGTTCCTAAAAGCAGAAAACTATTTAAATGGAGAAACACCATACTACTGTATGAATGACAGGGGAAAGATACAGCATTAAAACCAGCAAGGGTTATTTTCCTTAGTAAAATGATTACAGAAAAAGGTTATTCAAAAGTATTATTTACATGAATGCAAAAACACCCCTACAATGACATTCAGGTTTAAAGAAATAATTCACTATGTCCACACTGATGACGTCAAGATACAGATAAAGACAAAACATTTCCAAAATAAAAAAATCTAAAAGGAATACTGACCTTCCCATATCACACTTTGCAAAGTGGTGGGCATGCTTGATTTACATAGTAACCGTGCTCAGCAAGCCAGCTACTAAATGGCCCCAACCAGCCAGAAAAAAGATCTTTCTCTTAGTCTCTGAATGTTATTCAACTGAAATCCATTCATAAAATGAAATGAGTCAGGAAAACTCTATTCTGGGAAAAGAATAACAAAAAAAAAACTAAACATGTTCTCACTCTGAGGTCTGCAAAGGCTTGTACAATGAAATCTTGTTTCCAGAGTCAACTTTTCTCCGCGTGTACTCACAGTCACATTTTTTACATTGTTCGTTGCCATGCTCATGAAACAAATACAGTAACTGAAGGAGGAAAAAGTCAGTATACCACACAGGGCAATTATCATGCTATAACATTATTAGCCAATTAATACAGCGATAGTCACTATGCTAATGAAATTGGTACAGCTGGTGACTAACTTACTATATATACCATAGTAGGCCTATGCTCACCACTGTTACACCTACACATAAATTCTCCATGCAAACTTTTAGTTAATTATTTTTGGTTTGAATTGTTACTGAATCATTAAGCTAAAACAGCAGGACTTTATGCCTTTATTCGTTTACTTTTTTAGAAACTAAATAACGAAGCAAACTTCAACAAAATTTTATTTCAATGACAGCTATTTGTGTAGTTCTTATGGGCATGGTACTGGATCCAATTTTCTGTGTGGGGTGTTCTCCCTTATATGTCCTGTTTCACGAAGCCATCGGGAAAAATGACAGGAGAGAAAGTATTTACACAAGGTCTGTAAAACAGAACATACTCCAGACAAATAGTTATCATTCCTGTGGTAAACAGGCACACTTGCTGAATTGCCTTTGTTTGCATTCTCTTGACTTAAACTGCTACAACTGAGGTGTTTTTCAGTGCATCTTGCAGGGTATAGAGCAGTGAACACATATAAAACAAAAGATGGATAAGACACAGCACCCTTCTTACATTGGCTAAAAAGGAACATATGGAAAAGGTACTAAACTAATTCCAGATGGGATAAATAATTGCTTGTAAAGTCTACAGTTTCTCTTTGGGTCATTAAGATTAATAACAGTCTTAAAAGTGTGGCATGCAGCTACAGCAGTGAAGGTAAGCAAGTGCCCAACCCTCCTGGAACTTGAAAAAGTTTCCAAAATGTGCCTTTTCATTACGCTATGGGGATGGCAGCACCATTTCACTTCTATCTCTTAGTTAAACAGAAATTATCAATAAAGATAAATTAAGAAATAAACTGTAGTTAATAGACCAGATGAGTGATACTGTAAAGCAAAAATGCTGCTTCCAAAAAATAGATCTTGCTTGTGGATATAACAGAAACTGTTCTGTGCTACAGTAGAACTTTTTTTTACTTTTTGATTTACCTCCTATATCCACCTATTTCATTGTATCATCAGGTCTAAGCGTTCCTTACTGTTCCTAATTGTAGTACCATGGAGATCCATCAGTTTTAGAATGGTGACAAGCTTGACTTGAGGTGCCTTAAAAATTATGTTGACCAATGAGCTTCAAATGGGAATATTTTTGCAGCTCTGTGTTGATATGTTTAAACTGGTTCTAGGGAAGCTCAAAGTTATTAACATGGACACAAAAAAAACTATGATTCAAGAAAACACTGAATATAAGGACTCTTAAAATGGCGACGGGGACACTGTCGTAGAAGATGCCATTCTTATGATGAGAGGTTTAAACAACTCCTCATTCTTATTATGTAAAGCGCTTTGAGAATCTACTGTATGGGATGAAGAGTTTACAAATGTAAGAAATTGCCAAATTAGGAAAAAATGTTTTGTCATCCCCATTTTTATATCAGAAATGCAATAAGAGAGTAAAGAAAAAGCTATCTTAGAATCAGATTTAGTCTGGACTTACTGTACAGTAAACTTCAATATTATCTGCAAGGAAATCATTCAGAACATATCTCTTTTGACCAAGATGAAGATACAAATACGAAACAACAGATGGCCCAATATTTAACCCAGGCGTGAATTATAACTAATATACAAAGCTGAAATCTGTCATGAGGAAGTCATTAGCAACTTCATCAAGAGTAGTCTCAATGCACTTTAACTGTCTACAGCCAGACTTGAAAAGGTCTGAAAAATGTATTTACATAAAATAGTTATTTCATATATCATGACTTTTTAGGTGCCTTGCAACAGCATGTTTTCACAATAAGAGGCAGGCTACTCTAGATATGGGCTGAAAATGATTCTGACTATCCCAAGACTTAGCATTAAGATTTTTAGGCGCTGGCATAACTACAGCAGTTCTGAAAAGTAATTTGTGTGTGATACAATTTCAGTAAGGCATGCATGCAGGGATATCATATGAAAGGTTACCAATGAGAGGAGGTTATTTGGCACGTTTTTGTAGTAATTAATTAATGTATTACCAAGGATCACCAAGGATCTCATCCAGCTGTTTCTTGATAAAAGCCAGGGTATCAGATTCAGCAACACAACTGTTATCCCTCCTCTAGAGGGTACTCTAATTGGTTAGTTCTAGATTTAATTACTTCCTGGTGTGTCTTCTCTGTATTCATCTATATAAACCCTGAGCCTCGGGTGTCCTGGGCTCAGCTTTGGAAGATGGAGTCTGAAGACCCGCCTACCACCAGGCCATGGAGGAGCCTGAGGGCATAGGCCTTCTCCCCAGATGTCCTGACCTCTGAGCCTGGGACCCGGCAATTCCAGTCACGTTCCAGTTCCGTGTCCGTGTGTTCCTCGTCTTGTTTTCCTCTTCTGGGAATGTTATCATGTCCTCATCTCAGATGGATTACGGACTGTTCCCTGACTTCCCACCTGGGATCTGTCTGGACTCGGATGCCTCTGGTTGTTCCCCTGTGAACCGGATCACGAGCTGTCACCGCTCACTGTCCTCACAAATAAACCTCTTGTGTCTTTCCCCGAAGTCCTTCTCCTGTCTTCTCCAGAAAAACCGTCATGCATAGGGTCTAACTGACCTCTACACGAGAGACCGACCGACCTGGCTACCATAACAATAACTGGATAGTTCCATTCCATATTCCCACAACCTTCTGGTTAGAAAAGTGCCCCCTGTTCTCAGTTATAAAAAGCATTTTCATTTAAAACTAGTACAGTGTCTAGTAAATAATTCTTTAAGTACAAAGGACTTCAACAATATGCAGGGACGTGTTCAAACAGTTAATTGGTGGATGTTTATCTCTATGTTTCTGCTTTCTCTGTGGAGGGCCCTGTCTTATACTAAAATGTCAGATCAGGTTATTTAAAATTTAGAACAAAGTGTGACATTTTTTTTTTATTTTTCCCAGTGGAGAATTGAGCCTGCGGTCTACTGTATGTGGGTCCTAATGCCCCTGTATAGCGACGGGGACACTATACTGTAAAAAGGCACCGTCCTCCAGACGAGACGTAAAACCAAGGTTCTGACTCTCTTTGGTCATTAAAAATCCCTGGGCACTTCTTGAAAAGAGTAGGGGTGTAACCCTGGTGTCCTGCCCAAATTTCCCATTGGTCTTTACCAGTCACAACCTCCTAATAAGCCCCATGTCTGAACTGGCTTCATTACTCTGTTCTCCTCCCCACTAAATAGCTGATGTGTGGTGAGCGTTCTGGCACACTATGGCTGCTGTCGCATCATCTAGGTGGATGCTGCACACTGGTGGTTGTGGAGGGGAGTCCCCATTATCTATAAAGCACTTTGAGTGGAGTGTCCAGAAAAGCACTATATAAGTGTAAGCAATTATTATTATCATAAACAGGCCACTACTTTTTTACCACAAACAGTTCCAGCACTAAGGGCTTAATCCTCTCTTTGCTGGTGACTAATGCCTTTGTCTTGATTTTGTATTATTAAGTACAGACAGAAAAATGATAGTGTGTCAGTCTTTACAGAGATTCAATGTGAAAATGGGAAAAAACTATTTAACAATTTATAGATGCATAATAAGCTTTTATCACTCAAATGTGCATCAAGTATCTGACATTCTATTGTCTGCTGATGTATTACAGATTGTTAAGAATTTATACATTTGATCTGAAAGCCATATTATAGTCTTACCATTTGTGACTTAATGAACACATCTCAAGAATTAAAAGGTGATGTGTTTAACGCCATATATTGTTGATGGTGACTGAAAATTAGTAGAAATTTCTATTGCTGCTTTTGTAATTGTGTGGTCAAAATCACCTTCAGATCTGAATGAAAGCACAATTGTGTTAAGCAGCGGGATTCTCAGACAAGGAAAAGGACCAAAACTAAAACTTAGAGACAAAACGAGCAAATCAACCATGATGGCGGGTTTTAGCTATAAAAACTCATTAAGTGAAAGAAAAAAACATTTGTCCATCATTGAAAATAACCGATTTTATTTAGAAACAGCAGCCTACCACCGTTTCTAAAGTCAATATTTGTCCAAATATTGCAAATGACTTTTGAAAGATATTTTTTTTTATTTATACATACACTAGTGCGTTAGTGTTAATACAATAATAATAAGATATTCTGCTTACTTCTAATGCAGTTTGCGCATGACCGTACCAAAAATACCCAGCATTAGGAAATAAACTGGATGGTGGTGCAGTTCAGAAGTCTGTATCAAAGCGGAGTTAATTGTCTGTCTCATGTTGAGCACTTAGATGCTGCTTTGGTGAGTTTGCAGCAGTTCATGCTGCTTCCGTTAATAATAGGGTTTCTAGTCGCGCTGCGGTATGACGTCAGGAGGCTGTTTCAGCACAGATCTGTGCAGTTCCGTCGTGGCTGAAGCGCTGTTTAGGAAAGTTGGCAGATAACTAATTCCTTTATTCCACCGGTATTTTTTATCTTCCTCACCTGTCCAGTTCTAACACTTACGGTACACGCAGTTGAGTACATATGGGAAAAATAAATTAAATTCAAAGGCCTAAAGTCATTTTTGGGTGCAGTGCAATGTGGAATAAATGTTTCCCAGAAACCTACAGGTGACATCAGTCAACAGGGAGTGAAGCAATCTTGTTTGCTACAAAGATGTTAAAAATAGTTATTACAATAGTCATAAAACAGACAAAATCCCTTTATTAAGTTACTATATATGACCATTATATAGGTCGTCTTTTTGTTTTGTTTTTTGTTTTACTCTTCTCATTTCTCTGATACCCATTTATCCACCCAAGACTCGTAGGAAATGGACGAAGGTGAAATAGCACATTGTCAATTAACATAAATCCACTATTTACGAGAAGGCAGCATTTTATGATGTTATTCCAATAACCAGGGTATATGTTAAAACTCTAAGAAAATGCTTCTTTTCGTCTTAAGGCATAGAAGTTGAATGAGAAAAGCGCAAGCAAGAAATACAGTATTAATTTATATTCTAAAGAGGAAGGCTAATCGATTAATTTATCAACTAGATTGTATCAATTGAAGGAAATTCCCTAGATTAAAACCCCCTTTTTTCGTTTTACCCTTTTTCTTTAACATGTAAGTTACCATTGCTTGTGTTTTCTGTCTTGTATGTTATGTATTTTTTGTTTTAAAAAATCTAGAAAGTAAAAAATCAACATACACCAGAATGATGCTTTAATTAGACAGTGCCACATTCCACACACAATTACATTCATATGTTATTATCACATACTCTTTTGTTATTCACGTCTGTTCTTTTCCTTTTCTTCGGATCCATATGAAATGCGTTATTGGCAAAAGACTTTTAATAATACACAAAATATGTGCATGACACCAAAAGTTTCCTCACATAATATTGTGAATAGACAGTTTTGTACAGTTGCATTGAAATCGCAAACACAATTATACCTTCTACACTAATAACTACTTTTCAATACAGAGCACGTCCAGGAGTTACAGTTCTTTCAGGAATCTAGATGCCACAGCCATTTAGTCAGTTCATATTGGTGCTGCTGTCACCTTCCAGGTTGGTCTGGGTGTGAGACCAAGCTTTCAACTCATCTCACAAATTATATTTGGTGAAATGACGTCACCTTCACAATATCTGAAGTTGTTTAATCCTGGCAATATAAATGTATTAATACACCAGAAGAATATTAATTTAACTAGGAAAGGACACACCTTTCCTGGATAGATTTGCATGATTCAGATCTGTTTCATTAACACCTGAATATGATCAACACAGATCAGGAATCCAATTATCTTAAACAAATATTGACTGGTCTAGCTAACACCTTGATGAAACTACCAGCCAGTCATTTAAACCTTTGATATGAGTTTTTTTTTCTAGCTATCTCATTTTCTAAGTCCTTAATCTACATTTTCCACCTGCTTTATCCTAAACCTTTTAATTCTGAAAAAAATGTTAACCACCCAGGGTGTTCTTAATTAAAGAATGTGACCACTATCCTCTAATCCTGAAATACAAAGTATCCATTAATCTTATACTCTATTTTAGAAAGAAGGAACAAGTGAGTAATCATTTACATTAAATATTTTTTTGCAGTAATTTTGTAAACCAATAATACCAGTCCTGAATCATGAAAACACTGCTGTCTTTCAAACCTGCATTACCATGGTTACACCAGGTTAAACCAAAACTTGTTTCTCTTTAACCTCTCTCTCATACAAATAAAAGAAAACACACAAACTTCCACAACATGACAATTTTCTATTTTTTTGCGAACTAAACAGTTCTATACACATATAATACCGGTGTGGCTCTGTTACTTATTTTTTTAAATTTCTATTCATTTTTTTAAGTTAAAAGGGAAACAAAGGAAAGCTCAACGAAAAGGAAAGAGACAGAATTCCGTCAACCGAAGCTCTCCCGCGCCAACATCATCAGTTTCTTTTTGCCTTTGTATATCTGTTTATACAGGCCATGGATGTTTTGAAAAACTAGAGGAAATGGAAATAAAACATTGAAGAGCTTCAGTCTCATTATGTTTTCCTGCATCTGTCATTTAAAGTGTAACATTTTTTCTATGTATTGCCAATTTTGTTATGCATGACTGTCACACATTAAGCTTTTGAATAAAATGGGGATACTGTTGTTCTTCTAAAAAATTGAATATCAATTTCTCTCATTAAGATAGCATGAAGAGTAAGATTTGAATTCAATTATACTGTAGATTACTCAGAGCTGGGCTTCGACTGCCAGGTAATTAATCTATGAATGTTATAAAAGCACAAATCTATGGAGGCTTCAAAACTGAACTGATTGGGGTGCTTATGAGAGGCTAACTCTGAAGATCTAAATTGAGTTTTATCCTGGTACCCTAGCAACCAGCCCTGGAACCATTTTGTTCCACAAAGTCAAATGTCACTGTAGGCCTTTCTCCATCCTCTAATTAAGCTCTAATTTTCTGCACCTGCATTTTAAAAGGAGCATTTGAAACCGATGAAAGGAATGAATACTGTACATTTTCTATCACTTCTAAGAACTAGAAGAAGAAAATAAATAAAAACCTGGAGGTCTTTTTTTTCTAGTTAAACACTTGTATTTAAATTGTCAGTCTTTAATTAGAGGCCTGGATATCTCCAATTCTTTAAAATAATTCAGAGCACAAGGAACATGGAGCAGGTATAACATCTTACTGCAGTAAGATATTACATCAGCACTTTTCAATTAAAGATACAGTAAAATTAAATATCCATCTGTAATAATATAAATAGATTGACAGAAGTTTCATTATTCATTATTTCATTTCATGGTGTTTCAGGATTTCAGAGAAAGTTATTGACAACATTATTGTTGTCAAAGGATAAATTGTTGTAATAACCTGTAAACTGCTTGTAATAAGCAGAAATAGTGTTGGTAGAATAAGCAGAAACAAGAGAGTGTGGAGTTGTGGAGTAGCTGTCTTTTGTGATATCAATTTTCTTTTGTTAATGTACAGTGTATATACACACCAGTCAATATACTGTAAATTTTGGGAATGAATATTAATTAGTTATTTTCATTTCACAATGATAAGGAATGTAGGACCATATAAATGCATACTGTACTAAATATGTAATAAAAATGAAGATCACATTAAAATGTTTAGCAATAAAGCAAAATACTAAGACAATAATGAAAATAATCTACAGTATTTAATGTCCAAGTTAGTCAATTGGATAAATTAGAAAGCAGAAAATTACCATCAAAGGCAATTATTTTTGCAATGTATTTATTATGCATTTTGAGGCTTGGAGGCTAATTGCCCTTATCAGATATCCAAATTGTGCCTTTCTGCATTTATAGCTCCACAGCAGTTGGTGTTCCTGAACAGGGTTGTATAGATACATGCAGAGAATGATTGATGATAGAGAAAACACTGGTGTTAACCTGAAAAGCACAGTGTGCTACTTCATCTTTTTTTCAAAGTTTAACAATAACATCCCATTTCCTTACCCCTTATACTGCTATAGATTAACACTTAAAGATGTTGAAATAAACAATGCTGTGTAATTATGGGATATGTTCATACCAGTGTCGTTATAACTGAGCAGGAGATTGCGGATTTCAATTGCAGAGTCCAGAAAGTAGTTCAGTTTATTTCTGTTGCTCTTTTATGGTGAAACCACCAAGCACTCTCACCTCCATCCCATGGTGCCTACCCTACTTCTTCCAGGTATTATGAAAGAAAGATGACATCCAAACACATACTGGGCAATATAAAAAAGCATTTGTGTAAATGTGAACTAGCATGAAAGCAAAAACAAATCAATGGAATAAATCTTGATGGAGATTACAGTAATATCTGTGCAGAGGCATACCAGGGACCTTCATACAGTACAGTATGTTACTGAAGAAAGTCCAGCAAGCCCAGTGTAACCAAAAAGCTCTACTGATGGTTTTCTGTGTCATTGGACAATAGGAATTGTGGTAAGCACACTGGTGCACTATGGCTGCCATTGCATCATCCAGGTGGGGTTGCACATTGGTGGTGGAGGGGATACCTATTACCTATAAAGGACTTTGAGTGGAGTGTCCAGAATAACACTGTATAAGTATAAGGTATTATTATTAATTGAAGCACCATTTTTATTCATTACTTCTTTTTACAAGATTATTGAAAACTCTGCCCCCCTTCTCCAAAAACGTCACCATGTCCATCAATGTTAAGCCTTTATTACTTTCTTATCTTCTTCAAGTACTTACATATTGTACATAGCCTTCCCTTGTGCAGTAACTGCTGAAACAGAGTGGGTTTTGACAGTTCCTGACAAAGTACCTCCATATACCTAAGCCCTCAATGATAAAAGCAATAAATTATCGACTGCATTGCATGAATCGTTGCTTGGCACAGAAGTCCACTGCTGCTAAACCTTTCCTTTTCAGAAATAGTGATTTTTTTTTATGCCCAGGAGTTATATAATCCAAAGAAAAAAAACTGTGCTCTCAAAGCACATCTCTGTTTTTCATTGAAAAGTTCTAAATTAAAGTATTAATTGTCTATCAACATGATAGCTATACAGCAATATTTTACCACTGAAAACAATCTGACAATTCTTTAGTCATTTATCTAAGGGGAAAGGGAATTAATGAAATATCAATCTGTTGCAACATTCATGCTGATATTTGACTAAAGCAAAATTGCAGACAACTTGTTTCAACCTGTGGTTTTGTGTGTTACTGTATATTTGTAAATTTGACCACTACTAGCTTTCACACTGGTTTCTAAAATGTGTTTGTTAGCAGCATGCTTTATATTGTAATCATGATGTAACATTTCAGACCAAATTTATAAAGTTGAAATTATTTCCCCTAACTACTCAGATACATTATTAATCACTGTCATAATGTATTACATAATAATACATTAATAATCATTATTAATCACTGTCAGTTTCAATCAACAAATGGCATTTGAATTACATTTTTCCCATGTCTCATGACCCCCAAAATTTAGGGAAAGAGAAAAGTTAGGGAAAGGGCATCTTTGACACACTGGACAGAGAAATAGTTAATGCATCTCCTGATTCATGCCAATGCTTTGTTTGGTATAACAGACTTGTCCTTATATTAAAATTTAGATTGCATCATTTTTTTGTGTTTGAATTGCAGGCTCCTCTGTTACAAACTGAATTCAGTATTCTTAAGGTTCCAAATTTAAAAACTCACTAATTCCCTTAAACAAAGTGAGGGATTATAACTAATAAAACCTGCAGTACTAATACAATCATGAAGGCCATTTAACAGCAAGATCCTGTATCGAGACAAAAAAAAGGTGTAAAGTGGACAAAACACAAGGATGGGGCATTTAATTTATGAAAGAAACTCATAACCTGTTTATATGTGATAAAAAGGCAGAAGTACACTGCAAGAGCTACATATCCAGTTCATTCATGAGTCACAGTTAATCTCTAACAATCAGTTTTAGGGCTCAGGAAAACTGTATCACAATGCTGGCAGTGGCAGTTTGTATGAAAGAGTCATAAAAAATAGACAAGACCTAATAAATAATTGGAAAAGTACAAGATCTGTCCTGGTGAAGAATGATTTCATCCAAGCAATAATTAATGGGAGGCTTACCTCCTTGCCAGTTGGTATTTTTCATCTATCTGCCTGTCTTTAAAGCTAAAAAACGACACAAGTTAATCGAATGTGATTGCTTAATAAAAGAAAAAATATTTCACATGTGTAAGCATGGAGGCGTATGACAGAAAGAAGCACAAATCAAACCTGAAACTAAATTTTAGAGCAATGTAGAAAAGTCGCTAATTTTCTTTTAGTGTAATAGGGTAACTTTTTATTCAGCTCTTCTGCACTCACAATTCTTATACAGTATGTCCCACTACTGCTTCCTATTTAAAAGCAGGAAACCTGTCTTTGCTCAGCAGTTCAAAATACATTGCAGTTTCAGCCACCTGAAAACAAATCGGAAAACATATGATCTCTCTCGCAATACTAAGCTACATTTCTACTTCAGTGAAAAATCCTAGTTCGAACAAAGGCTGGCAAAGTAATTGGCATCTATCATTTTTTAGACATTAGCATGATGGCATTAATTATATTGCTCTGTGACCATGGCATAGTAGCACTAGGTATCGTGTCATGTGTTCCCTGATATAACAGGCAGAAACTGATGTATGGTGTGTTAATGTCTTGTTGGATGGGTGTAGAGATAATGGGCTGTCACCTCACATTTAATCACACTGTAGATTTCTGCGTTAATGTCATACTCACATCCTCAAGGTTGTAAATGAATGTGTCGCTGAAGGAATGAACTGTGTAGCTGTAAGCATGACAGAGTGATCAAAAGACAGGAATTTTTTTTTCCAGATCTACATGTTCAATTGATGAGCAAATACATAAAGACCAGTTAACACAGGCATACTTCATCCTGAGAAATAAGCACAAGAAAGTTTCACTCAAGAACTGATCGGGTATTTTAGGATGTAATCAAATGGAATATTTTAAAACCAAAAGATTTGATGTAGGATAGCACAAAATTCTTTTTGCACAAGAACATACTGTAAAGGTTACAAACAAGAGAAGTCCATTTAGCCCATCTAATCTTCTTAAATAGTTAAAAGCGTTTTTTTCCCCCCACTTAGGAATTCATTTTCTTTCAGAACAAACCTCCAAAACCCATCCCCCTGGAAACTGACGAAGTCGTAATGGGTACTGTGGTATCTTTCAAGATTCTAGGAATAACCATGTTAAACACCTTCAAATGGGATGCAAATGTTATCAGAATTGCAAACAAGCGCTCCAGAAATTGTATTTCCCGCATTAAATGAAAAATCCCAATGTTTCCTAGCCCGCTCTCATTCATATTTATTACTGCATCATTCTATCATTGTTCATCAAGCCTATTTCCTATTTCAATACGAAATTTATGGAGACCGACTGCAGTGTTTACCTTTTCATATACAATAGTTTTCATTGAATAGAGCAATGTGGTTGATATACCTTCATGAGACAAACTTCATTACAATATTACATTACACCGCTTCAGAGAACACGTCAGGGCTGTGAAGATTAAAGATCTCTCCAAGCCCATTGTTTCTCATTTCACCTCTGACGGCCACGACCACACTAATCTCTCCGTCTGTGTTCTCAAAGACGGTTTTCCGAACTCATACATCAGAAAGACCACCGAAACTAAAATTATTCTGCAGTTGGGATCACACATTCTCCCTTCCCTTAACGACAGATTACTGTTCTTTTAAATTTTCTCCATTCATTGGAAGTTTCATTTCACACCTCTCTGCACCCATTCTGACTTCACACCTCTTGAGTGGCCTCTCTTTCTGTCCCCTGCTCCCGCCTCTCACTCCTCCTCCCTCCCAACCTTTGTTCTCCCGCTACTTTACCTTTGCCTACTGCCCTGTCTCTCTCACACCTGAAGAAGGCTCCACGGCCGAAACGTTGTGTTCTCTTTCTTCTTTTTTTCAGCATGGAATAAACCTATTACTTGTTCCTTTGCAGCCTACGCATGCTGACGCAGCTACCCACCTTCATTACAATATGCACTTTTACAAGCGTTTAAGAAGCCAATATTTGCAATTTACCATCACTAAGGTAATACAGCATCTCTATATTCTAGAGCTGTCATCTATCATGTGAATAACCTATTGTTATGTGTATTGATAAGCTTGAAAATTCATCATGGAGTGTGTATTATTTTCTTCAAAATCCCAATTAGGTACAGCGAGTTTGTTATTTGGGAAGCACAATTTGACCCTTTTTATTTTATGATTGCAGAAACCAAGCAAGGGAAAACAATGCTTCCCCTCAATTCCGCATGATCTTCATAGGCCCACGAAAGCTTTTATTCACAATCACGCGATCACCTTTTTGAGTTTGAATTAAGCAGTTACCCCCCAAAAAATGTCAATGAGGCCATGAAATTACATTTCAGATGTTCTTTAATGTTCTTTAAACTTCTGCTCGCATCAGTAAAGAGACGTAAGCAGTCACGACTACAGACACGTTTACATAGAGAGACTTCAGCACTAACAAATTGCTGGCACAGATATCGCAGCAGAAGATACAAAATGTATTGCCACCCTCGTAGAGGTGCCTATCATACCGATGTAAAGCTATCTGTGACAGTGGTACAGTAGAAGCTCTTTTTCGCTGTTCCACTACCCCTTATTAAGATAAGGATGAAAACTATCATACAAAAGTATTTTCAAAAATAAAAATTACAAAACCAATAAATCATACAAGATGTTATACGCATCAGGGATACAGAACAAGATCAAAAACAAAAAGAGGGAGTAGAATAAGTTTTCTTATTTCAATTTAGTCCTTTATAATTGTAAAATAATTTACTGAGAAACATGTTTTTCTACAATTTCTTTTTCCTCTTACCGTTAAAAAAAAAAACACATGGGATTATAGTAAACAGGAGTAAAGGTCCAGCCAGAGCCTCCCACAATGCATTTTAAAACTTAAAAAAACTTCATAACAATGATTCTGACTCGTGCTTTGAAGGGTATGCAGAATTCTTCATCTCAAACTCTACCAACACTCAAGCTAGGAAAACATCTGAAAATACTTCTGACACGTCGATGAAAACAGTGTGACAAAAAATAAAATCAAAGCTGTCAGTAAGCATGTTTTCATACTTGTGCGTACATCCTAGAAGTACCTGTGTGACTTCTTCTATGATAAACACCAAACATTATTTTGAGCAATAAACTGAAATCCAGGCTTATATATGCCAACAATAGCAATCTTTTATCATTTAGACATTAAGTTCTCTGTATTACAAGGTACTAAACAGTCGTATCACAGGAAATCTTAACCTTAATAATTATCTATGTGACTCTTGCCAAAGAAAATGTAGAAGAAGCCACTAAGACACAAAATGCCATCACAGGAATATCCAGCAATGGGAATGTGGTACTTGATACTTTAAATTAAGGCAGTCAACTAAATTCCCTCATCTATCAAAGATAAAAAAACACTAAAAAACTACCTCCATCCCAACACAAATAATTTGACATCGTTTCCTTTTGTCAGTAGCCCTAGTGGAGAGAAATCATCTTTCTGAAAAATGTGACTTTTCTTTTTTTCTGCAATCCCAGGTTCACATATATTAACACACATTACACCTATCTGACTCTGACCCGCCAACACACATCTTTGTGAAACACAATCTACTCAAATCATGCAGCATATCAGGAGCTTTTTCCAAAGAAGCTCATTTACTGATAAAACACAGTAAATAGAAAAAAAAAATACAATCATTTTGTACATATACATGTAAAACACCCTGTTTTATTACATTTAATTGCTTTAATATTGTAAAATAATTTATTATCAGGGGACTAAAATGAAGAGCCTCATGATTTGGGCAGCTTAACCTCCACAGCTTCAACAAACCAGTTAGTATGACCTAAACGTCTTAATCTCCGATTTGGCATAATTGAACTCAAAGCAAATGATGTTGAAAAAGTCCCATGTTAGAAAAGCTCACAAAAAGAGTGCCTGTTCGTTCCTCTTTTGAGAAGAGTCATACATGTGTACAGCACATGGATAAGACAGAAACTGGTGAAAAATGCTGGATTCCTCATTTGAAAGCAATTAAGCTTTGACTACTTCCGGGACATGACTGTCTAAACTATGCACAGGCAAATTTCCATTCAATGTGGTTGAGCAAATATGAAGATTATGGCTTTATGTGACATATTTATTGTTTTTTGATGCCACTAAGGATCTGTGCTTGCTCCTAGATGGTGGCATTACACAGCATAATATTCCCTTTTATTGACATGACCACTCAGTGTGTACTGTATTATAATGCAAGCTTCAACAATACCACTTACTTACATTTTTTTCTTAGAAATAGAAACAAAAATGTACATACAGTAGATTGGCAATTAATAGTCTCTACCACACAACACGTGGCTAAAAGTGGTTTCTAAATATTTAGATACTGCAGCACCAAATACAAGGAAAACTGCATTTAGATTTTTTATATTGCATCTCCAACTAAGCACAGGAGACATGATTTCATTTCTGACACTTAGGACTCAGTTTTTGTTTTACACTACTGTTTACAGGAAGTAGGCATTTCAGTAACACGACGATGCACAATGTTTTCCACCACTGTGAGCCCTAAACAATATGGAAATTTAAATCACTGATTCCCTCTGAAACCTATTCCTAACTACCTTCTCGAGAGAAAGGGTAATGGGAGAGGGAGGGAAGGAATTGAGGGAGGTGTGAGTGTCCTGTGCTATTGTCTGCAGCCCAGTGCTCGAAACGTACCAGCAATGGGCTGCACCAACAAAAACATGGTTTTGGCTTCTCAGCCTTCTCCCTGGCCGCCACACGCTTGCGCTGAAACCCCCTTCCCGCTTTCGGGGGCCGCGCTTTCAGCCACAGGAGATGACCGTGAACCGTTTCGAGATACAGGACATGTTGTGCAGGACGATGCCCAGGAGGAACAGCAAAACGCAGGCCACCAGTATCACAGTGCACACTCCAGACCAGGTGGAGCTCTTCACCGCCCCCCGCCTCTCGACCTCGCCCTCCTCGCCCTCGGGGCCGGGCCCGCCCTGCAGGGGCTGCTGCTCGGGCACCGTCACCACGGCGACCCCCTTCTGCTGGCCGCCCGCTGGCAAGAGCCGACAGCCGAAGTCTCCGGGCAGCAGCGCCCGCTCCTTAGCGACCGGCAGGGGCAGCATGTAGCAGCCGTTGCTAGGGAGCCGGATGAAGACGGGAGTGTGTTCCGAGGCGTGAGGGATGGCAATCACGGTGATGATCTCCGGGTCGTCGGGGAGCTGGGATACCGAGAAGCCCGCCGGCAGCTTCGTAACGCCCCGACACCAGGGGCACCTGATCTCCTTTTGACTGGTCCTCATCTGCGTAAGGCACACTGAGCAGCAGGTGTGCCGACAGTCGAGCAGTTTTGGCCTGCGCCGGGGACTGTAATAATTAAAGCAGATCTGGCATTCCAAGATCGAGTCCTGGGAAAGGGATTCCATTTTTTCCTCTGTCGGTCTGCACAGCAGGTTTGTTTGGGCCGGCGAAGCCTGCAAGGCCAGGTCTGACAGAACTCAAGAGGGCGCCTTGGCTTCAGGGTTTCAGTTCCCCTCTCCAGAGCTGCTCGGGCGCAGATCTCTCCCTCGGGGCTACTCCGTCACGCCTTGTTCCCGGCACCCTCCGCGCGGCGTCTCTCCGGATCTGGAAGAGCGACGGACAGGGCGTTAAATCGAGCACTCCCGACAGGAAGAGAGCCCTCATCCGGGGGCCGATTCACCCTCACGTGGGTCCGATTTAAACAACACGTTAAAGTCACAAGTGGTTTCGGAGGCAGAAGGAAAATGGAAAAACCGCAGCTGACGGGGAACGTGAGGTTCAAGATAATACAAAAAAGACAAGTAACATTAAAGTTTTGTTAGCATTTTTGTTAGTATTCTCACAATTTAGCAACATCTAAGAACATTGTGTCGGAATTAATTAGGGACATTCTCAGGTCATTAACCCTCACCCAATGGTAATTTTCCACACTGTATGCTGGGCTAATTCAGGTGAAACAATGCCTTTCGGAACTGGTTTTCTTTTGTCATTAACATTACTTTATTTAAAACGGTAAGCCTACATTTCTCCCCCTTTGTATTTCAGATGTTTAGACTATCTAACAGCCATCACAAAACTGACCGACCGACTAGCTTTCACCACTTCACTGTAAAATTGGAGCAATCCCTGAAATAAGAGAATAAAATCTGTCACTGTTTCACCTGTGAAGGTGGGATTTCGAGTTTCGCAAAGGAATGAATAAAAATGTTAAAAAATCATGACCGTTTATGGTTTCTTTGACATTCAAAGAGTACTGAAGCACTTCTACAGTGCAAACCTTTCGTGGACTACATTTCATACATTTACGTTTAAAGACGTGATGAGCATTAACACGCAACTTTACCATAGTGAACTTCAACACTACCTCAGAAGTAGCCCTAGGGGGCACAATATCACTCATCCAAAGACACTTATCCTCATCACAACAGCCAAACTACAGTGCAATTACTTGCTCTCCAATGGGCAGAATGTGTTGAGACACCTTGAGACACCTTGTTTAGTACACAGTACAACCAAACACCCAATTATCGTGAAAATAAACATTCGTAAAACAATGAAAGTAATTTAATGGGACCTGCAAATCCGCACAAATTACTTGGATGAATTATATGAGGAATCGCACAAATCCCACGGAACTGTAAAAGGAGCACGACCTGGTTTTATTCTTACAATCAAAAAAGAAACAACATGCAGGGATGCTGGTCCGGAAAATCTATCGCACACTTAAGCGTATTAGACTACACGCTGCATTTTACAGTAGACTAAAATGACATCTACAAATCTTCGCCATCATTACACTCAAATGGAACAAAAACACGGAGCTGCATTTTGAAAAACATGCTTAAAACCACAGTGAAAGTACAAACACATCTCGCAGTTTGGAGAACTCGTGGTGCGGTAAGACTCCAGACAGTATTTTAATACCCAGCCCAGGCCAAGACTTAAAATTATTCGGAAAACAAAAGTTACATGAAAGTAGGGATGGCTTTTGCATGAAATGCATTTGCACCGGGTCACCCTAACTTGACGAAACCATTAATGTCACGATAAAATACAGCAAATATTTTATACTTGCCCGTATATTCCCAAATTCAAACATAAAACTGTTCAGGGCGCGTGAAAGATTTAAAAAGGTGGAGCAGACCTACCTGCGATCAGTACATATGAGACGACACAACCGTCTGCTAAATTTGTCTTCAAACACAAAGTGAGCTAACCGGATTGTCCCCAGGGGCTGACCCGGCAAAGGCACTCCCTTGCTTGCCGAGACAGGCATTCCTGCGTGTCCGGCACAGCGGGGTCACCAGCCCCCCGCACTGAGGGCTCGCCTAGCGGCTGCGCACAACTGCCCTGCCGCCGCCAAGGCGGAGAGGGACCAGCCCGCCGGCTCCTTGGAAAGGTGCTACCAGCGCAGACGTATCATCTCCACTGGCCCTGCCGCTTGAAACCAAAGGGGGGTATAGCGGGAACGAACATCCTTAGGCTACTACTGCTTGGCAATATCTAGTTCGTCACCCACCTGAGCCTCCCCGACCTTCAAAGTGGGAATTTAAGGACCAGGTGAGGCTGTGTTCTTATTATAATAACCATAATTCCGTAGCCAATCAGATTCGAGAAGCCGACAGGCCTACAGTGACGTCACGGAACGAAGCGCTGCGCCTCTTCCTACACGCGGAGTGGCGACAGCATGTCTGCACTGCCCGGGGCTCGTCGTCCCTGCCTGGGCACCGAGCACGCTGTATTATTATTTCCACCACGTGGAAGGACCTGCGCTCCAAACAGGGAGCAGTTTGGTACAGCGCGGTTCATTCTAAATTACTGAGAGACAAACGAGTAACCCAACTGATTTACAATCCCCGCTGAAATGCACAAATGCAAAAGTAATAGGTTATCTGTATTTATTTTTTAGATCGGTAATCTCTACATGCTTAATCTCGCCTCTCAGGTCCAAGTACAGGTTCCTTAGTCCACTTTACAGGACCTGACAATATTAGCGCAGGCAGATAATTGCGGGGCTCAGAGTTTGCGCTGCAGTAGGTACACACCTATGTCTAGCCACACACAACATCACACCCACAGCCTACTTATCTCATGCTGTAATCCTGTTTTTTAAGGCAGTTTGTCGCTCAGAAAAAGTTAAAAATAAAATAAGCTGTTTCGCATCTGTTGGGTATGAGTAATCCCACCCACTCAAGTCCACTCAATACGCTCCCCTGGGAAAAATACCTGTAGGCCAGTAATGCCAAAATACCGGAAAGCAGGCAATTCCAAGACAGATGCAAACTCCGAATTTATTTGAATTATAGTTATTGAAGTGATTGTTTACCAAACGCTGTGCTTTACTACAATCATATTGTTCAAAACACATCAGGTTCACAGCTGAGAAGTATTGTTTCATCAAACACCTGATTAATTACAGCATTATTGGGATGGCTGAGTTTTGAAGAAATGATTCCCAAGACTTTAATATAAATAAATATAATATACAGCATGTACCTACAGGATGCTGAGTATATACAGTAAATTTTACTTGACATAAGCAAAGGCAAATTAGAAGTCTAATTTGATGATGCTGTTATCTACAGTTGTAAAGCCAGAGGCCAAGGCTAATTCATGTTGACATTCCAATTCATCCTGACCACTTGCTGATAAAAGATACTGCAATAATGATTCCTGGTATTTCTCATGACAAAGATTCACAAAGTGCCTCACTTAAAGGGATCCACTTCTTCCACCGCTGAACAAAAGCACCTACTGTACCTGAGTGAGTCTTGGCAGCCTTTTCTCACCAGCAGCCCCTCTGAGGTAGGCCAGACTTTGCAAGTCACGAGTAGAATATAGCCAAGAGTAGAAGGTAATAAAATCTAGAAAAGGACATTGGGGTAAACATCCTTCCTATTACAAACAGT
The DNA here is from genome assembly GCF_040954835.1 of Lepisosteus oculatus. Taxonomy (NCBI): domain Eukaryota; kingdom Metazoa; phylum Chordata; class Actinopteri; order Semionotiformes; family Lepisosteidae; genus Lepisosteus; species Lepisosteus oculatus. The sequence continues at coordinate 6,135,598 of NC_090701.1, read as the reverse complement.
GCCATGAGATCCTCAATGACCAAGTAATCAGGATTTTGTTTTAATGTTGCGTACGGAAGATGGCGCTGCCAACAGCACTGTGTACCCTTCTATCATACTGGGTATTCATTTGGAAGTTTTGGACCAGAAAGAATAGTGCAACCTACTACAGAACTGTACCTACAACTAAGTACAGAAACGAGCCAATATTCTACACTTATCCAGAGCGCAACATCTTCATGCCATCTTTAAGTTGAAATTTGGACTAAGTTGTCTTAGATGGACATAGAGCAGTGAAAGCAAATCATTATTAGCACTGAACCAAGGTTTACCACCCTGACAGATGTACTGTATGATACAATACTTGTTGTTAAAACAGATCAATAGATGAGGAGATTCAAGTGTGATGGCTTGGGCAGGATTGTTTAGTTGCTACAGAAATCCACTTTGAAATCTACCTGATGGCAACTTGAGTTGATCAACCTACAGTGATCAGGTCCCTTGCTGCCCCACCTACAGTTTGGTCTCACCTGACATGACAAGCAAGACAGCACATGTTCTCATGCTGCTTACGCAGCAAAGGCTTTTCTGCAAGGTGTGAATGTGAAATGTATGCAGCAGATGCCCTATTTGCCAGACTTCAGCACCCCTCACATGATGTGGGATGAGCCAGGAAGACGTGACATATCCAGGGCTCAGAGACCAGTGAACAGAAACCTGCTTGTCAAGACTCTGTAAGAGGAATGGAACAGAATCCCACAATACAGCACCTGCAACCTGGTGCAAAATATTGCATCACAGATGTACAGTGTGTTTTGCTTCCAAATGTGTATAAGCATAATTAACAGTGTCATTTCTCTTAAAAAATGTCAGTACATCCGCTACATAAAATATTTTGACATTTTCTTGGTGACAGCTTTGTTAATCTGGTGTAATTGTAAGCGATAGGATTCTTTTGATGTCTGGTATTATTAGCTCTGACCATTTCACAATGCTAAAAAGCAGAACAGACTAAACAGATTTTTAATTCTGCTTTCAGTATATAACATCACAATTAGTAGATACTATCAACCTTTATTTAGACCTTACTGGCACGACATGCTGACTGCTTGGTTAAGCATCAAAACCTTGAATGTTGGTTCTTCTAAGAGTAAAATAAGTAAAATAAATTTCAATGTCTTTACCTTAACATCTTATACAGGAAAGCAACCAAAAAAGTTTGTAATATAAACTGTAATATTTCAGATAGGCTGCCATTAAAATTGGAAAATAAACTTAAGCTTGTTATTATTGCTCTAAGCACACATACTGTAAATACTAAGCAATCATCAAAATTTAGAAACTCTCTTGCAGCACAGCAATAAATTGACAATAAATTGCACTGCTTATAGTTGTTAACATGTCCAACCACCTCTCTTTGTTGAATTCTGCCTCAAGCTACTGTATTAATTGTCTGTGTCAGGCAGTGCACATAACCATACCATTTCAGAACACTCTATATAAGTGACCTAGATTTCTAACATTGGGATGTTAAAGGCAGAGGCAAAAAACACAATTTCATAAGCACAGACAAAGGTCAGACTTTATGCAGAACTAACAGAACCAAGGGCATTTTCCTTAAGATAGGGATTTGCATTGAACTGACTTTATCCCTCTTTAACTCAATCCCCCATGCTGTTCTTGGCTTCTTTCTCTTCCCCACTTTCTCTCCAGAGGGAAAGGATATCACAATTTTTACAACACAAGGAAAGGCATATAACATCGGTCTTGTCACAATATTTCAATATGTTCTTTCCGCAAGATGCCATGACTGCAGAAGCACGAGAACATTGGTCTTACAGATTCTTTTTGAAGGCTCCTGCCCCGGAATCTTATTTTCCACACTCTGCTTAACAGCTTTGAACTTCAGCTCACAGAATGATGAAAGCTGAGGCCATTAGTTAAGGAGAGAAATCGGCAGAATCCCCAAGCATCAACTGTTTCTAATACAGGGGTGATTGGATATGCAAAGCGTGATGTGCTGTGAAAGATGACAAAAAAGTGAAGGTTCTTAACTGCTCAGGGCTTTTCAGGTTTTTTGAAGATCATTCTTCACTTACAGTACATCTTCCAGGATATATCATATTATTTATATGTGCATAATATATATAATAATAAATAACATACCATAAAGCCAGCACACTCCAAGAAACTCCATATGTGCAAAGGTGAGAATAAGTAATTAACACATTAAGTAACAGAAATTAACAATCACTCAACATAACAAATTTGAACAAATAAGGTTACAGACTACATACCCCCGCATTAATCCATACAACCCAAACACAAATTAGTACACAATGAGTAGATCTGGGTGTTTTGAACTATATCATCATTCTCTCTGTGTTACTGGCAACCATGAACTTGTCTTTAGGTTAGTCAGTGATGAAAATCGGTGTGGACCTTCAATAATGAAAATGATTAAAAACATATTCTTGTATTCGTATATCACTTTTCATCCCAAAGGATTCCAAAGGTGTCTTTACAGAAAGAAAGAGAAACACTTCATCCACCACCTACAGTCCAAAACACACCTGGGAGATACGCTGCAGTCACTGTGCTCCATCAGCTTCTGTACACAGATCAGGTGGAGAAGTAAAACATTACTCACAGTACATCAGGATCAACACCCCTAATCTTTTGAACAGTAATATTAGGATTTTATCCAGACAAGACAAGTGGAATGAAAAGCTACTATACTGTGCGGAACCCCCTATCTTTAAGTTAACTGTAAGTTTAGGTTTAAGACATCTAAGATATCTTTTGAGAACTAGCTACAGTATATCTTCTCATTCCAGGATATTACCTTCTTTCTTTTCTATCTAAAAAAGCTACATCATCCACGAAAATGGAAGAATTAAACTTTAAAATAATTAGTAATGCTAAGGAGCCCACCTATGAAGTATTAGGTGTTAAAAACTATAGGAAGTACTGGTGACTGTCCACTTCAAGTTCCACTGTGGGAAAAATGCCTGCTTTAATAGGTAGAGTCTAAAAATAGAAATGTGCCGCAGAATGACAAAGCACCAGATAACAGGAAACAAGAAGGAAGTTAAATAACAGGAAGAGGTACATGACATAACTTGCCTCTTTAAATGTTAAAGTGATGGAAAACAGACATCTCACAAAAAAGTATAATTTAAAAATTATACTTACTTTAATTATTCAGTAATTGCAAAAAATGAAATGAATATTTGCAAAAGACTGATCACTACAAGATAAAATGGGTTATGTTTTACAGCGTTCATTTGAAAATGGACTTTTATATACTAATTTGATGGTAATGTTGAACCTAACTTTAAGTTCATTCAGTCACAAAACACTGTTTAACTAAACACTTTTTTTTGGAAATAAAGAGCATTATAGAGTTCTAGTGTATTGTCATTATACTCATACACAGGTAAATGGTATAACGAAATGCTATTAAGCTAGCTCTCAGACGGTAAGTAGTACAAAAAAACAACAATACAATTGTATAAGAAAGACGGAGACAACAAGAAATGTGCAAAACAACATCAGTTGTGCAAAATCATACATCAACAGAATGAAATAAAGGATAGAAAATTATGTGTAGTGAACTTCTAGACATGTGAGGTAGAGGTTGATTTCAATGTGTGTTTGAGTTTTGATAAAGACAGAAGGCTTTCGGATCTTGGGTAAGAGAGGAGTTTAATAGTTTGATAGTGCAGGGGTAAAAACTGTCTCTGAGTCTGGTAGTCCGGGCCCGAATGCTCCTTTAGTCTATACTTCAAAAAAAACTCTTGCATCCTCCACCTAACAACAAAGATAAAAGGATACAGTGAAAGTCTGTAACAAGCCAGATTGCTAGTTCCAGGCGGAGATAGACATGTGAGGAATGGAAGATGAGAGAGCTGTCGTGGTTCCAAGGAAAGAAGGAGATAAAATATAATAATTGCACTTCCACCCGATATTTCACAAGCAAGAACATTCTATGAGGGAAAGGAAACTTGATGTTTTCGAAAATGGAACACAGCCCACATTCAGTACATTATAAAAAAAAAACCCATCAAGACTAACCGGGATTTTGAAAATGCAATGCTAATGGTGATTTCTTTACTAATTGACACTTTTCACTCCACATCAAATGTCAGAGTTTCAGAAGAAAAGAAGTCTCCAAGAAGTGGCATTGCCCTGGAAGCGCTAAAACACAGAACGGTCTCTACAGAAGAGTAATGGGGAAAAAGAGCAACCTTATGTTCTGTGGCCGGCTGTCCCATGAATGGACAGCAGGGACCACACAGCCACCCAGAGAGTGATCCCCATCCTGGTCCTGGAGGAACACTGCGTCAGCTGCTCTCGTTCCAGCTGGGCTCTCAATCCCCTGTGTTAACTGATGACTGAATTGATCCGTGTGCTTGTTTAGATTTTTATTTTACTTTTTTTTTTCCCCGTCAGGACCGTGTGTCAAAACCACCCTGCTTTAGGGGGTCACCATCACCAGCACACCGAACTTTTAAAAAAGTCTCTGCTCAGCTTTGCTTGCCATTATTTCAGGCTGAACAGCTCTTACTAGAGGATCAGCTGATGATGGACAGATACAGGCAGGAATGCCAAAGTTTCAGATATTCTCTCCACGAGGGAGTTTTTCCTTTTGCAGAGGTCCAGTTGTTTACACTTCAGATAATACATTTGAATGAGGGCAATTCTGAAATGGAGAAACTGGTAAAAGCCCAATACCAATTACTAGCCCCATCTGACCTTGTGAGAGCTGAAACCAGATTTATCAATATACCCCCAACAGAAAACTGCACTTGTTAAATCAATCAATTTGCCTGAGGTTAAGGACTTCTTCTAAGGACTTCTAAGGTATGAAAAAAGGCCTTCAAACTACTATTTCACAATGCACATCATACACACACAGCCCAGTGCCACTACCAGTTCATTCTTTATGGTGATGCCACACCCACGGGTGAGGGCCTTGTGTTTTGACCTGCTAACATTAATATGCACACCGCCGGACCAAAACTAAAACAATTCACAGAGCAGAACTGGTTTCGAAACTGACGTGCTGCTCACCCCCAGTTGCCTGACCTTAATCCAATTGAAATTTTATGGAATGAGCTGGGGATAAGACTGAAAAATAAGAGTGCAAGCAAAATAAATACACTCTGGAAAATGATTAAGAGTGAATGTGAAAAAGCAGACAGTGATAAATTGCTGAAGTTGTTTGAAAGAATGCCTAGTACATATTAAACTATGACTGTCATCATACAGTAGGTGGGTAAAAGGAATGCTTGTAGCATTTCAGCAAAATATAACCTGGAAATGTTTAATCCACCACAGGTCTCTAATCTAATTATGATGACCGCTATAGATAAACCATACAGGTAAACACATACGGTACATGCCTTTTTATACAAAGGGATAGAAAATTCTTCATAAAATGATGTCGAGCCCAACATAAGCCCACTGTGTAAATGTCTGCCATTTAATTCTACATATTAATTGGAAGCAAGTGCAATACAGCTGCCAGTAAGGGCCTGTTCACACAAGAGCCGAGCTGCTTTTGCACTTAGCAGAGGCATGAACTCACTCTGTGCCAGAGGTATCAGCCATGCTAATTTGGCAAATTGCAAAAAATAACAACATTCTTGTGTGTCAAGCAAGGCATGAGGGCAAGAAGCAGACAGCAATATTAGGTTTTTGTATTTATTATATCTCAACCCACAGTGCGCTGGATATTTTAAAGAATTGCTATTTTTGGTGAGTAACTCACAGCAGAAGCGCTTTATTATGCAAGGACATTACCTACAGTGTAGAAAGTTAATTTTATGCAACTACAAATCAATTTCTATTGATGAACATGTAATTACAATGAGAACATACTGTACTAACTGTTAACTATGTGTTTTTGGTTACTACATGTAGTTTGTATTAGTTATGGTACATAGAACTATAATGTTATACTTATAACTAAGAAAACATTGAATATTTAACAATTGTGGAATATTTGTATATAAGGAACAAGTAAAGGAATTATTCCATGCTGAAAAGAGAAGAAAAGAAACACAACGTTTCACCGGTTTTGGGGTGTCTATCTGAAAAGTAAATGGTTGTTCAAGATCGACAATGTCACGTACTAGGCTTCTTTTTCTGGAGAGCATATATACAAGCGAAATGTTGTGTCTTTCTGTTTTTAAAGGCATGTAAAATGGTGGAGAATTGGCTCTCCAACTGAAAATAATGGGAAAACGTAATAGTGACAGTGAGTTTATGGTAACAAATATTACTAATACAGAAATGGTGATTTTAAAACAATTCTACAGTACTACACAACTCTGTGAAAAAGAAAGGTTTTCAAACCCTGTTTGATGTTTCTACAGCTTATTAAACTGTATTTAGGACTGAAACATAGCAGACAGGTACACAGACATGCAAAGACAAGGAAATGAAGTCAGTATTACTAATGGGAATATTCACCAAAAACAGGTGGAGCAGTAAAAGATAGGTAAAATAGTTCACTTGAATCAGTGCTGATGAAGCGTGAAAATGATGTACAGTACGTAAGCAAGCCTGAGAGGCAGTGACATGCATCCCAGGCCAGGATCCAGTCTGCTCTTTCTCAGGTGTCTCAACAGCTCACAGACAAGCAACCATGTCAGCCAATTGAGAATCACATTACTGCAACTTCCAGGCTCATATCTGAATAAACTGTGTTACCCTGGCAGCATGCAGCCAGTCAGGTAACTCCTGCGAAGACTGTCAGTCTTTCTAGAGCCCATGAAACAGTATTAAAGCAACAAGCAAAACTTGTCAACTGGATGACAGAAAGCTAGACTTCATATCACCACAGATGTTCTAGAAAACGTCATCAGCTATGTGTGTGATACCAAACAGAAAACTGTCTGTACTTTTCCCTGTCAGGAGGAACAGGAAAAATATTTATTTAGTCTGTTTTCAAAGAATGTGTCAGTACAACATTCGGTTCACGGTGTGAAATGAAATTCATGGCAGGTATGCTAGGGAATGTCTGTGATCTTTTTCCAAAATAAGAAAAGCAGAAGCAGAAATTACAGAAAAAGCAGAATTTTCCAAAAAATCCCAAGTATTTTCAGACTAGCTGACTAATCATGCTGACCACATAAAAGATAAGGACAAACATCTTATCGGAAGCTAAAAATAAAATAATCCAATTTTAGAAGAATTCTTACTAAAAACAGGTGGAAAATATCAACATTACTTTGTAGATACATTTATTGATTAGACCAACACTAAATGAAAAAAGGAAAGATAATAAACGCCACCATATTAACTGAAAAAATGAACAGTAACTTTATTCTACCCAAATTAATTACCTGAAATAAATACACATTTATGTATTAAATTGGATCAATAATAATATGTTTCATAAAATGTTGAAATAAAGTATTAAGAAAAATACAACTAACTCAACACTTATATTAAAGGAGCATGATTTTTAAAGTGTACTGCATGTAGTGTAAGCGGATCTTTGGTCACAATCTCTCTGCTATCCTCTTGCAGCGAAACAACACCATTTCAAAAACCAGCTTATTCTACAGCACACATTGTAAGTTTCTGCAATGTTTTCTGTTAAAAATATTGGATTAAGTTGTCCTTAAAAGAAATAACAGAATAGGGGAAAATGAATACATTGAAATAAATACAACACGTTGGTTTTACTCATGTATAAATAGTAAAATAAGTAAAATAACTGGTTTCCTTTCTGATAAAATCAGTAATGAACATTCAAACTGCAGCACTCTTTCATTAGTTAAGATCAACATCCAAACTCCCCAATACAGATATAATTAAACAATCTAAGGGTCTGTTAATGCTTCATTTATCTACGTTTTAAAGGCTGCTTATATAAAGAAGAAATTCTTTCATGTGGCCAGTTTAAAGCTCTGCCTTGCAGTTATTATGTTTGAAGCTTTTCTATTACTCAGCTTGGCTTTTTCTAATGATCCGTGGAGACTTCACCTCGCTCGGAGCTGGAAGTGAATCCCATTACTGGAATAAGCTAGACAGTGCTTTCCAAAAGAATGACTGCAGTGTTCAGAATTGCCAATCACAGTAGAACTGTGGAGAACCATAGGGGAAAAGCACTATGTTCATTGATTCGTTCACTTTACAGTTAAGTACTATTAGTTAAAATGTGACAAAGTTTCTTCAGTTACTTCATTCACAACTTCTACATAATATTTGTATGACGACTCTTTCAGTTGCTTCTTTCCAGGCATAAAAAGAATCGATACCACGGACATTTATTCAAAATATGTAGAGGGGTGTCAAGAAGAGACTGTCATTTTATTTAATCATATTCACCGAGCAGCTCTGCAGAGTCAGAATGTGGAGCTGGCTTCGCATAAGCAGTAAGCAGTTAGTTTTCACACTATCCCTATCGACTGTCAGTTAAAAGGTTTTAAAGTGGAAACTTTTGAAATGGAGCAAAGATAATCTCCTTTTTCCTGGGGTACCCTTAAAAAGGGCATAAGGAATAACTAAAAAAATCTGAAAACTGATGGCAATCATGATGAAAATTATGGCCTCCAACATCACAGACCTTCACACAAGGGAACTGTATGCATATGGAACAAACATCTCAGAATTTAATTTCAAACAATTAAAGGGCTCAAGAATAAATGTTATTTTTAATAAAAGTTACTTGCAAAATGTCCTTTCTTGATAAAATCCAAATCCAGATTTATTTTCTCTGTAACCAAATCTAACAGGATATGCACAGACACTTTTTTTCTAACATAACAACTTAACATTTGTTAATAATTTAGTTTAATTATTAATGTTATAATATTTGAATGAACTTAATGAACATTTTTTGAAGCTATATAGTTATTTACTAAAATAATATTAGTATAATAGTAGACAGACACTTTTAATAATTTTAGATTGAATTTCTATAGTTAAATTGAAACCAATAGTCAACAAATGTAATCTTACCTACTGTAGTCCTCAGTTACAAACAAACTGTAAGAAGGTCCCTTTCAAAATGGCAAATAGTTCTACACGAAACAACTGTGTGTTAGGTTTATAATCAATACTTTCAATTCACTACAATTCATAATGTACATGACCTTATTATTCCCAATCACTGTGTCTATATCCAGTTTCTTGACAGCATGAAGACTACAAAGTTAAATATTTTAGAAATCAGATGCATTTCACTTGTTTTTTCATGGGGAAACAACCGTTGACTGTTCTGCTTAAGTAGGCCATTTTTATTAAAAATAATTTTGTAATGATCATTATTTTTATTTACTTTATTATATTTTTGCGATATACATACTTAACTACAGTATATACTTATATATTCTTTATAACATTTTTAATACTGATGCTGTTATTGAGTGTCAAATAAAGCAGACAAAGAGGTATGGTTAACTATTTTAATTAAAAGATGTTTCTAAGAACTTCTTATATATATTTATATTTTGGACTGCAAGATTGGACAAGAGATTACCTGCCAGGTTGTTTTGACCTAAGAACACACTACGTGCTACATCTATCAACTGTTTATCTGTAGTAGAGAAGAAAGAGAAATTCATTCATGTGAATCCCAGCAAGTGGTTCCCGACTTCCTGAGATCTGAAAAGATATTAGCAGCTCACACTCTTTCTTGTGGATAGCACGTTTTTGTCATTGGAAAATGAAATGCTTCGAATGGGAGAGAAAAGACTACTGGATTCCTCTAATCGAAAAATGAGATTACAGCTAAATCTGGCAGCAGGATACAGCACTGTACGCATAAATATAAATACTAAATCAATCTGCAGTGCAGCGCCATGCCTTACTTTTATTTGTGCTACATGTTTCCTCCTAACGAAGCACAGCTGGCTGCTCAGGTATCAAAAACAATCCTGCCAAAGACTAGAAGGCGGCATTCACAAACCTTCAGCTGCAGCAGCAACCTTTTAGTTTGAAGGGTAATTGAGCTCCTTTCTCGCTGCTTTTTTAAGGTCCTCTTGTATTGGCGTTCCATGTTAACAAGCCGTGCAAGACAGAGATCTGGAGTCTGAGAGATATTTCACTCTGCCTTGCACTGATGTTGGGACTGTCAGTAAACACAAGCTAATCAATATAGTGATGGGCGCCACACTTCAGCAGCCTCCAGCACTTCAGTCTCGACAGCCCAAATGAATCCATCAACACACGGCTGACAGACGCACTGTTACCAAAGAGAAGCAATGAATTCAACCTGACGCCTTTCCCATTTTTTAACAGGTTCACAAAGCAAATAAAAAATATGATAAAATTAATTCCCCCTCAGAAGGAAGTTCGTAATAGCACTGATATAACCACTTTCATGGTTATTATAGACCATAAAATATTCAAGGAGCCCATTAATAGCATACTTAAGTGATACAATTTGGAATCTGTGAGATTGCCGAACAATGCTCCCAACTAAAGAAGGGAACCATATTGCTTCTCTGCCAATATTGTTTATAATAATTTCTTTATCCCTGGGAGATCACGCTTTGGGTTGCAACCATTTAATTTTCTCAGTATCTGAAAGGCAACTGTTTAATTCTCTGCAGAGGCGTGTGAGAAAACAGCCGCACTAATCTGCAGAAATAATGCTCGACAGTTCAAACAACCCAGTCTCTGGAGGTGAAGCTTTTTTGCAAAAAAAAAAAGCATATCAAAGTCTTAAAATAAAGAAATAATAGCCAGATACTTGATGAGGTGCCATTGTATCACAAAGTAATTTAAAAGTGAAAACCTAATTTATTTTACAAAGCTCTCACTACCAGACACCCAAAGGACCACCACTAACGGTGCAGTCAAGTATTTCACAGAAGTGGCATTAACTGTTCATTAAAAGCAGAACTAACCAATTGGCCGAAAGAACAATAAAACGCTGAAATTAAACTTTCCTTGACTTCAACATGTATGGCATGTTCTCATGGTCCTGTTCATAAACTGTCATATTATGAGAAAAACATCATTCAAATAACCTTTTAATTAATATAGGCACATCGTCTTTATTACAGAACAAAACTGACAAAAAATATGCTGAAACATGTCACCTCGCATAATACCCATCACAGTAAAAACTCCTTTTCCAAGTCATAAAGCCCCCCCAAATACTAGAGGAATTCCACCTATTGGAGTCCTATCAAGAGCATACCATACACGTCAGGAGTGGTCAATCTTGTGTTTCACACCCCAAAATCTATACACAGATACATAAACTTTCTGATGTGCAACAATGTTTTCAGCAACATTTCATAACACCTAAGCTATAAGATGGCTTTAGCTTGTATAATAAAAAAAGTGCTATTCAAAGCGCACAATAGAATAATTTTCAGAGATATATTTTTAAAATAAGTGTTGACAAAAAAAACACTGTAAAAGCAACCCTTGTTTTATGTGCAAATTTTCAGTCAAACATAAGTATACAGTAGCTAAAGGATTGAGTATTACAGGGAATGTTTTGAAGTCATCAGCTAATCTGAAAGACATCTCTACCTCACATATACTGAAAACAATTAAAGTCGACACCACACTTATAAAAAGGAGAATCTAAAAAATTAAATCTATAATTACTATTGAATACCAGCAAACATTATTTCATGAACAAAAGAAATATCAGCATTCCCACGTTATAGAAGTAACATCAGAACTAAAATGATAGGTGATTACAAAGCATAATTTTTGTGTTGAAAATATTTTTTTTAAAAACAAGGTACTAAAGGACTAGAGGCAAGGACATGTTCTGACCTAGAGCACCTGTTACTGTACTGTTAGATCCTCACAGCTAATGCTGGTCTTATTTGTAGCAATTAGGTCATTTCAGTTATGAAATAATTCTACAATGGGAAGTGTTTTCATAAATTACAACATAACAGACTAAGGATTTAAGCTTCATAATTGGCATATTTTCCAATTGTTTTTGAAATAAAGAGGATTTTACAAAGATCTGACTACACTAGACTTTTGTAAATTAATACAATACCATAATAACTAGGAAACATTTGTCTATGTCCAAACAGCATCTAAATGGACTACTGTATTTTAACCAGTCAGTCTTCAAACCATGTTATGGGGATCCATTCACGCTGCTGAGATATCTAGGTGTAGGAACATCAGAAATTGGTTGATAATATCTTGTCTGTTTTCATGAGTCAATATCCCTTTCTACAGTACATTCTCCAATTGTGTCACATGCAGACAATGTGTTGGTTAGATAAGGCTGTAACCTCCACATTTCGACAGTTATTATAACACAGCTAGGCTCAATAGGCTGAGCAAAGTCTCATCTGTCATGAAAGTCAAGATCAGTCGATAGCTCATATTCTTTCATCAAGTGCTGCTAACTACACAAGTGGACACCCACACTCAGGTGCAATAGCTCTGAGCATAATGTACTAATGTTAAGAGGGGTAAATGTTAAGAGAAGTTTCAGTCACAGTTTCTTGTGTAGGTACAGTAACTACCAGAAGCCGTGTTGTAAAACTCCTGTGTATTGTTGTGTCATAAGAAAATAAAGGGCTATTTAGCACAAAGATTTTAAGTGGTGAGATTATTTTACTGAATCCCTCCTTTTTTTTCCTAAATACACAAAGATTGGGTACTACATCTTATTTATGCTGGCTCATTCATGCATGTGCCTGTGGAAGCCTTTCCAAAACAGCGAGAGAACTTTCAGCGACAATAATGTTAATGATCAGCACACTGAACAATTGGGATGTCAACTTATGTGACACGCAAGTTTACCATTTTCTACAACTGAGATCATGAGCATCAAGAGAAAATTATTCTTTCTGTATTGTGCAAAATTACTACTTTTCCCCACCAATTTACGTACACTGTTTCAAGAACTACAGTGGAACCGAGTAGTTCTGAGAATCATCCCCACGAGGGAACATTTTCAAACTGTTCACAGTTCATTGGGAATCACTGAAATGTTCCTTCTGAGCACAATTAAGAGGTGAAATGGGGACAATGGTAACGTTTTCATAGCCCACAGTAAACACAGTGAACCCTTACAAAAGCAGTAAAGTTGTCTCTGATGCTGTTGGGTCACCTCTAGGAAACTAATGCTCCATTCCACTTGCAAAACTGTTTCATTATCGATGGTGTTTTTGACATGCATTCCCCTGTCTTAATGTTGGCCCACCATAACACCAAGGTTGGTGGTTTTATGTGACAACCATGTTCTAACAACCAGTTCCCCCAATTGCTGCTAAGACAGAATCTCTTGTTTAAGGGGACCCAACAGTAGGTCTAAGAAACGACAGCAGATGAGTTAGATTGTTCTGCAGTTTCTGACCTTCACATCAGTTAATCGTGTGTGAGTAAAGAGCAAGAACCATCGGCTGAACCACACTCTGGAGCATCTGAGGGCTGGGGGAGGATGACGAGATCAAACACAACCGCCAATACTGCTATCTTTATCATAAACCAGTCTTGAGTGTCCTTAGGTTCATGTTGAAGTAAATACCCCTTTAGGCTATGCTAGTGGTCATCCCATGCTGCTGAATATCCAGGCCATACTTGCAGGCAGTTAGCCTTCTTGGTAAAAAACAAAGATTACAAATTACAATTCGGCTTTGGACTGCCCCTGTGTTCATCCTGAGCCACATCTGTTCCACAACTTGATTTCAGCCAACTGAAGAGAGTAAAATATGTACACAAACCACTCCAAAATCTGCAGTATTTGCAGGTCACTTACCTTGCAAAAAGCCTTCATGCAGTGGCATTAATCTTTTATACCTCTACCAAGGCTATTGTTACTGTACAAAACTTATGAACATTTCTAAGAGCTCCTGTTGGAGAACAAGTGGATATTAACAAGTGAGCTTAGTGGATAAGAATAAGTGAAGCCTGAAAGGTAAATTTCTATGTATGTGTGTGAATGTATTGACGCTAGTTCTGCACAACACCTAGGGACAAAAAATAAAACTACTCTGTAAAATTTCAAAGTACTGTTGCTTTTGTTTGCTTTATCAGCTCTGATACCGTTGCCAAAATCTAAATTCTGAATTGCAAACATCCAGCCTGTCAAATCAGTGCTACTATGATTACTGTATATCTCTGTTAAAACCTCTTCCAAAAATAAAGAAATGAGACCTGATTTATATACATCTACAGTATATAAATGCAAAAACTACTGGTCTGATTTTACTGGCATTTACATTCAATAGCGGCCATGGTGTTTTAGAAACATTACAGACAGCTTGTTCTCACAGAATAAAGTCAACTCACTGCTTCTGTCTCTTTTTGTCGTTGTTCAGGCTGTATTCTTTTGTTTCTATACTTAACATGCAAATTGGGAAGTCAGTTCCCTGTCATCCATCTTTTTAGGATGCATTTCATTACTTAGTCACGGCTACTGGCTGATAGAGGTAAATATGACTGGTAAATAAATTCCTCCTCTTTAACCTTAGTACTAACTTAGGTGGTGAACCCTAAAGAACTGGCCTCTCCACAAAGCAAGGGCTACTGGCTAACGCTACACATAGCAGCTGTGAGTTTAGCCGTGTTTTATGTGCTATTGGTACAGTAGCTAAAGTTCGCGTGTGCCCTAATTATGAATTGCAACTTGTCAGCTTTTATGTGGATGGGCACTTAGAGACAGATGTCACAGCTGAGATGGGTTTCAATTACTTTCTATAGGTACAGCTGACAAAGAACTGTCCACGGAGAGCATTTTGTGGCTTGGAAGGGCCGCTCAGCAGCCTGTAATAAAAATGGGTCAACACCCAGCACAAATAGATCACACAGCACAATAAAAAAGACAAAACAAATGAAAAGAAAACAAAGATTAACTGTTGAGCAGCTCTGAAATACTCACGAGACAGTCCAATGCTTCTAAAAGCAGCGCTTGTTGTCATAAAAAATTGCTTTGCTTTTTCTACTTACTACCTTCTGAGCACTTCAGCTTCAACTGCAGAGCTCTGCTTGCACTGACACCCACCCACAAACATCTTCACTTAAATGCAGACCTTTCAGATCCATTAGTTAGTGGTAAAATAAGGATTTACCCTCTCCAAAACCATAGATTTCACTGTTGTTCATGCTACTCTCTATAAAAGACACACATACCATCTTCAAAGTATTTTTTAGCCAGTTAGTTCAAATTGTGTAGCATATCCTAATAATGCATTCTCTATACATTCTTAATCTATTGCTAATTCAAGATACAGGACAGCATACTGTATAGTTATTACAGATTAAGTGATATCTTATGCACAGAAATTATTTTTTACATGTTGCTTGTTTTCATTTATCTTTATTTTTCATATGAAATGCATTCTCATGCATCTCTCAAGTGAGAGAGCAATTGTACAGAAAATAAAAAAGCACAGCAATGCTGTCCTAATCATATGCACAGAGCTTTAAATCTCAAATTCCACTAACTCTACTGCTTTTTCAGCCAAAGGCATCTAATGTGTATCATCACACAGTACCTCCCCAGGGGAAATGATACAGAACAGCACCTGAAGGAAAAGGGCTAAGTGTATTCAAAGGATAAACCACATTGTCCATAACTCCATTTGGGACATTACAGTAACAAAAGCACGGTTTCAAGCTGTTTCAAAAGCCGTTACCAACAGCAAACATTCATGGTTAATGTTTATTGTTACAGTACAGTTAACATTTCTTAACCAAAGAAACTTGCACAGGGCTATGTTCCAAGCAAAGCAAATCATAGTTTTGGCGTTGATTGTAAGGCAACACTTAAAGCAGTATAGATCGGAAGCACTGTTCCTCAAAAATGCATCACTGAAGTACAACATGACTTTGTGAGAAAGGGGCCATCTCTCAAGTCACAACTTGATAAGCAATTAACTTTATCTGCTGTGAGAGTGTGACTATTCAAAGTGAACTATAAAAAAGCATGTACAAAGTTCAATGATTTGCCATTGTGAAGCACCAAACAAAAATAGAATACTCTCCAAATGAGAGTAAAAACAAAGCAAATACATTTATCTTTCTACTAATTGCACATACCTCTCTGCAATTTCGAATGTTCTCATTTGCAGATTCTGTTGGCATTTCTGTCACAAATATACAATGTTTTGTTCTTCATGCTTGTCTGCAGCAGAAACGATATGCTCTATCGGCTCTTCCTTTGAACACTCAATTTATCTTTAGCTGACATTTTGTCTTCTTCATCCACTGCTTGTTTCTGTCTATGGCCTCCTAAAGTACTAATGGTTTCAAAACAAGATCCAAAGAAAATAGACAATGAGCAACTCGTGAATGTACTGAGCTTGTTAGAGCTGCTAACTGTCCTTCTACAGATTTCACCTTCAGAAGCTGAAAAAAAAAAAAACAGGTGAGTTTCACTGAATTGAAATGAAAGTAGTTGCCAGAGCATTTTCTCACAGCTCTCTCCTTGACAAAGTGCTGCACACAGTTGAATGTGCAAACATAAAGCATAATTCTTTAACATGTTAAGGCAAAAATCAATATATTTTTCAGATCTATATTTTTCAGATCAATATTTTTTGCTCTGCGGGTCCTGTGTGCTTTGTATTGAGAATTACACCTTGTTTTCATGGCTCCATTCAGTTTTTTTAATGAAGAACAGTGGAATGTTGTCCCAAATATCCTTGAACACTTTCCACAATTCTTTCAAGTTGTTTGCCATTTAACCTTCTCAGCACTGACATAACCCCCTATGGCTTTGAAGACATTCATATCAGGAACTTGTGAAGGCCATGACATTTTGTAAGTGTTCCGGTAGTCTCCTGATATTTTAAATGGGTATTTAAATAACTGACTGAGTTCTTGCAGTCTTTTTCATGTGTAGATACAATGCAGTGTTTTTATGAATGAGCAGTATACTGGATAATAATCTGCCCACTGGCAGACACCATAAGATAAAATACAACTCCACACCAGTACTGATCCACCCACATGATACACTGTAGGTTTATACACAGTGACTGTTCTTATGATCTCCAGCCCACGTTTGAGCTGATGTTGATTTTTGCCAAACAGTTCGAACTTGCACTTGCCTGTAAAAAGTCCCCTTTTCCCATGTTTGATCATTCCCCGTTTCATTTCCGTTCCCCATTCTTGTTTTGTTGCCTCTTCTGACCTTCTGGCTCTAATGTGCATCTTCCAATTCTTTAAAAAACTAGGATTACCTTTACCTGCAGTTAGGTGATTTAAAAAATCTCTCAATGGTTCATTGTCACTCAGAGGATTTACTCTAAGGAACTTGACATCTCTTTTGGGAAGTCTAGGTTTTCTTTCTTGGACCACTTCTATTGTGAACAGTAAGAGCTTCACCAACTCTCTTTGGTTTCTTGCTCATGGCAGTGGGTGAAACATGAAGTTGGGCTGTGATCCATCCATAGCATTTAACATTACTTCTTTCCTACGAGCCTTACTTGCATAGGCCAAGAGCAAGCTTGCTAACAACCAGATTTTTTGTCATTTAATTTTGTTACACAAAATAAATTGTTCTATCATTTCCTGTTTTCATATTTAATTTCCAGTACCATACTGTATGTCACACCTGTGACATTAAAAATCTACCATTTTTTTGAGCAGTGCATCTCACAGTGGTTTTCTTGAAGTCGCAAAATGGTTTTATCTAATGTTTCTGAATCTTGGTCAGGTAAACATGTGAAGCAAGATCTTTCAAAACCAAAATGCAATTTATTATCACAAACATTGAAAATGCTTTGAAAAACTGACTAAACATTACAGTACAGTAAGAGATATAAACCTTGTGCTAATTCAGTGAAATGCTCTGCATTGGTATCTCATTTACCAACATCCTTGGAGGAATAATTTAAAATGTTTCTTACAATTGTGCTTTGAAAAGAGTAGCTTTGCACTTTTACAATTTACTTGCAGGTTTAAGCCTAAAATACAAAAACAAAACTGTTACAATTTTAGCTGCACCATTTCAATGAACTGACTGAATTAAGCATAAAATGCAAGAAACCACATTTTAAGAATTTAAGCAGGAAACGGCAAAATGTTATCTGCGGAGGATCACAGCTGCCCTTACTGTGGTCCACAGTTTCACTAACAGGTCCTGTTTATCCACCTTAAAACTTGAAATAAACACATTACAATTGATTAAAACTGGCATAAGGAATCCTGTGAATCATCTCATAGTAAAATGCAGCATGCACCTTCAATTTTACAGATGCTTCACCACTGGGCTTTCATGCAAACTGAAAAGATAGCAAATAAAGAGTGAAATGTAATGATATAGAAGAATAACACAGCGAAACACCGCTTACTTTTCAGATCAGGTAAAATAGGGGTATTTCTTTGGTAACATTTTGAAACGTCTGTTGAATCCAAGCTCAGGTTAACCCCCACAAAACATCTCAGCCGAGATAACCATCAATTCTTACTGTAGGTTGTTCATAAGATTAAATTAACTAATCTCTCATTATACTAAACTTTTGAGCAAGATCTATGGTTTTATAAAGCAGTATATTTTCCTCCTCCTCTATGTGCAGAATAAAGTTAAACCTCTCCAGGCCCTTCTCAGGGGTTCCAATTAAAGAAAATACTAGACAACTACACCAAATGAAGGCATTCAACTGTTACTATTAAGTGCCCGTCCAGGTACTAAAGTAATTCATTACTCAATTATACATATTGTGTGATGAATTAAATGGCCTTCAAGGTGCTCCCTCATTCTCCTGCACTTACTGTCCTGGGCTTCAAAACAAGGGAGACTTTTAATAACATTTCAGATTCAGGTTAAAATGCTGCAGAAATGGCAAAATCTTCTGGAGTAACTAACAAAATTACAATTCACCAAGACACTTGTTGAAGATCCCCTGCATAAATGAAGCCATCCCTTGAAAATATATAGATTTTGTTACTTACATTACAATTTCAGAAATTATTGTAGAAAACCACATAACCATGAAACATCATCTAATGAGATACTCACTAAAAGCAGTGCACACCCACAATAAGTACACAAACAATACTAGTGCAGATAGGATCAAGCACAAAGGATGGTAGTACAGTAGGTACCTGATTGGGCACAAGTGGCTCATATTTCCAAAGCAGTTATGGCAGGGAGAAGAGTTCAGTTTAATGACAGTACAACTAAAGTTCAGCCATGCACAAATAGTGTGCTCTAACCATACAAGGTTTCAGTGTTGTTTACTAGTACGTTTTAATCAAAATACTGTGCGTCTGTAAAATCAAAGTAACTAATCAAATAAGTAATAATAAGTATCTCTCTAAGAGTCACAGTGAAGAAAAGCTTTCACATATCTGAAGAGAAATACTTACAGTATGTCCATGTGCAACTATAAATTAAATATTTAAACTCTTCTGCTAATGTCTACTGCACTGATATTCACTACTGATCCTGGAAGGCCATTGTGTCTTATGGTCTATTGCATCACAGCTCACTTTGACCCCAAGCATTAAATAATACTGAGGTCATTAAATTAAAGGATAATACAAAGTAAATCTAAAATAAAAGTATAGTAACCAGACATAATGACTGTCAAGTCTGCACTTATTCACTTATTAGTCTGGGCAGAATGTAGGAAGTTGCATTTTCATTATCACCAATACTGATGTTGTTCAGTATCACTAAGAATCAGGCCTCCCCAAGTTCACCTGGTCTTCCAAAATCATCATGCGGTTACACTGGTCCAGTTAGACTTCACTGAGCTAATAGATTAACTCCTTTCCCCTGAACTACTTTTCTATACCCAAGCCAATTATACCGCTGTTTAGACAAAAGTCCATGTCCAAAGAAGAAAACAAGGGATATCAACAGAGTACTGCTCTGCACACGCAACTAGATAAGGCTGTATTCCAGATTTTGTGCTTTCTTTCTTTAATGTTCAGTCAACTGCTGGCCGGACTGTCAGATCAAGGTCACATCCCATGATGCATGGGGAGAATGACTACAGCCTAGGAAAGGACAGGTGCATTTCTACTGTTAACAATTGCTACAACTGAAAAATTTGGAAAGCTGAATTACTGTACATCATGTGGTGATTCTTACAAGTACCGAATGGGTATTTTATATTACCATTGACAGGTACCTGTATACAGTATATACAGTATGAACCCTTTAATATTGCATCTGTCATTAAAGGATATCATAAAAATTAAGAGAATATTTTGCCCAAAGGATTTTAACATTGAAAGTAAGATGTGCTCACCAATATAGTTTGAAATGTTAAAGCTGCAAAAAGAATACATAAATAATGATAATGACCATTTACTTTGCATTATATAAAAAACTCCCATTTCAGAGACAATTTGTTACAGTGTTCTTTTAACATAAAAGAAAAATGGTTACACTAAAGATTTTTATTTCTCCAGTAACTCTGAGAGTGATTTGATAGCCTGGCAACGATCTGTTCAGGAACACCCAGGCACATAAATTGTGTGAAGATAAGCTAATTTGCTGTGTATCTGGAGCCAAAGCAATAGTAAAGGATCCTATTGTATTTTCTACGCTGACACTAACGAGCTTTCTACATAATTGGGAGAACGTCTGACAAGAAAGAAAAAGAAAAATGGAGATCACGTGACCAGTGTGCCAACCTTGTAGCCAAAGGATCTAAGATCCTGTGAAAAAAAAACTTTTTTGATTCTTTGTTGCCTCTGCTATTCATTTTCTTAGATTTTGACCCACATTTTGCCCTGGAATGTACAGATTCTAAATTCTCCCAAAAATGTTCTATCTGTTTACATTTGCTAAAACGGAATATACATATACAGTCTCATATGAAGCATGAAGATGTTTGAAGATGTTTCAGGCAAAAATATGCTAATTTCAGTTTATGCTCCTCAAACGAAATCATTTTTTTTTGCCCCTCCAGGTCCAAATTCTTGTTACAACTGGCAGACTTTGATATTATTTTAATCATGAATCATACATGACAGATCAAAGCTGACAGAGGACGAATGTCAAGTTGCAGGTATTTACAGCCCTGAGAAATTGTAGGTCTTATCTGGGTGTGGTAAATACTTGGCATATTAGGTCCCTTAGCTTAATCCCTATCCTACTTTATCGTTCAGCTCAACATAAGTGATATTCCTGAATCGATTACTTGTTTACCTACCAAGCTCTTTTTATTGTGGTAAACGATACAGAGATACTACAAGTCATAACCACATCACCATGCCAGTGTCTGCAGCTCCTTTTTAACTACTAAGTTATTCTGTGCCCCTTGCACATTTCATATTTTTGCTCAAAAATAGACAGTGCAGATGTCCTATTTGATTAGTGTAGAAGTAGTCCACTTCACTGTAGTCTGTTCACTTGCCTCACTTTCTCCTGTAAGGGTAGCAGTATTGTAGGCTCCTACTGTATTTCCCTTGTTTGAGCATTGTGTTCAAAATATAACAAAGGGTAAATCTTCCAGTAACGATGACATTCCTTCTGCATTTTAACTGACTTTTTAGCCCCAGTTAGGTCTACTTTTTCTGACATACATACAGCTAATGAGAAAGGTTTTTTTTCCAGAAGCATGTGAACAGTACTGCTAACGCTGTATTTCCATTACTGAAATAAGATAAAGACCCCAAAAAGCTATCATCTCACTAATTTACTCAGACACCAAAGCTATAAGCTAAGATGTTTTCACACTGGTCAAGTTTATATGAACACACATTCGCTCATTAAGATCAGATGGGCATTATTAAGGGGCATCTGCCCTGTTATAATGTTCTCCATCGTTACACATGCGACTACAGATACCGTCTCCCCCATAACGTTTTGTCATTACAGGCTGTGAAGGCTTTTGATCAGTCTGAGTGGGAATTTCTAAAGTCGGTTCTGGATTACCTTTTCATTGGATTAGATGTTAGTAATATGATTACAATTTGACACGGTGTCCCTTCAGCAGTGGTGTTGACAGGCAACAAGCTTTCTTCCTTATCTGCTATATCTTTAGCCCACTTTCAAGTCTTGTTTGCCTTTTGAAACCTCTAGCCTCACTTTCATTACTTTCATCACAGTATTATTACTGTTAATAAAACTCAGCACTATACATACAGTACATCACACTATGCATCGATACTGTATATACATTGCAATATGTAGATAATACCTCTCCAACCCAGCCTCATCTGCTAAATATTTTCTATGACTTCGGTGTTATACCAGAGTATAAAATCAATTGGTACGAGTCAGTACTGACATTCAATTTCGCAGGGGAGCGAACTGGCCTGTCGGACAGGACACCAAATATTGTGCCTGCCTGATTTCCCAAAACAAATGCAGCAGTCGCATATCTTGTTGGCCTTCAGAGTTCCTGTACAGAATAGTCTTACAATGCATGTTGCCCGAGCTGTTTTAAAGATACACATTCTTCTGGCAATTTACCATGACTCTCTGGATATATAAGCTTTGACTTCACCCCGCACTGTGGAGGCAGCAGGACTAAATTACAGTGAATTACGCATTGAACTGGGAAGAAGCCAAGGGGGGTCATCCTGGAAAATCTTTCTTTGAAGAAAATTGCCTCATTAGCAACTCTTCCCCTCAAATTAGCCCGCTTGACTTCAGCCCAACCAAATAACCTAAGAAAAGTCATTCTTAAATAGTGAAATGGCTTTTAAATTCAGTCCCTTACTTACATTTAAAAGGGAAATAAGATGTCCAAAGTCAGGCATTGTGCCAAAAAGCAAAGGGAATCTTTACCTGACTGGAAAACAAACCAACCATGGACCCTCCCTCCTACAGACATGTCACTGTGAAGATGAATGTCCCATTATCTTTGTTGGGATTTATAGCAAAACATCAAATGTAACTTTATTCAAGAAAGTCTAAAAAGCACCATGTGAAGATTACATTTTGTTTTGGCTCTCCGAAAATGAGATTTTTAACTTTAATCCCAAATGATAAATTCCTTTTGCCCCACAAATAAACTTTTCCTCCCACTTCACGTTAATGATAAGACATCAACACCACAATTACCACATTAATCACAGTTACCACAATAAAGACGGAAATAAAACTGCTTCCCGCATCAAGTGCTTTGGAAGAGGGAACTCTACATACAACATACATACTACATGAAGTATAGAACCCACTCAGGCAACACATGGCAACACATGGCAGCCATTCGGCACCGACAGCCCCACCACATAGCACATCAAGCACATCAAGCAAAGAACTGAGACTTTGCTTCACCAATTGAATTAAGGGGGAACTTCACAGAGATGAGAATTTGTAAGCCCCACAGCAGAATTTAGCTTGTATACTGAGGCTAACATTCCTGCTTTTATGAGCACTGCTTTCGAATCTCTAATGACCGAGTAGGCAGGGCCTTAACATATCAGTTGAAGGATGACATCAGCTACCGCAGACCCCAGTCCTTCTGAGGCACTGGTTTTTGGAAATTTCTAATCATAGGAGAGATTGTCCGCAAATGTTACTCCATTACAGCAGCACTCTGGTTGTCCTTGGAGGTCCACTACTGACCAGTCCAACCTTGTTTAGCTTCTAAGATATCACAAGATTTGGCTATAAAGTGATAACACTTCACATAATTCAACATTTTACTAAAAAACAGAAGGCATAAATGCTCCTTAACAACACAAGGTTGCTGGCTGATTCCTCAGAGTTTTTGAACGTTGCTTAAAAAGCAAAGAAAATCTTTGAAAAACCTACCAAGTGGACACATTTTTCTTTAATGAATTTACAGATATTTTAAAAACAAGTCTACCATCCAGTTTACCATAAATAACAACTGAATTCTAATGCAGAGAATTAACCTTAAAGCACCTTGTTTTGCAAAAGATTAGATATTTTACAATTTTGAAACCAAAGAAGGTTTCTCCAGCAACCCTGGACTAATATTCTAGAAAGGTAAAAAACAGAATTTGTTTCAGACCTAGAAACGTATACGGTAAGTGCAGATTAGAATTCAATTAATTAACATAACTCAGGATAAATTACTGAAGCTGGCATTTTAATTACAAATGGGCCAGATGTCTGTCAAAGTAAAAAAAAGTGATGGGAACCTACTGTACATGTGCTTGTTTAGGAATAAAGCAAAGCTATTTCAACCGTAAAATTCACAAGGCTTTCTTAATCTTTTTATATAAGGGGTAAGATAAGAAAATGGCTCTGAATGAAGCATTAAAAATACAAAATTAAAACGTGAAAAAAAACTTAACACTCTTATTAGTTTAGGAAAAAAGGAGGAATACTGAATACATCGATCAGATAGAGAAGCCCAAGATAGTACTTTTGTTATTGTAATCATAACATGCATTTTGTTATACTGGTCAGATTAATTGCCAAATCTGACAATAATCACCACGTTGCTCTTAATGTTTTTTTTTTGTGCCTGCGTGTGGAAACACATGGCAGCCTCTAAGAATATGGTGTTAAATAACCGAAATATACACGCTGCCAGAGAAGGTACACACAACACCTATTTAACCACTGCTCATTTAAAATCGTTAAATGTGTGAAGCAAGCAATGCGAACAGCTTAAGGGAGAGGTAAGGGGAATGGGTATTCAGCAGCTTGTCACTTCACCAATGATAATTGCTCCAGTGATAGCCAGGCCTTGAAGAGCACCTGCAATGCAGACACATACTTTCCCAGTAGATAGCATGTGGGACTGAACAGTACATTTAACTCATTGTACCTTAGGTTTTGACCTTTAGGTTGAGAGCAATATTTAGACACCAGGTTAAAAGCATACTTTCCTGGTGGTACTGGTGGAGACATTGATGCACCTCAAACATCTCCATTCAGTGGCAAAGAGTTAAGAGACTAACCTATTTACAGACTAGTTTTTCAAGTACTGGGACCCACATGGACACAGATATAGGTCTTGCTCTAAAAGGGGTATAACCCAGGTCTATTTTGAGCCATCCAGAAATATATCCTAATCTATTTTTTTAGAAACTCACACTAGGAATGAATCCTCACTGGGGCCACAAAAGCATCACTAAGTAAATCTGATGTATCTTTTCTTTTCTTGTGCTGCCCTCATTCTGTTGTTGTTTTTGTTTAATCACTGCATTTTTAGAATTATCATGCATGTATGAGACTACAGGTAAACCAAATATACTGTCACACAGAACCCCTGGACATTAAAGATCATCCCGATCTGATCTTATAAAGAAACCAACCTTTTGGATCCTGTAAAATCTGAAGAAATTATTAAAGATTTGGTGGTACCTACTGGTTCATTTCTCTTCTTGCTGAATCCTCTAGTCTAGAGACAACATGAATCCATGACCCTTAGGAGAGGGTTTGGTCTGAGTGTCCTGCAGCTTTAGGCTCTGCGGGGGTTTTCTGAGCAGCCAGATAGGTTCAAAGAAAGAATTAATCATCTTAGCTTGGGAGTTTCAAAGGAACTGGCCATGCCTCATATTCTATGCAAGACCTTACTTTTATTACATAAAAATGTAAAAGGAGAAAGTCAAAACGTTTTACCATTGGTAAATAATAATAATAACAATAGGCACTGAACATTACAAGGATATCTTACTGTATGTGAAGCAGACAAATTAATAAATTTTATACCCTGCAGACTAAACTATGTTTTCACTGTTTATAATGCAGACTTTCTTAAGAATCTGGCACTTTTTTTTCACATTGTGTTTGTGTTGCCTCTAGTGTGAATGTCAATTACTGCTTCAAATCTGGCCTATAAATTTGAGTTATGTTTGGCGTGTACAACTGTCCTGAAACCACAGAAGAAGGAGCAAATTGAACTGACGCCACTGTCCCAGATGTCTCTTGTCCATCAACAGTTCTTTTATGTGAGGCCATGTTTGTTAATAACCATTAATGATTAAAAGCTGTGATATAAAAATCAAGGGGGTTGCCAATTCTGACTGGATACACTGCAATACCTTATTTGAAAAAGTGTCCACAAATTACAACTTTACTTTCTAGAGTATACTCCAAAATGTGTTGTATGGCAGCTCTCATTAGTTGTTGTCTGTTTTTTTAAAAAAAAACATCCTTGGTAACTTCTTAAGGAAATGACAGATCTTAAATTATTTATTTTAGAACTGATTCATTTTCAGTGGCTTTGATTATTTTTTTAAACCAAATTCAGTTTCATAAAAGCTCTCTTTGAACAGATTAAACCATTCAAGCAGCTTCAAAGTAAATGTAATTTAAAATACGCTAAAAGATTGCTGAAATCAATATTGTGAAATTCTATAAGGCACCTCCAGTCTTGTGTTTGCAGAAAGACCTTTTGTTTTTACAAAAAGGACAACATTACAACATGCATGTAGTATATTTAGGTAACATTTTATTAAATGCACAAACTTTTTCGACCCTGGAAAATGGATTTAGTGACAAAACAACAGTAACATTAGTCATAATGTTTTGTATAATTGCTTTAGATTCTGACAAAAAAACACTGGCATATCAAAATTGCAAGGGACAACACTAATTACTCTGCAATTACTTGAAAGATCTCTGCACCCTGCTCTCAATATTGTACTGTGGACTGAATAAGATTTTATAGCGAAAGTTCTAATTTTATTATTTCCCTACATCACAAACCTAGTATTCCTCAAAATGAATATCAGATGTTCTACATTTGAGATACAGCCTCATAACCTCAATAAAAGAGATTACTTTTGCCCTTTTAAACTACAGCTACATTGCTTAGCTGCTTAGTTCTCATGAGAGAAAGACTCAGGGAAATTCTCACAATGAAGCTTCACACACAATGTGAACTTCCTCGGTCAGAAGGAGTTTAAAAATATGAAAGAGAAACAAAGCAACTTAATTACTCCTGCATTTTCCATGGTTTATAAGTGACCTTCTTCGCCTTCGGTAGGGAAGACCATGTTGAGGCAGTGAACGTGCTCAACTACTGCTGGGACCAGTTAGGGCAGAATCACTAAAGGGATTCTGGATTCCCTATGTAACCAGTGACTGCGTTGCCTGTCAGAATGTACACTCACAGCATGTGCTCTGTCTCTCTCCTGCTTATTCTTCTGGTTCACACGTGAAAAAAGGAAGTTGGTCTGATATAGAGGAAGAGAAAGGGACATTTTCAAAACAATTCAACGGCAATAAACAATATAAGATGAAGTCTCTGCCAGCATGTAACAGGATACAACATTTGCTAAACAATAAAGGGTTTAAAATGCTCAAGTGCAGCAAACGCACTGAAACGTGAGTACTGATGTCATGTAGTCTCCATCCATTTGAGATGTTATAAAATCCAAAATGAGGGTAAACCAGAAATCTTGGCAGCTCAGCTTTCCCAAAGGAAGCTACTCCTTCTAACCTAACTAATTCAACCATCTTTCAGTGTGTAATATCAACAGGTTATTTAATATATGAATGATATTCTTTGTGTCCTGACCACTTAACATGCACATATAAATAAATATAAAGTATTTGATTCCAGCTTAGTTGACATTATGTGTTTAAAGTCATGCTTTTTTATTCAGTGTAAGTATATGCTGCTGAAATATTCAAATTCTCAAATTTTCATATGAGATTGGTGGAGCTATAGTTATGTTATATTGATGGAGTTCTTAAAACTTCTTTCAAATGTGTTTCGAATGGACTGTGTTTAAATCCAGCTATTTAAACAGGTAAAGATAAAAAAAACAGCATTACAGGAGACGGGTCACAAATTTGCCTCTCTGAGTGCACAGAAAGAAAATGGTTGATAATTATGAATTTGTATGGAAAAGAGGAAGTGCTACAGATTCCATTCTAGGTAATCTAATAAAATGTGAAACTAATGCAAACATTACTCTAAAGACCTATGGTCTATTTCTGTTAGATGAATGAGAGATACCAGTAGAAACTATGTGTTTGTCTTGACCATGACTCACAAAAATTGATTCAGGTCTAGATGACCTTGGGCTAAGTCAAGGGAAAACACAGAAAACTGTGTAACAGGGAGATGATGCGCTAATCCATCCAAATCTATCCTTGTTTTGATTTGTCACATGACTCGATAAATTCTAAAACATAGTCTTTACAAAGAAAAAAATAACTGAAATCACTGCTTAAGTTAATTTAATTTAAAGAAGCATCACAAAACTAAAATAGCATCTCCAATGTTAGAAGATATTGTGTAGCTGAAGAAATAAAAGAAAAGTTTGATTAGGGAATCAAAGCAAGTTTAAAATTACAGTTAAGAATCTTAGCAAGTTTAAAACAGTTTTCATTTGCATATGAAATATAGTTGTAGGCAAGTCTACTTAAAAAAAAGTCAAAACAGTTCTTCACATTCAATACTTAAATACTCATGATATTTGAACTGGAATGTTAATTAATAGAAGAAACATACCACTTACAACACTCAGAGTTCAAGTAATGGTATTAGTATTTTACATTTTAAGTGACTCTGTTTTTGAAACGAGTTTCTTGTACGAGTTCTGAGGAGCAAAAATCAGACCCCACAGCAAAACAGCCTCTAAGGATTAATTCATTTTCATACAAAACCTATTCTCCCAGCATTATTGCAGACAGACCTATACAAAGAACATGAGCCTTTTCCTGAGCTGCTGGTGTTCCATTCATTTACCAAAAGGTGGTGTTTGGCAACAACATCAGAACATGATAAATGCTTAACCAAAGATACAAGACTCCACTT
Source organism: Lepisosteus oculatus (assembly GCF_040954835.1). Taxonomy (NCBI): domain Eukaryota; kingdom Metazoa; phylum Chordata; class Actinopteri; order Semionotiformes; family Lepisosteidae; genus Lepisosteus; species Lepisosteus oculatus. The sequence goes on along the minus strand of NC_090701.1, from coordinate 6,107,057 downwards.
GTAAAAAGTCAGTCTGAATTAAGAAGATGATGATGCTTGTGAAATAAGCAGTCCAAATAGCAAAGCAGACATTGCTCTGACCAGATGGGAACTAATTAGCCATCTGACTCGAGGAACACTTGGGCACCCACAGGAAACCGGTATGCAAATGAAGTAAAAGGAGAAGAAGAAGCAGACATGCAGAAGGAAAGGACAAGAAAAGTCATGAGAAGACATCTGTGATGTTCTTTTTTGGTAAGAGGGGGTGCAGGAACCACAATGAATTTCTGCAAAGGTGGGTGCTATGACAGGGGTCCCATTAAACACTATGATCAACACTAGCAAATATCATGACAGAAGACATTCTTTGGGATAGAATGCAATTTTCTGCGGTTTTCTGTTAATTCAGCCATTTTTCCAATAAAGAACAAGAATGACAGTTCTTTTGATGTAGGTAGTAACCTATACTGATAATCAACACTTAAAAAAAGACATTATCTTTCATTAATGACTGCAAAACTAGCTAAAAGGCATTAGGATCTGTTTATGGTTGAGCACAATTCAAGCCAAGTAATAAGATACAACTTTTGGAAAAGCCATAGAAAAACAATTATACAGAAAAAGGTTGTTAGTGCATTGGGGTTACAGTATCTACAACAACTCATATCTAATCCCCTCTACCTACAGTGCATGTATGCCACACATCTATCTTACTCACCTGTGCATTCCATGAATTTTGTTCCACCCCCATCTTCATCCTTGCAGCAGCTCCCTAGCTCATTCCTCATTAAAGGTGGAGAAGGAATTCGACAACCCCATCCCTACAGACCAGTTGCTGTTCTCTGTGGTAGGTTACCATAACAAAAGCTTATCTGAATAACACCTATTCTCCACCCAAAATCGGATTTGACTGACAGAAACGTTAAATAGAGTAAGCAAATAAAATACTTCCACCTCCCCAGAGAATTGCATCCGAGATCAGTAGGGATTATTTTGCAGGTCGTTTCATCCACTACGGGGAAGACCAACCAAAATAATGGATTTACAGCTAATTAAGTAACATAAAAGTTGACAATTATAAAGACCTACAGTATATGGAGTCGAATCTTATAGGGGTTTAATAATTTTGCTTGAATAACTGAAATTATAAATAATACCAATTAACCACACCAAGATGTTTTTAGAAGGTGGGAGGAATCCCATTCTGTGACTGCTGAAGTCGGATTTAAAATGCCGTTTCCACATATCATTGCTTTGTTACTCTCCTTTAAGAAAAAAACAAAACAGTGTTTAAGAAACTTTGCTGCTTACTAAGGTATAATAAGATATATACTAAGATATAAGATATTGTACTTCAAGGTCTGTAGACTGCTGTTAGATTCCACAGTCTCTTAATCCAAAATCCCAACAATTTGATGTTTCCATAAACGAGTCTAACATAGTCCCTAACAAAATCTGGGTGCAAGAGGAGACTTTTTAAGGAATCCAAATCCTTTAATACCCTGAGTGCTTCACCTGTCTTACAACCATAATGCCTTCCAGGACCATAGAACTGTTTAGACCCCTGATCTATTACTATTGTATCTAATTACACAAAGGAATTCTGTCAGGGTCACACTGGGCACCACTTAATGCACTTGTTTTCACTCTCCTGTTAAAAACAAAACTAAAGACAGCAGTCCACTGTAACACTGTCACTTTCTGTCTGGATCATGTCTCTCCCTCCTAACAATGCTTTGAGTATAAATTATCAGGACATGACTTTTAAACCAGTCAAACCCTTTTGAAAAATGTCTTTAATGGGGTTTCATTCACTTTAAGCTTCTACATTGCTAAAATGAAAAAAGATTATACAACTGCAACATATGTAAAATATATGTTTCAGTCTTGCATTTTTAGAATATCTTTAAAAACAGATGGGTGAATTTTCAGAATGAAGAGGTGTTTCATTGCATATGTTGTTTTAACTAGACTTATCATGGTGTTTCTTCTTAGCCTGCAATATTGATACTGAAAAAAAGAGAATGAAAATAATTCACTTGATGAACCTAATCTTAAGTTCTAACTAGTTCAAAACTAACTGCTGGAGATGTTGAGCACCTAAGAAATCTCTATAATTGAGCTTCATTGGGAACCTGCTGTACAGGGGTCAATGAGGTAAATATATCTCAGGTATGTTTGTTTTCTTTATCTCTGCTGGGATGAGTGGCAATTTTCATTTGGCCTACAGCCATGATCACTAGTACTGTGATTGCTAGTACAGTGTTTAGATTGTGCTGATATACCAAAGCAGACCTGATACACAATTCGTCTAGAAAGAAAAGGAAAATATTTTTCATATGAGAATAGTGGTCTATGAAAGTGATGGGAAGACTATACTCCTTTATCACATGAATCTCCATACTCAGGACAGCGCTGCCAATAAATTATTCACTTTCCCAGTCACTATGGGAGTGCAGAGCATTATTTCAGTAGAGTTTTCTAGTTGTGTTTAAACCTAGGGGGACATTTTGCTACGGCTTGAAATATTTTACCTTAGACTGAGAACCATAAAAAAGACCTTCACAGACCTTGGATTCTGAATATCAAAATACAAAATGTAAGTAAATCATATACCTAATGTACAGTATGTGGAAACTTTTTCATGGGAATCTATTACAAGACAAAACATGTATACAGTTTATGGGGAATGTTAAATATAATACAGTAATTATAAATAATTAATGAAATCCAAAAGTGGTAAGAACACTAGTGATTATTGTAAGCTCTCTCAGAACCTCAATTCAAGGAAAGAAATAATATACTGTAGTTCCTATTTTACACAACATGGAACATGTAGCGGTGTAACATGGCACTTCTACATTCGTCAGGAAGGGACACTGTATTTCAGTAATGAATCAGAACAGATACAGTATTTCCTTTTCTAACATATAAGTAGTAGTACGGTAGATGTCTTGACACAATAAACTAACCTTGGAATTCTTTTATGATTAACACCTAACAAAATCTTACCACCAGCTGTCTCTCCCTCGAGGTTGAGCAAAAAGAAAGGGGTCTATTAATATTGTGCTTGTTCTGGTAAGTACTGAAAGAACCCTGTCAAATCAACTAGCTGCCTTTGTTCATATTCACCAGAAAAGTGTCATTTTATATGTCAGAGCAACCCATAGTTATTGCGCAGCTCAGGCTTGCTTTGTAATCTCTCGGTTTGCATTAGGACAGACTACATCCTTTGTTTCAATATAGCCTGTCTCTTACCAAATGAAGATAGCATTCAATGGGAAACTAGTCAACTGCGATGGCTTGTGATAATTTGTGATTATGCAACGAGAATGAGAGACCACACATCACACACATATTACGGTGGTGATGAATTCTTTTACAAAACCGAGGGTGAATTTTAAAAACGAGTCAAACAAAACTGAAGATTGTATTAAATATCGAATAAAAAGAAGCAATATTACAACATCCACAAAAGCTATGACCCTAGAGCAATGCTAGTGCTTAAACAGCCAATACCCACATTTAACAGAAAAGCAACTAGTTTTAACATGCACGTATGATACTTTTTACTGTACGGTACGATACAATAGCGTAAGACATTAGGGACTGCTGTTTATTTTTTTAAATCATTCTATGCAGCCATCAGTGGGATACATTTCAACCAAGAGACGAACATAGCATTACACAAAGCCGAACGCATGCACTAGCAGTACTGCAGTATTCCTCAAAATACCAATTACTACTCAACTGCGAGATCAGTGAATGCAGACAGTATTCATTCAGTACCAGGTTATGTCATCGTTTGTTTCCTTTCTTCGCAGCCTGCGAGACAGAAAATATTCAATCTGTATCTGCAGACAGGAAGAGTCTAGCGGCGGTGAGAGCAAGCTTTGTTCTGCCTGCATATAATCACATACAGTACAGCAACGTTACAGGAGCCTGTCAAGATACAGCACAAAGAAGCTTCCCTCCTAGATTTGCTCAAGAACCTAAAATGTTTACCCTAAGATCATACACCAGCTTCTTCGTCCACATATGTATACTTACAAATGCGAGACTGATAATAACCATAACTTGGTAACAAAATGCAGGTGCAATCTGCATATCTTTTTTATTCTTAAAAAAACCCGAATGATGACTATGATATGAACTGTCAATCATTTTATAACCTTCACACGCATACTGCACATGACACTGCATAGCTACATTTTTTCGTAAATACGTGTTGATGAAAACGGCTCGCTCTTTGGTTTCATGCTAATATGAATACTGTACTGCAGGGTGCAATGTTTTCATCCATTTCATGGAATGATAATACATCGTACTATTTATTTCAGGATAGAAAAACCACTCAAAATGCAAATCTATACAACGGCTGTCTTTTCATCCCAAAACTGTCTATTCACGTTAAATGAAAACTAAGATTTGTGTTGCGATTATAACTTATACAAGTAACATTAAAGCATTGAGGTCGTGCTCAGAATCAGGTAAGAGCTCACCTTTTAAATATTTTCATTAACACAGATGCTTGTATCCACATTCGATGGGTGTCTGTTTCTGAAGATGCTTGCATTTAATTCGTTATAACAATTTTCAACAACCTAGCATATACTGCTTCTCTACAGTGTACAAGTAGTTCTCCCTTTTTCTTCAACGAACTGTGTGAAGTTCCTCCTACCCATCCTGTTTTCAGCCACTACGGGATCATCTGCTAGTCTGAATCACCGCCCAGCGTGCGGGCGAGCACTCCAATTAATCGGACCTAGGGCTTGCTGTGAATTCTGGGAGATGTAGTTCTGGTCAAGCATACAGGCACTACACTACACAGTGGGGCTTGGTTAAAATGTTTAGTGTTCAAGTCTTACTGAAACACCTTTTCCGTGATGTTTGTCGTGTCTGTGAGCATGCCTCAATATAAGAAGATGTGAAAGGTTATAAACAAAAGCAGGCCGTTCAGCCCATCTAGGCAATTTGGTCATTAATAGTTAATTGATCCAACGATCAGTTCATTCGTCTTTTTCTTGAAATAAGTCAGTGTATCGGCTTCAACCAAATGGCTGGAAAGGAGACTCACAAAACCTTTTGAGTAAGTGCATCTTGTTCTTGGTTTTTTAGTGCACCAACAGACAAAATCTGAAAAAAAAATGTCCCCGCAATACATACAATTTTAACCTTGTGCAATTTTAAGAGCAAAAGCTTTACTGATCTCTGAAAACCTTTGACCAACATATAACAATATAATAATTACATTAAAGTAGCAATGTTTCAGCATGAAAAGCAATTAACATAGTAAATGTGAGAGATTGTCTCTTAATCCTAGATGAGCAACAAAACCTTTATTCTGAAATAACTCTTAAAATGAAATCCTTACATATACAAATCCACAAACCTCTCTGTACTCTACCTGGCCCAAGCAGAACTGAACAAAAGCATAACATTTAGCCAATTTGTCATCAAGTAATTTTTCAATAAACATAAGCAATAGGCACTATTATTCGTACTATTGTGTAAGGCATTCTCTTCTTCCATCAGCATCTCACTTTTGAAATAATGACTCAGAATCAAAAAGTTTCTCATGACCCTCTTTAATAGTTCAGCTTACCTCAACAACCCTTTACACCTGCTCAGATCGGTCTACTAGTTACAATTCTCTGCCAAAGTGATTTTTTCAGAGAGTGCATAAACACTGTTTGTATCTACGGGGGGACTGAATGAACAGCGGACAAAAAGAAAAATCCCTTTTCGTCGATATACAGTATGTGAAGGGTGATCTCAGTGTCAGTTTCGGTAAAGAACTGAAATCAGGGGCCCTTTGTGAAGACATCACAGTCCCCTTTAGCCATTTCACTTTGCGTAGCACTCGAACAAAAGCTGTTCCATCAGCAGCATTGTGGCAATTCCTGATTACACACGGCAGAATCACTGATGATCCAGACCTCCTTAGGCCATTCCCTGACAGTAATCTCCACCCCAGAGAGGCCCTCACCTCTACACACATTGCTGAAAGCTGTGTGCTGATGTTTGTGCACCTGGCCTTCTTCGGCAGCATATTTGTGTCCCGATTTGTGCAGCCAAACCGACTGCAAAGGCCATATGTTGTGCAGGAAAGAGCTCGAGTTATGTTTGCAGCAGGATTTTGGAATTCCCGTCTGGATCCTTTTCCCCAGAAAGAGAAAAATACAAGCAAGCCAGAAGAAAGAAATCAACCATTCCAAAATGGCAAGTGTCTTCTAAAGATTATTTTAAAGTCACTGAAATTAATTCAAAGTGTCTGCTGGTCTTTTATGCCTTTTTTAAAATGTTTATCTTAATATGCAAAATATTATTCCAAATTGTCCACAGCATTATACAGGAATGCTGAGAGTACATATTCTCAGCAGGATATTTTGCAAAACATTTAACCTGTCTAATGAAACAATTAAGCACAATTTTTTTGTTCAACCTAAAAGCAATTATTTTTTGAGGACGAAGACTAATGTAGAATTGATTGTATCACTATTAAGCATTCGGATAACTATAAACACATGACATCCTCTGTCCTGATTTTACTGAGATAAAATCTAAATATAGCCTATGAGAAATGGGTAAAATATTCGTTTTTTTTTCTACAGTGAGACCTTATGTTGCTGCTTAGGCATCTTTTAGCCTCCATCCATGATCATAAAAACACAACTATTGTAAGGCTGCATATACTGTATAATTTTTGTCTTTGGGTTTTATAAAAAATATAAACAGCAATTATCTTTCCATAATTTGTGTTATTATTCACTTGCATTTTCACTCCTTAGCTGTCCAGGAACATAAAATTGAAGGGTTGAAAGATTTCATATTGTGTGAGGCTAACTCTGCCAAAACCACTTTCTGGGGATTTCAATGTTAAGTTTACAGACAGAGTCAAAGTTTACAGACATGGTCTTATAGTTTGAGGGGAATGACAAAATAAAATTGGCTAGAATAACAAATATGACATTCAGGATTAACCTTAACAAACAAAGTGACAAATGAGTGAGAGATGATATGAATGTCGGTTCTCAAGAAGCAGTATTTTTGACGTAAACAGATAGGTCAGGATTTGTTTGGCCCAAAGCATGCTTTTATCACTATGTGTGTAAAATCACATCTGCTCAGACTTCTTAAACATGGCTACCGCCTAAGGCACCCCTTTAAACTGAACGAAAATTGCTTTTTATTAGGATTAGGAGGTTATCACACACAGAAAAAATGGAAGCAGAGATCCACAACCAAACCCCATGGCCACATGCCAGGAAAAAGGACATCAAATATTTTTTTCAAAAAAACATAAATTATTAAGCTTTCTGTTTTCCACTGACCTTAACAAACCTTAAGTTTTGACATAAATATAGAATACTGTCGGTCAGGGGTTGGTTGGTTCTCAAAATAGTACATGTGTCTGCAAGTATAAATATAATAGGATTACATATATGCTAAAAGTCTAAAATCATAAAAATCAATCCATCACATCTGATATTTTTAAAAAGTGTCTCAGAAACAGATCACTCATTTTTTCTGTTCATTCATTTATACAGTGTTTCATACATCGATTTAAAGTTTACTATGATCTTCATTTTATAAATGATTATACAATTTGATTATACAATTTATAAACAAAATGATTATACAGTAGCATACGGTAGTCCCTGTATTTGGAGGCAGGGAGATTAATTTGTGGCTTAATTTTGAGTAATCTTAGGTTTTTGTTTGCAGTTTGTTTAGGTTTTTGTTTGCAGATTTAAGTTTTGTAATTTCTGGTTTCAAGTTTATCACTGTTGTTCATGTAACAAGTTCTCAGTTGTCTCAGAGAACACAGCTGCCAACACGTTTTTTGCAAACGCGGTGGTTAAGGTTATAGTTCATCTATGGTTCCATTTAACATTTTTTTAATCATAATTCCGTGACACTAATGAACTAAGTAATAATATTATATTCAAATATTATTCCTTCTAGCTAAAAATGGCTGTAGTATACATTGAAAAGTGAAATATCACCATTTAAACATTGTTGCAATTTATCTGAAGTCTGGCATAGATTTCCCAATATCAACACATTGTACCTTCAATGTATTCATGATCTTACATTTTGTTTTAGAATAAGCAGCAGATTCTAGAGTTTCTCTTTTAATAAGTTTGTATATAATAAAAAAGTATTCTTTAAAAACGTTTTTTTTAGCTAATTTCCACAACCAATCCCTTTAGTTATTAACTGTCTTTAGTTATTATGTTTTTGAGTGGTAACAGAAATATAATATAATACTTTCTTTGATGGTATAATGCCATGATGAATTTTGCTTTATTTCATTTCTCAAAATGTATAAAGTGACAATTAAATATTAACATGAAATACTGTGAGTTAATATTCAAAACTAAACAATGTGATAATTTTTGAGATAGCAAAAAGCTTTCATGTATTATATCAAGTTGCAAAAGCAAAATGCATTTGCATGACCTAAAAGACAATCTTTTATGAGCTGCTGTAAAAAATGTAGTACATCATGCTATCACACTACAAGACTAAACAAGTCTACTAAATAACAAAGACATATGATTCTGAAAATGTTTTTATTATAGTTTCATCTGTAATGTAATTTACTGTAGGCACTATTTAAAGCCACAATTGCAGTATGTCAGGTCTAACTGCCCTATTATAGTCCTTGTGGTAGGAATCACAGTAGTCTTTTTAATATTCCACAGAAGAAGTCTCAGCCTTTGATTTTAGCTTCACTGAACACATAGCATTCCAGGCTAGCTAACCACACTTAGCTGGTATTGCATCAGTGTCCCTATCTCCCCATCTACAGGTGTGTATCCATTAATCAGTCATGTCCTCATTATTTTGGACAAACACCTACACTATCAGAAAATGGTTCAACACCACCACTGTAATTAAAAACAGACATTATACATCATCTTGTTTACAAAAAGCTAAACCACCTTTTACCTTTTCAAGCATAGGCACCACAGATGGATTTCTAGTTTGATGCAAAAGAGTATTTTCATTATAGTGAAAGCTTAGATAAAGAAAGTTCAGGTGGGTAGCTGCATCAGCATGCGTAGGCTGCAAAGGAACAAGTAATAGGTTTATTCCATGCTGAAAAAAAGAAGAAAGAGAACACAACGTTTCGGCCGTGGAGCCTTCTTCAGGTGTGACACCTTCTTCGACACACCTGAAGAAGGCTCCACGGACGAAACATTGTGTTCTCTTTCTTCTTTTTTTCAGCATGGAATAAACCTATTACTTGTTCCTTAGATAAAGAAAGCCTACCATCTCCCAGTATTGTTGAAAATACAGTTTATCTAGGAAATTTTGGCTACATACCAGTCATTGGGAAATGACTCAAAACATAATCTTCACTGTTTGTTATTGCTTAATTACAGACAGACCGCTACACAAGAACTAAAACAGAGCCAGCTTTAAATTACAAAATATTTGTGACTCTGAGACAGTGATCTTCACTAACAACCACGGTTGCCATACCTAACATTCATGGCTGATCCTGTTTGGCCAGGGACACTACTCTTTAATCAAAAAGTGTATCCCTGACCCAGCAGCAACCGGTTTGTTGTTTTCAATCTCTCACACTCTGAGAGTGCCCCCTTTTCAGTCGATGTTAACATACAGAGGATATTCAAGACTCATCTAGACTCTCATGCCTATGAGAGGACAATACACTTCTAAAGAGACAAGTAATTCCCAACTCCTTTGGATATTAACACTTCCCATTAACTCCGATTCAGCTGGCCCACACTGTTCCTCAACACCCCTCTTTATCCCTATTGAGCCTGGCAAATTATCTACCAAATGTCCACCTGTTCATGACTCCCTTCAGTCTCATTTATTCAGTCACTGTATTTTCTCAAGTATTCCTATCTCACTGAGTCCCACCACCTTGTTAGCCAGCTCATTCTGTTACTTAAGGGAACCCATCTCTGGAGCTCTATGTCTTCCGTCTCCCACCTCTAGGCTATAGCCTAGACCCAGACTGAAGCCCTTCTCCTCCTTGCTGATCTTAGGAGCCCCTTAATTAGTCCCGAGAAGTGACAAATTACACACAGAGCCTATAACACCAGCTCCTTTCCCTTATGTAGAATTTTTACTTCTTCTGAATTTCACTCACTTACAAAATTGCTCATACAGAGCAGCTGTGTCTCATTTAACAGATTTTCCAAATTAACAGCTGGCCACCCTGACAAAAGATTAATCAAAAACTCACTGTGCATTGTTTCTCTGATTGATAACCAGCTCTAGATGCACTTCACTTAAGAATGTCAGAGGCATGCAAATTTCAACCGTTTGTCAGCCATTCCACTCAAATATTATTTTCAGCAGCTTATTGAATATTGAAAGGTAGACAGTAAAAACTTGTCAGAAAGAAAGATCAATGCTTTAATTAAACTCAGAAGATAATTCAGCACATGCGATTTGTATTTAATTCTGGAGGGTGAATAACTATCCTACATATTCACAACACATGCAACAAAATATGATTGAAATCTACCATGGTACACTGGCTGTAAGTACATTCCTTTTAAAATGATATTTTATTGCCTGTAAGTCAATAGCTGGCAATTTCAGTATTTCATTTTTACGTTTGTGGCCTATGCAGCTCTGCCCCTGCAGGGATTCAATCCAACTCCCTCTGGAACCTCCCAGTTCTGAGCTAAAAAGCACCTCCTCAGACAGCAGTAAGACCTCCTGCAGCCAAAAGGCCAGGTCCCCCCACTCACAGTGCGATTCAGCACCATCCACCTTTCCTTGGGGATCACATCATCTTCTCAGACATCACAGCTTTGAAGAACTGATTTCAGGGGGAAGGTCATCCAGTCCAGTCCAGTTGAAAAACCTCACTTTCTTTGCAAACTTTCGTTGTACAGAAATGCGGCTTGTTTAGCAGATTTGAGCAGATTCTCAGATGGCTCAAGGTCATATTACATACTTAAATAATTTGCTGATGATTTTTCAGACTGTGGGTGTCACCAACAGAAAAACTTGGGAGCGGGGAGGGGGCAATTTCCAGGATATTATAGATCACTTGCGTTAGTCAGGAAGGAGATGCAGATTTCCGGGAGACACCCGGAACTTCTGTGAGACTTGGAATGTCTGTCTTCCAGCAGGCTCAAGATGTCCTGTTACACATTAATGTGTATAGAATTTGGCATTGTGTTACCAGGCAAGATGTCATGATAACAGAACACAGGTGTGTACATACAGTATGGTGTGCCACCTGTTGGGCTGAAAATAGCCAAGTTTTTTCAAAGTCGGCATTTTTGTGTGAGCACACCTACAACACACATGGTCTTAAAGCACTTTGAGATCCTTAACCACAACGTTAAGCCTAGTTCAACTGTAACATTCCTCTCGTTGGCAGCTAAAAGTGGGAAAGTAATAACACAAGCCAGCTGCTTCTGTAAGAGAGTGATTTCCTAAAGCAACAGAAAGGGACATTACACTAGGAGCCCGAGGGCATCCATGGCAACAACATCAGGAGTAACACACAGTCACTTAGAGCGAAAGGACAGGGAAAGGAAAACAAAAATGTCTCAGTTGGCCTAAGGGTCTGCTGAATAAAAATCGTTTGAACTTTGCAACTTACTAGCCTAATCAATTTATGAATCAAACACCACTGACAGACACAAAGCACACCGGTGGTACCCGGGATACCGGCAGCAAGGGTAAGCTTCTTGTTAAACAACTCCATGCTGCAGGAAGTCTTACTCTGCCTGTATTACAGACTGAAAAATCCCAACTTAGAAACATCAGTGATTTATACCAGACATGGGCTAAGAGAAAAGGAGACAAGTCAGTACCAATATTATCCCTTACCAGATCTTCTCTAGAACCAATACTGTTAGTGTGCAGTACTGTATAGCTGGCTTGTCATCGTGAGGCTAATTTAACCCAAATCTCTCTTCTTACGAGCATTTTACTATTTCTTTTCCTACTCAACGAACTTGCTTTCCTCTCTGCAAGGGTACCATTATACTATGGTGTTCATAGTAAATGATGCCTCACATTCACTACATCCGGATGACATTTGGTGTATCTAGAGTACCAAAGTTTCTAAAAAACATTTTAAGAAGTCATTCATTCTGAGTGCCTTCTTTCAAACTCTGATGTATGAGCCCCTTCAGAGCATTGCATTGACATCATACATATACCCATACAGCTCACACTCAATCTTAAATTTCACACATGAATCATACTGTACTACATTATATAGTATGGTATTGTTATTTAGTGTATATTACATTGAATGTATACAGCTGTAAAATCCATTCAATGTTTTGTGTACTCCATATATCCTCCCTTTTATTGTTGTTTCAATGAGGCCCCAGGTAATTTTCCACTGTATGTGGACAATAAAGTAGATTCTGTTTCTGCACGATATAGAATATCCTGTGAAGTTTATTTAAAAGTAAAAAGGTAAAATAATTGATTATGAGGACAATCTGGAGGTTAACCTTTGTATAAAATCCTAATAACAACACTGTGCAAGTAGATCTTGGATAGCAGGCTGAAGGTTAAGCTCTCTCTACAGTACGTTAGCTGCAGTAGCACAATTGAATGCCTTTGCATTCTATAGAAATATTCTTCTTGGCAGCTGGAGAGTGTGAATGAAATCAATTCCCATTCGTCTCCAGTCAGATGAGGATCGAACCAGAACACCACAGCGACTGTCCAACCCCTTCTGCAATGATCCTGCGGCCAGTGTTCCCGTGATCAAAATGAGTTCATTTATGCTCTGCAGCAAAAAACAAATGTAGCATTCAGATTGTATTGTTGGGAGTGGCGTGGTGCAGTGGGCAAGCCTTTACACTCTCGGCTGCTGGGCTGTGGGTCAGAGTCCCCGCTGCAGACACTGCTATCGAACCTTCAGTGAGGTATTTTGCTCCAGTTGCTCCAATCCACCCAGTTTTATAAGAGAGGAATTGCAATGAACCGGCATCTCATCCAATGTCACGTGCTCTCTAGTCTGCTCAAAACCAGGATCAGCTCGGTTATGGACTTTACCTGTTTTAATGTCTTACCATCCGTATACGTATACACCTATAGGGCTCCAAGTCATTTTGACTAGTTAAGGATATTTTGCTTTGAGGCCAGGTCACTGCTCCACCACTCCGACATTGCTGGTTTGCACCAGTGGCGGGGTAGGTTTGAGTTATTCCAATCTGGATGGATTTATAATATTTACCAATTCTAATCGACAAATGTATTTTTTTTTTTTTTACTTTAAAAATATTCAGATATTTATTCTTGTCATTGAATATATGCTGAAACGATACATTTAGCAAATTCGATGGTTCATTTAGTATTTTAGTGGATTTCAAGTTAGATCTAAGATGTTGTAGTTCAAGGGAAAGGAACAATGGCACATTTTGCAGATGTGGAGTAAGGATGTATAATTTTAAGTCTGAACTGTTTATTATCCAAAGAAAACCTACTCATACAGCACAGAAGATAGTCTTCCCATAACTCTATAAAGTATAATTTCTGGTCATGGAGAAACAAACTTTTTAAGGACTTATTTTATTAGTGCCCTCATATTAATTTGTGTGAATCTAGAGTTAATTTGCCACAGCTATTAAATTTAATTACTGTGGCATTTTGAAAGAGTATGCAAGTTTATGTCAGCAACTGTAAGTCTGCAGCAAGTGATTCTTGACCTTGTGGCACACCACATATTTCAGTCCACATTGCTTAAAAAAAACATGCTGTTGGAACCTGACGACTCACTTAGTTTTGTACTATACCCTATCATCCCTGTACATTCACTTACCTGTATTACACTTTACAGTGATGAATTATCATTTCCTATACAATTACTTTGTAATTCCTCTGCTACTAGGCACCTATTATATTAACCGTGAAAGTTGAGGGAGACTATATTTCATGGATTGGAAACAGTAATTTAGCTTTTACAATACCCAAACAAACAGCGGTTAAGAAAACACCAGGCACAATGAAAAACAATTAGAATAAATTATTAAAACCTTCCTAATTGTTAAAGCTATGTCAAAAACATAGCCATAGTCATGCGAGTTCTGGCACAGCTTTAGCAAAAGCTAAAAGAGTAATAAGTCAGAGACAACTAGGATAAATATTTATTTACAATAACACAACTAGCTGACGCATACTGATACACACATACAACATAAAACATAACGCAATTTATAAAATAAGGCGTCTGGGAGGCCTCTGATCTTAAGATCCAGAAAACCCAGAACCAAACATCACCAGCTAGGAGAGAATGTCTTTAGCCTGAGGGTTCCACCAATAAGGCATCAGAGTATCCTAATATAGTTACCTAGGTAGAATCTGGTCTTCAAGACTGATCAGAATAAGGTCCACTCTCCTGACATGCTTCTTCACTATTCCTCTTCTCTCTCTGTTCCCCCTCCGTACATCCTTCTCCTCCATCCTTCCTCCAAGCCTCTCTCTCTCCCTGCATTTTTGGACTGATGATGACGCAAATTATCTACCAAGGAAATATTAACTAGAGTAAACCAGGATATCCCCTTGACCCTCTGTGTTTACTGGTCCTGCAGCTGGGTAAACCACTCATGTTTTTTTTAAACTCTGAGAACTGCAAATGATAGCTTGATGTAAATAATGACTTTACTTTTCTGTATGGGCTTTCCAGGAATGATCATTGGTTTTCTTATTAAAGCCTGGATGAAACTGATCAGCATTCCTATAGCAACTCGTAAACCCACATCAAGGGCAGGCATTTGTCTGCTGGAAGGCATGAAGTACTGGGCTTGTGGGTCAATGTTTTCATTTATCCTGGCCTCAATTAATGCAAGTCAGAAAGGGAGATGCAAATGGTGGAGCTGGCTTTATGCTGTGAGAATTTAAGAACTAATCAAAAGGCAAGTGAGGAAAAGCTACATTAGTCATGTTTTTATAATTGTAGAGATGCCACAGTAACTAACTGGAAAAAAAAAATCACAATAAGTACTATGTGCATGGTGCACCATTCATTCCAAAACATTAGAGAATAGTGGGGATGGCACAGTGTCTCCTGTGTACCACCGTGCACTGTAATTCCTGAAGAGGGTAAAGTACTAAATTGTTATTTAGTGGCATGAATGTTAGTTCTTGGGACTCTATGTCATAGCACTCCTGGCTATCTTGTCAGTTCAGACAGCCTCTATGAAATGCATGCTGTTGTTGGTGGATAAAAACAGCAGTATGACGCACATCTCAGGCTACTTGAATCGAATGAGCATGCCAGGGGAAGGTAATAGATTTTGCAAGCAGGAGTCTCTCTGTTTTTTCAAAACTTTAAGTAATTCTAAAATCACTGGAGGTGTATGTGTTTCTTTTGCTTAGACTTTTTATTTCTATTTCAAACCGTTCTCACCATCGCACAATCTTGAATACCTAATTAAAGATTTAATCTTTAATATAAAGCATTAATTTATTTTAATGAACTGTTCGGAAAATTGTGATCATTAAAAGTCTTACCTCTCTGTCTTTGTTTTAAGTTATCGATTCCCTTTCAAAAACTAGAACTGGAGACACCTGAAGGTATTTTTTATAATCCATGATGAATTATTTTTGTTCTTAGGCCCAAGTAGACTTTTGTACAGATACAGTATATGGTAGATCAATTCAATTACAGGCTCATATGGATAGTGTGTCAGTTCTACTTGGAATCTGAAAAATAAAAACACTTTCAACACTGATTGACAAATTGCTATATACAAACTATGTTTTGTATTTAGCAAGAATGGCCAACAGCAAAGATTTAAATCATCTCTGTAATAAACCTCTGAATGTTTTTCTTAAATAACTATGAGTTTTTGTGCGAATGTGCTAAGGGAGCTAATTGCGTATTTTATAAAACACGTACCGCCTCAGGTCTTTTACTGCCTGGAAGATAAAGGCAGTGAACACGTAGATTTGCACAATTATTTTAAATCCTGTGAATTAATTACACACTTGTTTGCAAAACTCAAAATGTAGAAATAGGTTGACTGCCATGTTTCATAACAGTAATTGTGAAGAGGTTATTTTATTCATATTACAAATGTTGTGGAAAAAAAAAACATTTCATGCTGTAGAAAAACTCAGCAAAACTTTGTAAAGATTACATTTTCTGATAGCTAGATGGACGTTGAAATTTTCCAGTGCATTTGAATTCTCTGTGTATTATTGGAAACCACCTGAATATTCATTTACAGTAGCACACACTGACTTTAATTTATTTGACAAAATATCCAGGTACCTTGAGATACAGTAAATGAGATGTAAATTTAGGTCGCGGTTTTTAGATCTACCTGCTTCAACACCATAAAATGTAATTTATTAAAAGAAACATGTACGTTTCTCTTTCTTCGGCCTCACTTTCCTTGGAGGAGCAACAGCACTGACTTCATTTCTAAAGTACCTTATTCCACTCTGTGCAGGCAGCATCCACACCTGAAGCACCACAGTAATCAGATCAAATATGAGAAACATCATTTTTACACATAATACAAAAAAAAAACGCTTGGGGCCAGATCTGAGCTTTAATTGTTGTGAATCAGAAGAACATTTTCAAAGTGGTTTTACAATCTGTCTGAGAGAAACCTAATCTCAAATGTTTTCCTATACTTTTCAAAGCGCAATTTAATTTCCTTCCATACCAATTATGAGAGAAGGTGAAATACTGTTCTGAAATTGTTTAGTTAATAATGAGCGCACATACAGAAAAATGAACAGAGCTTGGGAAAATGTGTCAAGTCCTTTTCTGAAGATTTTGGAATGATTCATTGTTGATTTTGTAGCTCCTACGCCTCCCTTGTGAGTATTTTCTTATTGGCAGTTATTAAAAATGCTAGTGCCTGCCAAAGCAGTGATTTAGAAGCACCTCCTGTGTTGCTACAGACCCCTGGGTGATATCGAAGCACTTTGTCGTGTCACTCTTCTCACACAGTGAGAGATTAGCAAAGTCAGTGTGGTCTGACTGTGCATGGCGAAGACGTGAAACGGGAAGTTTGAGTCTCTTTGGAGCACTGTGATAGACTAACTCGTCAAAGGTCTTACAGATTTTTTCTCGAGGCACTTAAAATATCACTACCATCTTTTCAAACAAAGCATAAATCTGAAAATATGAAACTAGGATTACAGCCCAAAAGGGTTTGCAGAACATGCCAGATTGAGCGACTAGCTTTAGTTTCATGCAACCTTGCACCCACAGGAGCTGGAAGTAGTTTTGATCTTTCTATTTAACTGAAGGGACTGGAGCACAGAAATCTGGCTTGCTAGCTATTTGTAGCATGTTGATGCTTATTAATGAAATAGAAACAAAGTTCAGGGTATGCAAAAACATTCAAGAGCACGTTTTGAATCTTCTGAAGTAACTGTTCCACTGGTATTATTTACAGTTTAAAATGTCACTAAAATACCCTCTGAAGCCTGGAATAAAGTGTGATGTTAGAAAATAACCCTGATGACTATCGAATATTTTCCCCCTGATTATTATTCTAGTAATTTAATTGGGTTTTTTGGGCATTTTTTAGTTTTGTTATCAAGTTTAATAAATATTGTGCTTATTCATTTACTGACCTTTGTTATTCCTTTTTCGAGAAACACTTATTGATCATGTGTTTCCATGCTTCACCTGAGTTTTGACTTCTACTCTGAAACAGTTGTGTGTTGGCTGTACTGTTTGCTGTCTAGAACATTAGCCAGTAGTTGCCTATCTTGTATTAGGCTTGGACTGAATTAGACTGGGTCTCAGCAGAGTTGCTAGGCTATAGAGGCCACTCAGGACTCCCTTCTATAAAATATTTCTATTGTCTGGGGTGTTTGTGTGTGTGTCACGCCCTCTGCAGCCAGAGGGCGCTCCTTCTCTGTCCTGTCCCTAGTTTCCGGTCTGCTGTCCTTCCTGTCCCTGTCTTTCCCTTGGGCTATATATTTCCGGGCCTTGCACTCTGTCCTCGCTCAGCATTGACGTTTGGATGTCCTGAGACCCGCCTAGCACCAGGGCGCCCCACGTCCGCTCCCTGAGGGCATAGGTTACTATACGGCATTCCTGAACTCTTTGCACTAATGAGCCCGGGCCTTTTTCCCGTCTCGCCGCTACACATATGGGTCTTTTTCCATTCTCCTGCTCCCCACGGTTAGTCCCTTTGGACGTCCGTGACAGTGTGAAGGCAGAATCAGGAGCACCTACCTGCTTTAGTGACTGTGATGTATTGGGTGAGCAAGTTATTTTCATTTGTGGTGACCCCTGTCAGAGGGAGATCATTTTTTTGCTGACAGCATTTAGGGGAGAGTAACTGAACCTTTTTCCAGACTTGAACAGAGAGGACCGTGAGCGAACCTGTTCCAAGTATTAAAATTCCTCAAAGACATTGACAAAGTCAACACAGTGGAGTTGGTCAAAGCAAACAGTGACACACCTTGTTGACAGTCTTATCTATAAATACCCAGGTAGCTTTCTGAGGGTCATTAAGCATATTTATTTGACTCAGACTGATGTTCTTTAATATGGAAATCAAAACACATTAGTATCTGTGCCAAAAGAATTTCCACTTCACACTAAGCAGTCTGAAAGACTTCTAAGAAATTCTAAATCTCACAACAAAATGAAATACTTTGCCTTGCATGGCACTACACTTTTTGCACTGCCTAAGTCAATGTTCATCTGTGAAGCTCAACACATTACCCACATTTAGAGGATGTGGATTTTTCTTTTTAATATGGCATAAAGAAATACATTAATGCATCAGGATGTGGCAAAAGAAAAATGTTTTACAAAATGATATAATCTGTTTTGTGAATGTTAATACCCAGAGAACAACTGGTTTTAAAAGGATCTGAAAAGATCCTAACAGCTTCTTGTTGTGCTCAGAAAGCTCTCGTTCAATCTTTATCTGTACCTGCGTGCTGGACTTGCAGTAAAAGGCAGTCTACTTTATCAAGAAAACCACTTCCTGTTTTGAAGAAACACAACAGGACCAGACGTTTACCACAGCGCTGCTGAACAAATAAAAAAAAACTTCTATTGCCAATGAGATGCCCATTTTGCACACAGCATCATGCATGTACAGCTGTAATGGCTCACTGCAGACTATCAGAAGAGAATCTGAGATAACACACCATTGGAACACCTATTCACCTTTTTCTATTCCAAAATGCCTTGATTTGTCCAATGCATGTAAGAAAACCAACACTATATTTTGCAAACAAGGTCTCAACTGAGAGATTTTCCCGACTAAATTCTAGGTATTTGTGACTAACATTGATTTATCCAAATGCAGTAAGCATGTTTTTTCTCCTAAGTCTGTTTCTCAGTTATGGGCAAGATTCATCTATTTCATTGCTTTTCACACATGATCTCTAGTAATGTACTAGCTCACCTTTTCAAAAAACCTTAAATGGCTGCCAACAAATACCCCTTCCTGCTCAAGTTATTTATTCTTATGCACTTTCCTAAAAAAGACCCTTATTAATACAATCCACAGTAATAAAAAAAATAAATCATTCAAACACAGTAAAAAAACATCAAATTCAGAAAAGAAAGGGAGAGGAGAATCTGGAAGCTGGCAAAGGATGTAGAGAAGAGAAGTAGTTAAGACATAGTATAGGAAGAGATGAAAGACTGAAAACAGACTGGGGCAGTGCTGTTAAAACAATATGAATTATTATACAGGCAAACAAAAAATAAAAATTAATTTGACCCGCTTCACAGGCACAAACTGTTGAGGTCACTTTTCTAGACCTATGTGCACACAGCTAGGAATGAAAATGAAGTCTAGGGCATTTGTCATCTTAGCACTTGAGAGCTGTGCAGAACATCAGCAATTATTTTGTTGTTTAGGTTTCATCTTATTTCTGCAGCAGGGCAGCTTGGTGCATATACCTTTCACCTAAGATTGAAAACAAACATAAGATGAGAAAAATGCTCCTCATTCTGAACATTGTTATGACACACTTTTAGCATTTGCAAATGGGTTTCTGTCCACCATAGAAAGTTTGAAAGTCACGTGCTTTGCAGGTCTTATGATGGATAAAAGTCCCCATAGCAAGTTATCAATACCTGTGATTAGCTTAATCACAATTATGCAAAGGGTACAGGCCTGACTGAAAGAGTTGCTACAAAATGAACGAACAGAGGTGCCTGCTTTGTTTCAATAGATGGATTGTTGACTAGATCTATAATCCTAGATTAGGTAGTGGTTGACACTGACTCATGTCTCTCAAACTTATCCTGCAAATGAATGACTGGACTAAAAGTGTAAGGATTTACACTGCTGTTGGTGTAGCTGTAACAGTGGGTAAACCACACACAGGTCTCTGAATGCGGTGAAGATAGTGCTTTGCAATGAGGTTGCTGTTGACAAAAACAAGCCAGCCCCTTCAATCATATTAATGCTACCCGACATCACATCACCAATACCAAAACAACTGTGTTATGTTTCACTGACTTGATATGCCTTTGCAGCACAGCGCTAACCTGGGGAATTCCGTGGCTATGAGACAGGTCTGGGTGAAACCAAGCAGACAGGCAGGGCGGAGGATGAACTGGGAGAGCAGGGGGTGTGCTGTACAAACTGTCAGCTACCATGCAGCAGGCAGAATAAAGGAGGGGATTCCGGCTGGTGGTCAGGTCCTGGCACAGAGTTGTGTTCCAAAGCTTACACAGTTGCAGATGGATTGCTGGAGTACACATTTAGACAGGCTGGTTTGTGCGAGAAGCACTTCCAGACTCTCAGAGTGAAAACCCAAAGACAGAAACCAGCCAATGGACAGGACAGGGCTTAAGTACCCAGCGCTGATGAGGTAATTACCCTTTTAGCTGGGGCAGGTAGCATAGACAGCCTTTCAGATCAAGTTCTCACGGCACCAGGAGGTGTGCCAGTCCACATGCTAATACTCCCGGTTGCTGTGCTGACTTGGGCCTGTGAGCTAGGCCTCTACATAAAAACAGGTAGATATTACTTGCCTATTTGAACATGAATCCATTTTAATGTATTAGAAAAATACTTTGTTTTACAACTTTTGTAACTTATAAATAATCATAGGCTAGACATTAAAGGCAGGACAAATAATGGGTGTTCTGTGGGCCTGATAATTCCCACATGTAAATATGAAGAAAATCGTGTATCTGCCTTCCTAACTTATATAAGAAGTGGACACAATGTTCACTTTAATCCTCCACATCCAATTAAATAAGTTTGTGATACGTGCATTGTTAGTTTGTTTTTTAAGCCAATGTGAAAAAAAAAGTTCCATTTAACAAGCTCAACTGCTTTGTAGACTGAATTACTAATATTATGGGTAAAATTCTGCCTAAGATCCTTCATTTAATTAAGCCTGTGCAGCCAAACAGATAACACTACAAGAAACAAATCCCAATCTGGAATATGAGATACGAGGTTCTGAATGTGAGAAGAAGCTGCAAGATGTACTGAGTTTAAAGCACCCCCTTAGGGACTGTTAATAAAAAGTACATCATCTATGTCTTTTCAAAGTCTTTTCTCTCATATATATGTATTACCCACACTGTGAGACGTTTTGAAGGACACACATTACACAATTTTGACAGAGTGCAATTTGAATAATTCCTCAAATCCTTCAGCCTCCCCCCCCCCACCCAACAGGGATGTTTAGATGGAATACTTACTGCTTTAAAAGTCATTTAAAGTTTTTTTAATTAAATTAAAATAATTTAACTAATCAAAATAAATCAGTATTTTGTGATTTTCATGCTTTTTCCTTCCTAACAAAAACAAAACCTGCCATAGAGACAGTTATTACCAATACTTCCATTCATACACAACAGGCATGAACAGTTTTCAGTACTTGATTTAGATCACACAACACTTCTGGTTTATTAATTCAAATCACCAATATCTGAGAATTCAGAAACTGGGTTAACTGCTCTTTGCTTCCTCTCTCTAGCAAAATGCTGATTGTTTCTCCATACTTGATATTGGAACACAGAGTTGATGGATGATGCCAACTGCTGATTTCTAAACCTATTTCACACACACTAAATTTCCCCACTTGCCCTCCGTAGCCTCCAGTGTATTTCTTTTTAGCCTTTTTCTTTTGTTATGTTCCCCACTAGCTGAACAAGAGATCAGAAGTCTGCATAACATAGCGGTTTCTAATTGCAACTGCATGATTTAAAACTTTCATGATTTACAGAACATATCCAGGACCCAGGAGGTGTTAAATTGTTTTCTCTTAATTAAGATCCTCAGAACACATAAAAAGTGTAACGAACAGTTCTTTCCGGACCCTATGCGGACGACATAGTCCGACAGAGTGGGGAAACACTAGGGAAACGTCATGCAGGAAAACGGGGCTGAAGACAGGGGGGTGTGTCCAAGGTGCGCTGGTGCACGGGGAAGGTGTGGCCGAGGCGAACAATCCCAAAGAGTAATCCTTAGGGAATATCCAAAACACAAGGGTAAGTCCAAAACCAGGAGATCCATCAGAACAAAGAATTAAAAACCACGAAGGCCGGGTCGGAACCGGCGGACGGGGAACAGGAACGGGAACAGAGGTTAAAACCTTAACGGGACCAGGCGCTTCCAGGTCCCGGACTCGCACGATATCGAAATCAGATGCAGAGCCCGGAAGAGCGTCAGCGCCTGGCTTTTAAGGTGGGCAGGGAATGGGAAACAGGTGCAGAGAATGAAGTCTTAAGAGAAAGGGCTGGAGCACCCTTAAGGAGGGGGGACTAATATCGTGACAAAAAGCATTAGTTACAGTTGAAGAAAGCTGTGTAGATAGAACATAAATGCTGAAACTCTCTTTATAAATGTGGGACATAGTGTAAAAGATAGGGAAATTGGGTAATCTTTTGGCCATACTCTGAAAACAGTTGTGCTAAAACTTGACTTATAAATAATGCACTGGACCAATTTTTATTGGGACCTAGATGTCATACACCTTGACACCTTGAACAGTTGTATGTCAGAAGAGACAACTACAGTATGTTAAGCTGATCTTGAACAATGTTATGAAACCATCATAAGAAAATGGCGTGTTCTGTGCAGCTTGCTGGGAAATGCTGTTTTCTTGGGGAGTATAGAGAAGACCATTTCTGAGTGAACCAGAGCCATGCTTTGAATGTACAGTAAGAACATCGCTCAATTATTATTATGTTTCTCAAGGTTTTTGTTGAAAATTACTTCTAATTCTATGGAAGCATATTTTACCCACTAAAAGGGACCATTGTGGTTTGCCATTTAGGTGGTCAGTCCTTCAAGCTCCTACTGAAAGCTAGCTCACTCAATAACATAACGACATTGAGGAAAGCAAAAAGGAATTCAAGTTTGAATGATGTTAGTGTTATTGGTGCTCTAACTCTAATTAATTCTTAATTCAGTCACAAAGATACTGTGAGAGATACCTTTCATTGTGAACAGCTGAAAGCATAGGCTAGGGCATGGGCTCGGATAGCTAGTGTAGAATTCTTCAGTCAGGAGACAGTGTATCGAAGATCGACCCAGGCAAGGGAGTGTGGTGATATATTGTGTAGCCCAACAACAACCTTAATCAAATTCCAGAGGGGCCAGAACTGTACCTCTCACAATAGCTATCTTTTTGGAAAGAAAGCAATATCAGTATCATGCTTAATACATCAAGAAAGAGCAATAAAACACAACAAGAAAGCTTGTAAATACACAGTCTCATTCATGTGAGTTGTGAAGTTATTTCCATCAGTTCTGGGAATGTGCATGTCTGTTCCTGTCCTTGAGATAACTACAAGCAAATGTTTCAAATTCCTTTTATTTTAGTGGTTAAGATGCCAAAAGCTCTGCTTACATTGTCCTGTGAACCTGTTAAATGAGCAATGAGGTTGCTCTTTAATGTCAGGCCTAAAAACAAACCACATTTTCATTATATGCTGTATATTGCCATTAAAACTCAAATTGTCAAAAAACATTTAAATTGTTAATTTGACCATTTCAGCTTGTATAAATACTGCATATTTTAAACAAGTGCAAGTCGATATGTCAGATTTACACTTTCCAGAGGTATGGGCTCCTTTTTGACTTCTGCTTCATTTTCTTACTTCACTCCTTGAGCCTTCAGTTGTAACCTCTATAATGGCCTGAGATAAATGCAGTGTAGTTCTGGCAGAAGACACCGGTCACCCAGGCTGCCCTCTGCTAATTACCAGGAGACGCCTTGAGAGCTAGCAAGTAAAGTTACAAGTTTTCAGTTGTTCTGTGCCACCCTAGTCCTCTTTTTGTGTTTCAAGTTCCCTTGCCGGCCCACTTCTACCTTCTCTTCCATATGCATCTCATTCTCTGATCCTTTTCAGAAATTTAGCATAGCTGAAAACCCTTTCAACACTAGAACAGCAGCCATATCACCCTGCAACTCACAACTGGCAACCCACTGAAGCTAAGCAGGTGTGAGCCTGGTCAGTACCTGGATGGGAGACCTCCTGGGAAAAACTAAGGTTGCTCCTGGAGGAGGTGTTAGTGGGGCCAGCAGGGGGCGCTAACCCTGCGGCTCATGTGGGTCCTAATGCCCCAGTGTAGTGACGGGGACACTATACTGTAAACAGGTGCCGTCCTTCGGATGAGACGTAAAACCGAGGACCTGACTCTCTGTGGTCATTAAAAATCCTGGGGTGTTTCTCGAAAAGAGTAGGGGTGTACCCCGGCATCCTGGCCAAATTTCCCATCGGCCTTTATCAATCATGGCCTCCTAACAATCCCCCTCTATAAATTGGCTTAATTACTCTGCTCTCTTCCCCACTGATAGCTGATGTGTGGTGAGTGTTCTGGTGCACTATGGCTGCTGTCGCATCATCCAGGTGGAGGCTGCACATTGGTGGTGGTGGAGGGGATCCCCATTACCTGTAAAGCGCTTTGAGTGGGTGTCCAGAAAAGTGCTATATAAGTGTAAGCAATTATTATTATTATTACTAGAAGAAACATGAGAAATAAACTCAACATAAAGAGCCTTGGGATACCACACACAGGACTTCATATATACAAAGCACTCCTTGTCACCAAGCTTTAACTCCTTGCAATTTGCCTTTCCAATGTTTTCCTACACCTCATTACGTGTAAGACATCTCAGTCCTGATTGCTGGGAACTTAAAAGATACTAAATGCAAGTACAACAGAACCTGCATCTTTTGAGTGGACAAATCAAGAAAAAAAAGCAGAGAATCTGATTGTATGCAGTATGGTAAGAAAAGACTGCCTCTCTCAATTGCGTCTTTCAAAGTATGTTAATAGCTCTGGGACACAGTCATTTAGAAACTGATAACTTGTGTATTCATAAGCCTTTGAATAATATTCTGGATAAAACCCTCCAGTATCAAGTACTCCAATATTATTGGGTTTGTAGCTTCAGGAATTCAAGTTGTGCATATAATTCAAAGCTTCTGTAAAATATTTTGGTGTATTTATCAGGATAGGTGCACTACAGAAGGGAAAGAAACATGTATACAAAGAGGGAAGGGAATGTGTGGGGACATATAGTTCTTAACAAGGTCAGAGAAGAAACAAAACGTAGAATAAAATTCAATTTAGGAAGTCACATAAGGAGGAAAGAGTGAAAATCACTTGGAGTGATGATGGCCACAAAACACTGAAGAGCACAACATTTCTTGTGTGCAAACTTGTAGAAGAAAAGAAGGCCTTGACAATTTCTTAAAATAGGGCCATTGAGCAATGTTTCCCCAAGAAGACGGAAGTCAGCTCCAAGTTGTACTTTAAGTTTTTATCTGCTCTGGAACCAAGAAGAGATGCTGCTAACCTTCACAAAAATTGAATCAGGTACTTCAGGTGTTACTTTAGGTGTACTTCAAGGTCAATAGGATCTAGCTTCTCATTCGGGGTAAAACAGTCATTGTAGTACAAGTAATGCTGTATCCATAGCCAATACTGTTTTATTGCCTATTGGTCTTCTAAATTTCTAAGTGAAGCATTTGAAATATTTGAAAGCTGATTGTGTGAGCATGTATTATGTCATTTAGTGGCCGAGTATGTTCATTTGATGTTTCGTTGCAGATGTAACAGGTCTTGTTGTCTTAGATGAGCCTAATGGAGTGATGGCACAGCCCAAGTCTATCAAGAGTCTTGTAGTTTGGAGCTGACCTTTTGGCATGGTGGGTTTGTCTGGGCTTAATGGGTGCAATGCCCCTTCACATCATTTTTCATGATGACCTTTCAACTGGAACCTTTTTTCTCGTAACGCCAACACAAAACCCATATAGCCTTCTCGCCCACAATTCCCTTAACCTTCTACAGTTGAAATTTGTGCCAGGCACTTCAAACTACAAAAACTACAAAACTACATGGGTCAAAATCAAGATCACCCAAAAGGCCTGTGCAGTAATCTCTCTTGCATTTCCTACAGAAAGAACTCTGCCATTCGCATTGGTGAAACACGAAGAATACTGAAGAATATTGGCTGACCATTTCAGGGGACAAACAGATCAAAGATCTCTCTCAGATGACAGGCCTCCATTTTACCTCTCTATGATTACACTGACCTTTCTGTCTGTGTCACATTCACAGGGATTAGAAGACACCTATCTCATACCTTTTGAAGCACATCAGAAGCAATATTGGTCCTTAAACTTGGTTCAAACATTCCCCCAGTACTCAATAAATGATTAAATCTTCTAATCTCTCCATTCTTTTACAGATTGCTGCTTTTCATACTTCCTCTAAAATGTGTAACCCATTTTTGCCCACTTTTTATTAACCACTATTATTTCTTCCTTTAATGTTTAGGGTGGAATTAAGCCTTACTTGTATCTTTCAGAAAAGCTTTGCTGCTATTGTTCTATCTTAAATACGCCTTTGACTTATCACCAGAATACCAATGTGGAAAAAAAAAAACATACACAGCTGTTTATTATATAGAGTAAAAGGTTCTATAATGGACTATGAAAAATGTTTAACTCTCAACAGAATGCAATGCATTATACAAAACTACATCTGAATGACACTTAAATTAATAATGCACTTTGATTATAAATCAAATGAAAAAAGAGCTCAAGATATGATCTCCAGTGTGCATCAGGAACTGGAGCAGAAATGGTAATGACAGTTATTTTTTGTTGCAGACAGGGCTGGTTCTAGGGAACTGCAGGAAATGCCTGAACAGGCTGTTTCAGATAGTGCCAGAAATTGGTCAGCGGTAGTATAGTCATGATTTGTAGTAGCAAATACAGGCTCCTGACACTTGAGTGTGTTGTTTAGATTCTGCACCTAACTAAAAATAGAAGCTATATCTATGGTCAACAATTACAGTCAATTTCAATTTAATTTTCTTTAATACATTTTTTTGACAGCCACCATCTAAAAGGTGGAAATAAAAAATATATCACTAATATCAGAATATATTAATGAAAGTGAAATTTTAATCATAGGAGTTTGACGATAAACATTTTCAGTTGTTTGATCTCATGCTAAAGTACAAAGCCATTAGTTAAAAATCAGTAATAACTTTGTAGCAACAGACAAACTACTATTCCAGGAAACATCACATATGATAAGATAGTCAGCTGCCGAAGACCTGTAGCAAAGAAAACAGACAAATTCATGTGTGCCAGCTGTTTAACAAACTCATTCAGCATACCGCCTGTCAATGCAATTAATGTCAAAATAGAAGAGAGGGAATTAAAAAAGAAAGCTGTGAGGACTTTTTCATTTTTAATTTAATTTTTTTCTTGTGACATGAACTAATAAAAATACATTTATTCCAAAATACAGTAATAACCAAAGCAAAGACAGTCATTGCATTTGACAGATTCTTTATAATAGAGAAAAGAAGCCATTTATGCTTCATGTCATAATTGCCTTTAACTTTCCTCATGGATTTGCTCTATGTTTTCTTGCTCAGCTCATCAACTGCATTTGAAAGGGATGCTATCATATCTTAATGACACGACTCACAAGTCAGAGAAACAAGATGTTGCTCTTTTAAAATCTAGACATTAGTCATATTTTTTGCAGCTTATAGCATGATCATAAGAATTGCATAAAACATACTACTTCAAACAAATCACTACGTTTTTAGTAAACAAAAAAAAATAACATTTTGGATGTTGATCTAATCCTCGTGATGTCATTTTGATTAATTGATCATTCACGACTGTGACACACTTGAGGGATTCTGCCTGCTGCATTAGCACTAAATCACCTCCTTGGTGAGGTAGATGATTTTGCAAGCCAATGAGGTGATTTATCCTGTTGAATATCTAGCACGGTGGAAATAAAAACAAAACAAAACAATCTACTCTGCTTATTAAGAGAACAATGCCTTTGTGATATTGCTCCATAGCAAAACCTCAGGTGAACTCGGAATCAGTGGACTCAAGTCCTGTTTAACGTTTAATCAAAAGTGTGTATACCCAGGTGGACATCAGTAAATGTGCTGAAGACATGCAGAATGGAATGATGATTGCAGTGTATAAAAGACGTCCAAGCGGATGGTTTATCCTGCTCCAGACCTTTACGTGTAATGATTGATGGCAACCTGTCTGCACGGTGCTACATTGATCTAGACCTGAAACTTCACTTGCTGCCCCTGGGGACTCCTGCTGTTGTCTAAGACAATGCACATTCTCTCGCTTCTTTAACTGTGGCATTCTTGAGAACTGCAAATGTGGAAGCTAAGCCATGGATGCCCCTTATTGATCACACAGACCAGGGAGAAGGCACAAGCCTGCCCAGGCTCTAATAGGACAGAATCCCACTAGACAAGGTCAGTAACCTGGTACAAAGCCTGTGTTTTCAACCGAACAAACTCCTCTGGTTTCCTGCAGGGGTCACACTGTTCCTGTCTGTGACTTTCACAGTAGATCCCCTGTTAACACTGTTGATGACTAATTCTAATCCACATAATGGATTTATGTCAGGCGTGATCAATTAAATGTCAGTGCAGCTGCTACAGTAACAATTTTGCCAAAGCTACAGTATGTGAATTTGTTCCAGCTGTAAGTGATAAGTTTCTTTTTTCTTTTACCTTTTTTTTTAAACAGACTACAATACGGAGTTCACAATTTTGCTTTAGCCTATTTCTGCGAGACTGGTGATGTAAAGCAACTAGAGACTTGTCCTGTCTGGCATTTGTACAAATCCTATTCTCAGACAAGCTGGGTGAAGGCTGTCTATTGGGTTTGGTTATAGTGGCCTGGTTAATGTCAGGTGTATGACAAGCTGCTGGTCCTGAAACAGGCTGCCTGAAGCATTATCTGTCTAGAAAGGTGACTCTCACTCACAACTTGATTTGTTTCCAAAAATATCACATTTTAAATATGAATTCCTTAGTTAGTCAAATGTGATAAAGCATTGTCAAACATTCCCTAATCTCACACTATTTACCAGAATTCTCCCAAAGGGATGAGAAAAACACAAATTACACTAACCATATTATGACAGCATTGTACAGTACAATTCGAGTAATATTGAATAGCTTGCCTGGTTGGTGTTGCGTCAACAACAACAAAAATAGTTTTATACCAATGTGATTCTTCCATCTACACTTGAATCGCCCCTGACAAAACTGAATAAATCAGAGTGCTTTTAATTTAGTATTATTATTAGATTTTCTGCTGCATACAGTAGTTATGTTTAACGTCTGTGTGAAGTCAGGCAATAGTTATCACTTGCCTGTACAGCAAACCATGTGATACAAGAGCAACAAAGTGGAAAGGAAAGTCCTTGAAGTGACCTCAGCTAGACTCTTTTAGGGCAATCCTCAATGTGCCACCTCCAGGCTTGGTACAGTTTTGTTTTTGCCTCATTAAATATTATGCTCTGCAACAGGCCAAAGCAAACGCACAGCACAGGATGTCAGTATTAACAAGGAAAGAGACTGGTTAGTGTTAATATTTAACAATACAGTGTTCGGTAGCCCTTTAGCGATTCCCTATGAATAATAAATACAGGTGGGGATATGCAAGACCCAGTCACACTCCAGGTGACACTTTTTCTGTCAAGCAGTTGTTTTCTTCTATTAACAACTTTTTCTTCTAAATGTTTTTGTATCTGTTGCTATACACAGAATACCTTTTCCTGATCAAAAAACAGTACACAAAATAATGTGCAATATGTCTTTTTTTTGTCCAGCCATGTCCCAATTTTTAATTCATGGCTCTCCAATCCTAATCCTATATCTGTTGGTTTTCATTCCAGTTGGACTCCAGGTGGCCTATTCAAATATCTAACTTTGAATCTGACTGACAAGACCTTTTTCTGCTCATGAAGAAAGTGCTTAAAAGTTACCTCCAAATATTTGCAATTAAAAATACACAATAAAACAGTTTTGTTCCAGGAAAGTGGAAAGGAATGAAATATATATTTTATTTAAAAAATGATTGTTCATGCTTTTCATATTCTCTACAGGAAAACTGTATATAAAGGATGACTTGTATCGGATCAATTTTAATTCCTATGACTACCAGTAGGTATAACATCTGTGTCTTTATTAGAGTGGAGGGGATCACTGTATTCTGCAATACAACTAGATAATCATCACTCCTATAGGTTCTCAAAAAATGCCAGAGGAAGATATTCTGTATTCTGGAGAATTCATGTGTCTTGGTAAGATGCTTCATGATTTTCTCAGACATTTTTGTTCTTGATTTTACTAACATATCCTGGATAATTCAATTCCAGTTTTTCAGATAGATATAATGCACAGAGTCTAAGCAAACTCATATATGTGGAATAAGTGACTGAATATTTTTCTTTAAATATGGTACCATTTAAAGTAGTAATTGAAGATCCATTAATGCCAGCAAAAATAAAAAGTTAACATTCAGGTAAGATATTTCTTTAATCCATTTTATATAGAGAAAAATGGAAAACATATTTTTTTCCCTCTCTAGCTGTAAAATTGCTATTAAATAGCTGAAGAGTTTGTAAAAGTAATGTTTCAAGCAAGGAGGAGGCAAAATAAGTGCAGAAAACTAATATAATTTTTCGCTTACTGATAATTTTGGTTTTTAAAATAGCCTGTAGTGTGACAGAAAAACGGACTGGAGCAAAATTATATCAAGCCAGTCCTGTGAAATGTCTTCTCTTTCCAGAACTTTCTCAAACTGTCAATAATGGCTTAAAAAAGCTTCAGGACCACTCAAGTATCTAGATTATAATATGTGCTTTCCCCTTAATATTATCTACAAGACACACTTCATAACAGTCCAGCCTCTGTTTTAACATCAAACTGCACATTAGAGACCTATATTTTTTTTTAATTCTACATACTATGATTTTGCCTTTCTTTTTTTTTTTTACAAATTTTAGAATTATTTTCCAAAAGTTGCAGTTTTTATATCTGTGCTGCAGAACTGCCCCCATTTTAATTGGGTTATCTGGAAGGCCAAAAAAAAAACATCTCACCAGTTGTTAAAGCATGAAACTTTCCACAAAGTTCTTAGTGACATATACAGTAGCGTTGCCATTTAATGTGATGGAAGGGGAAGGCTGTCAAAAATGGAATGTGTCTCCTTTGACAGGGCAGACATAAAAAAAGAGAAGGAAACACTGTATAAGGGAATGCAGTAAATGGAATATGTCAAATGGGTACTGTCTGAATTTGCCGATGAGTCATGGCCATTATAAAAGAAAAGCACAAGTCGGAAACAGCACACATGGTTCCTAGCAAACTGTCATAGTCATGATCAGCATGCCCCTTGGAATAGGGATTAACTGTTCCTTCATGCTTAGGCTGTTCTTACAGTAAAACTAGTACAGCAAGCAATCTGAGACTCCGAGATGCAGTCTTATAATCATGTAGAATTTAAATCTGTTTCATGGATAGTCAATGCATTGCCATCCTGCTAAGAACAGTTGTCTATTTTTTCCCCACCTTGTTTCGGAAACAACACAAAAGATGTTTGTCTTATCTGTTACAAGGACACAGTAATTTACTGTACTTTGCAGCATTTGTAAAGTCTTCCCTTAAGTCAGAGCTAATTAGCAAACATTGAACACCATGACAGGAAAACAAATCTAAATCAATCAAGATCTGGAATATTTTTTTTATGTGTAATGAAATGGTTTAAATTTCAGACACTTTTTACGGCACAGACTATTAGAGCAACCAACAAAGACAACTAGAAATGTATTTGTTTATTGTTTTGATTGGAAATGATAATTAATAACACGTACAACTCACTGGATTTTGCTCATCTGCTAATGACCATTCTGTAGTCTAGGACAACATTGGCAACATTCTCAGGAATCAACTGCTGTTAGCTGTGTTTAAAGCTAAAGCAAGGTCACCAACACAAATAAAATTGAACAATTAGTCTCCTATCATATAACAAATATTGCAACATGGCTACAAACATTGGCAACATTATTTGGTCTTAGGTTATATTTTCATTATGAAAGGCTATGAAGATGGCAAGACAGGGGTCTGAAAATAACTGATACTTTCAAGCCTCACAATCGACTCGTTACCAAATATATGCAGTATGTTAACTACACTAAGATAGTAAATACTTCATGTATCATGTTTTTCTCATACAGCTTAGCATTTAATTTCTCAGTAAGAAAATAATTTCTGCAGCTTTTGGATTACTATTGCTAATTCTAAAGATTTAAAAAGCTAATGCACACTACACATTCTTTTACATATTTCTGATTTTAGTTGTTAATGCTTTAAAATGCTTTATGTAGTTCATTAAAGAAGTACTGACCCCAGAGACTACATTTTAACAATTTTTATGGTCATAAATGACATTACTTATGGGGCTCTATTGACCAATAAGCATGACTTGCATATCACGATTAAAATATACAGTAATTGCATAGCTATCAAAGGGCTTCAGTCTGACATTTAGAAAATTAATCATTCATCATATACTGTTAAGAGCCTGAGCTGGGACAGAGACAAACGTCATAAAGGTCATTTACCAACATTATTGCTACACACTGTAAACTATACAAAAGTGTCTTTCTGTATTCTAATGGTGGGTTACTAACCTTTTCTTGTTTAGACGTTCTTTATCTTTAGGAAGTAAACGTATGACTGAAAATGTCACAAATGTTCTGCAGTAAGTAAATAAGTAAAGTAAACATGACTAAATATCCAAGGGCTGTGAATACATGCACTTAACCTCCCATGAGTACACATGAACAAGATCCAACAAATCCATCAAGAGAACATAACTCCTTAAAGTTTGTACAAACTAGACGAACCGAAAAGTAAACAGTTAAGCAAATACCAGACTTGAGAATTTGATATCCTTAAATGAGGCCAACCCTCCAAAAATAATGTTATATACAGTGCCTTGCAAAAGTATTCGTCCCCCTTGGACTTTTTACCATTTTATTGTGCTACAGCATGGACATTAACTGTTTTGGCTTTAAGCCACTCCAGTGTGGCTTTTGTTGTATGTTTCGGGTCATTGTCTGTTGGAAGATGAATCGTCTTCAAAGTCCCAGTGCTCTTGCGGATTGCAGCATGTTTTCCTCTGGGATTTTTCTAGACAAACAGTAGCTCCATCCATTTTTCCTTCCCTGTCGCAGACAAGCATCCCCAAAGCATGATGCTGCCACCACCGTGCTTCACTGTAGGGATGGTGTTCCCAGTGCGATGTGCTGTTAGGTTTGCGCCAGACAAAGTTCAATTTTGGTCTCGTCAGACCATAGAACCTTCCTCCAAATTACTGAGTCTCTCACATGCCTTTGGGCAAACTCCAGCCGAGATGCGATACGAGATTTTTTTTCCTCCCCAACAAAGGCTTTCTTCTTGTCACCCTTCCAATCAATTTTTTATGATTTATGAAGTGTGTGCTATTGTTGTCTCATGCAGTTTCTCTCATCTCGGTCATGGAGGACTGAAACCGTAACCCTCTTGGTGGCCTCCCTTACTACAGCTCTTCCTGCCTGACACTCAGTTTTGGAGGACGAACAGTTCTGGGCAGATTCACAGTTGTTCTATGTTTTCCTCACCTTTTTATTGGTGGACTCCACTGTGCTTCAAGGGATATTCAATGCTTAGGACATTTTCTTACATCCTTGCCCTCACTGGTATTTTTCCCCAAGAACTTTGTCGCGGCTCTGCTTGGAATATTCCTTGGTCTTCATGGTTTAGTGTTTCCTTGGAAATGCACTAAGTAGGAAAGCTCCCAGACACAGGTGTATTTACTCTGAAATCACGTGAAACACCTCAACTGCATACAGATGGCCTACAGTCAAGTAATTATGTGACTTGGAGAAGAGAGTTGTTGGTTAGTTCAGAGGTGATTTAGGTGTGTCAAAGCAAGGGGGTGAATACTTATGCATTCAATTATTTTCTGTTTTTTATTTATTTAGTCAAATGTAAAAATAAGGGGGGGTGAATACTTTTGCAAAGCACCGTAACACCGTGGAGGACTTTGAATGCTCTCAAATTGCAGGATTTGTAGAAACAATAGCCCTACCTTTCAAATAAGGTATACATATAACTCACTGCAGACTGAATCAAGGAAATAAAAGATCAGATGTAACAAGCAGACTGGATAAATGCACATTTAGAAATTCAAACAGGTTTTTATCTGCTACTCAAAAATAATTAAAAGCTTAATTTTTTAAAGACTCCTCTGTTGCTGCACTTATTGTACACAAGGGCTACTGTGAAATATTTGATAGTGCTGTGTTACTTCCCCCCGACAACATGTGGAAATTCTCTGAGCTCTGTGCCGAGTCCATTGCGAAGATGGCTGTAGTAAATTACTGTAACTTATTCACAGGCAGATCAGATTTCCTCAGTGATTTGGAACACATTCTCCCTGATAAGAAATAAAGAATGCAACACTGTCACTCTGCCTTTGTTAAAATTATCCCCATAGAAAGGTGCACCTGACCAATGAAAAAGAATAATGTCATGATGGTGAGTGCCACCATTACTGTAAATATGTTAAAGGTTTAGCAACTCCTGCAGACAATTAGTAAGCAGTTCTCTGTTTTTATTCTGTCATCTATAACTCAGAGGTAGACAAGTCCCATCTGAAGTACTGCATAATCCGTAAAAAAAAACACATCAAAATAAGTTTTTCAAGCTTTGATTAAACCCATGTGACAGATACTGTATATTATTTCAGTAATTTCTCTGCATGCTCTTATGTTACCTGACAAAATACTTTTACAGGTGGTTAGGAGTGTTAAATTGCATATTACCTCTCTAAAGCTCCCAATTAAAATAAAAAAAATACTTCATACAGATAATTATTTTCATTTTTATTCCTTATTTAAAAAAGGAAACTATTGTGTTCGATCTGAGATACTGATCTCTGCAGTACGCTTTGTCATAGCACTTTTAATGCTATACTAACAGGGAATAACAGATATTCAATCCAAATCGACCTTTTTTAATATGTAATCCATCCATCACCACTGTCTAACAGTTCTTCTTTCAATTCAGGCTTAGCCTGTTCCAGAAAGCAACAGGCTCAAGGTGAGTTAACTCACCAGTACATGTTTGGACTGTGTGAGGAAACGAGAGCACACAAAAAACATGGAGAACATACAAAGTCAACACAGACAGCACCCCAGGTCTGGAATTGAACCCAGGAACCCAGCACTGCCAGGCATAAATGCCAAGAATGAGCTAGAGTACCATGCCACCCATATGCAATATAGATAAAAATATTAAGCTAACAATATGTTCCATAGTATCTACACAGTAATCCAGCAGGACGTGTGCAGAGGCACTTGACAAGATTATTCATTGTCATCATTGTTTGTTCTTTCATTAGAACTGCTGTCACAGAACAGAAACATCTATATTCATGCAGTCTTGGAAGAAACCAGGCCTGTACGCATTTTACGATCAGCGAGAGAATTACTTGTGCCGAGGGGTTTTCCTTGAGATTGAACTCAGGCCTTTGTCTTGGGCCACTGCTTTATCTTCTCTCCCAATGATTAATCGAATTGTCTCAACAGTTACTGCAGTAGCCGGATCCCTTCCCTCTGTATGACTTTTTGTCTTCCTCTAAATTATTTTTCCCTCGCACCGTTACCTCTATAGGGGTTAGACAGCTAGACAGGCTAATCCTGACTGAGCTGTAGTTTGATGCACCAGCTGAAGGATTCTAAACATACAGTACAACCTAAATGTCCTGTTCCTTTTCAGAAAGGTGGGTCTAACTGCTAACAAAACATTTCTCTTAGGAGGTTGTGTGGAGACCGAGACCCCTAAATGGCATTTGGTCTCATTCATATGCAGAACTTCTTCTAATGAAAA
This sequence comes from Lepisosteus oculatus, assembly GCF_040954835.1. NCBI lineage: Eukaryota > Metazoa > Chordata > Actinopteri > Semionotiformes > Lepisosteidae > Lepisosteus > Lepisosteus oculatus. The sequence goes on along the minus strand of NC_090701.1, from coordinate 6,070,892 downwards.
GTCGTACGGATAAAATGTTGCATTTTGTATTTGGTGTATTATGTTTTTGTACATTTATTTTTTGCAAATTAATACAAATAAATGATCCAAAGCAATGAGACATGGAGCAATATACATAGAATTTTCCTTCTTTAATCCAAAAATTCAATACCTATTGTTTACAAACAGGCTAGAGGTGGGTTTTTTATTTCCTTTTTACATGCAAATTTCTCAAAGAGTTTATGCTTAATTACAAGATCAAAGGACCTTTTAACAGTGAATTGAAACTGATTGTTTGTTCATTCCCATTGTACTTGTCATCTTGTAGAGCAACCAGGTATTTAAAACAAATTACCAAACATTTGTATTCTACTCTATTTGTAGTATAATGTATATTGCAAACTAATTTGAAAGATGTTTGGCATTCAGCAAACCACGGAAAAGACAGGTATTAGAGTTTACTAGCACTACGTTTTCTTTGTTTTAAGCTAAACAAAAGGAATTTTATCATGATTGAAATGACCCAGGCAGCAAACCATTTGACATCTCTGAATTGGTAACAAGCACTTGATTTTTTTAAAACATTTTTTGAACCAATGCTAAATTTATACAGTGTTTTTTATTTGATAGATATATGATCTATCCACCGTTTTTACTGTTTTTAAAAAAAACAACTGTTAAGCATCTATAAGAGAATTAGTAGCTCCTATCTGATTTTGTCCCTTTAAAAACTCACCACTGCTGCAACATCATAAAATACGTCTCTGGCATTCAAGGAGAAACAAAGTCCTTAAATACAAGGTTTATCCAACCTTGTGCTCTCTGGAGTACATACAGTATGGTTACCATCCACAGAGTGCCCCTGGGTTAACTTAATTCATTTCGATGCAGCAGCTATCAAAATAACTTTTTACCACAAATAGAACAATTCCAGTCTTTTTAATTGTCTGAATAAGACGCATTGGACAGGAGGCAATAAACCAAGATACAGACAATATTTTGCTTCTGAACCTTAACATGTTGCAGTGGGGCTGGGGATTTCTGATGCAGCCTGACAGCTCTTGAGTCCCGGGTTTGATTCCGGCCCAAGCAGATTCTTCTCAACTCCCAAAGACAAGCAGGTTGGTTTTATTGGCATCTCTAAATTTTGTTGTGCAAAATTAGCATCACATTCAGGGTGCAGCCTTGCTTTGAGCCCTGTGCTTCCTGTGTAGATCTCACATTACCACAACCCTCATCTAGAACGAGTGTTTTTTCGATAGTTAACGGATTAAAACGCATATGAATGATAGGCATTAGTGATTGTAAGTGAAAATAAAAATCATTTTTTTTTTGCCGTTTGTCTGTGTGGGGGGTTCTACATCTTAATCAAAATTCTGCTATATTAATCTCAAATGCCCTTTAAACATTTTGTTTCTTCTACTATGCGTTTATCACAGTAAACAGCTCAAAAGATTGTATCCATTGAAACAAACTGCCGGTTTCATAGAGAGAAATATCTCCCCTTAGAGCAAAATTACAGAGATAAAACGGAATAGAATTACCTAATCAAAATATACCATGCATAATCTAAAGTAAATTAATTCACCACACATTAATGAGCAACGAGCTAGATAGGTCGAATGACCTACTAGTTTATAACCTGTTCTTACGAACACACGCAGAAATACTACAAAGCGTTTAATTTATATATGACTTGAGTTTATCGATATTTAACTTGCATATTTCAGCTGCCTAATAACATTCTTATCCACTTAAAAAAAACGACCCGAAAAATATTCCAGCATTTGCTCTCCACCAACAAAAAGCACTTTCTCCAAGATAAACTGAACTTAATCGCTCAGTGTGGCTATAGCGCCATCTGGGGGGTTTTCTTGTGACAAAATATACCGCATTCTAAACACGAAGTAAAAATAAAGATTAAGGGGGGTAACAGGAAAAAAAAAAACATTCACACCCTGCCTTTCGTAAAGACGTTTTAGAATGACTCTGATACACAATGAACAACTAGTAATAAAACGCATTATTCCCAATGCTAATGTATGAATCGATTTACCAACTAGTGAATTGTTTTTTACGCGTTGCAAATAGGCGACTGGTTTCACCTAAAGTTTTAAACCCTTTTTAAGTGTGGTCATATTGCGTCTAATTAACCTATGTTGACAATTTTCTGGCTTCTCAAAAACTAAAAAAAGAGTCACTATTGCTACCTTCGGTCTTTCTTTTTGATAAAACTTTAGAAGAAATGGGGTTAATGGTGAAATCCAGTCAGACTCACACCTCCTCTCCGTTTCATATCTGAACACTCTTAACAAATCTTTTCTCCTTTTCGTTTAATTAGCTTTATTCAACTTTTTCCCCAAGTTGAGATGACAGGTTCTTTCTTTCCCTTATCTCGGCGCCCTCCCATAGTTTAACAGCTAGAAATGCTTTATAACTATTGCTTGCAACCTTTATCATGTAAACTTTTGCCTAAAACCTGCTAAAATCAATTCCGGGCAAGCCAGTTACTGTTCGAACGACATTTGGCGCTTTGTTTCCTGCGGGAGGTAATATTTCCCTTTTCTCTGTGAATCTGAAGACGTACAGTACTCACAGCAGCTCCCCTGAGTCGTGCGGTCGATGCCCCTTTAATCTGGTTGTGCTCGGGCGCTCTGCTTTCTTTCTCTGCCCGTGGCACAGGTGGGTTTATAGACCGAAACTGTATTTCAAGTGCCCCAATCACAACCTCACACAGGGCCATGATGTATTAAGCTCACGTGTTTTTCATCGCATGAAGGGACATTTAAACAGCAGGCGTGAAACGAAGAGCTGGAACTTGGCTCAATTCATAAATATTCTGTGAATTTCCAGTGAAAATGTAGTGTAGAAATGAGGAAAAACAGGAGGAAAATAAATAAATGCAGGTGAAACAAGAAGGGTTGTGTACCCCGGCTATTTTAATCATTTTCCTGCTTAACGTTTAGAACAAAAGTACATAGCAAAACTTTATTCTTCATGCAACTTTTCTAACAGCATAACGTCTTTATCAAAAACAAAATATAAAAACAAACCCGAGCCTACAAGAATAACGATTAAACTTTAACTTGATTGAAACATTGACTGTAACACAAGATTGACATAATTGCTCTACGATGACAAATATTGTATCAGGCATACGAAAAGTACCAGCCCTACTGTATAAGCCTTGAGTCAGAGCCCCCGTGACTCAGCAGTATTGCAGACAATTGTTCCAGTTATCACATTTCACTCCCCAATTACAATTTACATGTCAGAAATAATTACGAACAACCAATACGCGAATAAAGGCCCCTTTAAATTCATAGGTCTCTAAGATGAAGTCCATCATATTTTTACATTTTAATCTTCATACAACTGGATGGTGCTGGTCTTTCGAGACCTTCATATTTTATTCAGTATATACCATGTGAAGAGGAGCAATCCTCTGATTTCCCTGCTTAAAAAACATCAGAGGAGTTATTGTCACAGATGGAGCTGAAATCACAGGTGGCACATTTTCACAGCACCAGCGCCTAGGCTGAGAATGTCACCATTACCTCAATTCCCCTTTAAACCTCAGTTGCCATATTCAGTCCTGAAAATGAATATTAATAATTGTACTTTCTTCAGACAAAGAGCTTTGCATTTTTATCCAAGGCAGATTAGTTGAATCCATCTGTTCAGTTTCTGTGCTGAGTTTAGAATTGTGTTTTCTTGGAAAAATTGCTCACACATACAGTACTGTATAATCCCTTTATCTTCCCCATAGCCTATTCAGATAGAGATCCTACAAGAAAACAGTGTCTCTCGGCTGGTTTGAGTTGGAAAAGGTGTTTAATACTTACAAAGTGTTACGTGTCACGTTAATTACAGTGCTAATAAAATGTTTTTTTTTAATAATTATCTAGTGTCTTGAGTGAAAATCATCTCAGTGTCTTGTGCCTCTTCTATTGCTGGATCCTAAAAAAAAAAACAATTTAAAATCAGACACTTCAAAGTAATTCCAACTAATTCGGGATGTAATGTGGAAAAATTCAGTTCCCAGGGGAGGCATGATAATTGCAGCTTGACATCTTTTCAATGACCGGTTTGGAGAGCTGACATTCATAACAGCTGGATGTAATGGAGGTCATCGTGATGTCTTACATCTAGAAAATGTGAGAGCATTACACATATTTCTATCAATGTGTGTGGCATAAGAATGAATGCATTAGAGTGGAAAACTAGGGGCCAGCCCAAGGATGAAAGTGTGTCATTTCTTTAACCTATTAATAAGTTAAATTTATGAATTTAGATTATTATTTTTTTTAATTTAGAACAGCAGCCCCAGCTCACGATTTATATCCTAATACAGTTCTCGGAATGCCATGGAACATCAAAGGTGATTCCACCCACCCTCTCTTTTCCCGGTTCATCGTGCTCCCATCAGGAAGACTGTATAGGGTACCAATTCAAACAAAAATCTCTATAAGAAGTCCTTTCTCCCCTCTACAATAAAAGCCATTTGTAAATCAGGTGTCTCAAAACCAATTCCTGAAGATCACAGATTCTCCTAGTTTTTTTTCCATATAATTGACTACTCAGGTTTGAACAAAAGTCATAAGAGACTAGACCCTATAGGAACACAGTCTTAGACCTCTGCTGTAAACTTTTGATGTTCTTTGAACGAGTTAGTTCTTTGCCAGTGAACTAAAGATTTTTCCTTGACTCCTAGTGATCCTAGCAGCACCATGGCTGAAGAAGAATAAAACATCACTGACCTCTTGTTCTGTTCGGTCTTGGCTGGTCTCTTTCAAGAGTTTCACTGTGCGCATTTTTCCTGTGTCTCTGTGCAAGTGGCATGTATGACACATTTTTCTCTAGAGGTGATAGAAAAAATATTTGAAATCACCTGTGTGTTGTTGCATTAGGACTATTACTCCACGAGGCATTCTAAAATAAGAGGAACTGTATGTGGAACAGACTTCATTATCACCAAAGAGCAGAACATTGCACTACATACACACAAGAGCCTTTGGAGTCAACGAGATACCTCCTTAGAGTAAACTATTTTACTTCAGCTGTGGTGAAAAATAATGCCTACCTTGTGACTGGGGAAGTGTTTTCCTTTCTTTATTCGTGTTTCTCGGTCTGGCTCCATAATTTTCCCAATCCTCCTTGTCAGGTATCGATACACTTTCTCTCCATGCCTTTTCTAGACAAACAGAAAAGCAAACAGTGGAGACCGGGTTCACTCAACATCATTGCTAGAGAAGTTACTATTAATAAAATATATTCCAGGAACTTTCAGAGTTAAAGGAACTTATTGCTTTTAATTTCCATGAATCCACTGTTTAAAATCCATTGTATTCCTGGTGTGAGTTGTAACCTGGAGCCTATTCAGGAAGCGGACAGGACACAATGGCCTGGAATGGATGCCAGTTTATCGCAGGGCACGTGCACAATTTAAAGACGTTTTAAGTGAACGAAATAGCTTGCTTTTCGAAGCTAGGAGCAAACCAGAGTATCAGGAAAAACAAAATGCACAAACTGAGGGTGACCATGCAAACAGGAGGCATCTCAGACCAGATTGTAACTAAGGTCCAGGAGCTATGAGGCAGTGGCACCAACCATTACTCCATTTCTAGCATGAACAGCAAGACAACTAAATTATGTTGCGCACCAGAGTTATGCTACATCTCTATTTATACAGTTTCATAAAATATTTTATACATCACATCTATACTCAATTTCTTTAAAGGACCTGGTACATTACATCTATAATGTCAGACTTCCCTCAACCCTGTCCCTCTAAGTTCCCTAGCATTATGCAATATCTCCAGAAATGTAAATTGCAAATAAATGCTTTTTGGGGAATGATAATAGCTCTAAATACCCAGAAAGTTAAAACAATACTTTAATTGCAATGAAGAACAGACTATGAAATTGTCTTACGTCTGTGAACCTCATGTGCAGTATATGATGATAAAATCATTAACAAGAAGCGAGTTGCCAACCATGTATATAGAGTATTATATATAGCTTGGAAATAAAGTCTTATTTGACTGTTACCTACAGTTGTGATTGAGAATATTAAAAATACTTTGAGTAAACTACATTCAATTTTCTGTTGTATTTATTTTTCACAGCAATCAATTGCTTATAATGACTCTTTCTTCCTTATCATTATTCCATTGACAATGTACAGATGTCTTCTGCAAATACACAGAGTCACTTTTCCTTTGCCGTTTATGATATTTAAGCAATTTGTAAAGTAGCATTGGTTAAAACATAGGTTTCTTACAAAACACACATCTAAGTTTGAATTCTTCTCCACTCCTATTCACAAATGACCCCATATCGCAGCCCTACCAACTGCTCAAACTGGCCTGTTCAAATTCCACAATCTTCAAAAAACTGAGGAAGATCTTGAACAGGTGGGCTTGAGTGAGCTGATCAGATATTATACGCAACGCTGAGAAACAGGGGTGAATACAATACATTAACTACTTGAATTGGTGGCATTAGTATCATTAGTGTGTACCTTTTCTCCTCCTGGCAAAACATTCTGAACCAGTACCTTTTGCCTTTATGCATGTTCCCGAAATAAGATGTTACTGCTCCACACAGCCAAGATTTCTTGGTACAACATTATTAGATTCCTATACTATACAATGTTTTTCATATTTTTGAGAACGAGTGATCCCCTATTGTAAAATTAAGCTGATGGCTGTTGAAAGAAATCTCAACTTGACTGCAACACGGAACAAAAAGTTGTCGCGTTTTTTCATGCCTGCACCCTAACATTTGCGGACATCAGAAAGCTCCTTTGAAGTACACTAAGGATCTCTTACAAATGCTTATTTTAACAGTTTTGCAGAAAAACACCTTTGTTCCTGACCTTTACATTTGCCTGGAGTAGACGTCACCATAACTTCAGCATTACACTCCTTCATGGCATCTGGATGGCTATATTCATAGGCAAGCTTGGCCTCTTTTCCAGAATTCCTCTTTTCTTTGACTTTTGGACTCTGAAAAACTGAATTGTTTTCCGACACTCTTTTAGAAAGAATCCTCTTCCTTGCCGCCATTGACGTCCTAGACTCCTGATTTTGTTTGAGGGGTTCTGATGGGCCTTTAACCTCCAGTGTTTCATGGTCCAAGTCCTCATTGGCATAGTGGCCCACAGCTTCAGGCCCTCTCACTTTCATAACCTGCGTTGAGCTGTATCTACAGGCTGCACAGGTTTGTTTAAGGTCAGCAGTTTGTTGGGTTAATTTGTGCCTTTTGTGTCCACATAGAGCTTTTGAATCAGAACTACCATGTGCGTTCTGTTTTGACAAACAGTGGGTGCACCTTTTTGCTCCCTCATCATTTGGATTAAGAGCATTCCTGTTAATGAGGTGATTACAAAACCCTTCATTTTCAGGGGTTCCCTTCACCTCCAACAATCGACTGTGCCTTTTTTTCACTCTCTTTTGCATAGAGGTATCCATGGGGTCACAGGGGCCTTCACATGTTAGCTTTGCCTTTTTTCCCATCCTTATCGCATCTTTGGAGGTACTGAAAATGCTCAGGTGGTCCTGAACACTCTGGGGTAATTTGCTGAAATAATACACATTGCCAAAGTCTGCTAACCAGCTTGCGGAAGGAACGTATGGAGGCAGAGTCTCCACAGGCCACCCCTCCTCATTTTCATTTTTATCCTTTCCTGTGGTGTGATCCTGGCTGTTTGCCACAGAACCCGTCTCCATTTGCTCGACGTGACTATCTGGGGCTCGCTCATTGAAGGGCTCCTCAGTTGCCTTTTCAGGGTGCGTCTTACCCTGCTGAGCCAGCCACTCTTCAGGTGAGACATGAGGGTCCAGCTTTGTGACTGACTTTCCTGACAACTCAGCTTTCTTCAAATCTTCTACATGCAGGACTTCACACTGTTGCTTGGGGTTATCTGCGGGAACATGCTCAACAGGTTTTGCACCGCCATCTTCCTCATGTAGATGTCTTGGTGCACCTTTATCATTCTGGACCATTCTTGGGTCCTGCTCAGTAACTGGTGCTGACCCTTTCTTGTTTGGTCTTGTTCTGTGTTCCTTGTGAACAGCAGGTTTCTTCTCATCTCTGACAGATGCGACAGCATTGGGTGGAGAAGCTCCCAGGAGTAGTACGTCTGGGAAGGCAGGCACACATTGCTCCTGGAGCTCCTCTGGGCGCACTGCATTCTGTAAGACATTAGTCTCGTTAATGGTGGAGCTGTAAAGTGGCATTACACCTTCTGTGGAGCTTACAGACCACACATCGCACTGAACCAGATTCCCTGAAGTGCTTGGGGAGGATTCAGCTGTTGTCTCCCGTGACCTGAAAATTTTAAGAGTGGACGGCATGTCTCTGCATTCTATCCTGACCTCCTCTTTCTGGAAAACAAAGCTCTTGGGACTGGTAACCCTTGATGTCAGAGAGCCTGCTTCCTCCCCTGGGACGTCCTGTTTCTCAGAACGCGAGCAGACGATGGAGTTTGAGAAGGAACCAACATGTCTCGCTTCCCTTACAGAGTCTGATCTCCCAGCTTGGGCACCTCCCACACAAGTACCAATAACTCCTGAATGCTGCGAGTCATTCATCAGCACAGCTGGATCGGTCTGCACCTCCGAGCTGGTGGTCTCCTTTGAAGTGGTGTTCTGTTGATACCGAAATCTCCTGGCATGATAGGCCATGGTGGGTGGGAAGTGGGGATTTAAGAGTCTTCTGTAATCCGCAGGATGCAGCTGAGCCTGAGGGACAATATAGCCAGGAATTTCCATGTAGGGGTTTGGAGGTAAAGGTGGGAAACCCAAGCCATAACCTTTAAAACAGATCAGAAAAAAGTATCAATATTTTAATTACACTCTGTGCCACTCCAGATGTACAGTATGTATTGGTGCCCAGTGATACACCAGAACCTTCTGAGATGGATGAGTGATTGTATCAGTTAAAGGCACTGAGAAATTGTACATCGAAAGGTGCTACATAAATACAAAGATCTGAAATGTGGTTGTAGCTTCAGAAGCATCTATTGCATTATCTTACCGTATTTAAAATAACAAAAACAAATGATTCATTTTATGATTACCCTCCACATAACGAAAGGCTCTACTGCAAGCGAGTTCTGATTTACAATGGCAATCACCCGGCCTACCCATTTACACAGCTGGGCTATTTAGTGGAGCAAGGTACTTAATTCGGATCACTTCACCATCTGTCCCCCCAGCTGCGATTTGAATGCATAAGCTTCCAGATGTTGCTACTCCTACTCCACATTTCTACCCATGAACATTCGACCACCCATATGTTTCCGTGTATGAAAACGCCCTGTAATCACCTACCTAGACCAGGGAACCCACCGTAGGCATGGTATGGCATAGGCATGTGCCAATGGTATGGAAAATAAGGTGGGGATGGCTGCACATAGAAAAAGGGTCTGGTCTGTTCTTCTGGGTGCTGCCCATTCCCCACAGGATGTGGTGCTGCAGCCATGTCTAAAACCAAAACATGTGACAGTCGCGTTACGGTACAAGACACCATCCATCTTCCGTCCTGATCCCTTTTACCAGCTTGCCAAATTTGTTTCCTTTACGAATAAGATTCCGACAGGGCAGGACAGTTGCAGCAGGACAGGCCTGAATACCTCACGTACGTAGCTGCGCTCATGATGTCACTGCGAAAGAATGTGCTCACCTTTAATGTACTTAACTGCGATTCAGGTGCGTAAACCTGCATATCTTGGCCAGGGCACAAATACAATGTTTGGGACAGGCTATCTGGCTGAAAAAGCTTTGTGCTGTTATGGGTGGGAGATTACTACATTACTACAAAATGTTTTCAAAAGAAATCATGATCCCCAAATTATTCAAAGATCCAGGGTTGGAAAGCATTACACCTCTGTTAGTAACATGTAAGTTTTAATTATTTTTAACTGCTGTATAAGAATCACCTTGACATGATATGCAGTTAATGTGTCTTTTAAAAATCATCCATTGACTTCTAAAACAGCCACTTTGACTCTGCCATTTTATCCTTGTGAAATCCTTAACTTGTTAATCAGGAAGCATAAAACTGTAATTGACTGTAAGGACCTGGGTTAAGATACACCTACACCTTTTTAAGAATATAATACAAAGGCTTGTCTTCTAAACAACTACTTTATTATAAAATGTGTACTTTCCTCAAAAAAGTTGTATAAAAATGGCAAATGCTATATCTAATAGCTTAGCTTTATATTATCAAGCAATCGGACAGGGTCTCATGTTGAATAAATAAACAAGCACATATATACTCTGTGTGCTGATGCAAACTACTGTGATGGGTAATACATTCAACTATGGTAAAGCAAAATAATTTACCCTTTTCTTGGATACTTTAAAATCCCATTCCCTTTGTACAACAAGCTAATTATTTGAATGACACAGAACATTTTATACATTTTTAAACAGGAAAATTAAAAACAAAGGCTGAGAAAAACAGAATTGCATGATAGCAGATGTGCAGAAAAGGGGATCGCAAACTCTGTACTGGTTGTATAAATATATTCAACAACAAATGATCACACATTGGACAGAAAATGGTACAATGCAACTTAAAGACCAAAAAAAATGAACAAATAATCATACATACTTGCAGGAAGAAATTCTGGCAAAATGCTTGCACAAACTTACAGCTGACCTTATGTAGACAATTATGGAAGGTGGGGTAAAATTAGCATTGACAAGTGAGAAAAGAATGTGATTGGTTGATTCTGATTGGACTAACCTGGCTGCTTACCTTTCACGGTGGCAAGGGAGAAGCTGACCACTTGCAATCACCCTAGTGCTTGGATCTGACTGATTTTTATCAGATTTATTTTAAGCTCTACCTGTAAGTGTTAAAATCACTTTTTTTCTTTTGATATAAATTAAACAAACTCAAAAATATATAAACCAGTGTAAAGTTAATTAAATCCTCATTGAATAAGATACGAGATGAGCTCCTTCCACTGGCTGGTGAAAATAAACTGGATTTCTTTGTAGTCTGTTAAAAATTATTTAACGTTTATGCTGGATTTAAAATAGAAGGACATATATTTTGGGTTTCGATAAACTTGTTCTTTTTGCTTTCCTTAGTAAATACGGAGATTAAATGAACTGAAAGCTAATTAATTTTAAATGCAAAGCAGAAGTTGTTGCATACAATGAGGAGTAACTTTTCTGGTGCTCCTCTTCTCAACAAGAATTTTCATTAGCATTTTCAAAATTAATCTGTCCCATTTCATTTAGCATATTTAAACTTTTTTAGTTCATAAAACTTAATATGTTTAGGATAGAAACAAATCTTATACAAAAGGTCAAAGAACACAAGAGTATGACTGGAATAACAACCAGGAGACTCAATGTTTCCACTGAGTGAGAGGATGAGCTGGGGAAATTGATTTTGATAAATTAGTTCTTTGTTAAGATCAAGTCTTGTCCAGAAATTGTGACATAAAATAAAACCTTAATTTATTTTAGAACTGTTTAAAGACATCAAATACCAACCAATCAAGAAAATGATTTAAGAAAACAGTTTATGGTCAGAACAATGAACTTTGAAGTGTACAGTGCTATAGGCTAAAGAAACAGTTGAAAGATCAACATGAATGATTACTCATGAGTGGGGGTGATTTGGTTTGCCTAGCTGGTTTAAGAACTTTCCTGATCCAAGGACATCACACAGCCATTTCCTGAATGCAACCGGGTGGTAGTCTTCAACCATAAGATCTGGTAACTTGCTCCATACTCCCACAACCCTTTGAGTAAAGATGTCTCCTGGACTTGGGTTTAAATGCACTTCATTGTAGTTGTCCTCTGGTTTGTATTTCACAGTTTTGTTTTCTGAAGTCCACAAGAATTACTTTGTCAATGTCCTTGAGGTTGTTTAAATACTTTTAGCAGGTCCCCTTCTCTGTTCAAGACTAAAAATGTTCACTTTCAGCTTGTCAGTACAGAACATTCCTTTAAGCTCCAGGATGCATTTGGTTGCTCTTCTTTCGACTTACTTTGCTGTAACATTTAGGTCCCATTTTAAAGTCTGCACTTATCTAACTTATTTGACTGACGTATCCAAACATGTTTTTGTATTGTTCATTGCTTCCACACATTGTTTAAAAAGCCAAATTTGATCTAAATCATTTGAATTTCATGTTTGCTAATCCTTCTGTTTTGGTATGATCAGCAAACATGACAAGTTTACATACAGGAATCTAGATCACACATATATAAAGTGTTTCAGACCCCTGTGGTTCTCCAATAATTAGACCACCATAGTTTGAGCCTTTATTCTTCACCTGTACTCTCCATGTCCTATTCAACAATGAATTTCCCAGAATGCGAGGGAACAAGTAAAGATTTATTCCATGCTGAAAGGAAAAAAAAAAAGAAAAAAAAGATGTAACATTTTGGCTGTGGAGCCTTCTTCAGCTGTGGCTCCTACACATGCTGATACAGCTTCAGACTTGGACTTCATTGCCCGGAATGCCTGCTTCCTAAACTACCTCCTGGATACCACAATAACTTAACACTATTATCCATCTTCAATACATCTTAGTCCATAAAGGGTCACGGTGGTCTGTAGGCTTATCCAGTAGATAAGACACAAGGCAGGATTCACCTGGGATTTCATATCTGTCCATTATAGGGCACCCAGCAAGGGGGCTCTGTGAAACCAATTAACCTATACAACACATCTTTGAATTGTGGGCATTAACCAGAGAACCCAGTGAAAGCCAACTTGGAGACTACACACCAACACCCTTCAAAAGGCATCCCTTAAAATCCTGTACCCAAGAACTGTGGTGGAGTTGTGAAAGCCATCATGATAGCTGCTACACATAAAATTATAGTTTTCTACATATACACAATCAATTGCTTTCTATACAACTTGTAGCCGGAAAGGAAAGGAAAGATACAACACAAGCTTATTCAATTATTTTGACCTCTACGTATATTATAGTATTGCAGTTTTCTATCTGATCTTGACATTTTTAGAACCATAACAGTACAGTATATGGATTTTGCATATTAAATGCTTTGAATGTCAATTTAAAAATACTGGACTGACTTTGACTACTGCATAAGCATTAAATATATTGGCAAGAGATTTGGTTGGGTTTCTATGGAGAGGTAATTTAACTTGATGAATGTCACTCCTAATTAATATTAAGACCGCAAACACAAAGGAAAGAATATGCCCTGTATAACATTTTCTTGATTTCATACAACCTACATGTTGGACTCTGGATCAAGTCCTCTCAAGTGAACCTTACAGCAGTGGAGCCAAGTCCTCTTGAGTCAAGAGCCAAGTGTTTTGAAAGGAATGAGGAAGACCTCTATAATCTGGCACAAAGCATGAAGTACCAACACACAGGTGTGGCCATATGCTACTAGCCCTTGACTTTCAAATGTCTCTTAATGATAAATAAACAGCATTATGGCATCTCTATTAAATAGAAAGTTGGCAAATCTGCTTAAAAAAAAAGCAGATAGGAACCAAAGAACCGGGATTAATAAAGGAGACTTTGAATAGGAGGAGCCAACATCTTACTCCAAGTTACACTTTTGTCCTCACCAAGATGAATTGAGATGTAAGAAATTTAGAAATGGTTTTGGTGGCTCAATCTAATGCACAAAGGCTATTGAACATCCAAGAAACAGCTTTCCAGTTTGAATTTCACTGGAAAACACCGTGTGCTTTCCAGTGAAATTCAAACTGGAAAGATGCAAGACCACAGACCAAGGGATTGAAGAAAAAAAACCAACCAAAAGCTACATAGATTTAAAGTGCAATGCAAAGATTTAATGACACAACAACACTGTGCAGTACATGATTCCATATGTCAACATTACATTGCAATGTTTAAAATATCTGCACTATAATAAAAAGTCATGAACAAGACACTTCACACTTGCCAGTCCAACAGACTAACAAGGTTCATTGTTCTTTACTTTCTCTCTCCAATGCAATGAGCTGCGTTTCCACTGCCCAAAACCTCATTCTGGAAACCACTCTCCATGAGTGCACTGCCTTACAATTGCAGAAACATTGACTTTGAAGCCTAAGAAGGGAAGATGAATGCATGCCAAGTCTTAAGATCAAAGGGTTTGTCCCTTGAGGAGCTGGGGTAGAATTGAATTGGTTTAGTTCCAGAACCAAGTTGGTTCCTTGAGGAGCGGCAATTGTTAAGGCCATGCTCAGGGAGAATGGTGTCGAGCAAGAATTGGGTTGAAGGACTACTCCAACATGGTTTCAGTGAGCAGTGCAAACGCAGCTCTTGCAGCAAGCTGTTCTCTGCTGCCTTTAAATTCGTTCTAAAGCAAAAACGTGTTCATTAATTTTATTATACGTGCTTTGTGTACATTTTAGGTTATGTGGAACAGTGTTTAAGTATGCAGTGCCCGATTTTCAGTATCTTGTGCCTCTTCTCTTGGTGGAGCCTATAGATATTGGAAAGGAAAAAAACATTAAGAAGAATTACATAAGAATCAATTGCCACAAGCCATTTTCCCCACACTATTCAGTGCATTCAAAATGTACCAGCATACCCCTCCCACTTCTATAAAAGAAGCAATTTAGGGGGGATATTATTAAATACTAATTTCAGAACAAGAGACGAGGCAAATGCTTAACAGATGTAACAGTAGGGAAGATTACAACTTGGGAAAGAACTACGTTAAGGTTCTACTACATCCTGTGAGGGATGGTTTTGCATAAGCAAGTCAACTCGAAAATGGAAGAATATCTTCTATAAGAGTGCAGCATACCTCTGCCTCTTTGGACCCTTGGAAGATCTCCATCTTCATTGTCATCACAATCATTTCTCCTGGGCTTCTGGTACACAAATGCCTTGTATGAAGCCCTTTTACGTGGAGGTCTCTCTGGAAAGGTGTGGGTTCCGAAAGAAGGGTGTCATTTTTAACTCCCCTAACCTTCTACAATAATGAATACATGAGGGCAGGCTCAAGTTGTTCCCAACCAATTTGGGTTACTAAAAAGATCTAAGCATTCAAATACTGAACTTGGGGTGAAATGCAATAATCTCAAGTACCTTGATCTCGTCCTCGTGAAGGATATGGTTTCCATTGCTTTGATCTTGGTTTGGCGCCATAACTCTCCCAACTCTCCTGATCAGATGTCACTGTGCCTTCTCTCCAAGGCTTCTCTGCAGGAATAAATATCAGAACTGTTAAAAAAAAAAAAAAAGACCCCCCTCAACCTAATCAGTACAACTGTAAAGATTCTAACTTGGCAGGAAATAAAGTCAGATATGAATAAATTTACTGTGGAAAATAATATAAAACAAAGCTTTCCGGATCTCATGACTTACCCGTTTGGCGTTTAAGGTGGACATTCTTCGTTTCCTGACCTTTATGTTTTTCGGCTTTGGACGCAGTCTTGTGCTCCTCACAACACTCACTCTCCTCAGGATATTCTTTCCCTTGATGCTCATGACAAGTAGAGTCCTCGTTATCACCGCAACAGCCTTTTCTGGATTTTTGCTTGGGGAGCGGTCTAGCAGCACTGCAAGGCTGGGATGGTCTCTTCGGGTGAGGGGGCTTTTTCATACTTGCAGCTTTTCTCAACTCTCTGCCCTTTTTCGACACCTCACCTTTCTCCTCTTCGACGAGCTCTTCGTACGTGTCCTCCGTCTCCGTGTATTCCGTGTTTCCCGATGCAGAGACTTTGGATTTTTTTGTTTCTTTGGATAAACTTGAGCCACAGGTTGCACAGGTTTTCATTTTTGGACACACCGGGCACTCTTCTTCATGTAATAAACTGTTTTGAATCTCTTCCCCAAGACGTTCTTGCACCTCATTTGCCACGTGACCCAGTCTCCCCCCTGCATACACATGGCCAGGCATTAAATCAATATCTTCCAAATCAGTCGAGAACATTTCATCCCTGGAGGAAAGCTCATCCAAAGAAGGACTAAGAACACTCTGCCGCTCCTGGGCAATCTGTGGATAGTAGCTATAATAGTAGGAATTCCCAAATGTAGACAGATAACTTGAAGGGGGAATAAATGAGGCCGCTGAATCTATGTACCAAAGAGGATTATCTTTCTGCAGCTCTTCCGATGGAGCAGGTGCACCGCAAGACTGTTTTGAGTTATTGTACTGCAGATCCTCGCTACCAGGGACTTGCCTTTCCACACTCTTCTTTTTGTCAGCTGGGGAGGCCATCTTGGTGACCACTTCATGAGCTTGTTCAGCACCCTCGTGAGCCAACCAGTTGGAAGGGGGAAGGTTCGATGGCAACGGCTCAGCCAGAGGCCAAGTGGTGTCACCACCTTGTTTTGAAGCCACATCACAGCCCTGCACAGCTCCCGGCTGAGGATCCAGCCCGGTCAATTTGTCAGATTTGTTTCTGCCACATCGAGTACCTTGGTTTTCCCGGTTTCTGCTGCCTGAGCCATCAGTGAATTTCTCCGGGAAGGCCACGTTGACCTGGGGCTCAGATTCATCTGAGCATTGCGCTTTCGGCCCCACATTTTCTTCGTGAACTGAGGAGCTATCCAGTGGTAGCACACCCTCACAGGAACTGACTGACCAACCTTCCTGGCGAGCCAAGTCTTCCAGCCTCCTTTGGTTAGACTCCACGTCATACGCAGCAGCAGCAGCGGCGGCGGCGGCGGCGGGTTCACTGAACACTTTCACTGGCGAAGACAAGGGCTTGTCTCCCGATCTCACTTTTTTGGGGACGCTCCTCTGCGGCTGAGGTTCCTTTCCCTCGTTCTGTGCCACTTGTTTCTGCTCATCCCCCGGCACAAATGTCCCAGAGTTCTGGGAGGCTATCCCAGAATCCAGCTCCTTTTCACTAGCAGGATGGCAAGCCCCCATTTTGCCCAGACTTTCGATAAGTTTATTCACAGCTTCACTAGGATCAGTCTGAACCTCCGAGGTGGCAGTTTCCCTCCTCATGCGCGTTTGGTGGTAGCGAAACCTTACATCATAGGCCCCAGTGGAAGGAAAGTGAGGGTTAAACATTCTCCTGTAGTCCATTGGCTGCATTGGTGCCTGTGGGACAACATATCCTGGATACTGCATGTATGGATAAGGAGGCAGATAGGGACGCCCAAACGGGAAGCCTGCGAATTACAAGCAACACTCAAAAGTTTAACATACCTAAAAGGAGGCAGCAGGAAAGCACAGAGGCGGTGAAGCTCTTGACATACCTGATCCATGGAAGCCATATTGACCAAAAGGATTGTTCATGTGCCATTGGTATAAAAAATAGGGTTGAGAAGGTGGTTGTACATAGAAAAACGGTCTTGTGTGATTTACCGGATGCTGATGTGGTTGCCCACTTCCCGATGAAGGATGCTGAGGATTATTCATTTCTGCAAGCAACGGGAGAAATATTGGGGAAAAAATTAACTCGATTCCCACTTGGTACAAAAAGCAACGAGTTAGCAAAACGGCCTTGGTTAACAGACGGTCAAGTCCAACCTGGTGAACGCAAAGTTCACTGCGAATCTACTACATGATAGCTACCACTGGTTGTGAGAGAAGAGATGTTTAAAAGGAACATTACCTTCCATCTTTTCCTTCGTGCTCCAAGAGACACACACAGCACAGGATACTAGACACGCAAAGATACTGTGGACGGGAAAAAACACCGTGCAGGTAAACTTCCTTCATTCCCCCCCACAACGTTTAAATTTTTACACTCTCGCAATCCCAGTTTCAAAAGCCATCTTCAACATTTTATACCATAAGGGGAAAATGCACCATCTCCACGTATTTCAGAAAATGCATGAATAAAAGAACTGCGTGAATAGATTAGTTTCGTAGAAGTCGTGCGTGGCAGGACAGGATTTTAAAGTAGACGAAAGTTTTTTTTTTACCCGAGAGAGGTAAAACCCCATACCAAGTATGGAAACTAAGCTTTATCGGTTAATACAACCAACCACTCAACGCTCACGAATCGTCCTAGATTCTTCTACCAGAAGAATAACGATACAGAGCTCTTTCCGGTTAAATCACCCCTAATAATGATATAAGAACAGCGAATTACAAGAATCGACGTTTTCAGGAGATAGCCAACAAACCAAACTTTTGGGGGGTAAAACAGAGAAATACTTACGAACCTCAATCAACTGTGAATGTGACAATTAAATTCAGTGTAGAACTCAGAACAGTGCACCAAACCCTGGAGAGTATAAAATTCTCTCTCGGTCACCTCCCTCCACACCATCTTTATAAAGTAGCAACGCTCCGATAATTGTTAGCTAATTAGTCCGCATTCAAACAGGTGTCCTCGTCTTCTTGTCCTTAATCCGACATTCACATGCATACAACTGTGTGAAACGACTTGCTATTGTAACAGAAAAAAACAACAACAGCTAGATTGATCTAACTTCATGAGTCAAAAAAGTAACAGCGTACTACTTTATTATATGATCTGTATAATTTGGTCAGCTGTAGTGCTGCTATAATAAGATATGTAGTTTCGGGAATACTATCTTTGGGTGTTTATTTTATATAGAACACTTATTATTTATTATTATTATTATTATTTACTAGGTCTTTTAGTACTGTATGTCTTTAGTGCCCTGATTAAAGTTCAGTCCGGGCTTGTAGAATCAAGTTTTCCTGAAATTCTCCCCTAATTACATGTCAAACGATGTCAAACTTCCCCCGATCTGTCTTGCGGCGGGCTTTCCTGGAAAACTTAAGAATGAAAAACCCAGAGAATTGTTAATTATTGTTTTGGGGGCTATCATCGCCATCTTTCTAGAGGTTGTATAATTGCAGACTTGTTTGTACCTTTGAAAACTTAAAAAAAAAACTTGTTCGTAGCTTCGACAGATCCTTCTCTTTCCTGTCATCAACAGCACACTTCGCCTACTGTAGGTTGAGTTTTGAACGGAAAACAAAAACTCTTTTCCTGGCTGTACTCTTCCAGACCTCTCTTCCTCGGCATGATTTTGCTTCATTGTGATTAAAAAAACTAAACCGTAAGGCGTTAAAACACAAAAAGAGGTATGCAATTCGTAGTTTGCTGTCACCTTTTAAAATAAATACTGTGAAAAAAAATGCCCTTTTTTATCATGACAATACCGGGGCGGCCTGAACTGCATGAGGGCGTCTGGGTAGTAGCGGTTCTCTTAAAAATTAGCTTTGGTTTCGTTATGATGTTGGGCTTTGTGCTCTGCTGCTCCTACTGCGGACACTGCGCACAAAAAAAAAGGAGACGTGAAAAACAAAACTGGCAGTGTCATCTTCCTGCCAGCAGGGGGCAGGCCCGCCCTCCGGAAGAGCGAGACGGCACGCCGCCTGCTGGGCGCATGCCCAGTATCCTCATTTGGCCTTTGCGTGGGGCGGCAGGGCGCATGCGCTGGCCTGCAGGGGCTCCGTGCCGCTGGACTGTATTTGTGTGAATTCGGCTTCCGGAGCCCCGAGTGTCTCTGACGGCCGGGGGAAGAGCGGCGTTAAACTGGAAATACAACAACAACGGGAGCGCAGCGCGGACACACACACACACGTAGGTGCAGAGGGAGAGGAGCAGGGGGACGCTTTGCGCCAGCTGAGACACGAGTGGGGACGCGAGAGGAGCTGCGCCTTGGCCAAGGCTGGAGCTGGACTTTTGCAGATCGGCGGCTGAAATGCCGAGATGAATTGAGACGGACAGGGGGGCGACGAGGAGGGAGAGCGGCGGATGGGTAGCTCGCTAGGCAGTGCCGGGAGATCTCTGTGGGTGTAAAAATCCTGTGCATCTGCGGGGCAGGAGGGAAGAGTCGTGTGTCCCCCCCCCCCTCCTCCTCCTCCTCCTCCTCCTCCTCCTCCTCCCCATCCCCACCCACAGACCCTGCGATCGCCGCCGGCGGAGAGACGGGCGGAGGCGGCGGGACCCGGCAGAGGCTCCCCGATGACCTTTCCGCGGGGCAGGAGCGAGGTAAGGCGACTGCAGCCAGGAGGCCCGGGCTGGAGACCGGCGCTTGGCGGGTCGGGAGGGGAGCAGGAGGAGGGGGTCTCTATACTCCGGCTATTACTGGTATAATTTTATGGATTCCGGAGGGAAGACCCGGGCTGGACGCGGAGAGGGGGGGGGGGCGTTGAGTGCGTGTTTCTCCTGCGAGGGTGGGTGAGCTATGGTGGCGGAAAAGTGAAGTTTTCTCGTCGCCGCCGCCGCCGCCGCCGTGGGTGACACATGTGGCCTAGCCGGGAGAGCGGCCGCCGCGCTGGGTGGCGCGGTGTGGCTGTCGCCCCGGGGCGATGCGCAGACAGACCCGGTTGGAAAAGTGAGACGCACGCACACTCTCTCTCTCTCTCTCCCCCCCCCTCTCTCAAACACACACACACACACGGACAAGAAGAGAGTCAAAAACAGAGAGGCAGCCCTACATAACACCGCGTTGATTTCAACTGGAGCTCCCACAGCGCCCCGGCGCGCAACACTGTGTAGAGAAAAAACCGTTTTGTTGTTTGGCGTGTGGCGTCCGTCCGTCCGTCCCCCCCCCCGCCGGGCACAGCTCGCACATGGGCGCCGTGAGGACCAGCCGTTAGCCGCCGCCGCGCCGGGGTGGATCTGCTCATCCTCGACTGGCCGGGAGTCGCCCCCCCCCTCCTCCTCCTCCTCCCTCGTTTTTGGCGTGTGTGAGCCGTACTTGATCGCCATTGCGGCCCGCATTGCGTGGGCACTGGGGTACCGTCTCTCTCGTTTCACCGGAAGCGTCCCGCAACGGAGGGATGTGGCGAGACCGTCATCCGCAGCCCGCTGTCGGGGGACCGTGCCGGTGGGTGGAAAACGCATCTCCGATGGGCCTCCTGTTTGCCCGCAGCGATTCCCCCTTTTCCTGAAACGTCGCCGGAACGCGTCATGTCAGGCAACTGATCAGTTATTAGTTTTTCAGCTTCCATTTTTTTCCTTCTTTTTTTTTTTTAATGCAGCCCACGCTTGGCAAAGCGCGGAGGTGTCCAGCTCCTGGAGTTGAACTCGGCTCGGGTGTAGGGAACGCGTGAAGTATTGAAGTATTGCAGGATACTCTAGTACTTGCGTTTTCCTGTGCTGTTAAAAATGTCATCAATGTCTGATGAGAAGACAGAACATTTTAGTGTTAGGATGTGTCTTTGGGAGATCGTCTTACCGCCCCTGTCTGAGTCAGTCACACTTTCTGAACACACAAACAGGCAGGTAAGACTGTATAGATGCTGTTGCTCCTGCAGCTACTTACAGATAATGACAGGTATACTAAGTTTAAGATTGTTTAAGGTATACATGTTTAAGATCGCTTCGTTCCATTTAACCCTAAAACCTGACAAAATCACTATTAAGGGTGCTGTCCTGGCACTGAAGCTTTGAATATACATTAGTCTTTCGGTAAGATCTCTTAAACTTCCTTCAGTTCAGTGCAGAGGTGTTTGCAGGATCTTGATTGTTCTCTCACAACGCTGATATACTGGGAGCTGGTTAATAAAGCAAATCTTGCAGTACAAATAGCTGGAATGCAGTGATGTCCAGGCTGTTAACTTAAAATGGCAAATGTTGTTATGTCATTGCAGTAAAGAGTGTAGGTTATTTTAAATGCGCATTTAAACTCAAGGTTCTTATTTGTTGTATCCCCAAAATACAGTGCAGTCCCCAAAGTGACTTTGCTGTAATTCTGCCCCATTGACTAATTGGCTTCTCGCCTGGTGCCACAGTGAATGCTTTATTTGATAAATAAAGGCTCCAAACGTTGCTGTTGCCTCAGGATACAAGTAGATGGAAAGGTTTTACTTTCCCAAGCTGCTGTCACAATTTGGTTTATCACTGCTACGTCTCTGAAATTTGAGGACTCTATACCTGTAACTGTTTAACATTAGGGATTTGATTATTAAAAGAAGTGTTTTCTAAAATTGAAGAATTAAATGAAATAAGTGCATTTTTTGCTGCGGGGGAGAACGCCAAACTATGTAACATCCCAACCGACACCATTACCGCAGTTGTCAGCAATGTACGCTTTGTGTAGACTTGTCCTTTTCAGTAGGTAGCTTGTATTAAATCACGATCCACATGATTGTAAGAAGATCAGTTCCCTCTTTACAAATGCAGTGCTATGTTTGTATTTGAAGATGTTCGAGTACAAGCTGCGTCAGTCTGTGTGGCCTGCAATGGAACTAGTAAAGGTTAATTCCACTCCGAGGAGCAGAATAAAGAAACAGTTTGTCGTCTTCTTCAGGTGTGAGTGTGTTCAGCCTATATTTTTCATTGCAGACAGTTACTTATCCCACAGGTCTAATTACCTTTTATTAACCTTTCCTTCTGGTGGTCTTAAAATATGCCCTTTCATAATTAGGTACAGCGGGAGACAGACACGTTAATCCGACATGAACATTTTAACTTGGTTTTCTTGTTTTATTCTTTGCAATAATACGAGTCATTTGTGTAGAATGTTGAACAAACGAAAGCCGATAAAAGCCATTTGGTCTGTATAGCCTGTTAGGTAGTAAGTAGATGGAACGATCTCCTCCAGCCCTTTCTTGAAAGAAGCCAGGGTATCAGGTTCAACGACATGGCTGGGTAGCTTGATGCGCACTACCACAACACTCTGGGAAGCACTAAAATGCTTTACTTTTCTAGGTGGCTGCTGTGTAGCCCTCATGTAAAAGGTTTAAGGAAAACATAACATTTTACTTACAACGCAATCTTGCAGTAAAATGGATTTTTAGATTGTAGCTTCTTTCACTGAGAAGATTATAGAAAAGCATGTGAGACAGTTATCTTACAGTGGAGCTGGGGGGAGATACAGACACAGAATTGAAGCTTATCAGAGAAAGTCAGAGAGGAGTCTTGTACAGTAAGAATTTTATCTTTGATGGACACCCAGAATTGTCTTGATATTTAATTCCGTTTTGTAAGTACTGTTTTGGTCAGTATTTTGTATGGAAATTAAATAGAGTAGTTTATATTAGCTTATTATTTAGTTTCTGTCTTTGTAAATATTACCAGTTACAGGCAAATATGAAACAGCCATTTTGTTTTCTTCACACACACCAGTTTGGAAGGGCGCCTTGCTCATCTTGTCTTATAGAACCGTAGCTTGTATTGCAGCATGGGAAAGATGAAGACCTCACCGTCCGCTTCACACCTAACCACCCAAAGTCAGAGAAAGAGGTGGCAGAGATTTGTAATGCTGTTGTCTTGATAATCCGCTCCAAACTGTCCACTGATCATCGGCGTTTAGCCATTGAGCTGCTTGAGGTGGATACTTTTTTTGTGTGCTACAGGCATCTCCGGTTAAAGTCATGCTGCTGCTTTCCTGTTGCTAGCTGTTAAGGTGAGGTGAGAAAAGGCTGATCTTTTCTGTGATTGAACCAGGCATTGAACACCAGGGTGGTTTGATCATGGCCTGTGTCTTCCCTTCCTAGCCTGGAGAAAGGCAAGTGTCTGGCTATGGTTTTCACACCAAGGTCCCTGTCGTTTCAGTCTGCCTCGGTTCAGTAATCTCCCCCCATTTGGAGTGTGCATGAGTTTTGATAAAGTGGCAAGGCCGTTGACTCTTTCTGTAATGTCTAATTCCTGCCCCGTTTTTGTTTTGAAGTCTTATTTCAGGTGCTCTTTGCAGTAACATTACACATTCTTGCACCATTGTGTCTGCGTGTTGAGAACAGTGCAGGGCTCTACAGCCCACGCCGTGTCCTCACTCCTGCAGTTCCACAGGCTGCTCGTGTTCTTCTGTGAGTAATGCACAGTATGCTGCAGTGATTCACTAGTGCTGGGTCGCCCATAGAAACTGTTGACTCTGTTGTGCTTGAACAGTTTAGTTTCATAATTTGGATAACAAAGCAGCAGTGTTATTTGCAGATACTGAAGAATACTTTATGCTTAATAATCGGCATCTGCTGGATATGCTTTGAACATGAGTTATTTTTAATAATCATAATTTCTCGTTAAAATGTACTAATCCCATGTTCAAAATGGAGCGTATCTTCTGTAAATGCTCATAAGTCATTTCTTTCAGACATGAAAGAGTTATCGTTTTCTTCACACACGCCACTTTGCAAGCGTGCGTAGCTTCAAAACATTTGAGATGAGTTGTCCTTCCTGAGACTCGAGAGCTTTGCAGTGCTTAATGTAGGTTTTACCCAGGAATGTGTTTATGCCGAATCGCATGACAGCCACATCATCTTTCCTTGATTCACCCTGTGTAAGCTGACACAGCTGATAAAATGCAGTCAGACACCGAGTTGAGAGCTGCGACTGCCTGTTTTCTGTTGTCTGTGCAGGTGCTTCCCTCCCTTGCACTTGAAAGTGTCCGTCCCCCCAGGCTCTCTGTGGGACCGATGCCATGGAGGGAAGCTGGTTCAGCCTGCTGGCGAAGAGCTCAGTCTGTTGGCGGCTCCGTTTCTCTTGTCCGATGGGTTTCTGGCGCATGTTAGTTGCCCTCCAGATGCATCTTGACACATGCGTGTTTCCAGCAATGTCGAGTGTCGGTGATAGTTTTTTTTTTTAAAACCAAAATCATAATTTTGGGAGACCCTCTGTGTTTAGTTTTCTCTACGTATTTTTAAGAGCTCAAGATTTTGCTGGATTTGTGGAACCTTGACAGATTTCACATTTTCCCAACTTAGTTTTAAGTTTTCATTAAATGAGAAACTGCATTGTCCTTGTAAATTGTGCACAGTATTTTCACATATATTTCATTTGAGCTTCATAGGGCAGGTATTCACAAGACAACTTCTCGTCACTAGCTTTCGACTGTGTTCAGTCAACATTGGAGTTTTGATCAGTGAAATATTCAATTTTTAGGGAAATATAAATCAGGGAGTCTTGTTATATGACATTCAAGTTTCCTGTTAGAATTGCTTGCTTGATTGTTAAGCTCATAGTAAATGCAGAACAGAAATGATCATGATCTTTAGCCCCAACCTTCCCCTCACATCACTGCATGTTGGAATTAAATATGCAGTCTCCTGGGTTTATACAGTCTGGCCTGCTAAAGTCTCCCCCTTAACACAGTAAAGTCATTTCTCACCTCCCCTGTACTACTGTGTCTCCAGGTGCAGGCAGCACACCAGCAGTAGATGAAGTGGCCTTCCCCCTTTCTTGTCATCCTTTTAAAAAGCTATTTAAACTATAAAAAAACAATATTAAATAACTTGGGGGGGGGGAGGTGTAGTCTTGTTACTAGGTTGCAAATCTTGTCACTAGAGAAGTAAGAGATTGTGCTGACTGCAGTGCAGGCCAGTTCCACCCTGGACAGCAGAATGAAGAAACGCAGCGGTCTAGCTGTTTGGGCCTTCAGGGATGCGAGCAGGATTGTAAACTCACGTCCCTCCCTTCCGGAATAAACCCACCTGCCGAATTTGTTCCCTCTTTGTACTCATCCGCGTGGAATTAACATTTACTAGTAAAATTGATCTGAATGTCAGCCGGTTCACTTCTGCCACTGCAGTGTTACATTACTCACCTGGAAACGCTAATTCTAGTTTAAGTCTTGAGTTGCGCTTGTAGACGGCAAGCACAGCCAGGGTTTTTCGGTTTTAAAGAAAACGAGGCCTGCTTTACTAGCAAGAGAAGGATGTCTCTTGATCGGTGTGTGCGAGGGCTGTTTTAACTGGGGTGGTGTTCTCTCCTAGGCACTGGAGCCGGCCCACACTGATGTAGCTGCCCCTGAGGACACTGCCACCTGACTACCTCAAGTCCCCAGTAATGTGCTGTGTCATTCCCAGACTCCACACGAGTCTCCGCAGGCTCCCTTCCGACGTCCCTGGGGGAAAGACTTAAGTTACCCGATCAATGTGGAATGACCTGGGAACTGGCTCTGAATCCTAAAGGAGGTTGCTGATTGAACTGGCTTAGGAAACAAAGAACATCGCCTTCATCGGCGTTTCTTGGACACGTTGATCAGCAGCGCCCAGAGGCTTGCTCTTTTTTTTTGACGCCGAGTTCCTGAGCTTGTGTTCTGCTTCTCTTGTTGTTGTTGTTTTTTTTGTTTGTTTTGCTCTCTTGCTGCGTGGCTCAGACTGGGCGTGATTCATGGGATACAATCATGTCAGACCTCACTGAGCGGAGGCCAGTCAATACGGAGTACGCTGTCTCCCTGCTGGAGCAGCTTAAATTCTTCTACGAGCAGAAATTGCTGACTGACGTTGTGCTAATCGTGGAGGGCACTGAATTTCCTTGTCATAAAATGGTCCTGGCGACATGCAGCTCCTATTTCAGGTGAGTGATAGTATTTCCTTTTCATTTCTGTGTGATTTTGCCGCGTATATCCCTGATGTGAGAGCAGATTGTTTAGGTGTTTATTTACCAAGTTGCGTGGTGGATGAACTCTATAAATCCAGTTCTGTCTCTATGATTTTTGTTATGCCTTTTGAACAACTCTATCCAGCTTATTCTGTGGGGAAAAATGGCTTTAAAGAACCATTTTGTTATTCCAGAGACAGTCCCAGCAAAAAGGGAAAAGCTGTAGATCTTTCATTTGGTGAAAGTGGTTGGTACTAAACTGGCAGTAGGCTTTCTTGGGTGTTGAATCAAGTTTATAATTATAAATCTATTTGTGCTGTCTAAAAGTAACATTATCAGAATAAAATGCTTCTTTTAAAGATTACCCCACCACCATAAAATAATGAATGACAAGTCCCTTGTAATAAAACCAATTTGCTCCACAGTGCTCTCTGTAGAGAAAGAAGATATGTCTTAGTTGAGTAGGCTTGATTATGGGCAAGTACCTCCATTTTATAAATTGCAAGGCAGGAAGTATCACATGTCAATGGGCATCCAAATGTGAAGCATCAGACGACCAAAGCGACCAGCCAGACTGCTGGTTTGCATTCACAGGTGATGTGACATTGCACACTTGAAAATAAGTCTATGAAATGGTCTACGACAAAGACAGCAGTTAGCAAACCGGGATGTACATTTAAGGAGGTATCAGTCCCTTGTTGTCCGCTGGATTTTGGGTGTTAAAAAGTGGGAGAATGAAGCATAGTTTGTGGTATCCATGTAACTGGAGATAGGGGTGAGTGGGTAGTTTAGTCAATACTGTACAATCATGGCACATGAACTCAATTTTTAAACACAATTAGGTGAAATTCACATTTTGGTTCTAAAATCATCATTTGAATTTATTTCATCCCATACATACAGAATGCTTATATGAGTCCAAATTTGACCTAGAAAACTAGTTTTGCAGAGACTATATAGAAGCTGGGAATGACTGTAGTATATACCACACAGGTTGGCTGAAGATGTAGGTGATCTGTAGTTGTGACATTAGCTCCTCTATTAATGATGGTCTGGGAGTGGGGCGGGCTGAGACTAAGTTGATCTTTATAGTGCTTCAGTAAATTCTGGGTGAATTATATTCTGAATGCTGTTGATGTAAGGTAAATACCAAGTAGAAAATACATTTCATAAGGTTGGGGAGAAGCTTTTTCTTTCACAACAGTAAATTTGGGTGACCAGGCTTTGTCCTGGAAGACCACAGTCCGAACGATTTTGTAGGTCACCTTTAAAAGCCAGTTCAGACCGATAACGTGTTTGATCAATTTAACAGATCAGTTATTCCCTATAGGTCAATTTCAGACTGCTTTGGTTCTGGAAGGCTGCAGAGTATTTACATTTTTTTTCCAAGAGATGCAAAACTACTTTGTTAAACTCTCTGCCAATTCTCCAGCTGATCTGAGTGGTTAATAATGGATCATTTTAAGGTGTCTGCTGGACTCTCTCTCTCGGAAGAGAATTGGTCACCCTCTGACTATTGCATGTTGACGGAGCTCAGTAGTAACATATATTGATCACAGTCGAGTGCTTCAGTACACAGGACCCATCACAGAATGTGTTTTTAAAACGAATGAGAAAGGTAAATTCATTGCTAAGAGTAACATCAGTTCCTATTGAACCAAACGTTTTTGAACATTTTTCATCTTCAACTAAAACCTGTTGTAACCCACTTACAACTTCCTAGTTTTTAGTGATACCATTCCATGACATGGAAGCACGTGGGTAACATGGGGTATGTGTGTCACGGACTGCAGTGTGAGGGTAAATCTTCTGTTCTTCCCACAGGGCAATGTTCATGAGCGGACTCAGTGAGAGTAAACAGACTCATATTCACCTGCGGAATGTGGACCCTGCCACTCTTCAGATAATCATTACCTATGCATACACAGGTAACCTGGCAATAAACGACAGCACTGTTGAGCCTCTGTACGAGACGGCCTGCTTCTTACAGGTGAGCCTCAATGCCAATGTTTGTGTAAGGCAAAGGGATGAGTTACATTTAATGCCACCCCTGATGATTTCATTCTTAAATACCTCCACTGAATGTAGTTCACTGTAGTGAACGTTTAACCTTATACCATGTGAAATAGGACAATATCAGTGTCCTTTGTAATATATATTGTTCGTAATTTTTACATAACTGCTGTTTTATCATGTAATCCCCAAGGTAATGTATATCATGCTGGATTGTTTTTATTCAAAAATGTCATTGCATGAAAATAATTGTTCGAGGGACCCATCCTAAGTCATAATATGTTGTATTAAAGTAATTTTTATTTAAAAAAAACACAAAAGGTCTTACAAATCTTTGCTGGGGGTATGCTTTAGAAGGTGAGAGTTCTGTGCTGGGACATGGAACATCCTACTAGAGTGCTTGAGATAGAAGCTATGTAGCAAGCTTTACAAAAACACACTTCTCCCCTATTCTGGTTGCTTAACTGCAAATAAAATAAATAAAACTGTTGACTTTTTAAAATCTTTTCTCGCTCTGCCTCCCAGGTGGAAGATGTGCTGCTTCGATGCAGGGAGTACCTGGTCAAAAAAATCAACGCGGAGAACTGCGTGCGGATGTTGAGCATTGGCGACCTGTTCAGCTGCAACGAGCTCAAGCAGAGTGCCAAGCGCATGGTGGAGCACAAGTTTGCGGTGGTGTACCGCCAGGAGGCCTTCCTGCAGCTGTCCCACGAGCTGCTGATAGACGTGCTGAGCAGCGACAATCTCAACGTGGAGAAGGAGGAGACGGTGCGGGAGGCGGCCATGCTGTGGCTCGAGTACAACATGGAGTCGCGCTCCCAGTACCTGTCGTCGGTGCTCAGCCAGATCCGCATCGACGCCCTCTCCGAAGTGACGCAGCGGGCCTGGTTCCAGGGCCTGCCGCCCAACGACAAATCCGTGGTGGTCCAAGGCCTCTACAAGTCCATGCCCAAGTTCTTCAAGCCTCGTCTGGGCATGACGAAGGAGGAGATGCTGATTTTCATCGAGGCGGCAACCGAGTCCCCCGGCGACAGCCCCGGCGCGGGTCCCTCGCACACGGCGGTCTGCTACAGCCCCCAGGCGGAGAAGGTGTACAAGCTGTGCAGTCCGCCGGGGGACCTCCAGAAAGTGGGAACCCTGGTGACCCCCGACAATGACGTTTTCATCGCCGGGGGCCAGGTCCCCCTGAAGAACTCGATTGCCAACCACAGCAAGACGAACAAGCTGCAGGCCGTCTTCCGGTCGGTGGACAGCTTCTTCTGGTTCGACGCCCAGCAGAACACCTGGGTGCCCAAGACGCCCATGCTGTGCGCCCGAATCAAGCCCTCGGTGGTCTTCTGCGAGGGCTACATCTATGCAATCGGTGGCGACAATGTGGGGGGCGAGTTGAACAGGCGGACGGTAGAGCGCTACGACTGCGAGAAGGACGAGTGGACCATGGTGAGCCCCCTGCCGTACGCCTGGAACTGGAGCACCTCGGTGGTGGCCCACAACTGCATTTACATCATGACCCACAACCTGATGTACTGCTACTTTCCCCGGGCCGACACCTGGGTGGAGATGGCCGCGCGCAAGACCAGCCGCTGCTTCGCTTCGGCAGCCAGCTTCGGAGACCTCATCTTCTACATCGGGGGGCTGCACGTCGTCAGCAACTCGGGGATCCGCCTGCCCACCAGCACCGTCGACGGCTCCTCGGTGACGGTGGAGATCTACGACGTCAACAAGAACGAGTGGCGAACGGCCGCCAACATCCCTGCCAAGCGCTACTCCGACCCCTGCGTCAGGGCGGTGGTCATCCTGAACTCCCTGTGCATCTTCATGCGGGAGACGCACATGAACGAGCGGGCCCGCTACGCCATTTACCAGTACGACGCGGAGCTGGACCGCTGGTTCCTGCGGCAGCCGATCTCGGAGCGCGTGCTCTGGGACCTGGGCAAGGACTTCCGCTGCGCCGTGGGCAAACTGTATCCCTCCTGCTTGGAGGAGTCCCCCTGGAAACCCCCCACCTACCTCTTCTCCCCTGACGGAGCTGAAGAGTTCGAGATGGACGGCGAGATGGTGTCCCTTCCCCATGTATAGCTTTCAGCCCGCAGACTGGACCGTGCACCCCAGAACTGGTCTCCGAGGAAGGGGGTGTTCTCGATCCAGGATGTTCAATGAGACAGATGTTTCAAGCAGTATTTGAAAAACCAGTGCGGAGAAGTCGGTGTGCCCCCCCTCTTACAACTAGCCCCCACACACGCGCTCACATCCTATCTCATGCCTTGTCCCTTCACACGCAGTACTAAATGGAATGTCTCAGACAGAAATTAACACGTTAATTCCCTTCGAATATATAGGTAAACACGTGTAAGTCGTGTCATCGTGGTCTCTAAACGCGTCTCGATTGCTTTCCTGTTAAAACCACTTCATAACTTGCCAAGTCCCCCATTCCTTCAAAGAAAACTCGCATACGTTGTAACGGAAGTCATTTCTTAATTCATATCGTCAAAAGTGAAAGCATAAACCCCAAAGCACTAATAAAAGAAAACTCTGGAATGCGACCGTATTTCTCCTACCATCCTGTGCAGTAAACAAAACGAGATATCAAAAGGCTATAGCAAGTTGCTTATATTCAGATCTTTTGGCTCTAAGAGTCACTGGATGGTAGGAGCCTTGTTATACGTTTTTTGTCTTCTCTGCTTGCCTGATGGGAATGTTACTGTGCAGATTTGGTCTGTTTTCATATGTAACATGCACTTATTCTTTTTTTTCCTCTGGGGCTGTATAGATGTCTGGGTTATTCTGCAGTTAGCAAGATGTTTCCCTGTGTTTTCTTCTGCCTGAAAGTACTCCACTGAAATATTCCACGTTCTGACCTATACAGGGCTTAGTGTGCAAGAGACTCTTACAGAAGGCGATAGATGCCCTCCCTTGAACGCTAGACAGTGTGAAATTCTCCTGGTGATGGAGGACCTCATCTTTTAGCACAGTGCAGTTCACATTTGTCTTAGAAATGGCACTCTGTTCTCATCACACCACAGCAGAGGTAAAGTGACACTACTTGTATTGGTCAAGCCATAACCTTGATTACATATACCGACATTTGTTGGTCCCTGAGGTTGCTCTGAGAGGAAGGAGTTTAGAGGGGGAGAATCTGTCTGCAAGGGGAGATGTGACCCTCTGTAATGAGCCACTGCATACTGCGCCCTGTCACTCATACATAGACACTGGTTTTTCACCTTATGAAAAGGTGTTCTGTGAAAGAAAGTAATCACATATACTCACATGTTATATAAAGTCGGGATGTTTGTGCTACAGAGCTGAAACGAGACTGCTTTTACTCTTCCTGTTTGATAAGTGCAAAATTGTCCAGTGATTAGAGTGTTAAACTGAAAAAAAAAATAGAACAATAACATTGTAACATGATGTGCTTAAAATCAAATTTGAAGCTTGTGTGCTTTGGTCATTCATTGTACATTTACATGAAGAATTTTACGTTGTACAGATGTATGTATTATGCGCCAGTCGTCTTAAAAACCTTCCTGCGCATAAATCGTATTTTACCTAATTCATATTAAATGTTATGGTCCTGACTAATACGAATTAAGCCTGTTTACCTGTATATACATGTCAGTTGCTACTTCTGATAATTAATACAGGGGTGTTATACTGTTTCTACAATGTGATCTAAATAACTGAATAACTTAATGCACTTATGGGGAACTCCATGGAAGATGATGGCAACCGTACCAAAACCTCATTATTGTCCCACCACTGATAAAGGGCAGATCTATTTCTTTAACAGCAACAGCATTTAGGAACGGGGACCTTGTGGCTGCTGGTTCAGTCAGAAGTAGGCCCTCCTTCAAGAGTAATCTAAACTTCTAGCCTGTCTAATTGGACACAGGTCTTCCACACAGCCGGTAGTTTACAAAGTTCGGACTCCGAAATGTTGCTGGATTTGCAATAGGATTTGCCGGCCTGTTTTTTTTTTTGTTCTTTTATTTAGTGCGGGTCTCTTCAATACATGCCTCCACTCTCTCTATTATGAAAATTTTGGGCTCATGCATTATTTTCCTGCTGCTGAAATATATCTATATATAAATATATATTTTTCATTTGTTAAAAAAAAGTTTTAGTGTGGAAATAACCAGGTCTATTTTGTATTAGTTTTTGTTGTTGTTAATTTAATATCGGACATTACTGTAGTGTGATTGTGTATAGATATCCTTACCTATCGTTTTTCTTTTTTTAATTACTACTTTTTTTCTGTGAGTGAACTATTGAGGAATCTTGCTGCTGTCTGTGGAGAAGAGCAGCTCCCCGGTGTTGCTCTGGAATTCGTCCCAGGAACCACTAGCAGTAGCAAAGGGTAAAAGGGGGCTTCCTCTGTTCTTAACATGAGCACAGGTGCTTCATGATAAACCTTACTAGCATCTAGCATGTTCGGCTGCATCTTGTTCCTTTGGCACTGTATTTTGAATGACATTAATTTATTAAAAAAACAACTTTACACAAACCTGCAGTACGGAAATCTTATTTGTGCAGTGGTGTTCTTATGCGCAAGTGTCCACTCAGCCACATAATGGGATTCTGGATTCTGTGCACCTGGCTAGTGTAACACCAGGAGTCACAGTGACTCAACAGAAGGGATCACAGCAGTTAGCGTTCATGATTCATTTACTTTAGTTTGCTTTATAGCTTTGAATCCTTAACCTTGCTTTAAAACAGACTGAAATGTACTTTAGTGGACATCCGAGTGCACAATATTTTCAAACCATTTATGCCCAACAGTCTGGGTGCAAATGCTGAAACTGCTAATTAATCTGGTGAGCTCTGGTATGACTGCAGTGGAGGCGATAGCGGCTCTTCTCCACAAAAAAAAACATCCTTTCAGGAGTGCAGCTGTATGTATTGCTGTTCTGTGCTCATTTCCAGAACAACACTTAGCAGTTCGTCTTCTACAACTATTAACGGTGAGCACATTTTGATTAAAATGTATTTGCAATGGGGATTTTTTTAAATCCAAATTAAAAAGTAGCAGTGGTTTAGTCATGTTCCGCTAGTAAGTAGGCCACAGCGTTGAGAAACAAATGCCTCAGAAACGAAATCAATGAATGAGGTTTAATGGCTCCTGGCTCTCTTTGCACCTAGTTAGGACACACTGAGATTCAGTGCATGTTTGAGATATATTTCACTTTAGTGCAGTTTTACCAACTACACCCTGTAATACAAGCTCTGAGGAAACCACAGTTGTTAGCAATGAAGCCAGGCACCCTTTCCCCTGAAGCTAAAGGCAACAAAGGCAGGAAGTGGTTTCTTGGAGACAGTGACTGCAATCGGTGCCCTTCTCTGCAGTGACTCAACAGGGCAGCTCTGCTCCTTGAGCGATTGTAGTGTGGGTCAGCTGCACAGCCTCAAGGGGTCCAACCCAATATTTCCTCACTCTCATTCAGCGGTCTGTACCAGTCTGGGGAGCGTCCAGTCCTAAGCAGGTGGAAGAGAAGATTGCAGCCACCCCCACGCTTCGGCAGGATGAGCTAGTGCCTATTCACCTGGTGTTCCTCACACCCGAAGAAGCCTCTACAGCCAAACCCCATTTTGTTCTAATATCCTCTTGCAGATGGGTTCTTAGCACTACCCACCCTTTTCTTGTGGGATCGGTTGTATTTTTTTATTGGATCAGTCTATGACATATCATCATCAACATATACACTAAAAATGTTAAGCACAGTACAAAAGTAATATACAAGGAAATCACTTTTGAGCCAAGTATAATGTCACATATATTTTATGCTTGGGTGTGCACGTACTGTAAATCTCTTTAAAAGTTGTTTCCCTTGAGAGAGTCATATTGATGTCTTCAGTGGCTGTAGGGCAAGTTACCACTGTCAACTGATTTCATATCAGTGCTTTACACTTCGATGCCTCTACTACTTGTAACGGCAGTACTGGAACCACGATAAAATAGCATGCCAAACAGCCCCCGTACTACGTTCAGTAAATATGTTTACACTGTGCTTAGATGGCAATTTATTTTTTTCTCCTCTGTAGCTTAAATTGAACTATTCCCTGACGCACCCACCCATCTACAGCATGTTGGCCTGTTTTCCTGTGCCTGCAGTCCAGCTCTGTGTTGCGGTATGCTAAACGTAGGCTTTTGTTAAATGACCTACATTTGAAGAGTGGTCACACAATTCGACTGGGACGGTCAGGATGCTGTTAAAAGGGTGAGGGAGAAAGGCAATCCACTTTTCTTTATTTACAGGGACATGAGCATGTATTTTCAATTAAGAAGTACATGCATTCTGTAAAAATTCCAAACTTTTTTAATTGAATAAGAATAAACAAAACACTTGAACAAATACAGTTCATCATTTAATATAGTGTGCAATGCAATATATAGCTTTTCTTTCTTTAAGACTTTAAAACAAACTGTCAGCATATAGAACTCTTTTGGGTGAAGTCAAGACATTTCACATTTATAATATATTCATACATTAAAACATCCATTTACAATATTAGAACTTTTAAAACGGTCATGGATTTCTGATACTTCAAATTCATCTGATGTCAACAACAGGAACAACAAAAATAAATACAGAAAAACATACAATTTTATAAAAAAAATCAAACATTAATGATTTATATATAGGACATACTGGGAGACACAGGAATTTAAAACCCTGAAATTTCACCACAAGGCTTCAAAGAGACATGAAAACCATTATGCATCTTTTTACATTTACAAAGTGAATTTAAGATCAAACCTCATGCCTGTGCTAATCGGAAAGCTGTGTTAGCCTTAAAAAGTCAATAACAAATACAAATTGTTAGTGATGAAGAATAATTCAAATACACGGATACAGATCAAATATACGTAAGAATATTTTTGTCTCTGTGTGCAATTATGTGTTCCAGGTGGCAGTAATTAAAAGTTGTTCCAAAGTGTTGTCAAAGCAGTCCGCAGAACATTGCAGGGACTCAATGTTGATGTTTGAACACCTTGGACTGCCCTCCCATTCCAAAACAAATGTAAGCTGCTACACTGTTCTCACCTTCATTGATAAGCTATTTCATGGTTTGAGTTCTCACTTGCTCTCACTTAAGTGATATAAAATCCTGTGACACGTCTGACTAACAGACCTTTAGTGCAGGAATGCAATATGCCTTGAAAGAAAAAAAAAACAGTAAAAAAAAAGCCTCTTAAAGCATGACTGCTCAAGCTGGTTTTGTTTCTTACACTACTGTACTTTACCTACCATATGTGGGTTTCATTATAAGCAAGGCTTTCACTTTTACTAGTAAGTTAATATCACTACGATAAAGGACATTTTCTTATCGGTATAGCAGTATCTTGTATCGTCTTTACTCTGCTTTATTATTTTATTTCCAATAAAATGGGCACCATCTAATTCTGCCACTAAGCCCTCAGAGGAAGGACAGTTCTCCCTGGTAAAACATCAGATTGAAACGCAGGGGGCGCTATAACTTAGCCAGCAGCCATGAATACGCTTGCCATTGACGAGCCACATGAGCCAATTGATGTTTGGCCAATTGTGC
Source organism: Lepisosteus oculatus (assembly GCF_040954835.1). NCBI lineage: Eukaryota > Metazoa > Chordata > Actinopteri > Semionotiformes > Lepisosteidae > Lepisosteus > Lepisosteus oculatus. The sequence goes on along the minus strand of NC_090701.1, from coordinate 6,035,162 downwards.
ACTGCCACCTGAGGAACTGTGGTCAGGCCCTGGTCACAGGAGGCCAACAACATCCATGATATGGGCCTCCTCTGGATATACAAGTCCTCACTTGTGACTTAAATGACTTTTACTGATTAAGTTACGATATGTAATGAGACATTTGAACTATTTAAATAATTTGCTGGGACTGACTATTGGCTTAATGTCTCTCCAAGTGGCCTCAATTTAGCATATTGCTCAACGAACATACTCTTTAATCCCATCCTGGAAAACAGAATTTACACACCGAGTTTTCTTTGAGACCACATGCTATTGATCCAGGTGTCACTTTTTTCATAGTGATAGATGAGTTTTTTCAGTGCTCCACACACCTAGGCAACTATAGAGTCAGCACTGGGCAGAAAACAACCTGCCCTCTGCAAATTTCTGCAAGTACTCAGACCACTCCAGAGCTACTATTAGTACATTAGTAAAAAAGCCTGAAATTCCAGGTTTTAGAGCTCATACTGCACTCTAAACCTAAACAAAAGCCTTTGTTAGATAAACCTGTTGAACTTAGTACACCTTTTCCCCACGCCTTTCTTGAAGATTAGTGCAATGTAAGTGAAAAGAAAGACATGCAAGACTTTTTTCTCCATTACAGTCTTTAAGGTGACATAGTTCCTGATTATAACACAGCAAAGACCAGTGAATCTCCATTGATACTGTGCGTCTTGGTCCTCTCCAACACCAACCCTGCGTGTCTTCCAATGATGTCGGCAGAAAGGAAAATCAGTAATGGATCCCATAAAATTATGCTTCAAAAACTATCTTTAAATACTGATCATCTGTAAAAAGTAAACTGTAAATGAGCAGATAAGGAAAGATTGAATTCATTTTCAAAACCGCTCGTTTTATAAAACCGCATAAAATTCAGACAGGGCAGTTTTGCGAGAGCATTCTGCACTGCATGCTCTGGATCCCATTTTCTAATTGCGTCTGAGCTGATCCAAGCATTCCGGCAAGAAATATGTAATGCACTGAGCATCAAAGGACACCTATCACCCTATTCATGCATGTGAATGCTTGTGTGTTTAAAGATAAAATGAAAGTAGACATATTCTGGATACTGACTGAGTGTCTTGACGTTGTTTTGATTAATTGATCGTTCGTGACTGGCTGTGGTAGGATGTAATGCTGCATAAGCAGTACGCTAGCTGATTTAGTTTAGGAGAGTTGACTGGGAACAGCCGATGAGGTGATTTAACCTGTTGAATGTCAAGCCAGGTGAAAAGCAAGAAATAAAAACGCAGAAAGATACCAAAATCCACTGCTTGTCGCGTGCCGAGTGTGATGGGCTTGGCAAGAGTCTCCAGTCGCTACAGAGCTCCACCTGTAGTGATTGATGACTACAGGTGACTGATGACTACAGGTAGTGATTGATGACTACAGGTAAAAGTAAACTGTAAATGAGCAGATAAGGAAAGATTGAATTCATTTTCAAAACCGCTCGTTTTATAAAACCGCATAAAATTCAGGCAGGGCAGTTTTGCGAGAGCATTCTGCACTGCATGCTCTGGATCCCATTTTCTAATTGCGTCTGAGCTGATCCAAGCATTGACTGCACGGTGCAACGCTGATCAAGTCCTCCAGCCTCACCTACTGCCCTTCCTGACACGACCGTACTCCAGGCCTCATGCTGCTCGTGTGGGAGTCAGCTTTGCGACGGGGTGAGAAAGTGACGGCTATGTTGGGGATGTCCTGCCCGCCAAACTTCAGCCCCAAAGAAGACTTGTGGGGTGAGCTGGGACAACAGTGGTATCCAAGTATGGGAGAGCTTTGAAGAGGTACAAGCTAGTTTGGTCTATAAAAGTGGATGGGGACACGAACGTACCCATTTCATGTATGTTCAATAAAATGTCAGTGTGAATTTCCTGCTGTTGTCAACAACATCATAATGATTTTTCTTTTCATGGCCAGTATTGTTTCATCTCAGTACTGCTTTTGCAAACACTGTCCAAAGTACTCAAAAATAAATATTTTAATTGACTAAGTCATTCCTTAAACTCATTAAAATTTCATACTGTATACTTGTTGCAATGGAGCAAAACACATGTATATGCAAAAAAAAGTACACCCTGGCCTTATACTGTAAATCAGTTCGCCTGTTAAAACATGCGTGGGACATGATGCATGGTACGGGAATTCTGAAGGTCTGCCTACAAAACTGTAGTGTAGTTTGGGAAAGCAGCAGCTTTTAATTACCAAATTCTATGTGCTCAGCACAGTGAGTGATGCTGGAACACAGCATAAAAAAAAAAAACTTTCAAGGGCTTGTGATTTCCCCCCCAGAACGCTTTTGTTGATTCAACGTTTGACATTTTTACAGTTCTCCCTACTTTAAGAGAAGATTTATCATCTTGAAGGATTCGAAATAACCCTCCCAGGACTCTTGCGTCCATCTGTTCCTATGAACGCAAATGCAGCACAAACAGGACACTACCCTAGAGGTGAAACTGGTAGCTTAACTATGCACGATCATGTTGTGGTCGTCTCTTCATGCTCTAGGAAAGCAGCGGATATCTCGGGGGTGGGTGGGAGGTGGGGGTTGGAGCAGAGCCACGCCCACTTGGTGCATTTATCGCGCACGGTATTCTGATCCCACAATCCTTCATGTCACCGGTCCTGCCCCTGGGAGTAAAACTGATGTGGAATGTACTGTTCAAGGACGGGCACACACCCGTTATCTCGGTGCGCCTCCGCGTTCCCGGCCCGGCGTCACTGCTTGCCCGCCTGCTGCTCAGGGACTGCGGCTGCCGGCACCACGGCCGGCTGAGCGAGGGTGGAAAACCAGGACGACATTGCGGACCTCGCGTTGGTGAGGGCCCCCCCGACTGACTGGCCTGCAACGGCAACAGCGGAAGAATGATTTTTAGACGTTTTTTTTTACACTTTTCGCGCACCCCGCTGCACTGCTTCACCAGCGCGCATGGTCGCATCTCCTCCCCCAAAGCCCCCTGATGTGAATAAACCTGGCCAGCACCAGCAGCCTCCTGGCACCAGCAGGTGCCCGCCTCCTGTACGCCTAAAAAGGTTTGTGGTGGTACGCCAGCGTCAAAGCACAGTGAAAGCGCAGTTAGGCAACATGTCAAGTCAGAATCTGCTGTTTCTTGATCTCCGGGTGGGATTTCTCACAGTAGATTTCCGTTTGTCAAGAAGCTTATTGTCAATGGGTGGAAAACACGAAGCATATGGGTGCGTGACAAGGCTGAAAAACAGTCCTTAAAGGAGGCACCTAAAATCTGGAAAAGGGGACATGAAGTTTGCTCGCACTGTACAATAATGTAACAGCACCAGGGGTACTAGTGCAAACCAGCTTTTATCCTGCGTACAACACTTGCTTTCCTGGCACATGGAAATTGGAAACAGGAACTTCTTTTTCTAAAATAAGTGGAAATTCTTTTCAGAACCTATTTCCACTTTTACACACACACACACACACCCCCCCTATAAAGCAGAAATGACATCGGGCAGCACAGCAAGGCAGTATGAGAAAAGGCAACTGCAAACAAAGGACAGCCTCCTTCAACTCAACATCTCTGCATTTTGACATCTTAGTTTCACCACAGAGCCCTTCATTGTTTCGAGGCGCTGGCTTACCTACTGCCTTCCCCGTCTGCACAACACTCCGGCTGGTGGTTATCACAGCATTGCCAATCTTCTTGCCACGCTCGCTATTCTGCACAGAGCTGGAAAACAAAAAAGTATACCATGGCAGCTGCCTCTCTCTCTCTTTTTTCAGGAAAATCTATCAAATTAAACTTAATTATTCTCAGACCTTCACGGCTCATGTTAGTCCAGACCCAGGTGATCCCGGTCTCCAAAGTCCGGAAAGCAAACAATAAGTAAAAAGTCGATGCACATACAACATGTGACTTTCTGCAACCCTACGGACATTTGATTGCATGCTTCCTGAGATTACGAAACTCGTGAAACTTACTACGTCACATGAGGCCTGTGAACTCTTTCAAGCTATGCTTAATGCCAAAATGTTCAGCAACAGACATGATGAAAGACTTACTTATGCCATAAGGAGGGCTCACTCAGATTCTCAGATTCCTTTTTTTCCCTCCTTACCCACATATTCCTGCTCTCTGCCTTATTCTCCCCAAAACCGTGCAAAACATTGTCTGTTTCATATTTCCTTTAAATTTTCAGCATTGGATTTTTCCAAACCTGGAAACTTTTTCAGAAATAAAGTAAAAAACAGGAGCAAAAGGCTGCACAGTGAATTCTGTACCAGGGCATGTAAGCATCAATATATAGTATAGTATGTTTTACATTAGTGACTCTTTCCCTCCAATTTAAGTACAGTATGAGCCAATGATTTCTAAGTTCAGGGAAAAAGCTTGTTGAATTACAGCCCAGAACCTGAACTGTTACCAAGGCGACAGCTAGACAGGTACTGATGAAAGTTCTGGCAAACCAAGGTTAAATACAATCAATGCAACAGACTACGTTCCAAGTTTCTCTTCTACTAATTAGCTGCTGAAAAACAGTCTAATGGCCTTTAGACGTCTTTGAAGAACAAAATGTCAGTGCATTAACCTGAACCACAACAAATGGTTTAGTCTACACAGTCCTGCTGTAACTATAGCAGACACCGAGATCAGTTTGGTTGTAAGGAATAAATGCACTTTTAGGCTCTTGTCTAGCAAACATTCATATTGTGGAAATCTAACTAGTACAATGTTCTTGTTTCTGAATTCACCTATTTGTCTTAATGGTAAATATACACATTTTTCTAACCAGATACACTAAGGAAAAACAAAGGCTCCTCTGTACATTGCTAGGAAAAAGCATTTTTTCCAAATCAAAGAATTCTACAGCAAAAGGATGTTTCTAAAAAAGAATCAACTGTTTGATAAGTTTTTTTATAGTATTATGCATCAATCATTCTTGAAAATGCAAATTAAAAAAAAAAAATCAAGTGTTTTACCCCTGTTGAACAGTGAATCTACACCTCAACAGACGTAATGTAAAGTCCTAATACACACAGTATTAGCTGTGTGTTGAAGTCTACTGCAGACAAATGTACTACCTTAGGTAAGGACTTGATCACGTATTTCATCCCTAAAGGAAACAATTAGTAGAGGGCAACTCACAAACAGGTCGAGCTTTCACTTTCACTCAGCTTGCAGTAGGAGATGCTGATTATGTTGATGTTGTGGAATGAAATCCCTTATTTGTGTTACAAAACGGAACAAAAAACCTCCGGAGTGACGGGACAAGTGAAACAGTGGCAGAATCGACAACATCTGCTGTTAATACAACAGATCCCCCAGCCTTAGTTCACACCGAGTTTTAAGCCTTCTTTGCACACTTCTATTTAAAGTGACGTGTCAAACAGGCTTCTGGCTGGACACAAATAAATCTTTCAGCTGCTTGCAACTGAAAGAGAGAAACCCTAGTGTGAAATCACCGCTTGTTGACTGACAATCAAGAGTTACTTTTTCCTGATCTGGATTGGTCTTCACTTACAGCATGGAACCATGTATGAAGGAATATGTCACCTCCATGTAGTTGTGTTTCCTTAACTTTAAGAAGCCCGTGATGAAAACCAGATTTGACGTTTGCGTACAACTGCCATTAACAGCGCAGGAAAACGAAAGGACAAAAAGGATTATCAAATAAATCAGCAGTGCACACACCTGGCCAACATCTACTCCCTTGAGGAAGCACAGAACACGATACCTGGGCATGCTACTCGAATACGCTCACCTGGACTGGCACTTTGGCACATTATGAGCTTCACAGCTACCGAATCTCTTTCACTGGCATCATTGCAAGCCTGTGGACATCCTGCCTGCGGAACACAGGGCATCTGGGCAATAGGGCCCAACTTGTACTCCAAGCAAGAGCCTTTAGTGGTTTAAGTCACTGTACTTGGGAGCCCCAATGCACAGCTATGTTTTGATTGAGTATAAAATTCAGGAAATCCGAAATAAGACATTAACACTTTTTAAATAAAAAAATGATCTTCTGAATTTAAAGGCCCACACTGTTTTTAATTAACAGGTGAACATGTAGAGAAATCCAAAACTCAATTCTGAAAACAATATTTTAAGCTAATAATCCACCTTTTAAGAGAAAGATCATTCCATATGGATGAGAGTATAATCTGCTTTTGTAACAAAGCAAATGTGGAAGGGCATTTAAAGCCAAGAACAGGTGGTACTTGTTTACTCAAAGGGTGGTGAGAGTGTGGAACAAGCTGTTCCATGTTGATGAAGCCAGCACCCTGGCTTCTGTCAAGAAATGGCTAGATGAGATCTTTGGATCAATTTACTACCAAATGGGCTTGATGGGCTGAATACCCTTCTCTCATTTTTAACTTTTTATGCTCTGTAATCTGCAGCTGTTGTAACACAACCTGCCCGCACATCATTTGATAGGCTGCACAAGGTAAGTACATCGAATTGTAAAATTTCATTAAGGCGGTAAAACCTGTAAAAAAAACTAAACGCACAGTGGAGTGGTTTTTGAAAAATAGTGCAAACATAACAAGGTGTGTTTTGAAGGAGAGGAAGATTTAGTGACTTCAACTCTACATATGTTTGAATATATTTTCTCCCAGTCAGATGACATTTTATGGCAGTGTTTTGACACTAATACAGCCAGCAGTCGAGAACACTGTGGTCAGTTCTGATTTACACAGTGTGAAGCTGCTCATTAGTATGAAGGCTGTGGCACTGCATGCCACATGTGATTTACGTTCCAGTTTGCTGAATCTCTTCCAAAGTGCATATACTATATATGGTGCCTATACTGTATAACTTCCGACAAAGATCCAGTTTGTATCTTGACTATCTTTAAATGCAGAATTATCTTTTCTGTTTATACAGATTTTTCTCCCTACTTTTCCCCAGTTTAACCATTTTTCCAGGGAATGAAGAAACTGGGAAGGGAGCTGTGCTGACAAAGGTTAAAAACATGCTCAGTAAAAGCATTATACATACTCCTTTCCATTTCCATGCATATTATTAAGAGTATTTCTTGCTTTTTCTACAAGCTTTCCTTACATGCCACAGATACTGTTCGTCTTCAAGTACTACAGAACAGGACAGTCCAAGAACAGGACCGTTTAACTACAAATTTGCAGATCAATTGCTAGCAGCTCTGTTCAATTGGTGAAAAGGCACCATTAAAAACTCTAGCTTGAATCAAATAAGGAAATACATCTCATGACATTCTGAAAAAGCAATGAACATCTCTAGAATGCAGTAAAACCACAACACAGGGCTGTTAGTGGGATGGTAAGCTCTTCCCTTATCTCTCCCAAATTTACCACCCTCTCAAGATTAACGTGCAACATCAATGGTATTTTTCTGCAAACTACATGTGCATGTTTCAGACTTAATTAATATGAAAAAATGTTTTACATTGTAATGCACTGAAAAACAGAAGAAGCCACTCAGTTTAATCATGGCAGAAGACACTGCAGAAAGCCTGACTATTCTGATGTCTTTATTAATAAAAACCAGGGAAACGGACCTGGGAGTGGCAGTAATGTCACTTCCCGTGAGAGTATGTAATGAGTATCTTTGCAGTCTCCCTCTCCACTCAATTATTCTTCTATCATATATTTTCAGTACTGATCATGCGCTGCCATGAACTTATCTGCATTTTAGCACAAAACTGGCAGCTCAAAATTATAATCATGAGTGACTCTTATAATTAGCCAGTTCAGATTAAAATTTAACAGTTAGGCTACCACATCTTCATGCATTTCAACATTCAGGCTTTCTTGCTCTTTAATTACAATTTACTGAGAGACATCTTTATTATTGATAATAGATGTTATGTGACTATTATCTAAAATTGACCAATTATGCAACCTGAGGAAAAAAAACAATTATACAACTATGAATACAACACCCATGCATGCATTTATTACTTTACAGCAAGAGAGTAATTTGAAGGTTTTTCTTAAAAATGTAGGAAAAGGAAGGTAAGAATTCGTTTCTCACCACAAAGCTCATAGTTAAGTATAGCTTAAGGCACAGAAGGGGAGAAGACACGCTGTAATTTGAGAAGCTAGTTTGTGAACTTGCAATTCAACACAGGCCATATTGTGTTTCCTTCACACTTCTTAGAATGAAACCTTATTCTTGCAAGTCACATTTAAGTTTAAGGATGAAACCCTCCTATTATGAAAGGGATAGGCAATAAAAAACAAACTAGGTGACTGCTGTACTACCATAAGGAAGCATTGTGTAACAAAGGTTTTTAGGTGGCAGGAGAGCTTACTTACCCTAAGCGTCCCGATCATATTATATCTTAGTTGTGCGATTTTATTTTACTTAGTTTAAAGTTTAAAACTAATGGTAAAGAACAAAATTACAGATCCCTGATGTAATATTTGCAAAAAGAAGCCTGGAGGTTAGGGATCAATTTTTCTGCATACACCAGGGTGTAGTGGAAAGAACAATACATTTCTCACTGCTTTGTATCACCAAGTCAACCAGCGTGAAGACGTGCCTTGTCATTATGTTATTAGACAATGCCTTGACGATCTTAAAAACGACCAGGGTATCACCTTCAACAACCTGGCTTTGTCAATAACTGCTGGAATTTCAAATCATAATTTTCTCTATTTCTCTGTGTTGAGGTAAAACGATTCTGTTGTGGAAGAATTACCTTTCATTGCCCCCCTAAGGGAAACTGTCTTGCACACCAAAAGCTTATAACCATATAACATATACGACAATAATACAAAATAACCAAAAAATGCCATAATATGAAACAAAAACTACCATTGACAATATTGCTCAATCGAGACTCTTCCACTACTAGTAGGTTAAAAAACAGATAATTAGCTTATAAAGGTCCAAAAAGAACAAAAATAATTAGATCCCAAACTGAAAACATTTTTTCATTGTTCAATGATTGAATGTTTTTAGGTTTAAAGGAAGTAAATGTGCTTTGTCTTTATACAGGGGATCTTGTACATCCTCACAGGGGGTAGGAAAGTATATTCTTAAGAGTGGATGACAGGGGTCCTCCAAGTTTTAATGGGCAAGATTAATAATATGTTGCTCCTGTAGACGTATTATTTAGTTCAAGGATGCGCTGATAATCTTGCCACCAGTTATGATCCCTGTGTTAAACTTATTTTTGGTCTGTAAGAACAAAGTTCCTCCCCATCTCCAAATACAAAACCTTAGAATGCTCCGAATAAAAATCTTATAAAAAGGTGTCAACCTTGGGGGTGGGGGAAAAAATCGATTCTGAGATGCATCGCGATTCTCTCTTTCTATATGCACAGTACTAAACATTTCAGATAAAAACAATACAGCCTAAAGGACAAATAGAGCAAATAATAATGGTTTAGTTTTTTGGGCTTAAGACTAAACTAATTGCATGGTGACACGTAAAGACTTCAAGGTTGACAAGTTCGCCATGCTCACATTTGCACTGAGCTAAGCTACCCGGTTTGTGAAGATGGACAAACTCTTACAGAGTTTAGCAGAGGTGCAATTACTTACATGGAGACTGGTGCATCATCCAAAAAATTGTCTCCAAGTTCATATAAGCCTCAAACGTCTTAAAGAGGGCAAATACTCAAATAAACATCAATCCGCATAATTTATTAAGAGCTTAGTTTGAACAAAAAACAAAAGTTGGAGGGGTATTTCCAGACCAGCACAACAAGAAAAGAAAGAGTATGTGAAGTTCAGTACAAAACTCAAAGCTAAACGGGCAATTCCGACTTCAACCACTAGATGCCAGTAGCTGTAAGAAAGACGGCTTTCTTGAGGCTGTCATTCCTGGTCAAATGTTGAGAGAGCCAGATTCTGACTTGACACCTCATTCGTGTTCTCAGCAAGAGTGCTAGAGAACTTCATAAAAGTTGGTTTGTGTAGCTGCTCTCTACAGAACTGATAAACTCCCCAAAGTATGCAGATTTTTCCCCCCAGAAAACCAAAAGCTTTAAAAATAGTTATAGAAATGGATAAACACAGCCCATTAACACACAAACGTTTGCTCACTAAGAAAATCAAATACCTTTTTTATTAATATCTAAATGAAAAATAGACTTAATGTACTCACTGTGAGAATCTCAGTTTCACATCTGCAACACTGTATTGTCCTTGGAATGGATGGCTAAAATAAAGTAAATAGATATTATTTCAGTTTGTTTTCACAACATGCATCGAAAACAATATTACCAAACTAAAGGCTAAACATCATGGCTTCACATTCAGATGCTAATTTTTCATTTTACAAAGTTAAAGGATGACTCTCAAACCTTTTCTTACCTTACTGTCCAATATATTCTCCTTTACTCTGCAAATAAATCGAGCTGGAGTTCAGAGTCCAGGGAAAAAAGTGTCCTTCATGCCCAAAAACACTTTTGCCAGATTTGAACATTCACACTTTTGAACTTGTTAACTTTCAGAAAATGAAGAACAACCACGTTGTGAAGTGCCTCTACCTTTGAATGCAGAAATAAGCAACTAACTGAGCGACTATGCACATCTCCCAGCGTGTCCATGAATTTAGCACCTAAACCAGGCTTTGGACCAGAATGTAATACTAGAACACGACTGAAGGATATATCGGGCTTTCGTGAACGTCACTGTAATTAAGATAAAGTCACCCTGTCTCCGTGTGATCGTCAAATTATATTGGTGGCCTAGTGCCAAGATGTGTAACATGTCAGTATTATGAGCAATCTCTCCTCAGGCTCGCGAGTCAGGAAGCTTATCTGAAAAGAGTTACTGGGCAAAACCTGCAATCAAGTCATGAGAAGGAGATTGCAGAATTGGATTACTGCATGTAGTGAAGCAATAAGGCCTCAACTACTTTTCCAATATACTTGTTTAATGGCAGATTATATGGTGCTCTTAAGAGATTTATTTTTCCTTGCATTACAGAGATGGATATACATACATCTACCAAAACCCAATGGGGAATGGAGTTGCAAAACCCATGTAAGAACGAAGCCACACTTTTAATTTAATTCTTAAGGAAATCATGTCAATTTATACCCTGTCCAAAACTAGGCAATTTCAGTTTTTCGATTTGGGATTGTAGTTTTCTAAGGACATAAAATGTCAAGACCATGACTATATTTTCATCTAAATTTCATTTTCCATTAGCTTTGGTCTAATTATTATTCCAGGCATTAATTACACATATACACAGAAACACAGGCAGTGATATACAGAAGTATTCAACCCCCCTGAAAAATGTTCAGTTTTTCCAAATTAAGACTGTATATGCAGAAAATACACAAACTACTCGAAACGGATAAACCTAAAAGTGTCTGCAGGATGTAAATGCATATACAGAGAAAAACAGATTATTCTCTATTTGGGAAGCATTCCATCCTTTTGCTACTGCAACCTTAAACCTGATCAGGTATCAATGAAATGTTTGAAACGTCACAATGGATCTGAAATGGTTTCCCCCTGCGTGGAATCAAAAGTACTTTAACCAGTACATAATTTCCCTCAGGTATACAACTTGAAAATATTTGTTCTAGTGATCCAACAGACCAAGCATGAAGGTACCGTACAGTCTCATTTACAGTGGTTTACTTTGTATAAATAATCTTGAATTGTTTCATTTTCTTAAATTACAGATTTCAAATTTTAACTAGGAACTAGCTACCGTATTCTTTCAAACAAACTGGAGGTATTAATTCTTAATGATCTGAAAATCCACAGAGAAGACAAGGTGATAATTCAGTGTGACACAGGCCTGGCCTGAGCTCTTTCTTTCAGACACACTCACCCAGGGGTGACCTCGGACATCGCAGGGTGCTTGTTGCTGTGCCACACTCGGTAATTGTGCGAGATTTTCCAGGCTGCAATGAAGGGAGAGCCGAAGTCTGCCAGCATCTTTTCGTTATCTACAGAAATAAGGAAAGCAGATCTCAGGGTTCCTGGGCCTTCCCTGTGCTGATAATTAAACAAGTCCATGTTAGTTGAGGTTAAAATCAAACCTGGTGTTCATTTTAGCACGTGGGTCATTCCCAAGCAGCCACTGTCATTTAGACAGACTGCTCAATCAAATGAGCAAAACCATACCGCAAGAGCAAGAGCAGAGCACTTCACACCATTTGCTTCACCGAATTTAAATGTACAGATTTTATTTTTTTTACAGTTTCTGCATCCTTAACTTTCCTGGATAATAGAAATTAACATTTTGATAAAAATGGGATCAGTAATAACATTAACTCCCTGTATTTCACTTGGTACTCCCATAACAGAGCAGGCGAAGAAGTGAGAAATTGCTCTACCAGGTAAATGAAGGGGGGCATTTAGTCAGGCCTGATCACACAATCCCAGAGTGGACCTTACCCTGGGCAACCACAGTGCCTTAGCATTTTTAATAACCAACTACGTCAAAACTCATGTATCTAGCCAACGCATCAATGGCCTACCTTGCTGTAAAGTGGTAGAGAGAAGTGAGTAGAGGTAGAGGGAGAACTGAGCCCTGATCCACTCATCGCCCCCCTCCCACCCAGTGCCATCGAGGAACACGTCTTCCCGGTTGTCCGTGACGTGTTTCACCAGGTAGTCCGCAAAGCGCAGATCAGCCGTGGTGAGGCTCAGCAGCTTCCTCAACTCCGGATCCTGGATCTGGATCCGGGCTTCTTCAACCTGGAACCACAAGCATGCTGCTCATCTGTCTTTTGGGAGCAAAGGTCATTACAATATGGTCCGTTATCAAGCACATCGCTTCTTCCCCCTTTCCCCGGCCCCGACGTCCAGAGGAGCTGACCAAAGCGTGGAGGACATGGGACTTCAGAAAACACACGTAACGAGTTGGTCATTCATACAAGAAAAGGTTGGGCACGCTTACATCAACAATGGCATCGCTCAGATGCCTCTGCTGTCGGAACAGGATGTTTGTTGCGCCCGTGACAAATCCACGCACAGCCACGTCTGAGAGCAAGTGGTGCTGCTGTAGAGCCATGTAGGGCAAGCAGAGGTACCCCTGGCAACAGAAGAGAAAGGAATTACTGCGAGAGGACAGGGTCAGGAAAGAAACAAGGGCCTCAGGAGCAAAGCCTCCATCCATACATCATGTACAGCTGCTCCTTTCTGGTAAACTGGAAGCCATCCTTTGAATATATATATATACACATATGCAAGGGGATATTTGCAGGAGATGTCAGTTCATCACAAGAAACACACACACTGGCACAGGGACATTTCAGAGCCATCAATTAACCAATCAGCCTGATGGGGCAGGCTGGCAGTACAAGCGCATGGAACACTTACAGTAACGTACAATATCCTCCCTGTTCTACCAAACTTTTCTGCTCGTAGGAATACACCTAGGTTACCTGCCTTTCAACATTAAACCATTCGGCTGCACTCATCAGAGACGGCTTAAAAAGTTATTTAACAGCCGACTTCACTGGAAGAACAAGGTCCGCAAAGGGCAGCTCCACACTGGCAAAAGCGTTAAGGGCTGATCTCACTGTCTGGAAGGATAAGGGGTAATAGATAGTCCACCTTCTGTGGTGTTTGTGTTTGCATCAGGCCGTAAAAAACTGATAGGCATGTTTGTTGTATTTGTTTTTTTAAGCACTGAGTACACGGCTGTTTTATACTGTAAAACATGTAGTGGAACTTTTCACCTTGAAATGGGCATGGAGTTGTTGTTTTGGTTTTTGGCAAAGGAACAATTTACAGCTGAAAGACAAAGAATGATTCCGCAACGTCTTACACAACTTCTACAGACTTTCTGTCTTGCCAAAATGCAGCAGTCCTTCTCTTAATCTGACAATGATCATAAATTCCAATGTACACAGCTCTGTTAAAGGAATGAAACAACATGCGTCTTTAAAGATTTCGGAAAAAATAGTCGTTTTTTTCTTTTGTAAAATGGCATATGTACAGTACAGAGGTACAGGTTAAGAGTTTTGTAGCCTGTAAAGGAGGGTAAATAGTTTGTCAGTGTGTAGCTGAAGCTAAGGCACTGCAATCAATATCTGTGAAGATATAAAAAAAAAATCACTGAAGTGACAAAAGTCAATGACAAATTAATTTCAGTGTCATTTTAGTGGGATTAAAAATACCTTAGTGAAGATGGCCAAGGGCAGTCCATACTGGTCCTCCTCCAGCCCCGAGATCAAGCCCGGGATGAGGACGGTCTGCCCCGTGTTGGACTGCGGCTGGACAGTGATCGGGAGGCCTGGCAGCTCGGGGTCAAAGGTTTCCAGGAGCTCGGCAGTTTCCCTGTCCTCTTCCTCCTTGGCGGCACCTTCCTCGAGAACACTGGTGTCCAGGGTTTCCCAGTCGCTCTCCGAGGACTCCGGAGAAGTGCGAGACGGAGGTTTCAGGCGGTGGTTGTCTCCGTCGGGAGGCTGCGGTGTCTCCTCCTGTCCCCGTGGCTGTGGGGCGGGCTGCCCCGTCCGGCCAGCCTCCCTCGGGCGCTCCTCCGCGGTCTCCCGCCGCTCTCCGCGGCTCTCGGCACCGGCGCTGCCGAAAGCGTCCGAAATGGAGACGGAAACGTATTCCTCGGAGCCGGCAACGCCTTCGAAGAGGCCGACGTCTTCGGATACGCTCCTTTTCGGTCTGTAGTGTGAAGAGTCTGCAAGCCCATGTTCAATCATGCCTGTGAAACACAAGGTCTTTCTCATACGCTTGCTGACCGTCATCCCGTAACGCAACATAAAAGAGAAGAGAGACATTTGTGTTTTTCACATTTCTTTGGATGCATCAGAACTCACTGAAACAAACGTATAGCTGCCGGTCCAAAACATTCCTTTTTACAGACGAGGAAGTAAATGGCGTCCACAAAGTCCTGAAAAAGACTTTGCTTAAACATTGCTCAGTGAACCAGAAACCGACTTAAGTCAGAGCAGGTAAAGCAGTGCTTGGAACGTCAATTTGAAACATTATAATAAGCAGTTTGGAAGCCACTTAAAATTGTACTGATCTTGCTCAGGAACTAAGCACACTGTATATTAACGCCTGGAGCAGAGCATCTGAAACCCACTATGTTCTTAGAATTGTGAAGCCTGCTTTTTTATTTAATTAAGTGCGATATGTTTAAGTTTTTCTTCTGGGAAGGCAAACACAGCAGTGACATAAACCAAAATTGCATAAATGTATCACATATTGGGCAGGGTTTTATGTATTAAATGATTCCAATATTAGGCTGTGGCATTGTGACTCTGGCACTTTTTACTCTTCTGTTTCTTACCAGGAAATAGAGATAAGACAGTCATCAGGGCTCCGACTAATCTTTTGACCGGTGACACATAAAACAGAACCTAAAATATAACCATACAGGACAGTTAAGTTGATTACATTTGCATAAGAAAATTAATACATTTAATCATTTCCAATACATTTCAAATCATGCTAATATTATTAAGTGCTTTACTATACATTGTTTACTGTTTCATACTTGTATACCGTATATAAAAACAATGCATATTGCACATTGGTGTTTATGAACAAAGGCAATGCATATTTTTCTTACCTTTTTCTCCAACAGAATCAACTTAAAAAGAATTAAGACCTGTACATAAAAGGTGAAAATGTGGTTAGCAACTATTAATTAAAAGTCAACATTAATAAATCTAAACATTTTAAAGCCTTTTTATCACCTGCAAAAAATATTTGGAATGCCTAGAATGCCCTTTCAACATCGATACATGGATGTAGCAGTCCTAAAGAACTGCATCCCACACATAAGCCACACACTCCAGCATTTTTTTTCAATTTACAAGTTAGCACATGACCTATCAAATAAGGAACACTTCAACAGCAAGGTCCAACAGGATTTATCTGAATTTATTCCCATAAATGCACAGTGACGCCACAGCAAACAGGCCAGATAAAATTAAAACAGGGTGGAATGAAGGACAGTGTGTGGACCAAACTTTAAACAGAGCAGGTCGCCATTTTGTGATGACATAGAATGAGACGGCGTCTTGCCACATCGCTTGTCCATGTAAGTCAATCAAATAAATTGGCCAGCCACTTCCTATGACAAAAAGGTCAACGCAGTACAGTCTAACAACATACAGGTGTTAAGTAAATGCACAGTGCACCAATGAAAGCAAGCTCTAATGAAGAGCTAGTTCAACATTTTATTACAAAATAGTAAAGTTAATCAATACTGCATGCTATTTAATGAAGCTTGCGGACTGGGCTGAAATCTGTGTTGCCACTTTTATGAGTCTTAACGGAAAATGACCTCTCTGCAACAGTTTAACAGTAATGACAGAAAAATAATACTTTTCCAGTCATTCATATACAAAACTAGGGGAATCCCTAATCCCAAATCCCAAATCCCAAATGTCATGGTTTAATAAGAAAAATGGAAAATCCACAAAGAAAGAACAGAAACAGCCTCCAGACTTTCTTGGATGTTTATGGTTTTCTGTTTCAAACTAAGTTATTTTTCATTTGAATATCAAGTATTGATAATTACATAGCAATCTCCAAGTTTCTTGGAGATGCAAAAGGGTCCATCAATCACATATTACATAGTACGAGCATTACAGCAATCATTACACCACTTATAGCACATACTGTACATGTAACGTTTTCTATACAGCTTTGTTTTATTAATAAATTTGGAAACAGGGGGACATACACCAGGCATATTATATACAAAATGTGTTTTATAACTGAGGATGTTCTGGAGTGGAGTGGTGCAGTTTAGAATTAAGAATAATAAAACTAATATTCTTAACTTTACAAACTTGTTTACAATTCTAAATTTTATTTCTACAAATGATAAGATGTTCTCATTTTGATAAATATGATCCACGTAATGAATCAATGAATCACAGCATAATGTTCTTAACAGTTGGACTTCCTCCACATAATAAGCCTTGTTTATATTGGCTCCCTTTTAACACTACTCACTAAAGTGGCATAAATATTAATTAAAAAGCAATATTACCTTGTGTCGGAATTGAAGTATCAGGTCTCTAGGAGACAAACCTAAATAGAAAAGAATTTAAAACATGAAACACATGTTGTCACATAACGTGAGTAAAAAATGCAATGCAAACAGTCATAGGTCCTGTGCTTTCGGAGTGCATTATTTTTGCATAGGCATATTGAAACAGACCGCTGAAATATGGAACTGTGTACCAGAAGCAGAGGTGATCAACTGGGAATAAAATTCCTTCATTAATTTACAGAAATGAGAGTTATTACAAGTGAAGTGAATGAGAGGAAAATCAGCTCTCAATGTTTCCTTAGGTTTATTTACCTTAGGTTGCATATGGTATGTAGGCCTCACACATCGGTAGGCATGGAAACAGAGTGACAGAACCAAGCCAGACCAAAAATGGCGGCCAGACACGAGACAATCAGAAAAGGCTTCATTGTTTTTTCACAAATGAGACAGAAGGAACTGCAGAGAAAATTAATTATTGGTTCTGTTTTGAAGCATAGACTACATCTTTCAACACAGGCCTCCGATGAAATAAAGACATAGAAAATCCTTTTGGCAGCACCAAAATGCTTTATTACTATGAAAGATCAATAAAGGACTTTTGTGTTGTATTGTGTAAAATGATAACTATAAAAGTAAGTTTTAAAATCACACGGTGGTGCAGTTATAATGTGCAGACCTACATGCATTTGGTGACACAATTAAACATAAATAGAAAAAAAAAGCAGAACAGCGTAATATCCCACAAGCGCTAAATCAATCTACCGTACAGTATAGCGATCTGTACTACACAGAGAACCTATCTTAATAGAAAAATGTTTCTAGTTTGTAACCTTCTATATGATGTGATGGCTGTTGTCTTAAACTTTGTGTAAGGGGAAATCTTCACACACTCTGTTTACCTGCACAGTGCTAGGTTTTGTGGTACCAATGGAAAAGGTGAAGATGTTTTAAAGGAATGGAATTAGGACAACACAAAGACACTGATGTATCATACCAAGGTGCTTCAGTACTAGTCCACATAGTATAATAAATACAAGAATAAAATAATATTTGAAAGACTTAAAAAAAAACATTTAAATGTACAAATTTAAAAGTATTTAATAATATAGGCAGAAAAAGTCTATTTTGATTATATTTAGGATTCTAAAAAAATACTGAGGATCCAACTCCAAACTGTATCTCTACAAGAGGTGTCAGGAATAGATCATTATGTAAATTTACTTAGATTTTGTATTGAGATCAGGAGACACCTGTCTGCACAAACGTTTGTGGGTGTATGAAACAAACTGTCCAGTCACGTTGTGAATCATGAGTCAGTGAGACTATTTGACAATAGTCTAAAGTTTCTATATTACAGAACTTTTGGGTTTGATATTCAAGCACTTGAGCTACTTATTCAGCCACAGCTTATCTATTCCTCTGCCTTCCACCTATGTTATATTTTTGTGCTTTACCACTGTCCCATTTTCTGGATATGACAAAAGAATTCATGTAATATAGCTTTGCTTTTGTCCACTTTATTACAGCATTTTCAAGTTTTCACATTATTCGATCCAAACCATTCTACATAAACGTTCTCCTTCATTTTTTAAACTGCATTCATGTGAGTTAGTATTTATTCCCTAACTAGATACTTTTCTGCTCTAAACATAGACAATTCTAGAAGCACTGTAAATGGATCTGTGTATTTGTGAAAATGAATTAATTCAAAACCAGGATAGATCACACACACAGAGTTTTTTTTCTAAACCCATGAAAAATTGTCTCTGTATTGTCACTGTCTGCATACCCTGTGATGGGCTGATGTCCCATTTAGGGCGTAACCCCGCATGGTGCCCTATGTTTCTGGGATAGGCTCTGGGTTGCTATGACCCCAATAGCAGGAATTTGTAGTCTGCAGATTAGATTTATTCATGACGGCTCCTCTAGAAATTATTTCTCAGAATCGATTTACAGTCTTGCATGACGTGGGTGTTTTTCACCGCTAAAAAGAAGATAAGGAATTATTTATAGAAACACTGAGTTGTTTGCAGCATGTATTTCTAGTAAATAAACAAACTGGGCAGCTCTAGGGACAGTAATACTTTTCTAGGGACAGCAGCTGGTTTTAAATGCGAAATGCCACCATTTTCTTTGTAGCACATGAATTTAATAAAAGTATCATCATCATGCACTGTATACACATTTTACAATAAAGCAAAAGTAATCATTCTGTCTAATTTACCATCTCAGGACGTTCTGTATGTAACGTATAAAAGCTAAACAAGAATTAACAGACGCAATGAAAAACAGTTAAGAGAAGGGGGCAACACATAATGTACACGCTGAAATCTTAACTTTTTTTTTGTCAGCGGGACAGCTGATTGTATTTCAGATCAATGTCTCAAACGGCCACTGAAATACAAATGACAAAACGTAACAGAGACATGTTTGTCAGATCCAGGTCCCCTGAACACCGCCCCCCCCCCACTGTCATGCAGGACGAGGCTCTTGTCAGGCAAGCGGTTCGTATGAAAGAGATGAGCTTACCGAGATACACCTGGGATCCCTCCAGGGCTGTCCCCCCCAAAGAGCCATTCATGTGTTCATACAGCTCCTGCCATGAAAAGGAAGACTGAAGTCAAGAAACGATCACTTCCGAACGAGGCTGTACAGCTGTAAACTGAGCTGCCTGTGTTGACATTGGTTTGCAAGGCACATTCTGGGAACATTTTTTTCTTGATGCACTATGAGAACCTCATATGCAAGCCCATAATGACTGAAATGCACATAAAGAAGAAATTAACAGCCTGCACAAAATCACAAACATGAGGAGCTGCTGTAGTAGAAATATCACATGAAAAATGGGTCACTCCACAGCTTCAGAGTTGTAAAAACCTACTTTATACAGGCAATACAATTGCCTAGGACACAATACTATTGCTAAAAGACACACTAACTCCCCTAAACAGATCCCTGGGCTGCTCCTTAAAATAAACAGCTTTGAACACAGTCATTTTAAACAACATTCTGCCAACCATTATTACATGTAATAATAATACTTGTAAAAGAATACTGTAAGGCCAACAGGTGGAACACTTTCTATTAATTCAAAATTCACTGCCACTCCCCAATCCCATACCAGATCAACAAGTTGGGCCAGTGAAACCGCCAAAACTCAATTTTCATTCAATTGTGGAAGGCATTGTATTAACGGTGAATAACACAGCAATGGAAATGATCCAGCAGCTATCTGTACCAAATGTTAATTTCAATTGTCTTTAAAAAAGTTTTGCTAATATATTAAATACTAAAGTAACAACGCCTCAAACTTAACTACTGCTACTGATAGTAGATAAAAACAGGTTGAAAGAGCACCAGCCTCAGTCCTGCTGCTTTCATTTGAATTTATCATCACCAGCCACAATATTCTTAATTATATGATGCATAATAAATAAGAAAATTGTGTTATGAAAAAAACTGAAAAACTCAATATAAATATCATTTATTTCAACAAAAAATTAAAGTTAAATGTTAAATTTGCAAACGCACCTTTATTTGAAAATTTGCTTAAGCAGAGTGGTTAAAAAGCTGCCCATTCCAGGCAGACCAAATCAGACAGTCATGGCTAGCCATACTCGGAGCCTAACCATTTAACCCTCTTTTTGGAAACTGCTCCATGTAAAGTGCTAACTTATGTATATTCTAAAATGAAAGCTGCTTCATGTGAATTATTAAAAGATTAAACATAAGCAAATATGTTAACACAAAACCTTAATTTAAAAGTGTTGGAAAAGCTATTTTGTGAGCAGCAATAATAAAAAAAAAAGAATGTACATAGTCTGGTTATAAATAAGCCATTCAGCTGTTTCTGTAAATTTTATAAACAGGTTTTATGTTAACTATAAATTATATATCTAACAAGTTAAGTGTAACTAATAAAAGACATTAAAAATGAATTTTAAAATATTTTGGTATTCACAAATATACTTATACGATAAAACTATGAGGAACAGGAGAAGAATAATAACCTAACTACGATCTCCAAACTTCTTAGAGATAGTACAAGAAGTCTCTAATTGTGCAACTACCAACTTATCAAGTAATTCTGGAAGGGAGGAAAACAAAAATAATGAATCATCTTGGACAACGCAGAAAGACTCGGCCCACATCTAATCTTTAGGAGAGTTTTAGATCCTAGACACAGGTTAAAACTCATTAAGGCACTCACCTTTAAAATAGATATCTGAGAAAAGTCTTTTTCTTCAAAGTAGGCGTGGGTGATGAGCTGCAGCTTGGCTTGTAGTAACCCATATAATGGCTGGAGAAAAGAAAGGGCTGTCATTCAGGTGTTGCATGAAACCGCACAGTTTTCAAGAAAAATACTCAGGGAATTTTATTTTTCAAAACTGAAGAATGCAGCTCACAACAAACATTTCGCCTTCCAAATATTTTCTGGCACACCAAACCTTTTAAGAATAATTAACACTGCTATCGCAAGAAATAGCATTTAACCCAAACTGAAACATAGACCACATTTTTCATTAGACTTCACTTGTTTGACTAGACTTTTAATCTGAAAGGAGACTTATTTAAACAAATTCAATTACAATATCTAGTTCAATGTCACATAGAGCTCCAGATTTATATTTTATAAACACAGTTTGGGAAACTGTCCTAGAAAACAATTGCATTTTTTTGGTGACTTTATACTATTTTAACATTGTCTTAATGAAAGGTACCAGCTTGTCCAAATCGATCTTTAGCAGATACTAACACTCCAAATACTATTATGGATTATGAGGATCACTAAAATAAACATCTCAAATCTGTTGCCCGACAGGGAAATGCTTTATTGCCAGCAAAAGGGCGCTATGAATTTGTTTAAAAATACTGCTTTGTATTTAAGGATTTAAAAAAAAAATCACAAACATCTTTAACAAAATGACCTTTTTCTTTAATGTAAATTCCAGAACTGACACTCCTTTCTTAAAATATCTAGTTTCATTCAGCTCATCTCATTACAGCACAAAAGACATCTGAGAGACCTTTTTTTATATTTGAAAATGGAAAGGACTAGTTAATCGGCAACAGCTTGCATTTTCCTCTTAAATAATGTATTTTGTGCTAAATATGATATTGTATGAATTCAGCGTGATGTCATGTTCATTTCTGCTTTAATGTTTCATGTTAAATGCTACAGAAAAAGCTTCTGAGTAAAAGAGCAAGGCCCAAGAAAGTGCTGAAACGTTGAGCTGAATGCTGCTTCAATGGCTGACACAGCATCTCGCAATGCTAATTTGCTTTCTCAGCACTCTCCTCTGCAATCAGTTTTGTACGGTCAATCCAAAACCAACTGCAGTGTTATGGTTTGCCAGAACACACAGCCAGCTGGGCACAACATGGGCAAGACAAAACAAGAGAGAAACATTCAAACAGCAAAACTATCACCACAAATAAATGATTGCTTGGAAAAACAGCAAGATGGCACAGGCAGATGATTAAAATGTCACACACAGCTCGTTACAGCCACCACTGAGATCTGTTGTATCTCGCACTCTAGCTCAAGGAGTTAACTGCATATATTAAGATATTCTGCAGCCATGTGAACATGATTCCCTTTCGTTGCTTTGAACCAGGAATTTGTCGAAGTAACTATCTAGTATTTCATTGCTACCTCTCTTTTTTTCTCTCCTACAGACTGGCTTTCCCAGAGACGTATGCTTTTTCACTGAATAAGCCCGACCATCCAAATATCTGGCTGACCAACAACAGCAATACGTTCGTCTTGTGACTTACCAGTCTGCTAAGAACACACACGCTCTTCTGAACCGTTTCTCTGGTGATATCTGCCTGACGAACCTTCAGGGCCTATGGAATATGAGAAAAAAAAATCTGAATTTGTTTTAAAAAAAAAACCAATTGTATTTTACATTCATAACTGTATTCATGTCGACAAAGCAATTAAAAAAGCAGGGAACACAACGTCATATACGATTGCACACCACTGTAGCATAGCCACATTTTCCCACTTTCCTGCTGGGCAATGTTAACAATACAGGACGTTTTCCTAACTAACTTTAAAAAAAAGAAATTCAAAGAAATTAAACGACATAGGAACACAGAAAACTCTAAACCTGAGTAGGAACTAACCTTGGCCTCTATCTGCCGGTAGCAGGATACACCATAAACACATTTCCTGTCACCACTTCGAGGAGGTAAGTGAAAATAGATAGTGTCTGCAAACAGAGAAACACTTTAAGATAAACTTATAGCTTTAATAAATAAAGTGTGCAGCTCTACAATACCCATCTGTCTTAAATAACATCTGTGATTTCTCTCACAGTTCCATGAACTTCTATCACCAATCGATTACCGATACTGCACTTTACTCAAAAGCTCATTCCTTCTTTACTGTAATCAATGATTCCTTACCTACGGGCATTGACAGCACAAAGGCACTGCACTTCTAATATGTACATTTGTTTTACTGAGAATTATTTATTTTTTATTTAATTTTTGTATTAATCGGATAACTACTAAGTAGCCCAGGATATCACCTCACAGTTAAATGTTCATCCCATGGAAGATACTGATTTTAACAGAGAACATATAAATATTCCTTTACCAACCCTTGAACCCCACATGAAAAGCTTTATCACAGCAAAATGACAGTATATGAAAGAAGTCTAACTGTCAGACGTGAGATATCTCCTCATATCTCAAGCACACTCCATGTCATTATTTGCATAAACATACCACAGGGAGAGATAACCAACCTGTACCCAGTTCTATTAAACGCAATAATTTGCAAATGCTAAAAGAAGCAACATCAGTCACAGAAAATCTAGAATATACATTATATGCAGGAGTTTTAAATGTTGAGAAGCTTTTATCTTGCCCTGTATCTTTAAACTGCATTTCACAGACTTCTTACCTTCTTGGTAATTGTGGGCTCCATCGGGCAATGCTAAGAATGGGAGATACTTCCACTCTTCAGGCAAACTGCTGCTGTCATGGCCCTCTTCTGGGATCAGAGGTGGATAGGAAAACTCAACCTGAGAAACCAAGTGGCATGAGTGCAAACTTAGCATGTGACACTAGCAGATTAAACACAGAGGTTGCTCTTAAATCCATTAAAGGGTTAAAGCAGAAAAAGGTACTTTTGACCCATGCGATTTTACTAAATCACATTCAGTTACCATTGCCAATGCTGTTTAGGAATTCTGAAATTGCCACAAAATACAATAAACTCTTTAGTAAACCTTATTTAATGGTAAATACAGTACAGGCTTTGTCTTATTTGGTACAACTGATGTTTCAGTGTCCGTAATTAAAATGGCTAGAGTAAGTACCAGTTCATCACAAAGGCAAAGTGCAAAATCCTAGATTTAGACCACATTAGGAATAGGTGGATGACTAAAATGTCATGCTTTATTATGGTCTGCACAACACTAGGAGTTTTATAATTTCCTTACATGCCCACTGTTATTATAAAGAATACATTTCAATATTCCATTCCCTTCCAAAGAAAAGCTGAAGAACGGACATGTAATGATCATGACACAGACTGTGAAATATTCCTTCCATCTGGGAAAGTCCCTTCTGCACAGGGTGCCTTCTAAACTACCCTGATCCCTCACTCTCTCCACACTGCCTGCTTTACACCTCTAAGAAAAGATTCTTGTCATAATGATTATAAATTCAGAAATAACTTTTATAAATGTGTAATGAAATAAAAAACTCATGGAGTCAGTCCTGAGAAGAGTCCATAAGGGTTACGAAGCAGTGTCCAGTGCTGGACCTGGAAAGCCAGTGGGTTGTGGGCTTACTGACTCCAACTCAGCTTTTACTTAGGTTTAACCACAGCTAAACCAACAGGTTACCGGCTTAAACAACCCGATTCAACAACTGACAAAGCAGCATTTCGATTTTGGTAACCGTTTTAATTAAAAACATGATTACAGATCTGGAATCCATCAAGAGAAGAGGGGCATCCTACCCTGGCAGGATGACAGAACTGCATCTTCTTCATCTTGAACAGAGACTGCAAGGGCGAACCCAAGAACTCAAAAGCATCAAAGGCACTGGCAAAGTTGGGGAGGACACGACAACTTAAAGGACACTTAAAACTGAGAAAAGGGGCTACTTTCTTGGCACAAATGGACATGGAAGTCCATTGTCGCAGCTGGTTCCCTGGGCTCTTTCAGTGAAGAGCTGGACGAGATCCTTGGTTCGATTAGCCACCAGCAGGTTGAATGACTTCCAACCCTCCGTGACCTCTCTTGGGTCATTGAATCTGCGTGAAACAGGAACTGTATTTCGGAGACCACTTGTGAAGCTACACTACCCCTTCGTAAGTTAAGAGAAACCGGCTGCACGGGCAAAGAGATGAGCCCTCCCCCCTTTGAACTGAAGCACTGCAGACAATAACGACATCGTCCCCCAGATGCCCGCCGTGTGACCTCAGCTCATTTCTCTATTCTACCTGCACCTTCAAGCCTGGCTGCCTGTGAGGCCAGCAGCTGGAATGTGGAGAAGCACTGGCTCCTCTTATACAATGGACAAGGTCACTCACTGGGCTGCTATCAGGTAACCGGTAAAACCTCTTCTCTGATGAGGACGATTACAGTGCCCCGTCAACAAAGACGGCTCTCCTCGTGGTTTGATCCGCTATCCAATCGACCCGAGCCATCGCACTTTAAATTCCACATGAGAGTTAATACAAATTAAATTCTCCGTTGCACATAATATTCAAAGAAAAAATGTCGTCAGAGAGCCTGAAATCCTAGAGCTATACTTTTAGAGATTATCAGATTATCACAAATAATTTCTGTTTTGTATTAGATCACATCGCCACCTGACAGATTTTTTATTTATGGCACTCCACAGTGTGTGCGTGTATATATATATTAAGAGGTTTTAAAAACACCAAATCATTACTGGAACCAACAGCATTTGTTGCTATTATAAAGCTTCTCAATTTCACAATAAAAAGATCAATAAAATAAAGTGACAATTACCGAACCTGCTAAAATACTGCACTGTCAAATGCAGCAAACAGATTAAATATAAACTGGTAGAAACGCTTAAGTTATATAAGATAACCGTGTTCAGAGTAAGTTCCATTCATTGATCCACAAGACTTAACAATCTCGAGAAATGTGCCAAACAGCTCTGAAAAGATCGCACCCCATGATGGTTAAAACTATTCAAATTAGAGTAGTGTCACAGGAGTCTACCTTTAAGACAACGGGGAAGGCAAACAACTAAGGTGTACAGTATATCCAAGATATCTCACAAGTGATATACCTGTCACAGCAGCATCACAGCATTCTGGATCAATGCATTTCCAAAAGCAAAAACGCAATCAAAGAAAACTTCAGCAATTTATAGATCTTTAGTAATCAAACAGAAAATAAATCTTCGTGCCATTTGCTCGGTATTGTACAACTACAACCAGCAGCTGAAAACAAGCGTGCAGGGTTTAGACTGCCCTGAGACAGGTTAGTTTAATTGCTAATCATGTGTTGATGCAACAGTAATCCAGCTCACTATGAGAGGGAACCGTGGGATCAGACATTAAGTGTGTGTGTGCTTGGCTGAGGAGCCAGTGGTGTGAAGCTCCCATCCGTGGGATTATGACAGAACAGCCCTAAAAGGTGCTTCACTGCTTCTTGTCTGCTTTGATGAAGCTCTTAAACCTACTATGTATACTATATGCACAGACACATATAGATGATTTCTGAACTGCTTTTTGCTTGAAATTTTCACCCAAAGCACACGTAAGTTACAAGGATTTAATGATGGGGCTTGGTTCTGTTCATATCAATAATTCCTTGCATTTATATAAAAAGTGCTATATATCGAAAGGCGCTTTATATACAGGAGAGGACCCATTTCCACCACTGAACTGAGGCACCTGAGTGGAAGTTATGCTGGGCTAGCAGCAACACTACTACACGAACCGCAGGTGGCAAAGTGAGAAACTGAAACTTTAAGTGAGAACTTTGGACAGACTAGATTGTGTAAGATCCCAGGTGGAAATCAGCCAGGACACCACAGCACCTACACAGTGAGAGTGCCAGGAGATTATTCACCCAACACTCAGGGCTTCGGTTTAATATCTCATCCACAGAACTGCATCTCATCAACAGAAATATCAATCACCACTTATAGCCACAAACCGATATTCCCCAAGTGGCCTCCGTACCCAGTACTGACTGGGGCAAGAACTGCTAAATTCCCAGTTTCTGATGAGATCAGCTCACAAAGTGGTCATGATGCTGTAGTACAGTCTTCCGCGATTTTTACTTAGTTCAAAATTAAAAAACAAACATTTAATCAAATAATGATACAGTACAGGTCTTGGACTGCATAAAACAGAATTACTATGTTGATGCGGTAACAGAGACACAGATTATCAAAGATCTGATTTCATTTTGGAAGTGAATCTTTCTTCCTCTCAGTGAGAAGTATTTAAGTCTGTATCATCACCACAGTATTTTGTCACCTTATATCCCTACCAACAGTCTTACTCACACCTGAAGAAAGCTCCACGGCCAAAACGTTGTGTTTTCTTTCTTCTCTTTTCAGCATGGAATACACCTATAACTTGTTCCTTGATCATTTGTTATGGTTCTCTAGAGCATATATAGGCATAGATATGTATAAGTCCCACAGCAACCTACTGCATATAAAGAGGTAGTTCTAATTTTAGTGGTGTGAGATTATCTAAGGCAGAAATTACATGTCAAAGAACTGTGTTTACCAAGTTACTTGTTACACCGAGGCCAGTTATTTCTAATTGATAGTCTGTGTCCACAATCTTGTTAGAATTGACAATTACTTGACAAACAAACAGAAGCCAAATTATCTCAAACTGCATTTGATCTGCAAGACATTTGATTTTTCCAAGCCTGCAGTGGTCAGAAAGATGTACGTCCCCTGCCCTCCCAGGCTGAAGCCAAAGATAAGCCGTTGTCAGTCCTTTCCCTGCTGAAACAAAACCCGCTGTGAGCTCCCTCCAGCTCACCAAGGAGGAAAACCTGATGTGCTGTGCCCAGTTTGCAAATGTTTTACAATTCAGCTGAGCCTTGCCCACGTCTACAGCCTGCTACTGAGTGCTGTCAAACAGCTTTACAGAAACATGGTGGACTGGTGAGTGAAATGTATACTTCAGGTGGCATTCAAATTCACATGGAAACAACTTGGAGAGTGTCAGGTTACTGCAAGCAGCACCTGAGCTTTTCAGGGATCCTTTATCAACTGTTAGTGAAAGACCACAATCACTTTCAGCTTAATTGGGCACCCATCAGTGAAATGTTTAAGAGATACTGTCTAGTTTATAGCAGCATTGTCCTGCATTTGAAAGTTGATTTTCATCCAAGCAAATAAGTGACCTTACACGATATTATACCCAAGAGCATAAAAACGGTTAAGCAAAGTTTAAGCATCTACATGCACACACATACAAGGGACACCCCTCAGGTCCTGGTGTTTTTAGGAGCAAGCAGTAGCTCTGAATATGACTTATCTCTGGCACTTTCACAATTCCCAACATCCATACACTCATACGTATTGCACATAGCTCTAACGTTTTGCAATCTACTCTGAGCTAAGTGTATCAGAAACTGTTCTCTATATTTTTGCAATTGTTCTGTAATTTGTTTCCCCATCGCCATTCACAAGATCCTAACGGAGTACAATAGAATTTGATCTCCACAGAGAAACACCCTCAGCTGCCTAGATCAGCGCTTTCGCACAGTACACGGCTTTAATTGGCCTGACCACAAGGGCGCTCAGAGGATTTTCTGACACTACTGCTAACATGTCAGTGTCAATATGCAGTCTTTCTACAAAAGCTTGCTGGATGTTTCATATTCCTCTTACCTAATACTTTCTCCGTCAGACTTATCATCATGAAAGCACACTCTGTTCCGCTAGTGCCATTCCCCTATCCTGAAAACAGTTTACACTCCGTACTGCAGAAAACGGTGGAGGCGATTTTTCAAAAAGACCCTTCTTCGACACTGAGGTGGACTTGACGTTTCTACCCATTACAGCTGGGGACTTTACAGGACAAGTACGGTTCTCAGGGGAACAACACTGGGACCCCTGCTGAGATCTGAGCCCGAAACTTTGAAGCCCTACCCTTACAGCTATATCACAGTGCAGCCTAGACATAGGCGAGGGGAAAGGACAGCTTCTGCAGTCGTGTGGTGTGGTGACAACACCGATAAATTAATTAGATACGTCTAACTGAAAACAGACCGCGGATAACTAGACTAAACAAAGTATTTGCCTTCAAAAAACCCTACAGAGCACAGGCCTATCTGTAAGAAGCTGTTTTAGGGGCTCTCTAGTATTATTTGTGGAACCTGAGATATTACGTACAGCAAAGGAAAATACACACAATCTTTGACCTACAGTATGTCCGGGAACACGAAAAACGGCCGTTTATCTGATAGAGGACTGATTTCTTCATATGTGAGAACATCAGTGCTCCGCATTAGTGAAGCAATCTCTGCAAACACAAGATGCTGAATTTAGCCATCGGCTGGCTTTATGCAACAGAAGGTTCCTTGTTGAATGCACATATCCAATTCTCTGCTAAACGAGCCATAAACGCGCACGATCGTTCACGGACCTGGAAGTATTGCATTTTTTTTTTTTATCTGCAATCAGCGATAATCGCAGGCAGGCTTTAAAATGGGCTGTCTCGCACGGTTGAGAAAGCAGTTTGTCACCCGGGCTGGGCGAATCGCGCTGCTGTGGATGCGAGGTCCGATCTGAGTCCCACACCCCCTTTCCAAACAGTGTTGCTGTATTTCTGTCGGCTGACACTGACTCAAGCCCTCACTCCCCACCCACCACAGGCAAACGAGAAAACACAACCAGCAGGAAAGGCGCCCCGTCGCGTTTTCCAGAACATACTCCGGGCTTTTGCAGTGGTCAAAAGCGCCTCCGCCAGCGGCAGGGAAACATTTTCCCCCAACGTGCGGCTCCCAGTGCCTTACCGCCTCTCAGTCTGTCTCACCGCATCTCACCTGGCAGCCTTTCTTGTGATGAAAGCCAACAACCACTATGTGCAGCACGGGGCCCCTGGGCTCCTCTCTCCCATGTGGCTCCATGGCTGCCCACCCCACCCCCGCGGATATGCCGGCCGCGAACGGACGCTGTAGGGAAGCCGCAGACGGACTCTCGCCGGGATCTGAACCTGCGGGGCTCCTGCTCGCCGGTGTTGATGGCCGCCTCTCTCCGCCACCAGCGGCTTCGCTTCCGCCTTGCGGGTGACGTCAGGGGAGCCGCTCCGCCCCGCAGCGCCCCCGCACGGCCGCAGGCGGAACTGGCGCGTCCAGCCTCGCCGCACACCTGGCCGCTGCCGTAGCGGTGTACACGTACTGCGCCACACGCGAACACTCTCCCCGTTTCACATGGTCAGAAGTACCTGGTCGTTTTAATTCGCTCATACCGTGGGCGCACACGCATCGCCTGACATTATAGATAACAAACGTACAGTGATTAAGCACACCACGATTCGTCATTTGGCAGAGGCCTGAGCAGTCTTCGCTAGGTATTAAAACAACGGAAAAAATACTGGAAACAGTCATGAGAAGGAACAAGTAATAGGTTTATTCCATGCTGAAAAAAAGAAGAAAGAGAACACAGCGTTTCGGCCTGGAGCCTTCTTCAGGTGTGGCCGAAACGCTGTGTTCTCTTTCTTCTTTTTTTCAGCATGGAATAAACCTATTACTTGTTCCTTTGCAGCCTACGCATGCTGACGCAGCTACCCACCTGAACTACAGTCATGAGAATACTTATTAATACTGTCAACTTAATCAAACGCCGCGGTCCAATGTTTTGAATTCGTCTAAAAGATTGGATGTTTACACGCCAGTTGGAAAAAGGCTTTGAGGTACACTATTCGGTGAAGTTAATTATTTTGAAGCTCCTCTATAGTTAAATTCCCAGCCTCCCTCACTCTCACTCTCACTCTCACCTCTCACCTGTGATCTGAACCTCACAGTGCCTTCTTCCTTTCTTTCTTACCAAAAATCCAAACACACATTGAAAATCTACCTCTACCATACATGTCAAAAGCTCACTCCCCATCATTTCTATCCCTTTTATTCTGTTGATGCATATTTTTGCACATAACCTGTTACCCTTTTGTTATTTTGCACATTGCCTGTTGTTGTTTTTTGCACATTGCCTGTTGTTGTTTTTTTCTATTTGTACTATTTATTTCCGAGAGCTAGCTAAATAGCATTTCGTTATACCATATACCATGTATATGAGTGTAATGACAACAAACTTGAAAACTTGAGCTGGTTCTCGTGCGAGCAGAAGAACATCACACCGCTCTGTTTTCTAATATACATTAGGTGACGGTCGGGTGTCGATTGTTTCTGTCTGATTTGCACGTTGAAGTTTTCTTCGATTGGTCGAGTCTACCTTCCTTCAAACATGGCGGCGGCTCCGGCTACAAACCCTTCACAATTGCTCCCGCTTGGTATGTGAATTAAACGTGAAGCAAAACATTTTAACGCGAAGTTGTTGAAGTACTAAGACCTGCCTAAGTAGTACCGTCGGTGGTGTACATTTTACAATCTAAAAAATATACCACAAGCGTCTATAGCCTAAGACTGCCAACTGGCCGGTTTTAATAAGGACGTGCAGGTGGTCCGTGAATTAACCCAATCGTTCGTTTTTGTTCTTTTTGAATTATGAATTGAAGTATTGAGTTGCAGTTATGTATCTGTCCCTCATTGCACTGTAATGCTAAGTTTGTCTATACGCAACTTTCCTGTAAATTACTAATTTTTGTTTACGACTTGGCCCATTTCTAAACAGTCCAAACACGGTACTGTCTCAATCTTTGCTGTAGTGTTTAGCCGAATATTTCCCAAAAAGTAAGAAAGAACAAAAAAAAAGTAGAAGCGTTCGTTGACGGTTTATGTTCGCTAATGTGAAATTATACCTAGCTATGTCCATCTAGTCATGTTATTAATTAACCAGATAAGGCAGTAGGGAACAAACGATCATTTCCATGGTGCAATGGATCTGTTTATAAAGCAGGGCATTTACTGTAATAAATGTGTAATATGCCAATGTGTAATATGTGTACACGGCATCAGCGTCTCTAACACTCCAAGTTTCCGCACGAAGTTGTGGATTATTATTTTCTTGTAGATGAAACAATTCCACATCATATTGTATGGTTATTCTTTGCCGTCTCACGCTGTGTGTTACAGCAATAACTTCCTCGATTGTGTCGACTTACATCATTAAAACATTGTATTTATCGTGAGCAGAGGAAAATCCATTTTTTTATATAATTTTCCTATTTTAGAAGAAAAAATGTCATTTATTTTGCTAATGAGGTCGATGATATCCAATGAACTTGTTTTCGGAGCAGTTTATTCTTTGATCATGTTACTTGTTTCGAATATGTTTAACCCCCGTATCCTTGAAGTCTGTTCATGAGCACTGCTGCTGTCTAAAAATGTCCGCTTAATTTATATTTGTGTCTGTGAAGTAATCAGTTCTAGTGATTTCTCCTGTGTCATTCTGATGTTTTTATATAACAAGGGTAACTTACCATTACAGTATCCTAGAAGTGTCAGCAGATGTGGCTAAGTTCTATGAAACAGCTGAAATCTTATCACAGTATTCCTTGTTCTCTCCTCTCCCCTCCCGTTATCTTCTTTAGAGCTTGTGGACAAATGTATTGGTTCCCGGATT
This sequence comes from Lepisosteus oculatus, assembly GCF_040954835.1. Taxonomy (NCBI): domain Eukaryota; kingdom Metazoa; phylum Chordata; class Actinopteri; order Semionotiformes; family Lepisosteidae; genus Lepisosteus; species Lepisosteus oculatus. The sequence goes on along the minus strand of NC_090701.1, from coordinate 6,002,525 downwards.
CATATTGTGATGAAGAACGACAAGGAGATTGTCGGCACTCTGTTGGGATTTGATGACTTTGTCAGTATCCTTTTTACAGTAATATGGATGTTGTATATCATCACATGTGAAGTTAAGACTAACAGTTTTGATCAATAGTAATAAGTAATGGAGCTAGTTGGTTGTTCAATATGTTGTCTTTTTTCAGCATTGATTTCAAGATTGCACATCCAAGAAAAACCTTTTTACCAGATACAGACACATTTTGTAATTCAAAATGGGTCATAAACTGGTGAATAATAGAATCTTTGCTTTTCTTTGGAATGGCAGATTGTATCATGACAAAAATATACAGTCTGGTGGAGTATTCGCGTATTGTGTTGCCTGAGATAAAATTCCATTAAAGTGAAGCAAGGTCACATCATAAAAATTCAACTTCTTGCAGTAAGATTGTACTTGGCATATGTTTTACGAAAGCTTATGCACAATGCAGTGTCTATAACAGAATTGTTTTACGTTAAAATATAATAAGATGTAAAATACTAAATCTATTGCTGAAAACTAAAAACATAACAATTTATGGTTTTAACTTTGTAAAACATGCTTTCCTTTACTTGCATTCTCAGACATGGTGCTTGAAGATGTCACTGAATTGTAAGGTTTTGTTTTGTTCATGCTAAAATAAGAAATGCTATGATGTTCAGATTGTTACAGGCAAAAATCTTTAATTTTCTCATTGAAAATGAGCACTGAATTAATGCATATTCAAATTGCAATTTGTTTTCTTACATAAGAAAGTCTGTTACTTTATTTACATCTTGACTCGTGCATTTGAAGAGTTAAATTCTGATCATAATGTAATTTTTTTACAGAACTGGAGTACACTATTTTAATAACTTCTAGCTTTATTGCCTTTAGACATTAGCAAAATAAAATATAAAAAAATCATAATCTTAATAAAAATGTCAAAAATCAACAACAATGTTGTATTATTAATTTCAATTAATAATTCATAGTGTCATCTTAACACAATTCACAAATACCTTTCATTACTAAAATCGCTTGTGTTCTCATTTCAGAGAATTTGATTTTTGTGAATTGCTTATGGGTACAAAGTTGTTTATTTGTGTTAGTTTTCTTTTCATTTTAAGGCTGTACTATTAGTGATTATCGATTAGTAGCATCGTTTATTTCAGGAAGCCTTGTTTTTTAGTGAGATCACACCAGAGGGAAGGAGGATAACCAAACTGGATCAGATCTTATTGAATGGAAACAACATCACCATGGTAAGTGTGTTAATAAAGGAAAACCTAATGGTGATACTTTTCTTGTGATTTATACAGTTTAGGCAATGATTCCTTTAAAATTGAACTCAATTGACAGGCCACAACACTGTCAAGCTGGATATACCTACTTACTTGCACTTATTTGTCTTTTTGTATTGGATGTTGTTAACTTAAAAACATTAAAACATTAAAGATTTGAATGTAATCTTTTTTTAAGGAAGAAAGTATGTGGTGTTGTTCCATGTTTTATAACAGCAATTTACTTTGTTAAACATCCATTTTAGTTATGTTTTTAGAAGGATAAAGCAGATGGATTTTGGACATTGATTAAATAGTTTTGGCATGATATTAATTAATTGGACAGACTGATACATTTAAGTGACTTGTAAATGTTGCATGAGGACTAAGCTATTAATGAGGGAGTTGGTTGAACACAGCTGATGGAAGTGATTTAACTTGCTGAATGAAAAGTGAATATCAAGCACAAAAAAAAAATTAAAAACAATTTGTCCTGCTTCGTAAGAGCACATTGAGATGTTTGTACATTTTAATGGTACATAAGCATTTTTTAATTTGAAATAATTAGATCTGCTACTTTTTTGCAGCTTGAAAACCATTTTGGTATGCCTTTCCTTACTTAATGTCTTTTTACAGCTTATTCCTGGAGGTGAAGGACCTGAAGTATGAAGAGAGGAGACATATTCTCACCCTTTTCTGGATTTGAGTTTGCCTTCACTCCAGTTTTCCTTTTTTGTGTGTTTTATATATAAAGGTTATTTTTTTGGAAAAACATTTTCTTATGGGAACTCTTTAATTTTTGCCTGTTTAAAATGCCTATACCCACTTTAGGTGTGATGAGTGAATTATGGCTAAGTCTTGCAAGACTCATTTGTTTTTTGTAATAAAAACATGCTATTGGAACGGAAACATGAGTAGCATTTAATGGAAAATGAACATGAGAATGTCAGGACAAAACCAGTAAATATGTCAAGCTAAGCTCAGATGTTTGTTAAAGCTAAGCAATTGTTTTTTGCAATGCAGTAATACAGGACATTTAAATCATTTATGGTATCACAGTTCCATGACTTTGACTCTGCTTTCATGAGATGTGGAGTGCTACTTGTGTTGAAGGCATTTCTGGAAAAGCTTTCCTCTCAAACAGGTACTGAGATGTAATAACAAATGCAACCACTAGAGGGCACAGGCACTGCAGAAACCTTTGCAAACTCTATAGCTGCATGTTTAACACCAACTACATAAGCCAGAGGCCTTGCAGTTCCCTGTTCAATCAGCAATTTGTAAGGACTTTGAACATGTGGATTCTCAATTCAGTGTTTCGGTCAAGTCACAGATGGCCATGTGTGGTCTTTGGCAGCTGCTCGGTATTGGCCTTTTCATTCCGGATTGCTGTTAGCCTAAACTGTGTAAATCAATCACCTGTTGTAGTGGTCTAAATGAAATTGCTCAAAGCTTTTACAAATTGAGGGCTTCAGATGTTGTTCAGAAATATAAAACCTCCTGGATTTTATGTTCTGGGGGACAAGAATATGTTCAGCAGCCACCCTTTGCGCAGCAAAACAAGTTGAAACCAGAAGTGCTCTAACTCATTTTGCAAGAGCTCCTCCTAGCTTTTATAGTGCTCGGGAGAGCAGAGAACTAATGACTCCCCCTTGTCCCCATAAATGGGACACCAGTTCATCACAGGAATTACATCCGTTATGGACTGCTTTTTCTCTGTTTTAAGAAAAGGCACGAACACACAAATTCATAACAAGCATACTACTACATGTTTAATTATAATATAATTTTTACAAAGATGACATTAAAATTTTTAAATTCTGGTGAAACTTCTCAATAAGAAAGATTGTATCTTTTGCAGTAGCCTCCTTATGTATCCTTCTTCATTTCGTTCACAATTATCTGAAACTTAGATACAGCAGCACATATCCAGTCTTATTTACATCTGTGATCAGCAGTTTTCCTGTGCTGTTTCTGTCGTGTAGAGCTGAGGGATTGAGATGGCAACCAGAGTATTCGTGTTGATCGAGCAGTATGCGTCACGGCAAGCTTTTTTCCTCAGGCCGCTTGAGACTTAAATGTCATAACTGGAATGACCCGTAAAAGTTTCTCAGGCAATGTAGTGTATTCCGTGTGCATAAAAATAACGCTTTCCCTAGAAATTAAAAAAAACATTGTGTATCTTATATTATATTAGTCAATAATGTGATATCCCACACACAAACAACACAGAAGCCCTTTTTTCATTTTACAAGTTTTAATATACTATAGATTTTAAATTTTGTATCAGCCATTGTGCTATCTTTTTATAAAGAAGATGATTTGGGTGAGGTCTTAATTGTGATTTTGTATAAGACAAAGCAAGAATGATACCCTCATTAGATGTCAAAACAACATACAGTAAACTGTTCCTGGAGACAAAAATCCACAGACAAGGTAGAAAGTTGGGAACTCTTATACTGAAACATTGGCTATAAGAATATCAAGTTCATTAATGCATTTGCTTTGTTTTGCAAAACTGAACATTTCCTAACTACTTTGAAAATGACAGGCAACTCCAGCTGATGTCAGAAAGGCTCAACAGTTCCCTCTGGGGGTAAATGGTGGGTTTGTATTTAAAGTTTGACTACACAGCAAAAAAACAAAGTTTAATCTTGGCTTATCCATCCATCTGTTTTCTAACCATCTCATCCAATACTGCGTTGCAAGGCACCTGTAGCAGTGGGCAGACGGCAGGGTACACGCTGGACGAGACGCCCGTTCTTTGCATACACTCAAACCAGGGACAGACTTCCCTGAAGCAACTCATCAGTTTGTTTTTTTGACAGTGGAAGGAAACCACATTTCAATCCAAGTGTGGGTTTTACAAGTTACAGTCTACCTTGCAGAATTGTGGGCATCAAACAAGGTTGTTCGTAAGATTCAGAAGTTCCATATTTTATCTATGATTATTGAGAAAAAATTGAACATTGATTTATTAGACTGCATCTTTGGCTTTTGTTCCACCAGTAGAGTGTCTGTTGAGGTATATATTAAAGTGTTTAAGTTTTCCTCTCTTTTCATTACTTCAATCCTGCCAAAATGTTTTTTTGATGTGGATTTTCAAAGTGACCTTTGTCCGGTTGATGGATGAACAAGAGCATTTGGCATGAGCTATTCACAAGTTTTATTGTCAATTCTACACTTGCTTCTTTTTCTTCAGGTTATTTTTCTTGTAGTATCGTTCTTCCTATTACAACCTTTCTTGGTTTTCCAGTTCTGTGTTAGTGAAGTTCACACGTTTCTCTATATTAGTCAATTGTGCTTCAGGTACTACACCTTGAATATAGTGTGATGCCAAATATATAACTAAATATCTTCTACTCCATGTATGAACTCAGTTCTTTGGTGGTCATCTACTAAAAGTTTAGTCACTTTGTTTCAAGTGACCCAAATGTATCTGTAATTTGTAGTAAAAACAGAGACATAGAACTATTGACTATTGATATGTAGTTTAACTTGTATAGTTATGGTCATAGTTAAATATGAGTTAAAGTCTGATAAATGACAAGCTTTGTTTCTTTTCACCCAAGCTTAGCAAAGCTGTATTATAAGTAGTCAACATTATCACATTAATTGAAGATAGTGCTGGAGGCTATAAGTAAATTATGCTCATAACATGTACATATTGTAACTTCTGAATGTGTCTTAAGACCTCTGCACTGCACTCATCCATTATTCAGAAGGGACCAGGAAATTCCCACCTGAAGGAATGACTTAACAAGTTACGTCAGAGATCTCTAGGAAACAAGGAGGTGACATTGATTGCTACACCTGTTTAATTAATGGGAAACGTACATGGAAAAGCATGAGGTAAATGTTTAAAAGATGGTATGTCTGCTGTGCAATTCCTGTCTCCCAACATTTCTCACACTTCGGGAAAGCTGCCCGTTCAAAAATCACTGCACTCATGCTCATTTCAGTGCGTTTCCTCAAAAGAATGACCTTTTAACATGTGAAGACCTTTTAAAACACCCAGAGCTCAGAGAAAACCTTTCAGGCCCATGTCATGCATGAGAAATTCCAAGTCTATGCCTGCAGGAGGATTTGTTGACATGTCGCTGTAGCTCAGTCCGTGGTTTGAGGATGGTAGTTTGCTTGGGGCCTTTGCTTCCATGTTTCAAAGACAAGTGCTGCTGAATAAATGCATAGAGATGAAATGATTACCCACAAGGAGGGCACGCTAACAGCACGGACAAACCCTGCTGTCGTGCCTTGTAGAACGATCAAGATTCTACAACTGAGAATCATGGACACAAAAATATTTTCTAAATACAGCACGCAAGGCAGATTTCTTGAGAAATGTGTCTTTTCTTGAAGGACATTTAAGAAGTACTTTCCATTGTCTGTTTCAAAATGATAAATCTCTTCTTCCTCATCTTTCTTGCACTAGTGTCTAAAAACTAGCAGAGATGAAAAATAAAAACAACACCAACTTCTCATTATTCATTATTTTAATTCCTATACTGTCCATTAGTACGTACATTTCTAATTGGGAAACACCATGGTGGTCAGATCCTGTTGAGATTGGAATATATTTACCTCACTTTAATATTGTATGTGTAGTCTACGTACATTATAATTCTAGTTTAAGTTCTGAAAAATGTATGTAAAAGGTTTCTTTAAATGATTAAAAACAAGGAAAGGATTAACCCACAACAAAATATCAGTTTAAGAATTTTATTATGTTTATTATGACAACATATTAGCATAGTGAAGCACCCAGAGGTCACCCATTCAAGCACCATGCAGAGAGCACCCCAGAAATTGAACCCAGAGATCATGAGCAACAAGGCAGCAATGCTAATCACTGTGCAGCCCAGCTGCCTCAGATCAAATACATTAACACTTATCAAATTATGTCCCCACTGCTCTTTCTGCTGTTCAGTAAACACACTCTTCTCTCTTTTATGAAACTAATGTATTTGTCCTTTTGCCCTCACTTCAAACAGCATTTTGCTTGTTTAAAAGAAAGCTTAGTATCCTTAAATCTAATCCCATAAGCACGCTTTCCCCCTTTTAGCTCTTTTATCTTTTATCTACACACCTTTGTATGTAGATTTGCTTTGCTACACTGACCCCTTCATTGGGCAAACCTGTCAGCCCTGAAAACACCTGCTGTTCCTCCTGCTTCCCATAGGAAAACAAGGAAGCGGGTGTTTGTCATGGGAAATAAAATCACGGTTCCATACTTGGTGCACACAAACTTTAATGATTTTTCAAAGACTGCAGCAGCAACAGATATCACTGCTGATGCAACAATAACAAAAACAGCAAAGGATATTGTCAGCAGCCATATCACTCTGCAACTCACAAATGGCAACCCACTGAAGCTAAGCAGCTAACTACCTGGATGAGAGACCTCCTGGGAAAAACTAAGGAAGAGGTGTTAGTGGGGCCAGCAGGGGGCACTCACCCTGTGGTCCATGTGGGTCCTAATACCCTAGTAAAGTGACGGGGACATTATACTGTAAAAAGGCGCTGTCTTTCAGATGAGATGTAAAACCGAGGTCCTGACTCTTCGTGGTCATTAAAAATCCCAGGGCGTTTCTCGAAAAGAGTAGGGGTGTAACCCTGGTGTCCTGGCCAAATTCCCCATTGGTCCTAACCAATCATGACCTCCTAATAATCCTCATCTATGAATTGGTTTCATTACTCTGCTCTCATCCCCACTGATAGCTGATGTGTGGTGAGCGTTCTGGCGCACTATGGCTGGTGTCGCATCATCCAGGTGGATGCTGCACATTGGTGGTGGTGGTGAAGGGGAGTCCCCATTACCTGTAAAGCACTTTGAGTGGAGTGTCCAGAAAAGTGCTATATAAGTTTAAGCAATTATTATAAATATATTAGCTTGACATTCTGAATTATATTTATATTCTTATTCTAATAGTTATAAAATTATTACAATAAAGCAATTACACTCCATTGAATGTACAGAATACAACAAAAAAGTTTATAATTAAAACATTAAAAAGTCCAGTGCCAGACAAATCTATAGTCTGATTAAAAACTGTGTGCCCATAGTGTCTGTGGAGAACAGGTTTCAACTGCACCCTGCGTAGCTGGGACAGCAAGGGAACGTCCACTGGCAGAGGCAGGAACAGTCCTGGTGTCAGGGGGTAGCAGGTTCCTCCACAGAAGACAAGGCACAGAACCAAGTGGATAGTCACCTGTCAGCTGCTGGTCTACCAGTTGCCTGTAATGTATGTGGTCCCAGATTAAATTGTTTTCCAAACTGGGGTGTGTTCTACCCTTCCAGGACAAATGTATCAATCTGGATAGAGAAAATACATATTAAAATGTATCCATCTACATAATATCTTCTTGTAGATATCAAAATGGAATATCTCACTACGTGTTCATTTATTATTTATCTTTTTTATTTAAAATAATGATTTAATTGTAAAATAACAGAATATATTCAGTACCATAACAAAATAAGGCATTTTTAATTTAAAGATCCAGAGTTACCTTGGAAACTTGGGAAGGAAAAAGCAATTAAGGCTTTTGAACAACAAAAACTACCTGTCTCGACCTGGCTGCTGGCCAAGTGTTTAATTACTTGTGTTTTGGAAAAGATTAAACAGTACACGCCAACTCCGTGCACCTCCAGTTAATTGCAAGGTGTCAGTTGTGGTTAAAGGAGACATTAAGCATTTTTAATTTCACAGGTATGAAAACAAACTCAATGTAGTCAGGATAAACAACCCATCAGCGGTCTCAAGAGAGGGACTCGAGATTCCTTCTGCTACACCTCCAGCTCCGTGTGCTGTTTCCTTTCTCTTCTGGGCCAAGCAGGAAGGAAGGCACAATAGGCTGTTGTCAAAGCATGGTGCTGCTAAATTTAACCTCAGTAATTGGTCTGATCCGGCACTGGGGAACTCCTATAAAAAGGCCCTCACTATGGCAATAAACCCATGTAAACAAAGCAGGGGACAGATAGCAACCAGTGAGATGGTTTTACATTGGGAATTATGTTGGAAACACACTACAGATTTCCATTAAGCCTGTCTTCAAGACTTCTATGTCTCACACTCATACTGTAGAAGAAGGTCTCTGTAGTTTGGTATTGCTCATGAAATTGAAAATAAAAAAAATATATATATATATGTTAGTGGTGAAGTTAGTTCAAAGATCAGCAATGAAACAAGGACACGGGGACACAAACAGAAATCAAGAAGACGTGCATTTAAGAAGATGAGCAGGAGATGTTTCTGTACATAAAGAGTTGCAAGGATCAAATTCACCAGCCTGGTTGTTGAAGCGGATTCCCTGTGCTTTTTGATCACATCTGTAGTCCCCTTATATCATATTTGCAATGTTCCTTATGTTCTTATGGTTCAATAACTGGATTGCCCTGTAGGTATATCATTAAACCTCTTTTTCTTGGACAATGGACAAATACATAGACTCACTTCATTGTACTTCGGTGGTGGGATGTACACATACAAGCTTTCCTCTTTTGGAATAACCATCTCTTCCTTTCATGCCTCTGGCCCTTAATTTGGTTTACTGCTGCCACTCCGCAGGAGAATGGAGCAGAAAGCACTAATGGAAGCTGCTCATCACAGCTGGATATTTATAGTTATCCTGGGGAAAAGACTTGTATCTGTTTGAATTCCTACTAAGGCTGTTCAGGGCAAAGTGGTCAATATTGCTTGGTGGTGGCCTTTCCCTTTCTATATAATCCCTTCTCTTTTTTTCTGCTGTTCTACCTTTGAGGAACACAGACGTCTTAACCCCTTTATTCAGTTCTCACTTCAAGTCAGGAGGCTGTTGGGGCCACTGGGAAGAGTGACCCGCATTGTTTTAAATCCTCCTCTTTCGGCATGTGATGTACTGTAGGTACATATGGCATTGAGCATTGTACTCTCGCAATAGAATTTTAGACTGTGTGCAGCGGGGTTAAAAAAATAAATGCAAGCCACAAAAATGTCATAGGATGTGCATATTCAAATAATGTTTTACCTCCCCTTCAGTAAAAAAAGTTTGATATACATACTTACATTTGATACAAAGAAATTAGATTAAAATCCCTTCTCACCCATGTATACAGTACATGGGTGACTGTGCACGTTTATTACTATGACAAACATTATTTAAAAAGTAAAACTTAAACAGCCTTGCAAACCCAAGATAGAAGTCTGTCACAAGCTGTATTTAAGCAATCAGCTGGAAATCTTCTCAAATGCGGACAAGTACAAAAAGCACTACACACTCAGCAATTAAATGACGGCCTTCTTTGTAAAATGCTCAAAGCCTTGTTCTTCATAAAAGTAAAAACTCAATTAAATGCAATAAGAGGTTTCACCTCTTTCACATCACAGTCATTAAAAGACAGATCAAAAACCTTTAAGCACACTTTATAATGCACTTTGAAAAGGCTGGATGGCATTAAAATCATTTGAAATGTCCTTGCTTTGTGTTACAGTTGTTCAGTATCTGATAGGACTGCAGATCTGCAGACTGCCATTTATAGCACCCCTTACAAATTGCTCCTGTTGTACAGAATAAACAAAATGTGCCAAGTATTGATCATAATTTACTTCAGGCACTTAATAGATTGATTTACAGACTTTTTTTTAAGGTCTCGCCCTGTATAAATATTCTAAATTCTAAAGTTTTTTGTGTCTAATTTTTTATCATACCTTTTACCATTCTGGTCAGCTCCAATTAACTAGCACACCCTAGATATACAGATACAGATATAGTCATCCTTCAGTGAAAACATGATTTAAAATATATTGAAATGCATAAGAATTACAGCACATATTCAGACCACCAAGTATTAATTATGTAACACCAACTAAGTATCCTGTTTGGGTATGTCTTAATGGAAATATTGTAATAGGCCTTTAGAAAATGCCGGAATTCACTTCCAATTTTTTGTGGTTTTTGTTACTGTCTGAGAATGAAGTGATGAATAGTGTCACAACACATTCTTGTTAATAATTGTGCTCCTATGCCCTTGTTCATGCTAGGGTAATGGGTAAGAATACAAGCCTATTCAGTTGCTTAAATTACTTTTTATACATACTGGAGCAGATTTGTAATATGACTACATTAATGTCTGGCAGTGTGGTTCAAGGAGTATAAATAGGTTTTAAATGATATTTATAGGCTGAAGAATTGTCATACTCCAAACAATTAATATATTGCACTCCCTTATTTATCATTGCCATGTGATGAAGGTTGTACACCTAAAGAGCAGCTATAATCCATATAAAAAGACTCACACATCATCACATTTTCATTTTGTATTCAGTATGTGTACTATACAACATTTCTGCTCCTGTGTGCTCATTATCTATTAATTGAACAACAGATTTATTTTGTAGATCCTGCAAACATGGCTTCACGTCATGGTTATATGTCTTTTCCTTTCTTTGTTTTTCCAATAAAAATGCATTGTAGTGAAGCTTTCTCTTTGAGTTACTCAATAATGTAATGGATAATGGCTGTAATAGTTTCTCATTGATGGGCAAGTTTTGAATTGGCCTGTCATTTATGAATTTCCTAGGTTATTTATTTGTACATATGGACAACTCATAGCTTAAACTGTAAATGTGGGGTAACCAGGATGTTAAACTTATCTTGAATCTTGTAAGTGTTAATTGATAAGTAACAAATGGTAGTGTTTGAGGCTGAAGTTAAAAGATCCCTGTTACTCTTCTGAATGGGACATTCCGAGCAATCAGTGACTTCACCTGTGCCAGTGAACACTTACTGAGAAACTGAAAAATAATGATAGTCATTAGGAACAGTTGTATAAAATACACAGTGAGAAAATTGAAGCTCAGTAAAAAGCCTGTCTTCAGGTTTTCAGATATGGCCTTATTGGAAAAACAGGTGTTCATGACACACTCAAAATTAATACTGACAGATGCATTGTCACTGAAGACAGCTTCCTTCTTCTTAGCAAAACTGCTTCACAGTTGTTGGACTGGAGCTAAAATGGATCAGTGCGGATTTATTGCCATCACCTACTCTTGGTTTATTTTGAATATATTGTCTTTATATTCATCATTCAAGTAATGTTACAGGGCCTGAAATCAAAAGAAGGGTTCACCCACTGAAGGGAGAGGACACCCACCTTATCAACGCTGAGTGGTGACTTAACAGAAGCACACCTGGGCTGCACTTGAGGGAAGCACTTAATACTTTGCTGATAATTTAATAAAGATTTGCATGACATTCTTTGCCCTCGAGTGCAAATGACAAATTCACAGTACAAGATGTGGCTTTACCTAACACAAACACAAAAGTCCTTCTTGTGAACTATACCACGACTTTATTTATAGTACACAGAAAGTTCATGTTCCAAATTGCAAATTAACCCGCTCAAGAATCTCCAAGCGCTCTGGGTTTATTCCCAGTCCTTCTGAAATTATACATTCATACACGTGCAAGAGTGTATTTTCTTAAAAAGCCCACTAGTTACTTAAACTATACTATGAATCAATACTGCAAACATTGGCGGGCTAATTAGTCATTTAAAACTACTAACTGTACATACGACGTAACTAGGCTATACTATATGCATGTGACCGAGAAGAGAAGTTAACCTGTACTTACTACTTTCACCTTCATTGCTGTAAACAGAGACAGATTTGTCTAATCTGCCGCTCGATTTTTGCGGTGCTGGTGCGTCTCGACAGAAAAACTAGCCAGACTAATTACAACCATCTGCTTACGTCATTCGATTTGCCTTGGGGAGCTGATATTAGTCAAGTGGAAAACTAAACTGCAACTTGGTCCATGTGACGATATCCACTTCAGACACCGGACTTTTTTTATGTGGACGCTGTGTCAATTGACAGTAACGGCAAAGGAAACTCTGATTCAAAAAAATAATCATGTGAGACGCCTATATGATCTGTATCGTGTATTGGAAAACTTCACACTGTGCTCGCTATCCTGAGAGCGCCACTGTAACAAAAGACAAGAAAGACAAAAAGGAAGACAACAATCTGTATGAAAAGACAACTAAGACCTATGGATGCAATTCAGAGTAATTCATGGCGCTTAAGTTTTTGGCGTCTTTTTCCACATTTTGATTACTGAAGCTAAACACGATACGCTCCATCTACATGACGGGAAAGTTTTTACTACAAGCTGATCTAAACCTGCAATAAAGAACGACGAAACGATAAAAGACGCTTGTCTATAAACGGGCTACGAGGTTTGTTTGTTGTTTTTTTTTTAAAAAAAAGGAAAATTGTTGCAAATGCAGGGATGGGCTCCGTAACATCTGCTTTGACCAGATCGAAGAACGCCGTAGTCCAAGTGGGTTCGGACCCGGAGTCGGAGAGGAGCCAGTCAGCTCCGGAATCCATCCGTGGAAAGAGACGAAGCTTCAATCGCACGAATGTGTTTTCAACCCAGAGGACAAAGCAGAGCACAAGGCAGTCGCTCTCCGAGGTGCTGAAGACGCAGGAGAGCGGGGACTACGCACAGGGCTTGAAGTCGGAGGCAGAGCCCACAGGCAGCGTTAGCGCCGGTAAGTTGGTCCGTTTCCTCGGAGACGGAATTATTCAATCATTATCAACTTCGAGACTGAAAAAACATACAAATTGCCTTAACGATGATGTAGGCGAAAGAAATATAATTGCAAAACTGCAACGCATATAATTTAAAAACATTTTCCGGCTAACCGTTGAAGTATACTGCAAACGGAGTCGGGACATAACTAGTGTTGTTTTTATAATGTTAGAATAAGTTCATTTCGTATTTATTAAAATCATATTACTATATTTATAATCAGTTACATTGACTACATAACTACACTGCTGAAATGTGTAAAACGCTACACAAAACATAAGCGATACAATATTTACAATGAGCAGAAACCGAAACTCTTACAGTACGTATAGTATCAACAGAACTGAAACTTTTATGCTCTAAAGTTTGTGTTGTTTTTAAAAACAGTTGGATTTCTGTAATTGCAGTTGTTTATTTTTTAGTTTTTGTAGTAGACACAAAATAACGCTCTAACAATGTGAAGTTACACGGAGTAATACACTTGTTCAGAGAGGACAAGTTTCTGGGCTATAAGTTTTCCATATTGGAGGAATCTTAACTGAACCTCACCTTTATGAAAAATTAGCCACCTCACAAAGGACAAGAGTGTATTATTTTATGTAGTTTCCTAGTTTATTAACTATATACATATATTATTGCAATGCATTACTTCTAACCCATTAATTGAAATAAAAGGTCTGATACGATAATGCAAGTATGTTTTTCAAAAAACACATATCACTTTCAAAACCTGAATTAAGGATGGATTTTCATTAGATTTCAGGCATTTCAGATTTTAGTTTTTTTTTTAATTCCAGCACTGATCCAGCACTTTTTCCAGAATCTCTCCACAGTGATGGCAGTGACAGAGAAACGTTTGACAGAGAATGCTGTACATGTAGTTTTAACCATCTCATTTCCAACAGATGACGATTATCTTTCAGTATTGTGTCACTGAGAATTATGCATCTGTCTAGGCTTGTTTAAACATTTAATAAAAACAAAAAAACTTTTTTTGTGCTGTTTTCACCATGGAATTAACAGAAAGGTACTCCTTCCTTTGTATGTTGTATATATTCTTGTGGGGTCTATATTCTGTGACTAATACCATATGAGTTACTTACCCAGACGTTGTGAAGAAGTGATTAAAAAGGGAATAAGAGGTACATGTAAGAGACCAAAGTGTTGCTGTGATGGACAGCTCATACACACATATTTCTCCTATAGCTGAATCTCTTAGCATGTGAGCTGTTTTAATCTCATGGTTATGACAAAAAGCAGCCCCATGCAGAAAAGGAAATACACAAACATTATGAACATTAATACTAATATACAATGTAAAGTATAGGACTTTCCCCAACTTTGATGCAGCATCTTGTGTATACCAAGGGCTTAGTACAGAATTGGTCATGAATGCAGAGTACTAAACTGACTGTTAATGAAAAAAAAGACTTTTTAGCAGACGTATAAGCAGAACTCTGGGAGATCAGAACTTAACTGGTATGGGAACTAAGAAAATCCTTCCGTTAAAATGGGACTATACAATACTCCAGTTCCACTACACACAGAGCAATGTTTCCAAGTCTGTCGCCAGGTCAGAAAAGATCTATAGATGCTTTGAAAAAGGTCAAGTGGAGGGCAGCTAGACGTGTTCTCAGCCTGAAGGCAGTGAGAGGTGCTGTCAGATTGAAACAGCTAAATCTGTTTATCATCACCAGGTTACAGCTCACAGCAGAATAGACAGAGGTTTTCCAAATATTTAAATGCTTAAATGAATACGCGGTTCAAGATATTTTACCAAATTAATTGGTACTGTAGATCAGTAAATCTCACGAAGAAGCATGAGAACGTAACACGATTGTATTCAAAATCAATAGATGAAACAATGTTATCACAAGGAAGGAGGGTGAAATTTTTGGATTAGTTCACAGAACAGTTATTCAATGTAACATATCATAAAAGCGAAAGATCCTGCTAGCAGCGTTTAATTCATAGGATGCTATGACAGCCTGAATGGGCTGTTGGTTTAGATTTTTATTATACTTTGATCTCAATTCTATTTTACCGTACATTATCTTAAAATGGAACCCGAAATATTACCACAAAATGACACAATTACTATCAAGACTCCATATAGATATTAGAATAAAAGTATAAAGTTTGGAATAAAGCATCCTGAAATAGTCCACCAACAATGTTTTTCAATAAGTACTTCTACAATAGCCACCAAAGTAATTCTTTTTATTATATAGAGCTAGCAGTAAACCAAACATTCAAACTTCTTAAAACAGTGTCCTTGTTCACATGGAAGATCTTTTTAGAGGTATTCATCGACTTTGACAGTAAATTTTAGCATTTAGCATTTTAGCAAATTTTCTCTATTAACTTTTAGTCCATTTTAGGATTTGCAATAATAACAGTTCTTGCTCTGATAAGCAATTAACATTAAGTACAAAGTGAACCCAAGCCTTTATGTACCTATGCATTTTTCCAGTAATAAATGAAAAACAAAATTGTGATGATCACATTTACAGATGATTCTGTATTTACACTATGTGTATTTGTGGGTAAGAAAAAAAAACACATTGAATTTGAACTGGAAAAAGTAAACATCCCAAATGGGAAATGTCCATAAATGCTTTTAGTGTAGTTAAATTTCTGTTAACCTCACATTTGTTAACACCATCATATATGACATCATATGTGAGATCTTCAAAACAAATTTGTTTGGAGTTTTACAGATAATAACTTACATCATCATACATTATATCTTAACGATTTAATTAGCATGCATGCAAAAAACATAAGGAATTTTTGAGTAACACTCTGTCTATAATGAAAAAATAATTGTTTGCACACATTAAAAACACTGAGCTGCAAATGGATTTGGCTGCGAAACAGCAACCTGAAGCTGTTTTTCTCCATCTAAGAATCATACTCCGTGCTTGGAGAGGGTTAATCTTTCTGGGAACCCTAAAGAACTGATTTGCTCGTCCTCTTGGCCAAAAGAGAGGAGTTGGCTTTCCCTAGACAATTAAGGGAATAGGAGCAGTCACCACTCTCTGTGGAGCCATTTCGCTCCACTGGGAAGAGGGAGAGAGTTTCCTGGTGGTTGTAGTGATTTGTATCTCAGGTGAAAGCTGGGAAGTCCCAGAGGAATCCAACCGAAAGTTAGAGAGAGATGATGATGGATGGGTAGTTCAAAGTTTTGGAAGGCTAATTTAAAACACAGGGACAGTCTTGGTTTCACCCTAAGCACATACAGTGGCGAAAAGGCTGTGCTACCCACCTGAGACACCTGAAATTAACTACAAGTGTTACTCCAAGGTTCCCCGTAGCCACTGTATTCTATCTTTTGAAAGGACCTTTCATATCAGCCGTGTTGTCAAAGCAGATAGCAAGGGTTCTTTTCTGACACAGATGAATGAGACGCTCAGTCAGCCACCTAGATACTCACAATCAGTTGAGCAAGAGGGGCCACATCTAGCCTCTACAACAAAACACAACGGTCCTAAACAGAAAAAGTCATATTTAAGAATAAACTGATATTAAAGGGTGAGCGCTGGATATCACCTCCCAAAATAAGAAATAAATAGGAAGGGACTTTGGTGGCTTTTGGCATTTGGTGACAACATTATTAATAAATATTAAGAATTGTAAAGTAGGAAATTCGTTTCTTTTCTATATGCAGGCTGCATTCCTGTTGGTCTCTGGTGATTTAGAAGTAGTTTCCAGCTATCTGAAAGTTTTCAGGTCAGGTTTACTTTCAAAGACAATAGTTTACCTGCGATGTACAGTACAGTACCTACTGTATATACCAGTTATATTTTCCATGGCTCTTACAAGAATAAATATTAAGAACAAACAGCACGCTAAAGGCATGTTTGGAAGATACACTACAGTGACATACAAGAGTGGTTATCTTGGCTGTTACTTTAAATGTTTCATAAATCTATTATTCTGCAGCTTTCTTTTCACCTGGGTTCTCATTGGCAGAGTAATAGGTTTTACGGTTGCTGGAACACATTTTTATGAGTCATTATTTTACATTATGTACCCTCTAAATCTAGAGGGGATTGACCTAGTAAAGAAAAGATTATTCTACATGTATGTGCAATTAACGCATTCCCTCCAGTGTCAGGAGGAATGTTCTTCGATTCTCTGTTTAGTACCAGAAGGAAAGGTAAAATCATACTGAAATAAAATACCTTTGTTCAATGTTTTGCAATTCTCTAGTTCCATGCTTCTCTCAGTTACAATGGGGAATGTCTGAATTCTGCAGTAAAGACATTATTAGTGGTGAAGCACTAATAACATCCGAAGTGGATCTGAATTTTCTCATTGAATTCAGATATTTCTAATTGCTTTGTTTTCCCTAATGACTTCTTTCACACTGGTTTGAAAAAAGAAGTAGCTTTAAAAACAATAATGGACTCTTGTGCCTGTCTTTAAAAGTATGCTGGTATGCAGTTCCTCAGTATTTATACAGTACGACAGGCGTTCATTAGCCAGGCATTAGGGTACTGTGCTATAAATTACCTACTGGGCAGCAGAAGAGACAAGAGATAAGAGATGAAAC
This sequence comes from Lepisosteus oculatus, assembly GCF_040954835.1. Lineage (NCBI taxonomy): Eukaryota > Metazoa > Chordata > Actinopteri > Semionotiformes > Lepisosteidae > Lepisosteus > Lepisosteus oculatus. Next base: position 5,985,104 of record NC_090701.1, on the reverse strand, counting down.
TTCTGTGTGGCTTGCTGGTTTGTCACATACTGTATCCATTTACATTGAGCTTAACCCTGGTCATTTATAACATGACTGAGTTGTAGCTAATATAATGCTTACCTAACCTGCTGTGCTTGATGTGCCAAAATATTCTAGGCTACTGTAAAAAGTTGATGTTTGCTGTCAGTGTACTTAAAAGATGTACAGTAAGATAGATGTAAGATAGCAGTTGTCCAGAGATATACCATATATTTAGTATTTACAAGTTTTGAATCGGTTAATTAGACAGCAAATTTAATTGGTCCCATACAGAAATAGTCAGAAAAATGAAATGTAGTGAAAAAAGAGTAAACCATATAAATAAACCAATCTGTGAGATGCAATAGAGCAGTACTATACAAATTAGAAATGTACAGTATCAATTCAGTCTTTGCAACACTAGGATAAACATCTGGTCATTACATTGCAAACCATGTGTGAGACATTTCTTTAGCAATTCTCTGGAACAGCCATGCATGAATAAAGAACGATACGCACTTCTTAATAAAAATGTTTCCGCTAAATTGTGCATGTAATTATTTGTGTTTGGGATTAAATGAAAAAAGGATGTATGGAAAAATACTTTCTTTTCTTGTTTTCTTTACATGTTTTTCAAAAGAAAACAAAGAATGAAACAGCTTTTAGCTTTTTACTAGGAGTAACTTTAACCTTAAGGTTGGTTAAGGATTGAGGGAATTGGCATTTTGAGATATTTGTGATATTTTGTGATACAATACCTAATTAATTGCTGTGCTAGAGCTGATGTAATGCAACAAAGCTTCTTTTAGTGCTACAAAATGCAGATGAATAAGGAATAAGGATTAGGTTTAGTGATGAGGAAAACCTGACAATGTGTCATTTATGTTTAATCTTGTGTTCAGTAATTTTAAGTTGTTGTGTGATCACATTTTTGAAGATTCTGATCCATGTGTATAAACAGAATTGCTAAGATGAATGTTTCTAAGATGTCTTGTGTAATTTTTTTTGTACATCTAAGAGGTTGTTTCTTAATGTGCTGTGTTTTAATAGTCTTCATCATAACACTTACACATTGTATAGCTAAAAATAACAAATAAGAATAAATTCTTTGAAAGAAATCACATATACCTTTTGATGGAATAATCCATTTCATGTACGCATTTGATATGGCAATGTGTTGTAGAGAACTAATATTATTTTACAAGGATTAATCACTAGGTCCTAATAAGTATCTCTAAAAGGACATTTAAATACTCCAGTAGTGACATAAGAGTGTGCGTAATCATTAAATGTCTAACTGTAATTTAAATAATCATTAGCAAAGGCACATTAAGGTCCTTTAACTGAAATGAGTCTCCTCTCCATAATGAAGCACATATGTTGTGTTTACTCTTGTAAAAATGGGAATTTGGTAAGGAGAATGAGTACTTAGAGGATGTGGGAACACACAGATAAAATACCAGCATTACATTAGCTATAGCACATGATAGCTCAAAAGAGAAGTTAATTTCTTTGACCCCTGTCTTCTCCAGGTTCAAATAGAAACCAATATTTTGAAACTATTGTTTTCTACTTTTTGGTGGGTGTATTATATGTTCCATTAGTAAAAAGTTTTGCAGTAGTTTTATAGAATGGACAGAAATTAGATCAGAGAGCAAAATGAAGTAGAAATGCTAGTAGCTTGTTTAAGGTCTGCTTATCTCCATAGCTATCCCTCAGTCTATATTTCTATTTTTGGTTGGAAGTTCTGTGCCCTGAGTGTTTTAGTAGTCATTTCAAAACTTGAAAACTGAGCAGCAGATAATCCAGAGGTAATCGAATCTGTTTTTTATCAGTTATAATTATTCCTGATACAATGGCTTTTTCATTTACAGCAGTACTGTCTTGCTGTGAACATAAGAAACGGCCTGTCTGTGCAATTCTACTAATCTATTCATCACCCTGTTGAGGCACCCGATCACAGTCATAATGTACTGTATCAGACCGACCCCTGGGGCTGTCAATTGTCAATCACCAACTTAGTAATGCGCTGTTTTCCCAGGACAATTGTTGCCATAGATACACACATTGGCGTCTTAAGAGAACAAATCTGAGAACAGGTGGATTCCATGCTGAGCTTCCCTTCTAATCCCAGTGGAGGTGAATAACCTGCTACTGTAGATTACTGCTGTGTTGTCTAATGAAGAATTAAAAAAATATATATATTTTGATGTTTCATAACTAACACTTTTCCCAAGGCTTAACAGCATGGTGTCTTCCTTCTCAAAGGAAATTAACCTGAGCGCGATCCCTTTAAAACTGCCAGTCCTTCTCAGTTTGATGTCCAGGGGTACAATTACAGTGCTGAAGAATGGGGGAGTGGGTTTAATGGCTGTGGTTTTAATGGTAATAAGGGTTATATGGCTCAGCAGTAATTACACACTTATTCATTTGCAGCTGGTCTAGAAAGAGTGCTGCTTAATTCTCCATCTAAAACAACCTGTATCAGAAGGAATGCCACATATCCATACTGATAGCGTTATACAATATGTATCAAATGCTTACCTTAAAAAAACATAGCATTCAAGAGAAGCATCCCATTAGGTATACATTTGTGGGACAGGTGAATGTTTTCATTATCTGTGTCCAGTTCAGGAACACATCCCGTGACTTAGGAGGACTAGGTGTGCAATGTATGGTAAAGATAAATGAACTGCTTTAGCCTAACCCATCTATTTCACTCTTATGGTTAGTTAGAGAATGGCCATTCCATACCAGATCAACCAGAGTCATTGCCTGAACTTAATACATTCTGCTAGAAAAAGTACTAGGGGGTTTATTCCTCCCCCCGAGGAATGTTTCTGACAAATCTGAGTCAGTTGGAAAACAAACCTTGCACTTTCTGTCCATCATATCTACTTGTGTCTGTATCATTTGGTATACTGTATTGTCCTTGTTTCTGCAGGAAACTTCAGATCTCAACCTGTTTATTATTTTATTAAACAGAAACTAGGATTAGCTCTAGCCTTGTGAACCAGTAGACTTAGTTTTTGTGTTTCTTGTTTACAGCCTTTCACATACTGTGTGAGTAAGAATCACTATAAATTGAGTTTTAATAAAGAGTCTCAGTACTTTGATTTCACAAGAGTTATTAACTCTCGTGTAATACTCCTCGTGTATTTCCTGATAATTCAAAAAAGACAAGCTGGGTGAATTCGACAACAGACTTGACCAGAACGATACACTACAAAAATATCGACAAGTATCACCTTAGATGGAAACACATTAAGCTTAATTTAATTGCGAAAAAGACGAAACACAGCTGAGTTAACCACACTTACACATCTGTATTTGAGCTTCTTCAGTTCACCTTACTGTACATGTCCATTCCTATGGTGTCACATTTTGTGAAATGAGAAAATGTCATATACTTACTTTTTAATCGAAATACATTATTCAAAACCTGAATATTCAAATAGAAGACTAAGGGTGTGAGAGGTTACAGCAAATGATAGCAAAAACAAAAGCGAAAAAAGTGAAACTTGCTGATTAGATAATTATTCAGACCCCTGAATATCGTTAGACTCCCAGTCTCTAACCAGTTTCTTCCTCACCTGACTGGGCTGTTGGGATGTTTCACCATGCGTAAGGAGTAAATAAGGATCTCTGAAATGTATTTATGTCCTTCTCCAGATGTGCGCCTTTATACAACTTTATACCTGAAAGTTTTAAAAGCTCCTTCATGTTCATGGTTCAATCTTGAAATTCACTGCCTGACTAAGGAACCATAACAGAGCTACTGTAGGTGTATGAATTCTGAAAACATGTGAAGCATTATTAGTATTGCACGTGGACAGAGGACACTCAAATAACCGTGTGTCTCATTCAGGTAACTGTGAGCACCTCAATGTAGGTTTGCCGCAGAAAAAGGTTGGAATACATATGCAATCATGAGTTTTTCCATTTTTCTTTCATATTATCTTTTGACTCATTTTGAATAGGTGGTGTGGGTTGTGCATATAACAAAATTAACTGTTACTTCAAAGTGTCATGAGTGTAAGCTTTGAAGTGACAAATTTGGCAAACTGTGCAAAGCTCTGAATATGTTTTGCATTCTGTATACCGATAACATTGTATTATCTATAAATATTTTATTCTTTATATTTCAAAAACTCATTTGACACCTAAATAACCATCATATAGTTGAAATACCATTTCAGTACAGCTTTCTAAAGTTTTCCTGTAAACGGGTCATTATTGGTTTGCATTGATACACCTGCTTACTGTGTATAGCTTATAATACTGTATATAGCTTATCGCTGTATATTACAAAAAATAATCATTTGATACTTAATCCTACAAGAAATTTGATTAATCACAAATATTTCCTTCTCTGGAGAAGAGTGAGTTGTTCCAGTCCCACTCAATGCAAAATAGATGTAGTGTGTGTAATTCTAGTTATTTATACTGCTTTTGGGTTCTTTCAGCTTACCATGAAAGCTGCTGGAATTGTAATTTCCCACAAACAGGAAATTGATTCACTGATTACATGCATTACTTCACAGGGTGTCTGAAGGTTATAAATTGATAATACATATTAATCTGTCTTGAAGTTACCATTTAAATGCTAATTACAGGCAAATTGTGGGCAATGAAAGAAGACAGCGTTTTTGAAGCAAATGTAAATGACAGTTTATAGGAAAAAAATTGAATGTAATTACAAAGGGGTTTGGGTCTTTCAAACGATTTTTTCATGTATAGTTTATCGAGATATGCTTTACTCGTTTCAATGATAGTTTTTAATATTTTTATTTTTTTAAACAGAACAGTCCTGCTTTCCTTTTAACTATAGAAAACTAACGGCTCTCTGTATCTCTGGAAATGTGATGAGTAGCTTAGAATGCTGTATATAAAGGCTGGTGATGACACTAATGGTAGCTGCCACATCAAGAATCTCTAAATCAAATCTGTTCCTGACAGACTCTGTGGTATCCCCACAATTCTTTTTGAAAAGTCCTGAAAGGGGGTTGATTCTCACTGTCATTATTCTCTCAGATTATATCAATAAGTATTGAGCCATATTACTGGCAACAAAAATTTACTTGGTGAATACCATCTCTTCTAAAAATTATTTCCTGAAACGAATTAATATGCTAAATCAAATTATTTAAAATCTTGGTTTTCCTTTAGCAGTTAAGTTTAAAACGTACCATTTCAGCACTGATGTGCTTAATTTATTTTGCAGAAAAGGCACTTTCCTACTTCTGTTGGTGTACTGTATAAAAACAAAACATTACCAATACAAGGTTAGTTCTTTCTTTCCTCTATCCTGGCAAATCCCATCCTGCAGATACCCTGAATTAATTTGGCCAGATGTAAGAAGATCGAAAAAGCTTTCCTTTAGAGCTTTTCAGAAAGTTTAATAAATCAACATTCAGATCTGGCAAAATATGGTGTTGGGAGAGCAGGTCACATACACACACATTTCCCTTTCTTCAAAACTTGCTTTGAGAAATATTTGACCCACACAGTGTTGCACTGTCGCCCCGGTTCTTCGTCAGCTGTCAAATGGGGATGCACAGCCCTCCAGCTAACAAAGGATGGGCATGACAGTCCCAAATTTTTCTGGAAGCAAAATCTGTCCAAGCAAGAAGGCAAGAAAAAATTAAAGGCAATACACACATGTACATGGACAGGTATAAAACACAAGGTAACATGATGTGTCACAGAAATAGGAATAGTTCAGAAAGTGAATAACCACTTCACTCTTTCAAATTCCAAAAATTAATTCTTAGAATTGTAAACGAACTAGAAATTATATTTCAGCTGCAAGGATTTCCTTTTCATTCATGTTTTCCTCCAGAAGGATGCAATCGCATTAAAAAAAAAAACATAAGCATGTATTGCCTTGATAAATAGATGTCTAATGAGTGCATACGTTGGGAATTTCCAGAATCCCTTGCTGCATTAGATTTCTTAATTACATTGATCTGTCACTGTGGTTACAACATTAAAGAAGAAATTGTTCTGTCACTGGTGACTAAGCAATGACCTGACAGGGGTTTTAATAAGACTGTTCTTTCCTCTAGCAACTCTCTGTTATTAGGGGCACTTTTAGTTGTCCCAGTAACAATTTAAATAGCAATATGTTTTTCCAAATCAATTTGCAATAACACCCCATGCTTTTCTATTATTAACTGTTAAGGTCCATCAACCTCACATATATTCTGTTAAGATCTGCTGAATAAAGAAGATACTGAATTTTACCATCATTGCCAGAATAAGCTATTGGTGTGTAGCTGGATAGATTGAAAAACATAATGCTATACAGTGCTTTGCAAAACTATTCACACCCTTTCTACTGTGTCACTGTGTCTGCTGTGAAATTATAAGCTGATGCACACGTGCATATTTTTATACACTTAATAATTTATTCAAAACCTAATTGCTCAGACTGAAGACCTCTGAGACTAAGATAGGTTATGGTATGGACATAGGTTATGTCTGTAAACACTAACGAGCAAAGAGAGAAATATGTTGAGTGCAGAAGCTCAGAGTTGTAAACTCAATATTTGGTGGAAGCTGCTTTCATAGCAATTACAACCCTTTTGGATAAGACTCTACCAGCTTTACACACCAAATGCAACATTTGCCCATTCTTCTTGAAAAGATCTGCGCGGGCTCTCTCACGTTGCCTGGGGTTTGCTTATAAGACAGCTGTTTTCAAGTCTTTCCACAGAAGTTCAATGGAGTTTAAATCAAGCGTCTGACTGGGGCCATCAAGAACCTTCACATTCCTTTGCTTAAGATATGTCAATGTACTGTACCTCTGACTTTGTGCTTTGCCTTATCGTCTTCACGGAAGGTGCATTTTGCCCCAGTTTGATGTTTTTAGCACTCTGAATCAGGTTTTCCTCTTGTATTTGCCTCTTCTTTGCTGCATCCATTCTTCTATGTGCCCCAGTCTCTTTCGAGTCCCTACAGAAGTATCTCCATAGCATAATGCTGCCAACGCTGTGGTTGAATGTAGGGATGATGTTGGCTGGGAGATGTGCTGTATTGTGTCTGTGCCTAATGTTCTGCTTGGCATTCTGACCAAAATGTTCCAATCTGGACTCATCTTAACACAACACCTTTCGCCACATATTAGCAGGATCACTCAGGTGCTTTGTTGCAAATTCCATGCAGGATATGAAATGGGATTTACACTCTGCTATAGGCCAGCTTTGTGGATTGACCAGGGAAACAAGTGTTTATTTCTACAACGAAGTTCATTTATGTACAGTGTAACTCAACCTTCAGACACTCTTACATTACAATTGATTGCCAATCCCGTATGCAAGAACCACAGAGGTTTCTGTTTGTTTTGTCTTGGATAAAACCTGGATGTTGATGTCCTTGGTCAGGAAATAAACAAATGAGAAGCTTAAGCTGACTTGCGTCTGCACAACTTTCTGGTGACTTTCAGTGTAGCATTTTATTCACAGTCAGACAACTCTCTAAACCTTTTTATTTTTTTCTTTTGCCCAAAAAATTGTATGTACCTTTTGTGCCCCAATAACTTAATAAATGTATTCCTCCATTGAGCTAAAGGAATAGTAAGTTCCCTACTTTATGAGCGTTAGGATTTCTTTTAAGTAATTTTAAAAAACACTTCGATTTACTGTTTTTAGGAACTTTTCTTAATCTTAGAATTGCTTTCTCATGTTTATCAGAATAAAATGTGATTGGTTTTACTAATCTGTCTGGGGCAATTGAGGAATACCTTATATATTCATCTATTAACCAAACTCCTGCTTAGGTCCACAATACATAAACTGGAGTCTATCCCAGAAGAACAGGGTGCAAGGCAGAACTACACCCTGGCAGGACACCGGTCCATCACAGGGCACACAAACGCATTATCTAGAGACACTGGTTAAACCTCCCAGAATGGCCTTGGATTGTGACAGGAAATGGGAATATCTAGCAAAAACCACGCAAACCCATGTCACATACAAAAACATACTCAATCCTTTTTATGAATTCAGCTCTATTTAACTAGTGTATGAAGGAAAGGATTGATAAAACACTGTCATCTAGTGGTGAAAGGTTTTATTGCTGAAAAGTTTATTCTCGTTCAATTTCAAATATGAGGTAAGCTGATTATTCCGTTTTGGCAAGAGAGCCCATGATAGGAAGGGTGAGAACTTAAATTAGTGGTTATGTTCTCATGTTTTCAACATTAATTTTTCTTATTCATTTCTTTCTTAGAAATGTACTGTGAAAGAGGCTAGCTACTTCAACTGTACAATTTCTTGAAGATGGAAAGGATATATGAGAATCTGTGAAGTGAACCTCTCTGGAACTTGCCACAGCAAAAAAATAATTTTTATCTTCTTATCATATTTTATCTTTTTTCTTTGGAATGTGCACAATTTCCAAACATATGTCGTAATATTAGATATAATATACAATATTATACAAGAGGATTTATTTTCATCCCAAAACTTGCTAAATGCCACTTCACCTTAGAACAGGACAAGTGGATTGCAAATGGATGGAAGAGTTGAACTGATATAATTTGAAGGACTGGGGCTAGGCTAAATATTGGGTAGTTTTCTGCAACATTCTTTTGAAATCAAAATTGTAGCAGACATAGCAGACTCTTCTACTGCTTACTTATTCTGGTCAACAAATGAGAACAAGAAGAAAAGCAAAAAATGAAAAGTAAAATCACATTGATACTCAGATCAAAGGGCAACAGGGCACATTTATTGTTATTTTTAAACTAGTTGAGTTTTGCAAGTTGAGGTGACCTATATACTGTACATGCACCATTGCCAGAGGCATGCGAGAAACGAATTTCAATGTGATGCATTCAAATGATATAAAACTGTGTGCAGACAATGGTTTCACAGCACTCTTTAGTCTAGGTATACTGTACCTATCAGGTCACCACCACAACAGACACAAAGGATTTCTCAAAATAAAGCCTTCCAAGGAGAGGAGAGCAGAAGTACCAAAAGTCTGTGATTTTGGTTATGCCACGTTTCAGTTCAACAACAAAAGTGTAAACCAGAACGTTTCCAGTAATAAAAGAATTTGATAATGAAACCTTGTGGCTCAAAAAGCCAATATCAACTAATATAGCTTTAATACATTTTCAGAATATCAGGTACTACTGTACATACTGTAGCACAATGTTAGGAAATCTGCTCAAAGATTTTAAATGAATACCAAAAAGAGTTTGAATAAAGCACGTTAATATAAGTTGTACGGCATTATCGATAAATATGTGACCATGGCCACAGCCAAGATATCTTGGCTTCATCAGTATTTCCAACATATAAACAACAGCATTTATTTCAGAAGGAATAGCATCATTTTTATATTGAAAATATATTTGACCTGCAGTGCATAAATGAGGTGGTGAATATTGAAGTTTTCTTGTTTAAATAATTTTGTGAATGAAACGATCCATCCAAATTTTATTTACTAAAGTGTCCTCTGCAACAGTTAAATAGTTACAGTACTTCCAAGCTCATTCCTTTACCAGGGGACCTCAGTTTCCGAAGAGATGAAATTTGATCAGACACTGTCCTCATAGAGAATTAAATCATTTGTTATAAAAAGCATTATTAAAGTCATTGTTCACAATCAATGTGGGGCTCCAAATGTATTATCTTATTATTAAACTATGCATCAGCAAAGTTAAAAAAAGACAGGTAGCTTCTGGATAACAATTTCACAACAGTTTTGGGTAAAAACGGGCAGGTGCTGCAGAAGGGTCTTTGTTTTTCCTCTGGTAGGTGAGTGAGTCAGATTCCCCACAACAGTGAGTAGTTCCTCCACTCTCTTTATTCCACTTTCAAAAGGCATAATAGGGATGATTGTTCTGTTTTTACACTGAGGATTAGGTTTAATTGCCAGGGGCATTTTCAACCAAGCAAAAACGTGCAGAAAATTCCAATTAAGCATCGTCATACTTGACAAGCTACAGATCTGACCTTTTTGTAGTTAGTGGATTAACAGGACATTAAATTTCCCCTGCATTGGGGGATGCAGCGCTGAGCTTTGGTTTTGACGTGTACCTTTTCTCTCTGCAGGCAGAACATGGCTAGTTATGGACACAAGGCAGTTGAATTTCATGATAAATGACAGTCTGTGGGCATTTTATGTTCAATGAGAAGCAGTGTAGATTTTCAAATAAGTGGGTGGCTCCTGGTTGGATCAATATTCTGTGTCTGCTGACACTGCTGATTGAAGGTTGAATCAGCAGTGTTGAATTAGGTTGAATTATTAGTGTCACTGGTATTGCAAGAAACACAAGGAAGAGCTGATTTTCCTATCAAGTTTTTTTTTCTTTTAATAATATATTGTATATTTTCAGTTTTGCGTAGCAGATTACCTTATCCAGACTGACGTAACATAATAGAACACTTATACTGAGTGCCAGTACAACTAACAATTGGGTCAGGCACAATAGTGTAAAAATAATTATATTAATGAAACAACACTGAGGCTAGCATGAACTGGAAGAGCAAGAGCAAGCTCAAAGTTTGATAAAAGCTGGTAATCCAAATATGAAATGGAAACACTTCATGTTTTTCATATTTTAGTAAGCTTTATCCTGTGCAATTACATGCCAATACTTTGCCATAAATCATGTCATAATATCGAATGGAACACTTTATAAACCAAATTCATCTTATAATTTTAATAATCTTAAATTTAAAGGAAATTAAATTTTAAATTAAACAGCAATACATTCCTATATGCTTTTTCTTTATTTGCCACCACTCTAGTTATTTCCAGACTTAATATGCTGCATATAGTGTCAGTAATATAAGTTGCTGGGAAATTGTAACAATTACAGTATTTGGCTTTTATAATAGCATGCTGTACATCTAAAGTATTGTGATCAGAGATGCTTGTTATGAGTTAAACAGGAACATCGTGACTTTACGCCCTAGAATCTGCCATTCGAAACATGATCCTACAATCTTCTTTCTACTCCAGATCCCTCCATGTCTTTTCCCCCAGGGCTGGAGCGTCAGGGGGTCAGTGACCCTTTCTGGCCCGCAGCGTGGTCCCGATGTTGTGCATGGCTGAAGTCTCACAGTTTCATTGGCGAGTGCATACTGGAAAAGCATGGAGTCCTCGTGTGTTAGTGCAAAAGGGCTGTGTGGGTCAGTTACTAATGAAATGCAACAGTACAGCAGCAGGTGTTACATGTCGTACTATACACAATTCAAAAATAGACATTTTAATGTGCGCCCACTTTATCAATACTGTTTTTTTTGGTCAGTAAAAGTAGACATTTTTGACTTACACATAATAAATGAAAGTCTAAAAAAGAACAATAAATAAATGATTAAATATAAAAAAATAGTCATGATTACATTTTTGCTTTATTACATTATTTGCAGGACATTGAACATAATAACCCCCCGACATAATGGCATATAAAAATACTCAGGGAAAATACCATTTTCTGTCATGAAGAAAGAGAGTTTGTATTGTGGGAATTCAGAACAATTGAAGAACGTGCTCTGATGTCATGATGGCAGTATAAGGTAGGGGTCTGATAATTAAATATAAAGGTTATGGCATTTAAACCAGTAATATACAAGTCTGCCAAATGTCCAGATTAAAAAGGGCAAGATGTAATTTAAATATGGATAACATTTCATGGTTTAATGCATATATTGGTAGTGGGCTCGGCATGCTTAAACGATAAAAAAATGTATTATCATGTGAACTAGTCATTGTGCAACCTTGCGGTTGCCTATTAACAGCCTATTAGGGAAGCAGGTGGAAAATAACTACAGAGAAAGACATTTATAATATAAATGGCCATTACATTAATTTTTTAACACAAATTTGGGAAGGATGACAACAGCCAAATTCAATCAGCAAATTCAATGAGTAATTCATGATCAATCCTGACGTCATTTCCTCTCTTAAACATTAAATACTATACGTCATCCTCTTCTATCCCTCCTCCCCATCTCCACCTCTGCAGCTGCTCCTTGGTCTCCCCTCCCTCCACGCTCCACAGAGGGGTCCCAGCCTCCCTGCCCCATGGCCAGGACATTGGTCCTAAGCCAAGTGTGTTAAGCCAAATGTATTGTAGCTTACACTAAACCTTTTTCTTACATTCCATTCCTTGGTGTTATGATTCCTTGTGATCGACTGAGTGTAGAAAGCGATTAGTTATTAGAGTGAAAGAGGGCAAGGGCTTTTATCACATCCACCCTACAGAAAAACACATAACACCCATTTGATCTATTGAACTTGCCATAAAATATGCAAAATGCTTTAAAATAACAGTATTAGCATTCTGTGCTACCCCCTGTCTCAAAGGCTTGCTAGGTAATCATCCGTGAGCCTGATTTTAGATGTATGTAATACTGTTGCTCACTGCTTAAGCCAAAGTCTTTGTCATGTCCACTTGAAACAGAATCTGAACAGAATACTGTACATATGCCCAGTGTTACTGATGGGATTATTTTAGGAATAGAAGCCTGGCAAAAGCTGAGAAGGTATCTAAAAAGCAGATTTATAGGATGTTGGAAAATATGAAGACAAAATAAAGTTTTAAGCAAAATACAGTATGTAAATAAAAGGTCAGTCACATGCATCAAAGTGATTCGCAAAATGGAGATGTACTCAAGGATGAAAAAGAAAAAAAAGAAAGAATTGAGGACTAAAATGATACTCTGTAAAATACAAATGTTACTGTAAAAATGGAGAGATGACACTTTTAACTGCAGGTGAAATTTATCATAAAAGAAGACATAATGTCTAATTAGCCTTGGATGGGTATAATTATGTTCAGAGAAAAATATTAAATGGATTAAAATTGAGTTTTGTAATCCTTGATCAATGCATTTTAGTTCTGAAAGCTCCCTGTCATATCTCAGTGTCTTAGACATCTTTGATATTACATGGTATCTCTGTAATGTTTTAATTACAAAAAACTTTTTTTCTGACTTCAACAGTGATTAATTCTCTCTGTCATTTTAATACATTAGTACCAGAAAACTATTAGCCATTAGCTCTGGAATGTTAAAGAAATATTAAGTAATTCCGGGAAACATTTAATACCTGGTTTTAACATACGAGTATTTTACCTCAGAAAATTCTTGCATTCACAACAGTACGTTCACAACATCTAAACTAAAGTGACTTCCCCTTGTGTGAAGAAAGATTTAGGCATTAAGAAAAAAAAAGGGTTATGTCAAGACATGCAACAAAAACAGTACACACCAACATCAATGATGAGCTATTCGAATTTTGTTTTATTTTTTAAGCACTGTACATACTGTGCTATCACTATTGGTTTTGGAAGATTGTTTTGAATGATTCATTTTTAATTAATCTGATCCTATAGAAAATAGGATGGTTTCCATACTTTGCATCTACTACATGTGCTGTGCTACAGTACTTTTCTTCCCTAGACCGTAGCACAGTGCAACATCTAATTGCTGATATAGTCAGTCTACATTATTAAACTTCTGATTGTTTCTAGTTATTCCATGTGAATTGTAAATTTCAAAGTAAAATGGTGTTTGACACCACACCTAAACAAGTTTAGAAAACGATTATATTATTAAAAATGAAAACGTATGAATTATTTAGCAACTTTGTTTGGTACAGTATGTTAAAGACTAATAGCTGGTTTTCTACATGGCTACAATGTCCTGTTTCTATGGCAACCTGAAATGAACTATGAGAGTGTTTCAAGGCCAGTAGCTTTTCTTCAATAGAGGTTTTCACAATGAATAGAGTAATTCAGACACTGCTTTCATCTTACCCCCACACAGGGCAGGAAAAAGTTAACTACATTTTTTCAGTATTGCTTTATTGGGCCATAACTAATCATTTTTAAGCATTTCAAGGACAAACTCCTACTTCTGTGTAATATAATCCTCCAACTGGAATACACAAAATATCTTCACAATTTGGAGAAAACTGTAAAACAAAAACATTTTAGAAAACACATTGAATTTTCGCCATTGACAGTACATAACTATTTACCGTTTTTGAAAATGAAACCCTCTACTTAAAAAAAAAGGTATGTCACAAATGGAGTTACCTTTATGCTTTTAGAGTAAATCAATACTGTGCATTAATGACACATAAGTATCATTATTTTCAATCAGAAATGAAGAAATTAGGGATGAAGTGTTAAGGAAGAAATACTAGGCAGATTCTACTGTTTTCAGAAATCCATGCAGGTTTACCTCTTTGTCAAGCCTGAGTATGTAAACTGTATTTTTTCATTCTTATTTGTTTTGACAAGTGTTAGTCAGCATAATGGATTTATGTCGATGTCCTGATGGTTCAATAAAATGGCGATGCAACCGCCAGAAAATGTAATTGCTTATTAAATCTGCTTTGAAACACACTACACAACAGAACAGTTAGTTAGTTGTGCCAACCATCCTGTTTGGACCCTCAAAAGTATAATTCACATCAAAAGAAAGCTCCTGCGACAAATTCACAAAGTTGGACAGTATGTATATGGGTTTGTATACAACAGATACATTTTACAGATAAAATCCTGGAGAACTGTACTGGACCTATACAGGAAGATTCCTGTGTGTGCCCTCCAACATACACAGTACATTACCACAAGTATTGCAAAAGTATTGCAGCCTTACAAAATACATTTTTGATATTTCACATACAGTGAATGTGCATTTCAGTATTATTATTCAGGACTGAGAAGAAGAAGAAGAATAAAGGCTAAGGGCATGATGATTTCTGCTGTCTAGTCTCTATTTTGTGTAGCTTATGAGTTAAAGCACAGGCTGTAGCTTTTTTATGGGAGCCTAGTAAAGCTTTAAAAAAGAGCTCAAATTTAATTCCCTAAATTAAAGATTTACCTATTCAAACATATAAAACGGCACCATGTGCAGATATCAATTAATAATAATTTTTGTCATTTTAAAATTCTGAAAGAAGAGATACAACTACTGGAGTGCTTTGGGCCTTGACAAAATGATTATTTTCCCTCGCATCCTAAACGGCCGCATTGCTGTCAAGTAAGTTCAATAAGGTGGTTCTAAAATTCTTATTTGTAATACAGAAGAAAAGGAAAAAGGATCATCTTTACATTTTTCTTCTAAGCTATACCTTAGTGAAAACAAAAGGGAAGCGCAGTCAATTTCTCTTTTGCCAAGGATAAAGAGATTGAGTTCCTCAGCCAGGACTGTGGAGGACATTTCTTTGAGGAACTATCCCCTTTGAACTTCATCATGAAAAGCAGCAAAATCCTTTTTGTAAGGTGGTGACCACAAACAAACACCGCAATCTAAATGAGATCTTACTTCTCTGTGATTTGGTAAATGGCTTGAAGGAAAATATAGTTAATGAATTTGCTTTTAAATTTGACTGCAGCCAAAGCAATTATCTGCTTGCTAAATTCATTCCCTTGATGTATTTGTGTTAAGCACATTAAATTAAAATGGATCCAGTGAACAGGAAACAAATTTAATCCTATGTCTGAGTAGCTACAGGTCTGCTGAAGTCTAATAAAACCAAAGACTATTTCTGAGAGATTGTTAATATTTTGGGGGAGAACTAGGATAGCTGTCATGTTTTCATACACAGGTGTGAAAATGATCACTGGCCTTATCTAAGTCAAATAATCTGAAAGAGTGTAGTACAGTACAATATTTTTTATTATTTAATTATGCCTTCATTATCAGTAGACACCCATTTGGACATTTTCTTAACTGTTATTAAGACTTGCTCTTGGTTACAGCTTCTATATTACACAGTGATAAGGATAACCCAAAAGAGAAGCCATTCACCTATTAACATATTGTAAGCAGGCACCAGGCAAGTTACAGGGGTCACTGTTTCATTGAAAGCTGAGAGGGATAACTAACTTCCACGGTAACCCAGGAGTGCTCTGCCAAATCCTAGTCACAGTCGGCTACAGACATGACCATGGCTTGAACCGAAGTAGCAAACTGGCCAGGGCCTGTCAGAGGTGCTAGTGTTTGTCATGGAGAGGGGTACGTGGCCAAACAGGATCTGCTAAGGGAAGAGCTGGTACTCAGAAGACAGGGATTACTCTCAAGAGCTGGATTGGTTAAGGTTCCTGAGGGACCTGGCAAACTGCATGGCATCTTGAGAAGACTAGAAAGGGATACCATACTGAGGAGCGACGCCGGTATTGAGCAGGTGGGCTGCATGGCAGTGCATTAACCAGTTCCAGTGACAAAAAAAAACTGGCTTAGTTGGGCACGATTGGAGAAAGGAGGCACTGCATGGACAGATGGCACAGATGAGGGAGAACTAGAGTATAGGAACCACTGGCAAAACTGTGAAGACCACTGTGTAATGGCAGCTGCTGACAGATGGGCAACCTAAGGTACAGTATCTGTGAAAGAGAGGTATTTTGAAAGTGACACATGAAGAATGAGAAAGTGAGCTAGGTGCCTCGGAGACTGAACACTCCTATTCCTAGTGCTCTACTCCTTGGGAAGTGAATCGCCTCAAGCACCAAAGAATAAGATAGGCTACATAAAATATGCCGCTAGAGTGTGACGAACTGTCAGGGAAAGTGGCCTGTGTGTGGAAGAAAGAGAACACTCTGAAGGAAAAGGTAGGAGTTGTGAGAGAAGAAAAAAAGAAAACTGGCAGAAGGAAAAAGAACCACTCATCCGTTGAAGGGATTGCTATGAACCTGGAGAGAATCTCTAGAGAGCTAATGTTCACATGGAAATAGTAGTAGCATTTATTGATAAGGTCAGGCTGCTAAAACTCAAAATGTCTTGTAAGAGTCATGGAAAAGTAAGGTCATGGAAAGGTTGAGCCCTCACATTTTCAGTTTCTCAGAAGTTTCCTGCTTTCATCTGTAGGGGTTTTGTGCATTTACTGGGACAATTATTAATTGTAGGAGTATGTCCCAAAATGTTTCTTCGTTGGCTGTGAGTTTTCTGAGTGAAAATGAGAAAATTCTGAGTGAGTTTGCCTCGTAAAGAATTGGTATTCTGACCAAGGTGTATCTATCAGCCTATCTATCCATAATTAGCTCCAAGTTTCTGCAAAGCTACTGAGGAAATGTAGAAGCATCTGATAATGGATTCTTAAGCATTTTAATTTCTTCGAGCACAATCATTTCCAACCAAAAGACCTTCATATGGAAACAAAAAGAATGACTATAACTTCATTCCACTGTCAGGTAATAAAGTAGTACTGAACACTGACAAATGTACAAGAAGGTACCATAGTTAGTCAATAATGTGATATTAAAAGAAGTGTGTGTAAATGAATTTATTTTATAAATGATAAAATCAGATAAAGGGTAGCTCAGTGTTTAGTGAGTGTGTGCATGTTTTTGTCTGTGTGTGCCCTGTGATGGACAGAAAACATCACAACTGTTTGCTGGGATTGGTTCAGACGTCCCCGTGACCCTGTTTTGGATGAAGCAACTAGAAAAAGGATTAATGGAATATAACATATGAAACAAAACCCAAACAAAAAAATTGTCAGTCCTTTCAAACAATGTCTTTCTGCATCACCTGTTAGGCTAGGTTTTCAAGATACGTCTGTAAATCACGGGGCTGCCTGGGCTGTGGGCAGACAGCTGGCGGGAACAGGGGGTGGAACACTTCATCGCTGGACCTGTGCTCACAGGAGAAGCAGTCTTTGGTAGATGTGCGAACAAGTGTCGAGCAAAGGGCTGAACAATCAACTACGCACGGTATCTCCTCACGTCAGAGCACCAGGCCAGCAGTGAATCAAGCCTTAAACGAGGTGCTTAATTGCCGGCTTGATTGGCAGGCAGCTGGTTGGACAGACAAGCGGCCTGATCTCGTTCACACAGGTGAACTGGAAGGTGAGTGGTCATGAGGATACCGTGGTTACCCATGGCAAATACAGGTAACGAGCGGCTCCCAGCCCAGAGATGACAGAAGTCCCATAAGCCTCCACTTCCTGACTGCATAGACACAATGCAAAATATTCATTACATATAAGGATTGCAGGTATTCATGTTTATAATCTTATTGCTCCTTATTCATTTGTGTTTAATAATGCATGCAACCTAATGCACAATGACTCTCCCAATAAAATCAGTAATATTGACCAATATATTTATAGAGTTCACTTAGTCTGATAGCTGACTGGAATGGAGAAACAGCTCATAAGGATTATACAATAACTGTGCAGTCCATTACAGACCAAAAGTCAACTAGGAAAATGTAATCCTTAATTTACACATTAAATTATTTCAGTTATTCTGGTGTGTGTCAAAGTGTCCTGGTGAATACTGATTTATACAGTCACCCTAAATGCAAGTGATTGAGGAAGTATACTCTCCTAAAGCAGTATATTGAGTTCTATGTAAGGAAAGCTAGATAGCGAGTTACTGTATACTGTATGTGTGAAACAGCACTGATTTCAATCCTCTCTGGGATGCAACCAGCAGGGGGCACTGCTTTAGCCTGAGCAGTTTCAAAGCCTAGGCAGGGCTGTTCTGGTTTTTAGTTGCCCTGCCTCATTGACCCTTTCAGAATGTTTTCTCTATTGAGCAGGCTGAGCTGAGAATGGGTTTGCTTTTATTTGACTGTTTCAGGTTGTTAGATTAAAGGATTTTGGGAGAGATGAAGAGCGAGTTGAGTGTTGCCTCTCCCCTACTGACATGTTACTTGGGGCACAGAAACAAAGCTGAAATGATGTCTTTGAATCTCTTGCACATGGTGTAATAAGGTGTCATTTTTCATTATCCCATAATGCATCACATTTTCAGGTTTTATGCTAGGAGTGGTTTATACTTTATTCATCCTTTTTTTTAAAGTCTAATATATTCTTTGAGTCAAATCACAGACTACAACTTGTGTACAGGTTAGATTTGTGATATATGACTATTTGTGCAAGAGTATTTTTTTCTGCTTAATATTTTTTACTGAAGAATGAACAGCAATAATGCTTGGGTGAATATATTTTTCACACAGGCAAGCACCTTCACAATACACAAATCCTTGTATTACCAGCATTGCCAGAAGCTAATTGAAGATAACACAAAGATTTGTTATATACAAAACTTACAAATCCCAGGAAGTTTCAATAAACTGAAGCTGTTTGCAGATTTGGAAAAAATTGAAGTTCCAGTGGTTCAATTTTTTGTTATTAAAACCAAACTCTCTTCTCTAAATAAACGTATTGAGGACAGACTGGTTCTGGGAATGTCTTTGCATAAAGTATTAAGGATCTTCTGGATCAAGACACAGACGCTGTCCAGGATGTAGCATGTAATAAAACACTTTTTTTTGTTTTATTGGAACACTTAAATTGCAGTATTTCTTTGAGAAACTATTCCTCAGTGGGATTCTCTACAATGGGACAGTGGGACATTAAATATTATTGTGAAATGAACAGGCAACAGCTACTCTTTCTGTAACATGCGCACACACACTCTCACTCAAGCACACACATGAATGAGACACCATACAGGGCGCATGTGTGTCTCTGTGGAGAGTAACAGAACTGAGAGCACACAACTGACGGGTCTGCGGTGTGGTGAAGGAAGAGTCAGAAAGAAGGGGATTCTGTGTTTTCCAGCTACTGTCTGAGACAGCTGGAGCCCAAATGGGAGCATTCGCTGTAGTCATCAGAGGGTAGAATGTGAAGGGATATACAGTATTACCAGGGGGGTGGAGAGCTGCTGCCGGGTAAATGTCTATTAGCATTAGAAGATGTGTGAGGTCGGGCGATAGTTGTCACCACAGGCTGGATTCCAGGGACTGTTAATTGCATTCAGCACTTCTCCAACTTCTAACAAGATACTTACCGCAGCTGGGAGGTACAGAGACAAGCATCCCAAAAAAAAACACGGGAACATAAAAATGACTGAGCCAAGCACTAGAAAACAAGGTTTTAAAAAATGTCGGAGTGCTACTTTCAGCATTGATGGCTTTAGCTTCACAATAGGTAAGGCGGGCGCTGCTGCTTGTTTCTGGGGAACAGATGGTGCTGAGTTAAATAGTATTTGAGTTGTTCCGTCAGGTTCATTACAGAAAAGAAGCTGGGTCAAGTGAGCTCTACTGCCCACAGGATTATCAAGTCACCTTCTGAATTCTTTGTGTTTGTTCTACTCGGTACTGGTATTTTAAAATCAAAAGACAAGAATATCAAGTGATGTCTTTATCCGTGTCTGCTAGTTTCTGGAATGTGTTTGTGAAAGTACAGTAGTGCAGTGCATGCTTTCTATATGTCACTGAATCAATATGCCTTACTGTAAAAAGCACATTTATGAAGATCAAAGAGAAGACGCACTTACTGTATAGAATTCTTTGTTACTAGAAATTGATACTTAAACGTATTTTGTGCTTTATTTCCCTTTATACTATTAAACAGGGTCTCACAGTTTGCTTCTGTTATATTAACTACCCTTTAGTAAAGGTTACTTTTAGATTTGCTTTGCTTTTATTGTTTTGTTTTGAAGCCTTAAATGTTTTCTTTGTAATTTGACATGGCTTTAGTTTTCAGGGGAAGAAAATAAATCTGAGATAATAACATCTTTTAAAAGTCACAGTCACAGTTTTGTTACATAACCTTGTGTAATTGTTCAGTGCACAACAGGGTGCATTCATATTTAAATGCTCTGGAGGAAAAAAATTTTGCAAGTGTGTTTTTGACGTGATTTAACTGCTTATGCTGCAAAGGTTAAGGGTGCTTTGCAGATGGTTGTACAAATTTATCAAATGTTATTAGACAATAGTGACATGTACAGTTATAAAAAGGACTTAACTAAGTTTGGTCCATTGGAATTGTGGGGAAACTGCATACAGAAAGCACACTAAGTAGCTATTCTTATTGAGAGGAAGAATAGCTGCTTAAACAGCTGCACACCTTAAAAGTAACTGCTGCACTTCGGGGTAATGTTTGCAGCCTTTCTGCTGTCATGTCTGAGCAATGATTATTATCGCTATGGTGACCAAGGGGAGGATGTGATGTCACACAGTGATCTGAAGCGGCTCAAAACAAGTTTTCCCCATGTACTGAACTCTCTGTCAGCTGGAAGCCCAGCAGAGACCTCATTAGATGAATCTGTTTGGTAATTACTACAACTTTTGGCACATCACATGTTCAATTTTGAAAAACAGCTGAACTGTTGGTTGCCTGGCGCTGGTACAGTGAAGGGCTTGTAGCTCCCAGTGTGGCTGATTTGCAGTGTGGTGGATATTAAAGGGACTCAGTGAGGCACCACAGGGAGTCATTAGCTGTAACCAAGTGCTTTCCTTTTAAGTGTGTGAGGACGAACGGATCTGTGAAGGGCCCCTCAGCTTTTTCAGCTAAAGTTTTTTTTTTTCCTGACCTCTGATTTTCCTAATCATTAGACAGCCTTGTTGAGTCAAGAGCACTGCGTCCACTTAACGTTGTCCCAGCTCTGAGGGATCACCTGCTGTTTGTAATGAGGTATAGTGTAAAGTCTGAGCATTAAAACAAGTTAACCATTGCCTAAGCAAAACAAACTTCCTTAATGAAACACCCCCTCTATTATATTAGTGATGTAATTCCTCTGAATCCTTAGCTGTTGGGATTAGTTTCTACCAGCAATTGGTTTAATCAGAGGGGAAGGCTTGAGAATTTCCTTGGCTTCTAGGGCATTATGAAGAACCAGTTGTCCAAATGCAATCCTGAAATGATCAATTTACCCCTCTGATGTCTTTCCATGTGCAAACTTTCATGTGACGTTTAAAAAGACAGAAATACTTTTTGAAGGGTTGTGTTGTACCATTGGCACAAAGTTTATTTGGTTTCCTATTTTTTTAAACAGAAGTTTTGCATAAAGAATTAAGGCTCTTCTGGATCAAGATGCAAAATATTAATTAGAAATATTTAGCTCTCGTAAATAACTCTTGTACTAGCAGAGCAGAATAAAAGAAAGGTGACAAAAAGAAGGAGGTCACTGCTTTTGTCCGTCACAATTGAACCAAAAGGTTAAATATCCTAAAATATTACATCTTAATTACTTGTGAGTCAGTGCTGAGGGAGGGGATCAAGGTCTCAAACATTATTAAATCAGTAATGATTATCAACAGTAATGTAGGGGATACAGTAGATGTTTTAACATCTCAAATAATTGTCTTAATTTTGCTGCCAAAATGCAAAAAATTTAAGGATCATTAAGTGCTAATGAATACTGACCATAATTTTAAATTGTATTTATTAAGTAATATGATGAATTGCAACAAGGCAAAGCAACACCTGTTAATCTAATGATTTCCATAGACTAGGGCTGGGAGTTAACAAAGTAAATCCCACGAACACATTCATATTTTCTTTAGTGAAAAAAATCAAAACATGTTTCCCCGCCATTTGAACAATAGGATTGTAAATCATTTAAATACAGCAGCATTTTATTTTCCTAAATACATGCATTGTCTAATTATATGCATTTTTATCATAATTGTGAGAGCGTAAGCAATTGTGCCAAAATATTATATTGTGGGTGGATTTGCTTACCAGTCTGTCATTCATGCTTGTACTCATCATATAGACCATTTATTTTTTGGTCCCTTTAAACATAATCATTTTACAACATATCATTTTTGTGCATTCTTTTAATCTGAATGTATAATTACTCATTCTGATGTACTGTATCTGAAAGCCTTAAGCTAGTCTCGCCTTTATGTAGACTCAGTTCACTGCCTTCGTCTCTTTTCTCTGGGCCTCTTTCAGGAAAAAAGAAATGCACTAAAACGGCACCTGTTTGTGATGGTATCTGAGCTACAGTGGAATTCTTCTGGGCATCCTCTGACAATAAGAATGCACTCTACATACTGTATTGTGTCGTGCAGGTTTTAAACCTTAGGTAGGACTACACTAAGAAATTAAATCTTTAATTGCTTGATACGCAGAATGTGGAAATCTGACTGGATTTATGGTGGCCTGGTGGTAAGCAGGGCGACTGTCTTGCAGCTCTTGGGTGCTGCTTATGATTCTGTCGTGGGGATCCAAGCTGTTTTATAAAAATAATAATTAACAATTGCTTACACTTACAGGTATACTGCATAGCGCTTTTCCGGACACTCCACTCAAAGCAGTTTAGAGGTAATGGGGACTACCCTGCACCACCACCAGTGTGCAGCCCCCACCTGGATGATATGATGGCAGCCATAGTGCGCCAGAACGCTCCCCACACACCAGCTTTCAGTGGGGAGGAGACCAGAGTGATAAAGCCAGTTCAGAGATAGGGATTATTAGGAAGCCATGATTGGTAAAGGCCAACGGGAAATTTGGCCAGGACTCCAGGGTTACACCCCTATAGTATAGTATATAGTATATAGTATATAGTATATAGTATATAGTATATAGTATATAGTATATAGTATATAGTATATAGTATATAGTATAGTTTGCGTGTTCATTCTGTGCCCACATGGGTCTTCTCCTGCACTCTCGTCTTTCCCCCTTCAGTCCAAAGACATGACGTTCAGGCTAGCCGGCATCTCAAAATTTTTCCTCGTGTTAGGCTTGTGATGGACAGTCATCCCATCCATTGTGTAGTCTGCCTTGTGCCCACTGTCAGCTGGCACAAGATCTGAGTCACTGCAGCCTAGTATTGGACTAAGCAGTTATTCAACAATTAAGACAACTAGATTTACAGCTACATTGAGTTAAAGGTTTGTAATAGAAATGCAATAATTAGTGAAAGCCATTAGTACTAGTTTCAGTATTTTAGTGCCTTTCAGACCTTTGGATCTCTTATAGCGTGCCATTCATCTTGAGACAGGAATCCTCTGCATATGGTGTCAGAAGTGCAAGCAAGACAAGTTTGAACATCTTGTGGTACAGGAATCATGTGAGCCATTCAAGTCAGGTATGCCTACACAAATAACAATGACTATGATGAGGTAATCTTCCATAATGCCCAATTGTGACACCAGGAACTGCTGGTTCTGAGTGTGCAAGCAAACTCTCTATGTTATGATATTCTGGTAATGTTTAGCCAGGTTTAACATATCAAATGTTAATATCTGTGTTGATTGCTTGGCGTTAAAAGCAGCTGCTTGTCTGTAGTGATCTAGGACGCATATATACTGGAAGCATATTTGGCATGTCAAAATAAGACGTCTATGACTTGCAGAGCAGTCTTATTGCCAAGACAGCAGGGAGACAAGCCGCGGTGTATCAGAGAAGCAGGTCATGTTCTACTCGTTCCAGTAATCACCTGAGAGAATGTGCCCTCAGCAATTCTGTGAACAAACCCTTGCTTACAGGAACATCACAATCTCTCACAGTCAAGTAGGTCAATCATTTTTGCACAGCATAATTAAGAATTGGGGATGGAAGAAGTGATTTCTTCTAAAGTACTTAAGTAATGGATATCATAACAGTGTTGTGAAATGATTCAAATAAAAGATGATCTTTTGCTTAAAAAAATATCTGTATGAAAACACACAAAGGGGTCTTATTAAAAAATTATATAAATACAACGGGAGTATGAGGATGCCTCACTAAAATTCTTTTTCGTCTTTTCAAAGAACCAGATGGGGAAACAGTTAAAATTAAAGTCTCGATTCTTAAATCTGCACAAAATGATCTTGTCAACTTATGAATGCATTTGTTCTGCTAGCACTGAAAACTACCAAGCATTCTATAGAGAATTAGACAGTGATCTGTGATTTCCATTGTCAGCAACAAATAAGTGTCTTGAGATTTTCAGGGAGTTTTATGGATTTAGTTTTTATTCTTCCTGTGTTGCTAAGAAATGTCTTTGTGTATGACGGTAGAAGACAAGCCAACTAGAAACTGTTTATCCAAAGGTAGCTTTATAATTTTAATGTAGAAGTGGGTAATCTCATGCTGAGTATGCTTAACAATGACTGTAAATAAGCAAACCTGTTACTTGTTACTTCCCAGGAACTAGCAATAGAAAAATCCCTGGAATAAGTTCTGTTGTTTTAAAAAAAGTCTTATTTAGCATTCTCAGAAATACACCCCATGAAATTGGAGAAATCTGACAATATATGGAAAACAAACCAAAAACAAGCAAACTAACAAGACAATTTCATTCTGTTGTTATTTTGCTTGTTAGTATAGAAATGTACAGTATTTTACCAAATTACCCTTTCCACACTACCCACAATCATTTTTAATGCTGTGGTTTTGAAAGTAAGAGCATCTGAAGAGTTACAAATGAGAGAAGGACATTCCACCCACCAAACCTATTTTGTGCTTTGTATAGTATCTAATTGATACAAGTATCACATTCTGCTGTTTGCTGAAAGAAACCAGGATATCAGTTTTAACAATATGACTGAGTAAACTGTTCCATACTCTCACAACCCTTGACATATCAGTGCTCTACATTTCACTCTGACATGTGTTGTAATTGGATTTTCAGTGTGCTTATCCAATGCTGAGCCCTTTCTTGACCCGTGTTTGCCTACAACCTTTACCTAGCGGTCCTAAAGAAGGAAAGAAAGAAAACGCAGGGAGCAACCACTCTACTGTCTATCAATCGCAGTGTCCTGACACCTCTACACCCTCTTCTCTATGCATGCTGCTGCACAGATAATAGACCAGGCTGAAATTGGTCTTGTCCATAATTGCTGCATAGTGGTATGCAATTATTTTGTTAGCTGTTCCATGTAAATGCTGTTGATTTTTCTTGGACAAAGATATGCCTTTAAAAGGAAAAACAGTTTTAGCGATCAACAAACAGAGGCAAATATACTTTGACTTTCAGTTTCCCAAATGCTGAAACACAATTAAATTATTATTAACAGCCCGCTTTTTAAATATGTATTTCATGCGCCTCATTTTTACACTTCCTTCTGCATGAATGAATAGATAAAACTTTTTTTGTTCCTTTGTTATGAAAGCAGATACTGTATACAATCAGATTAATAGCGCATGAAGAAAGTATTAAATACAACATTTTGGATGTTAGAAATCATTTCATTATAGTTTATTTAAAAAGCCAATGGCACATGCACATTTTGATCATCTGTGACAATGTGATGTGTGATAATGAACACCACACAAACAAGAAAAATAGGAATCCTGGTGTAACCATGTAACAGGCAGAATATGGACAGGCAGCACAGAAAGACAATTGTTTTTAAACAAAGGTAATTTGGGAATAAAATAAAGCGAAGCAAGCTATGAAAGAAAAATGTGTTTGAGTTGCAGTACAGCTGTACTCCCTCCTGTTATAGCAGTCTCAATGTGCCTTTGGGCTAAGGATGGAAAGAGGCTATTTTCTTACGCATGCTATTTGCTAGGCATTAGTAACCCCTTTGGGCCATACAGAATCCTGCAGGAGATGAACTAATTTCTCCAGGTTTCATTCGTTGGCATCATTGCCTGACTGTTGTGGATCAAAGAACGCCCCAAACTAAAAGCCAAAGACATATTTTTGATTTGCAGTTAAATACAGATGTATTGCCTTTCCTGTATAAACTATGCAAATTGCTGGTTTGTATCCATGACCACAGATCTCTTACATAACATCACAGCTATATTAGTGGAAAGCAGCATCATGCAAAATTAACATTTTCAACAAAAGTGCCTTACACCAGCAGATAACACTGATGTACAAAAATAGTAAATGATTTAATTTTCAAGTACATTATTCCTACAAAACAATAGTTAACTGTTAATATTATAGTTATTGTTAATATAGTAGTATACCGTTAATATTACCATAAACCACTCATGTTATAAACAATAATGGATGTGTTATGCCCCAATGAGCTCCAGCACTGCTGCATTAGCTCCATCAATTGCCAATGCGTGTTCCGCACATGCTGGAGACTCAATGGGGCCTTCCTCAACAAGATCAGGCCAATTAAGGAACCTCGCACAGTATTTAAGCCCTGAGTAATCATTCCTCAGGGCTCAGACATTGAGTTGCTAACTCTGCTTGAGCGTCTCAGTCTCAGTCTCAGTCTCAGTCTCAGTCTCAGTCTCAGTCTCAGTCTCAGTCTCAGTCTCTCAAAAGCCCTCAGCTAATTCAGCTCTGCAGCTACTGCTTATGTTGTTTTCTCAGTTTCGGCTCTGTTGATCCTCTTCAGTGCTGCCACCAACTAAATTACCTTGATCACCGCATATCTTGGCTCATCGACTAATTTTCACCGAGCTCGTCTCAACACCTTGTCGGGCCCGGTGCAACAGGATGGAATTTACCTGTAAATACATACTTTGGTAAGGGGCAAGGCTAAAGTGTTTCTCTGGGAAGATTAAAAAGCTAGAATACAAAGTTACAGACACTTTTGAAATACAGGAGGAGCCAAGAGTGGGGAACTGAACATGCACAATCCAGGTCCTACCCTGACTTTGACTAGTTCAAAGAAGAGCTCCACGAAGAGTCCTGGTCTCAGGGATCGCCTCTTGACCCTTCAGCTCCAAGTCTTTTACATGGTAATTATCTTGATGTCAAGTCAACTGTGTTGCTCAAGCACCTGCTGAAATGTTGCTCTTTTGGCAACAAATCCACACATTTTAATGGTGGCAGCACCGCAGATGAAAAAAAATGAGTGGTTTAAAAGTAAAGTTAAAAGCTGGACATCACACCGAAATAATGCATTTTTTAACTATCCAACAATTTTGCACTTGTGACTCTTGGTCTCGGTTTTTAGTATAACTGCCATTCAGAATTCAGTCCTTGTGTCCAGTAGGATTCTATTTTTCTTAATGTTAAGACCAACTGTTCAATTCAAGATATTGAATCTATTCAATCAGATTCAACTGGTTGAAGTCTCTGTTCGCAGAGCACAGACTTAGCTTCTTAACTGGACAGTTATGTTGGGTTATTTTTTAACTGTAGTCTGCATTTTGGAAGATATGAGAAAGCTAAGATGTAAGAATCAAGGCTGTAAAATAGTTTAGATATTCATTCTGGAGGGGTAGGAGTGTACATAATTAAATTGACCCTTCAACCGAAGTGGAAAATGTTTCTCAAAACTTGTAACCTTTCATTTCCCATCAGAATTAATGCTGATAAATTCTGGTATCTATCTGTCACCTAAGCAAAGATATAATGAAAGGTGTCTGGTACATTATCTATCTGTTGCTTAGTAACTGACATCTTCTTTGAAATTCATTCTTTTCTTAACATCCCATTAGAGGGCAATAAACAATTGTCCTGAAAACGGAATTAACAAAAACTATGGAGAAATATGGAATATGATGTTATGTGTACTCACTGGCTTTAGTGGAGATACTGTACATTCGGCTGACAAAATATGCTTTTGTGCTGTTTTTAAACATGGTTTAAAACTCCATCTTCCCCAGCTGAGTAGAAAACAGTCAGTCTTCTATTTTTTCCTTGCATTTATGTTAAAGTGTTATTTACCTCATAAAGAAAGGGAAAAACATCACAAACCAGAGCCCATTTGAACAGCCTCGATGTTTATTTTGACAAAATCATTTTTAAAAACATTTTTACTTACTGAGAGAGAAGGACTTTCTGAATAGATTAATTCCATCC
This sequence comes from Lepisosteus oculatus, assembly GCF_040954835.1. Classification (NCBI taxonomy): domain Eukaryota; kingdom Metazoa; phylum Chordata; class Actinopteri; order Semionotiformes; family Lepisosteidae; genus Lepisosteus; species Lepisosteus oculatus. The sequence goes on along the minus strand of NC_090701.1, from coordinate 5,956,678 downwards.
TGTTTGCTTGTTTGTCACATTCTGGAACTCAGTTTGTAAAGACCGAGAAATGAGAAGATGTTTGATGTCCAGAGAGAGTGTATGTATTGAAGTTGCTTGTCTTGGGTATATAAATCTGTGAACACTGAACAAAGTGATTTAACTCTACTAAACAAAATATCTTTTTATCTCATTACATACTGTACATAAGAATTGTGTGATCCAATTTTTGGTGAAGAAACCATTACTAGTATAACTAATTATTAATAATAATACTTACATATTTATTTTTATTGTTATTGTTCAAAAAGAAAGAAACTAAGAATATTTTTTATATATTATTGCTAATATTTGTAAATACATTTTACTGAAAATGATTCCTTTGAAGGCTTCGTAATTTTAATTAAGTAAGGATGTGTTCTCTTCTTTGTAATGAAACAGTTCAGGATTAGCCTTGTGAGTTTTGAAACTGAGTGTGGAGCAAAGCACTAGAGCAGCCTGTATGATTTTCCATGACAGATCCACTGCAAACCTGGAATCTTAGCTTGTAGTAAAATCAATTATATCACTTCCTATTGGATTTACAAACTCCATTTAAGTTGCTGCTGTCTTTGAGCCTCTCACTTCTGTTTTATTTCATTGACATTGTTTAACACTTCAGTTAATGCTCATTGCCTTAAATGGGAACATAAAGATAGCTTGTCACTGAAGGGAGAATAAAACATGGTAGCTCATGTACAGTCACAACTTCCCGTATTTTGTGTTGTGAAAATATTTTTTAAACAGGTGTATGTAAATAATTACTACAAGTTAATTACCTTAGGCTCAAACAGTTTTTTTTTAAATATTGCTACTAGAATTGAAAAAGACAAGACATGAGAACAGGAACAAGGTTAGGTCCACGCTGAAGAGTAAAAATATTTGTGGAGTCTTCTTCAGGCGTAAGAGGCACAGGAGTAGTGTTTATACACTGGAGAAGTACTTAACTTGCAAAAGACAAAAAACTAAGAAGTACTACTTGTTAGGACATGATTTTTTGTGGGAAACCTACTGCATTGCCTACCATTCAGTACAGTATAGAGAACATTACTGAACACTCAACTAAATGGCATCTGCACATACCTTGCTTCAGAATTACCATTGGGACTATTAACTTCCTACATTCCATGCACACAGCAGACTTTGACATTGAATTAATTGCTTGAATTAAATGTTTCAGTATAATCCCTCACAATGTTCCACAGGACACCATTTCACCTCATTTAAAACTGAGAACAATGTTGCTGTTAATCCATTTTACTTTATACATGTTAATAATTGGTAGCAATTTCACAAAACCCCACACATATCATTGATCTATTTTTGGAAGAATGTGCTTTATGGTTTTTAGTTAAAAGTAGGGATGCATGTTTTTATTCAAATCAATGTGTGAATTTAAAATGATTTTCATTTCTCTTGGAAAAGGTTCTATTTTTGTGTTGTGTATTCTGAGCTTCTTTGTGGTTGGTACCATTTAACAGGTAAAATGTAGCACTGTTCATTTAAAGAGTATTATTTTTACTTTTCTAAGTTTGTTAGGTTTTTAAGTATAGTCACAGAACATGTAGTTTATTGCTACAGTACTTACTGAATAGTGTGGTGTAATATTGTAATTGTCAGGCTATACATCTTCAGCTGTCATTTTTAATATTATTTTTGTACACTGAAAAATATGCATTTGTTTGGAAGAAGTGAAAGCTAAGCAAGCATTGTAAAACCAAGAATCATTTATTTTTATTGCATGTTTTGCAACTGCCATCTGTCGTCTGCTGTTCACTGCTCAGTGGAGCTACAATAAAAGAACACACAACACTCACATGGGCACAATAACTGTTTACCTTTGTTCCTGGCATATCTGTCTTTTTTTACAGTGTAACCAACAATGTCAGTATTTATTATTTTACATAGACTGAGTCAGAAAATTCAAAAGTTTTTCCTTTAAAACACTGTTCTCTTCACATTACATTTGCTTCTGATTAGAAGAGGATTAAACAGAATAATTTTCATTAAAGATATTATTTTCATAAAAAACATTTCATACTTTGGCCTAACACGCATCCTGACAAAATCTCTCTCAAGAAGTCTACTCTTCTACAAAATGCGAAATTTGAAGCACAATAAAACAGACCTCAATGCAGAAACACATTTTTGTTTTAAGTGGTTTGAGCTTTTGGCCTGTTAAAGAGGAGCAAGAGAGTCCTGTAATAATACACATTCACACACAAAGAATAATTACAACGTCTATAGAAGGCTAATTATTTGCTGAGTATTTACTAAGATTATGGCTTTGTGTTGTTCACTGTCAAAGTGAAATTTACTTGCATTTCAAGTAGTCTGGTATAAGTGTACTGTATGGCTAAACATTTCTTTATTTTAAAGGTAGTACATGAGGCTACAAATAAAAAGATGAAAAGAATAATTGTATATGTATTGTACTTCAGAGAGGGGAGAAAGCCTTTTTTAGAACTACAGGAGATTTTTGACCAAAAACAGAATGTTATTTTTTTCCTGAATATCTGATGGGTAAAACTGGAAAAAAAAACAGTTTTATGTAAATGCGTGTAGCATTGCTTTAATTCATTCAGCTTTTTTTTTTATTCAGGCTCTTTATTATATTTCATGTATATTTTAATTTCACTTTTTTGGAGGAACCGTTATAGTGCTTAATATTCCTGCTAATAATAACAGAAATGTCAAACAGCAATTACTTTAGATTTGAATATGTGATGCTACATTGTATTTGTGGATCATGTTACATCTTGTACGAAAATAAATATAGCCTGGCTGCATTATAATTCATACAAAGGGACTAAATGTATTGATGTATTCCAAAATAAACTGTGTGGAGCTAAATGCGTTCCTGTTATTTGGCTGGTCCTTATGACTCCTCACTCCCATTAACAAGCTGGAAACTATTTGATAAGGCTCATCATTGTACTGCTTTACCATACATTATGCTTGTTTTGAGAACAGTGGGTCAGAATTTCAGCATGCCTCCCAGTCTGTATCTGCCTGCTTCACATAATTAATAATTTAAACAAATATTAGTTCCTATTATGACTCTAGGGCCACAGTATTTGTGCTACCTTTGCATTATCATTTGAAAAGAAAAAAAGCTTGATTCTCACTGCACTGTTTTATAAAGTTTTATAGTCAGAACATGACAGGGACATTATACTGTAAAAAGGTAATGTCCTTCAGATGAGACTTAAAACTGAGGTCCTGACTCTCTGCAGTCATTAAAAATTCGGGCGTTTTGTGAAAAGAGTAGGGGTATTACCCCGGTGTCCTAGCCAAATTTCCCCCTGGCCTTTACCGATCACGACCTCCTAATAATCTCCATCTCTGAACTGGCTTCATCACTCTGTTCTCCTCCCCACTTACAACTGATGTGTGGTGAGTGTACTGGCATACTTACTGGATAGTCTTTAGTCGGCTCATTTACACAATCCTTTAATACTGTATTCAACAACGATAGGTGTTGTTAAGCATACATGTATCTCTCCATCTGAGCATTACCTTAATATCCGGCACAGTGAGTATTGACTGCTCAGTGTGTTAAGACACCTTTAAGTGCTGTTTGCTGGGGATTAATGTTCAAAAGCCAGTAGCAGCAGCTGTGGGACTGGGCTTATGACTGGCTTTGCTGACTTTGGCACGATTATAAAATGCACCCTCAATATGTGACATTGATTTGGCTCAGTCAAAATGCTCTTGTATGTACAGTATGTGTGTTCAATCGTGTTTGTTTTCCACATGACCTTGCATTTCGAAGTTGTGTTGCCATACTGCAACAAAGGTAAACCTTCAGAATCACCGAGGTTCATTCCATCAAGTATGAAGGTTTCTGGAACTAAAGGAGAGCCTTGGCACTCACCGTTCTGACATACCGTTCACTATTCACTAACACAGATGAGTTCCCACTATGTGCTCTCACGTCTCCCTCCCTGTGAATGCCTCAATTCATTGAAAGCTTTTTTTATAATACCCATTTCAATTAAATCTTTGAAAGAGATTTTTTTTCTATACAGTATTTACAAATTGCTTTGGACGATAAACATTGAAGGCATTAATGGAGATGTGCAGACATTTTTTACTACAATTACTTCGAGTGCTAATTATCTTGAAATGTTGCATAACTATTGAACAAGTTGGCAAAAACTATAATTACTAAAAACATATCCTGGTTCTTTCAGATTAATCGGTTTCAAGCAAATTGAACATTTTAGGTATATTCATGAGATATGAAGGATATTGTTAATGAGACACTTTGTGTCTGTACCTTGTACTCCTCTACTTGGAAGATGATTTCTGGGTGAAATCCTTGTTGATGTCTCATAAAACATGATGTTATAGTTCTGTAACTGGTTCTGTAATGGTTCAGACTAAAGGCTCAACGTTCCAATAAGCAGGATGAGAAAAACGTTTTGATCTTGGGAATCAGAGAATTGTGCATTTTACTTGGTAATTTAAGTAATGATGAATACTGCAGTTCATAAAAAATCTAAAATGAGTTCTGAGTTTTCAGTTGACACAGACATGTTTCAATCTTTTATGATAAGTTCCAGCTAATCAGCAGAGGAGCTGGTTTCAAACATTTCCCACAGCTTAGGCTTGTGATAGGGCACTCACAGTCATTCTCTTAACATCTACTAATATGCGAGTCAGAATTTGCTAGATTTTTCAATGTGATTTGTGACGTGCAGAATTTAGGAACATATTTTAATGTATTTAATGGAACATAGATGTTCAAGGCACATCATGTTTTCAAGCGGACAAATCACTAGATACCATAATTCTCCCCTGAAAAGAAAAGACCTGTTTGAATTAGAATGAATAGCTTATAAAAACTGGTAGCATTCTTTATTTGTACAATAGTTAAGAATTTCACATTACGTATAAAAAGTAAGGATCTCAGAAATGAACACCATAGAACTCTTCATAACAACACCTGTTGTCAATTGTAAAAGTGTTAGCTGTGATTTCAAGGCACCTCACAGAAACACTTACTACAATTAAATTATCATTACAATTATTAATTAAAACCTATGCCACAATTAAATGGCACTTACTACAATTTGAAATCTTTATTTGTAGCATAGGATTGAATTAATACTCTGCTTCTGAAAATCATTTTCTGTCTTTTGTTTGCATTTGTCTATGATTCAGTGAATCCCTTTATATCACTTTATCCTTGCATGTTTTGTTTTGCCATGCTTTATCTTTGTTTTATTTTAACAAATTGTAAAAAAAAACAACTGAGACAAAAGTATTTTATAAAAATTACAAAAAAGGATTACACAAAATCAGCAACGAAGCAATCGATGCCTCATTACTGTTCATTACAAAATAAGATCAATGTGCAGTCAATGTTTCTAATGGGAACATGATGCAAAATGTAATGTATTAATGTATATTTACTGTATACAGTTCGGCATACACAATAGTTTCAATCAGCAATCAAAATTAACATTATGAAACATCTTCTGTGATGACAGGACTTTCCACCTAAAAGTTAAGAAACTAATAACATCTGAGAATATGATATAGTAATGGTAAAATGTAATCAAAGCAAGACTTTTCTCATTAGTGCTTATTCTCACAGAACAGATCAGTGATTCTTATTTGTCATTCACTGTGGCAACAATAGTCAATCAATATTGTTTTCTGTATATGGTAATTAAGACAATATTAAACTTGGGAATATATTTAAATGACAAAATAATTTCAGTTTAAGGAAATAATGTAAAACCTGTCTGAACAGTACTTGGATTATGAAGCCAGATGGTCACCTTTTGCAACAAGCAAACTAGTTAAAATTTAGTACCGGTTATTTAAAATGTTATTATCTCTACCTCACTCACGATAAACCCTTCAGCCACTGAAAGCATTAATTTTTTCACCCTGTATTTGCTGGAAAACAAAGGAGAAACAATGGATTAAATGAACTGGTCAAACATTACAACCTCTCATCCCTAAGTCAAATGAACAGGAGTTCAGTGTTGAGACTTGGTTGTTTTGAGGAGCAGGATATAGACTTTCATGACCATTTCCTTTATTTAGTGAGGGGACTCATAACTAATATTTTTATTATGTCCTGTATATATATACTGTATTACAAATAGTACATACTGTAAAACCACGCTTAAATATAAATCTGCTTATTTTTTAATTATTCTGTGAAGCTCTACCTACAGTAGCTAATTACTGAACATGATTCTGATTCTGGATTTTGGAAACCAGATTGTGTTTACTGTTGTCTAAACTGTTTCAATCCCGTCTCTTTCTAGTTGCAAATGAAGCGGGAGAGAACAACACACGCCCCCTGGCAAGGTTTGCACGTGAGTATCTGTGTGTTTCTGTCGCTTCCCAAACATGGTGCTTTGGTGACGTGTGAATCAAGGAGAAAGATACGCGATTTGTGATCATGTTTAAGGTTTCCAAAATGAATAATTTTCGCTATCAGTAAGTACGCTGTGTACAACAGTCACTCACGTTGCACTCGGTATAGAAGATAAGAACTATCTGGTGTACTTCTTGAGTCTTAATAATATAAATAATCAGCATAATATCAATAACCAAACATAAATGATCACTTAATATGTAGACAACAGTTAGTATTATAGTGTGAAAGTGAAGAGTTAAAGGTGAATAATTTGTGAACAGCATTCTTGCTAGTGATGTACTGTAGTTTGAGGACACTGACACTAAGGTGAGAACCACATTCACGCTAACACAATGCACAGCATATGCAGGATTTGCTAGGGTGGTGAAAATCGATTAAGAGAACAAGAATTTAGTCAGGGCTAGCTGTGCTTTATAGCATTTCAGATGGTGCTGCAGGATTGTTTCTAACCATGAAGGACAGGCACCTCCTATGATACAGCATACATTGTCATGATTCCTTTGCAATCGTACAGCCCTTTGAATCCAGTAGAAAGAGCGCCACCTTCTGGTACTGGAGCATTAATCCCAATATTCACTGGAGATCGATATTTTAGAATAACTAATAGAATAACTAATTCATTGGTTGATTAATTGAAGTACATAAAATGCAGCTTAATTAATAAAGAATCAGTTAATCAGTTATAATTCAGTAGAAATGTATGCTTTATTTAAGATATTCTCTTCCAATCAAACTTAATTCCACATCACTCGATACCTTTGAGAATAATTTTGATGCTTGGTATTATGTATAATTTAATTTAATATTCTCAAAACTCAGTGTCGATGAGATACATGCCTGTGACTCAGATGATAATGGGCAGGTCTGGATCTTTGGAATCTGACTTTCGCAATTCATGATGATGCAAAATTTGCCAATAATAGAAGACTGTCCCTCCTAATAGAAAGGGGCTCTTTAAATGTAATTTGTTCAAATAAGGTGATACTACATTTAAACCTGGATTTTAAAGACTGTAATATAAATTTGACATAAATACAGTGTGGTGTTTGTTATCATGGGCTGTATTATTATTGTAAGATATTCTCAGTAATTCCCCCCCAAAAAATATGTATTTTTGGAAATAAAATGGAAGTAAAGATATTTTGCCAATTATCTAATTTAATTTTATATATTTTAGTTTTGAGGGACATGGCTATGACTATTTTGTTTTTGTATTCTTTTTGATTAAAATGTAAGATTGTTCTTTCTCCAATGTAGGCTTTCAAGGCATATAGGTGAATTGTTATATTAATTTCTGTATTATACTAATATCAATTTATTCCTCAATAAATGATTGGCTATAAGCCTTAAATTTGGCATTGTGTAATTAATGGGTTGATAATTCTCTTTGTAGTCTGCTTGTTTTATGACAGCTGTGTCACAGAAATCCAGTCAAATTCTTACAGATTAAATTGTTTAGATGACGTCTGTCTCAGTACTGACCACGCTTTTCTTTCTTGAGTTTCTGAGATTTGACAATATTGGGCTTCTACATAATAAATCAGATTGTTCCGTTTTGTAATGCACAGACTCCGACATCTTTGACATCAGTGGCTTCATCTAAACACAAAACCTTGCAGCTGCAACTTTTCAGATTTTTCAGGGCAAATCAGAGAGCTCCTGTTGATAGTGCTCACTTTTTTTTAGTTAGCTACTGTAAGTAAAGACTGAAAATGAAATAAAGAAAATTGTAAAAAATCATGTACAAAATGTTCTGACCTTAAGTAAAAGGATATGAAATACTCATATCCATGACCTCCTTTGGCATCTTCTAGTCTGGGAGAAATGTAACCAGCTTTGTGATGTCATGGATGCATAGAAATCTAACAGAACTGCTGAACAGATATAACAGAACATATATCTAACTGCTATTGCTTCTTCATCTCCGTCTCTCCACACTATTGCCATTACTACTATTTAGAACAGGGGTCTCAAAGTCAATAACTGGAGGGTTTTTGTTCCATCCACATTCTCAATTACATAGTTACATAGTACTGTAATACTTCTAAAAAGCCTCCGATGTGACATACTGTATAGGTATTTTTAATGAAGTGAAGGACTCATGGAACCAACTGTAAAACACATTAAGACAACCCTGTGTGTCAAATTGTAAAAAAAGGTTAATTGTCCGATTAAGTCCTCATTTTAAAGACCAGATCACACAAGGCCCTTCAGGAACTCAGTCTGACACCACCGAATTACAGCAAGTGCATGTGCCCATCTACAATGAATTAGATTAATTTCCAGTAATTAACTGAATCATTCTAGCATTACCTTTTTGCTTCACAGACTGATTAAAAATCATTCCAGGATTAATCTTACATGTGCTTATTACTACTACTGCAGGGGTTCCCAGTCTTGGTCCAGGAGGCTCGCACACCTGTTCGTTTCTCTTTCTTGCACCAGCCTCAATCACTGTATCCGAATGATAGGATTATTGAGTTGTTTTTAGCTCTTAAGACACATTGGTTGATGCTTTTTGACGGTTGCATTTTATAAGCAACTTAAAACATTCAGCTTCGGGACTGAACAAACGAACTCGTTGGTTCGATTAAGGGTTCCATAAAGTAAGGAGTTTTTGCGAAACAAAAGGCGACTTGTGGGGCTCCCTGTGAGTGGTCCCCTGGTCTGTAGCGGAGCAGTGGCTCTGTGGCTGAGGATCTGCGGCTGTGACTGGAAGGTTGCCGGTTCAAACCCCGCGGCCGGCAGAGGAATCCTACTCCGTCGGGCCCCTGAGCAAGGCCCTTAACCCTAACTGCTCCAGGGGCGCTGTATAATGGCTGACTCTGCGCTCTGACCCCAAGCTTCTCTCCCTGTCTGTGTCTCCATGGAGGAAAAGCTGGGCTATGCGAAAAGACAAATTCCTAATGCAAGAAATTGTATAGGGCTAATAAAGAAACATTATACATTATTATGAATGGCCGAATGTGTAACTTACTCTTTATTTCCACAAGATGGCAATGGGGCACCGTGCCTCCCTCTTCCAAACTCTTAACAGCCTTCGAGTGCAGGCTGAAGTGAAAGTGGCAGTCATAGGATGCCACGTTATGATTGGTGTATCCTGGTATCTATTTAAAAAAGATTAAATTTACACAAAAGACATATTAAAGAACAAATTAATCGCATTTCGCATTAGGACTGTTTTCAAGGCCTAGTGAAACTGGCTCAATTTAAAAAAAAAAAGAAAAAAGCCAGACAACTTGCAGACAAATACTGTATGCAACAATGGCACAAAGACCTACTGCATTTTGTGGTTGGGTACATTTAAATATATTAAATATAGTGATGGCAACTAAGCTCTATTGTATTTCAGGCTTTGCACTATGTTGTGATACTGTATATCGAAGCATATTGTATCTATAAATGTGTAGAAAATCAGAAGAAAAAAAACTTCCAGTAAGCAAAATGCAGAAGAAACACAACACTCTGAAACTACACACCTCCACCTGTTTAAGAGGTTTTTTTTTCTGTTTCTGTTGGAAGTGTGAACGAAACCACACATTCAGCCACATTCTGGCTGTCACAATTGTAGTCCCTCCTCCTTAAGGGCGCTCCGGCTCTTTTCACTTTGGACTTGTTCTGTGCACCTGCCCCTTGTTCCAGCCTCCTTCCCGTCCCCCTTAAAAGCCAGACACACAGTCAGTTCCGGTCTCTGCATCTGATTTCCGTATCGTGCGAGCCCCGGTCCTGATGAGTCTGGCTTCGTCGTGGTTTTTAAGTCTTTGTTCCTGTTCCCCTTGCCGGTTCCGACCCGGTTCCTGATTTTATCTCCTGTTTCGGATGGGTCGCCGGGCCATGGACTCGAGCTTGTTTTGGGATTTCCTGTCTGGATTATTTTTGGATTGTTTGCCTCAGCCACACCTCCCCCTGTGCACCCGCGCACTTTGGACACGCCCCTCTGTTTTGATCCCCGTTTCCTGCGTGGCCTTCCCCCCCAGTGTTTCCTCACTATTCCTAATTGTGTCGTCCGCATAGGGTCCAGAACGAGCCATTCGTTACACTGGCTTTTATTTCTTAGTGTGGCAATGGTATTTAACTCTGAGTGTCCAACAGGTGGAGACTCACAGCCAGTTCAGAGAAACTGCAATAACAATAATGCTCGAAGAGCTGGAAGCTCCTTTACTATTATAAACTGTTTCACATCAACTGCTCCTTCCTGACGTTTGATTTGTGTCTTATGTATTCTGATGTATGTTCTTAACTTCCACTGCTACCATGTCACCTATACAGTCTGTGGAGTATAAAATATGTTCTGCAAAGATTTCTTCAGGTTAACTGTAAATTAATGGGGGAAGGAAAGGGTGTTTCAGTATAAGGTTAGGTGGGTTTTATCATGAAATGATTGCCTCTCTGATGTTTGCGCTATGAAGCTGAGAAATTAGATGCATGTACTGTAGAAAATGGGATAGTACGCAATCTGTCCTCATGCACAGCGACCGCACTCAGCTAGGAACACTGAAGTAATGTCCATCTGCAGGTGTACAGTGTGCTCTTAAGAGTGAACTTGGGTTATGCCTTCTACTGTGTGCTGTGATCCTCCATCCTTCTGTGATCGTCCAGGCGGCGTCAAGGCAGTACCACCTCATCACAAAGGGGCAATGGTCTGTAAAGGGGACATTCCACCACAGCTGTTAACTTCTGACTGCCTATGAGCTCAATGGACCAACTACATACTGGCCCATCAAACCAAATTAAGCCCAACGCAGAAGACAATTTATGTGGAACAAAGCCCTCTCACCCAAGTAGGCACCCAACACTCCAAACTGCACAGTGACTCCCTTCTTTCAAAGCTAAAGAGTCTGGTGAACTGTAAGAGAACACTCATAATGCAATCCATCCTGTCAACCCTAACACAAACAATCAGGCTGCAAACCCCTGACCAGAACAACGCTACTATGTATATACTGAATATGTCCGGCAAGGGCAAGACCTGGGAAGAATGGACCATTAGTAGGAAAAAGACCCTGCAGTACAGATTTCAAAAGCGTTTGTCTATATCTGCATCATTTCAAAAAAAAAATCAAAGAATATTTATCCTGTCCGTATTCAGAATTTTCCCTTTTTTGTCTTCTACTTTAGGCTCCAAATCTCAGAATGCTCTGTGGAATGCCATCACAGCTGGAATTGGGATCAGGGACAAAGAAAAGAGGGGAATCCTCATTGATCCCCGAAACCCAGAGGAAATCCTTGCAGATGAGCTTCCTGCAGTGGACAGTCCAGATGCCATGGAGAAGACAGCTATCAGGTTGGGAAGTGAATTGGCTTAAATCAGAAAGAAAATAAAAAGGTATAGCACGAGAGTCAGAGAAGAAAGGAAATCCTTCGCTACCTAGTGAGTAGGCCCTGCAACTGTGGCACAGAATGTAAACCTTTTGAAATCTTCCAAACCTTTTGTTACTCTTAAGAAACATACACGGTTAGCTGGCAATTTGGATACTGATGTCTTCATACAACACGTTCATGGGTATGCAGCTCTTTTTTGATTGATGTCATACTGTTCAAAACATGAGACGATAAATCATTTATATTAAAATGTTGTACATGTTGTTCTTTTGACAAATAGTTTTATCTGGCATCTGGGGCCTGATGTTCTTCTGCAGCTTTGATATTTGTTTTTCCTTTGTACATGGCTTTAAATGTGTGCATTCCTAATGAATTTACGATCCAGTACCCTCCCAGGAGTTAGTTTAAGGAATAAAGATGTGTGATATGAATTGATAATGTCAGTTTTCAAGAGGTTTACAGAAACCTTCAGACCGATAGTTTAAATGTACAGTATAGTATAACCACATCTCTTATAAACCGTACAACGGGAACATTATTCGAGACACTTTTACTGGTGTATGCACCAGCATGTTAACAAAGTGCCATACGATGCTCCCCTAGATGCATTTAAAGAGATTATGCATGTGAAAGCATTAAGCACTTTACATTCCTCCAATAAAAACAAAACCTTTTTACCACTGCATTGATTTTCACAGTTAGTTTTTTTATTTACCCTGCTCATATGAAAGAGGGATATTATATTTTGTATACTGTTTGTTATTTTAAATAAAAATATTAAAAGGTAGTTTTTGTAGAAAAAAAGGTCTCACAGCTGGTGATAGATATTGAATATGGGAATTAAGTCAGTAAATATTATTGATTTATGACATGCATCAGTTAAAGGAAATCGTCTGAAAGGTTGTCAATGTGACAATCACATTTAAAACTTAATGAAGGAGTTCTCCAAAGTTTGCTGAAGTTAAAGAAAATAATTATAATGATGATGTGATCAATATCCAAGGAACTGGAAAGTAAACATTTCTTCAGTTTTTTATTTCTTGTTTATATTATTTTTACTGCGTTCATCTTGCAACACACAAGATTAAATCTACTCCCAAGTGAAGTGTCTTTGAAAATAAGAATTGCACGGAAATTTTAATTCAGTGAGATGCATTTCTCTTTGATGTTTGCTGTGTGTTTTGAAAGTGTTTTTGTGGATTGTAGGACACTAATTAAATCAGGGATCTGCATCAGGGTGTAGATAAAACACTCACCATTTTTCGTGTAGTTCTGCCAGTTCAGTCACTTTCATTTAATCAGTTCTCACTTTTCACAGACACTGAAAAATCTGTGAATGTCCTCTATTCCCAAGGCCTACTGATCTTCTGTATGACAATTTTAATGACATCTACAGTACAAACGCCACAATTACACAAACACTACTGTATTTGAAAGGGCTGAGCTCGACTTCGCTTGGCAGCAGATTTACGTGCATCTTATATACCTTATATACAGTAAACACTTTTATTCACCTACTGACATAGAATGTAGCAGGGAAATTTGGATGAAAACAAGAACTCAAGAATAATTCAATATTCAAATACACGAAAGACAACAGATATAGTAATGGAAGTGAACATAATAGTGCAGTATGAAAATGGAACATCGGTATCGACAATCGCAGGAGACTTTGGCCTTCCTTGATAATATAGTAGCGCTCTCGGGTTCACGTGGGTATGCGCCCTCACCACTGCCGCCTCAGGTCGGCCCCCCACCACTGGGGACTCGAACCCGGGCCTCCGGCTTCACTCAACAGGGACCTAGCCACTCAAGAGAGATCTCCAGCAGTGGGGTGCCAACCTGAGGTGGCAGCGGCGAGGGCACATACCCACGTGAACCTGAGAGAAATCTTTGACATTTCCTTTTTCATACTATACAGCAGTTCAACATTAACAATTGCAAAAATGTGTGAAATTTCATGTTACATACAGAACTAAAAATTGATCATATCACTGCATTAAGATTTGCTTATTAAACGCTTGTATTTTACTAAAATCACTGTGTGCTTTCATCACATTTAATTTTTAAAATATCCATTAACTTCATAAATCAACTCCTTTAATTATCCATACTTTCTTAATTATGTGAAAAATTTAAAATACTACAACACTGTAGTTATCAATAAGGATTTCTTGGCAACTAGCCTGGAAGATGTAATTTACAGTAATTTGCATTTGATAATCTCACCTCTCACTTTTTTAACTTTAGAACATATTTATTAAAAATAATTAATTTCTTGTGGAAAACCCAATATGGAATGTAAGCATAATGATTTATCCTTACTATACCAAATTGAACTTAAATGATACTACAATTCTCTTTTACTTATTTGCAAATAGCCGATAGGTATTGTACCAATTGTTATGCCTCATTCTTAATGTTTGTTCTAAAATCTGAGATCAAACTGACCTCATTTGTGGTAAACATCTTGGTTTATTCAAGATACACAAGATACAAACCATTATATCACATCTGAGATGCTAGAATCTTTGTATCATGCATTTGAGAATTATTTCAGAAGGAGTAGAACCCAAGAATGAAGTATATTGAGAATGTCTAATTATTGTTTTAGTCATAGTATTTTTTTTGCTTTTTCCTCCTTGGCTGAGGGTTGAACTCCTGGCCACAGGACAAGGAGGCTGGCATACAAGATATCCAGTATGCAAGGGTGAGAAGGGGATTACTTGAAGTATTTCTCATTTTAAATGTAAGGAAGTGACTTCAGGACTGATCACAGTTCAGGACAGCACAGGCTGATTGAACTTGGTTGTTGTCATCCATCCTGAACTTTCGTTTACGTTGTTGTACTTTTAACATTTACAAGATGCTATGCATGCTAAGTTTCCTCCCTCCTTGGTAATATTTAAGGCTGTTCAAATAAAAATGGAGCCCGTTTGCTTCTTTGTGTAGAGCTTTCAGAGGCTGTTACAACATAATTGGAGCCATGTGATAAACGCAGCTTGGATTGGGAGTTTAAGACCTGGGCTGTTCAATCCTGGACCTGGGGGTATGATGTTCTACCTGTCTGTCAAAGACCATCACCTGAAGATGAAGAGAGAAGTTGTCAGATTTGCCTAATGAGGCTAATTATGCTATAAGTTATTAAGAACTAATTTGAAATTAACAAAGGCTCTACAGCCCTCTAGGATTAAGATTATTTTCCAATGCATTTTGTACACTTCAGAACAAAGCTGATGTGATTGCTTGGACTGACCTAGCTAAGGTTTTGCCCCACCGATTTCAAACACAT
Organism: Lepisosteus oculatus; assembly: GCF_040954835.1. NCBI lineage: Eukaryota > Metazoa > Chordata > Actinopteri > Semionotiformes > Lepisosteidae > Lepisosteus > Lepisosteus oculatus. The sequence continues at coordinate 5,941,640 of NC_090701.1, read as the reverse complement.
TGCAGGTTTTTATGTTTAGTTCTAGAAACTTTAGCAAACAGGATATTGCAATGAACAGTCCTTGAAAACATTGTGTTTCCAGTGCAGACACAGCCTGACAATATTTTTTTCTGATGGAAAAGAATATTTAAAAGCCTATGTAATGTTCTGCACATGAAAAAAAAACAATTAATTTCTAATGACTTTAATTAAGTATGTTGCACCACTTCTGCCACTTTGAGTAATGATACAATTTTATTCAATATTCTGACTACTTTAGATAATAGATGTAGCCTGCACGCTACAGTTGTCTGAATGTTTCTAAGGAATTTTTCAAGGATGTCCATTCAAATTATTAAAATTTATTTTGTTTGGGCCTGCCTGACATTCGTAATGTATGGATTGCTGTGTGTATTTTATCTTAAAGAGCAAGCTCAAAAGAGAATGGAAAACAAGCATTATTTTCCAGTCTTCACTGTGTTTGGCTTAATTTACTGTGTTTTAATAAACTTACTTTGTTTGTTATAATTATACTGAAAATAGATTAAATAGGTAAATAGATATGTACCTCTGCAGTTCTGCAGTGCCACAGTGGTCACACTTCTTAGGGGTTGTGCTTGGTTTTCAGCCTTTTGTGCCTTTTGTGTTTTCTGGAGTGCATTCTGACTGGTGGCATAAATGCTTCTTTATCTGTCGTTTTAATCCTTTTCCTCTGGGAGTTTCTCCTTCGGAAACAATGGCTATTTCTTATGAACTTCCCAGGGCAGTATTTTGAGGAACAGCTTAACTTCAGCAGAAAGTAAACAAGAAAGCACAAGAATATTTCCATCTAATCTGGAAAAAAAACTAGATTGTGGAAAAAAAGTGTTGAGTGGTGTGCAGTCTAAGGGTCTTATGGATACATTTAGAAGACGATCGAATATTTAGTGTTGCATGCTTCAGACTTGAATACCACTGCAGATGGAGCTGGATTTAACCACTCACACTGAACTCCAGCACCCTGACTCCAGCAGACAATTGATATTTCTGAAATTAAGCCCCCTCCCTTATTCACTAATCATAAGGATCATGTTCATACTCATTGTTTTCCACTTCCGGGGGTTGCGAGAGCAATTATACTGATGCCACATGGCTCTGTTCAGTGAAATCTGAAACACTCGGTCAGTATGCTAGAAGCATAAAAGGCTACTATCTGAACAACTGCTTCTCTTATTGAAACATGCAGCATGCTTCCTTTCCTAAGTCTTCTCTATCATTTATCCAGTTCCGACACGACCAGCAATGACAAAAAATAAAGCATTTCTTGTCCAAAAGACTATTTTTTAACAGCAGTAGTATTAGTAGCAGTAGTATTAGTAGCAGTTCTAGATTAATGTTCTGACAGAAATACAGTAGGTGGAAGCTTCAGAATTGGAGATATTTGACCATGGCCAGTGATAAAAACTGTCATCTTGCTTCAGAACTCTGAATCATTCCAACTGACACATATTTGCTGTTTTTTGTCAACCATCCAAAGTCGATATTCACAACTTTTATATTCTGTGAGGCACCTGAAACTAGCAACAATATTTAAAGTGTTAGCAACATACATGAACATCTGTAGCCTTTACTTCATCTCATCCTTCATGCTGCAATAAAACAGTAAATCCCAGGGCTATTAACGGCCTGGCTGTATGCAATCTGAGTCTGCCAAAAGGAAAGAATGGGGAACAATTTAGTTTTTAAGCATTACAACAACTGAAAGGTTGAAATGTCATTGTTGTCTTTTCTGAAGCAGATGAAAAGGCTCTGAGGACTTTGAAGTGTGAGCTTAACCTTTTCTGTTGATGATGAACCTGCAAACACTCTTTCAGAAGGGTATTGCTGGAGTCCATCATTATATAGATTACATTCACTTCCTTTTTTTAAGGATCTCTGCACTCCACTCTTGTGTTTTGGAATGGAAGCATAAAGAAAATATCTGTGATGGTTATCGGCTGGTTAATATTAGTCAAGACCCCTGCTGTGATTCATACAGCCCTGCTAAATTTTAGCAGGGCTGTAAAGTGTCGTGAAGAGCTACTGTATATACCGAAGCCCCATGTCTGTTAATCATACAGGTGACTCAGATGCAGCAGTGAGCGCTGGTTTTGGTTTGAAAAAGCAACACTGTACCACAGTGCTCATGGGGAAAGCGTTGCATAGGGAAGTCTCTGGATTCATTTAGAGTCTGGGCTCTGTGATGGACTGACGACCCAGCCGTGGGGTGGGAGTCATGTGCCCGCGGTTTGTTTAACACCATGGAAACCGGGATGAACTCCGGCCCGATGAGTCACCGTGACTTGAATATGGAAATGATCTGCTGCACTGTGAAGGAACAAGTAAAGGTTAATTCCACACAGTGTTTCGGCTGTTGAGGCATCTGCTCACACCTGAAGAAGGCTCAACAGCCAAAGTGCTGTGCTTCTCCTTTCAATTTTTCAACGTGAAATTAACCTTTACTTGTTCCCTTGCGGCCAACACATGGACACGTCTCCTCACTCCTTACATGTACTGTCGTGCTGTTTTAACTCATAGCTGTTTTTTTTTTCAAGTGAAGGGTTTTCTAAACTGTGGAAGACTGATAGAGGAGTAACATTTTTTTGTATCAGCATCATGTGCTGTACTATATTTAATGCTATTTCTGTATCATTTTTATACAGTGAAAAGTCCTAAGTTGTGTAACACAGATCTGATCCTTCTCCTTTATTTTGTGTCTATGGTCTTAATCAAACGTATTTGGATCTAATTATACACTATACTATTTTGGCTTTGGGTTTTACAGTATATACTGTAGCACCACAGTGCAGATTATCATTGGTTAATAGTGTCTGTATTTCAGATATTGTTGGACAAATTGTGACATTACCCTCAAACTACAGTACATTTTGTGTATGCCATAAGTATTTTTGAATTTTCTTTCATATATATTTCAGTTTTTAAATCTTTTATGCCATGAGAGACCTTTGAAATGCTGTCCAAGAATTTTATGTCTTGTCTTTGACAGTTAAATGATCAAACATCAAGAACACTAAATACCAAACAAAAACCAAGTGAGAGTGAAACATTATATTTTACAAAGACTGTCATTAAACTGTTTATTATCTCAGTATTGTGTTTGCATGTAACACTGTCACCATCTTGAAATGTACAGTATTAGTACTTTAAACTGCTTCCAACTCTCAGCAATGGGTACTATTCCAGCTGTATCTCATTCTAAATGCACATTGTGGCTACATGCTAATGCTTGAACAGTTTTTTAAATACATGGTTAGAAAGTAAAGAAAAAGATAAAACCCCCTTTATTTACCCTTTTTGAATTATATTTAATCATTTATAAAGTGTAGAGATATAGAGCATAGGTACTGCATTTTACTAATGAATGCTTAAGCAGTATTCAGTTTAAAAATAGTCCTGACCCTTTGCCTTTTGTCTCTGTAAATGGATATTATCTCCTGAAAGCCGTGCAAACCTAAAAGACAGGCTCAGTTGCAGAGCAGAAGTTATATGTCTTACACTCAGAGCAACTGTTTTATATGAGAGTCTGTTCTCAGCCTTGATGTTGGCCGATGCAGTGCCAGTCAAATGATAACGACGGTTTTATCAACATGGCTGTCAGACATGAGGCGAGCTGCTAATATTTCGTCACTGATCGTTTGATTTCCATTCCACTTCCTAGAACTGGAACACTGAGGATTAATAATAATAATAATTGCTTACACTTATATAGCGCTTTTCTGGACACTCCACTCAAAGCGCTTTACAGGTCATGGGGACTCCCCTCCACCACCACTAACGTGCAGCATCCACCTGGATGATGCGACGGCAGCCATAGTGCGCCAGAACGCTCACCACACATCAGATATCAGTGGGGAGGAGAGCAGAAGCCAATTCATAGAGGGGGATTATTAGGAGGCCATGATTGGTAAGGGCCAATTGGAAATTTGGCCAGGACACCGGGGTTACACCCCTACTCTTTTCGAGAAGCGCCGTGGGATTTTTAATGACCACAGAGAATCAGGACCTCGGTTTTACGTCTCATCCGAAGGACGGCGCCTGTTTACAGTATAGTGTCCCCGTCACTATACTGGAGCATTAGGACCCACATGGACTGCAGTGTGAGCGCCCCCTGCTGGCCCCACTAACACCTCTTCCAGCAGCAACCTTAGTTTTTCCCAGGAGGTCTCCCATCCAGGTACAGTACTGACCAGGCTCACACCTGCTTAGCTTCAGTGGGCTGCCAGTTGTGAGTTGCATGGTGATATGGCTGCTGGCACATAAACACTGCCGCAGCAATGTAAGAGACAAGTATGGCAGTCAGACTTGCCCCAGTCTACAAGAGGATGGGTGAAAGCTGACAACAGCGACCTGAATGAATTGTAGTATTATTTTAGTAATGAAATAAGCGTACGTGCACGTCATTTAGTGAAGTTTTATAAGTTGATAGATCTGGTTATTACAAAGTGACCAATATTAATTGACTTTTGTTTCTTCAAAGGTTTTCTTCATTTTTTTTTATTTTTCTTTAAAATCTAGTTCAAATAACTAGGTAGGTTTTCTTCCATGATACAAAAGCTTTTAAATCACTCTATTTATGTTTTAAAATGGGGGGGATGGGAAACTAGGTTTCCTGGGATATTCACATATGCAGAAAATGAAATGTTAGCTCGAAATCAGAATTAACACTTTATATTTCTGTCAGAGGCACTGTAAAAATGAATCAATTTCATAGAAGGAATTATATGATTTATGATTACAAGCAAAGGATTCTAATGGATATACAGATTATTATGCCACCATTTCCAGACATTGTATGTGGGTAGCAGTGTCCTATTTTATTGCTATGCCATGAGAGGTCTTTTAGATTTCTGCCTTTATATTTTAGGGATTAAAGTGAAAAAAAAAACATAAGAAGATCCTATCAGCCTTGAGCTACTTGATGATGGACACTAAGAAGGGATGGGGAGTTCATCTACTTACGGATTGTTTTTTTTTTTCCAACAGAAACGTAAAGGTTTATATCCATATAACAATTCTAACTTTTCCCATGATGTCAAATGATGGCAAACGATTGCTTTGCTTGTGGTGTACAGCCTTCCTTAATGCTCAATACCAATAACATGATTTCTGGAAACATCAGATGTGAAGCTGTTGATGCTGTTAGCATAATATTTATTTTAAAACTGTCAACACAACAAATTCCAAATACAGCACTTCCTTTTAACAATTCAAAGGTATCCGATGTGATTGATGCCTGCATTTATTCCGTTAAGAGTTAAGAGTATCACCTAATATACTGGGGTGTCTACTGAGGAACTAAATAGGTTTCAGTATGTCCAGAATTATGTACAGTAGCTCATGTAACAAACAGAAACTATTGTTCCTTCTCTAAACTGCTTTCTTACCAGAAGGATTCAAGATGGAGTCATTCTGATGTACTTTTATGTGTTGTTTTGAAAATTGTAACACTTCAGCTTTTTCAACAGAACACTAATTTTCTTATCTTTGAAATTACATGTGTCACAAATGCTGCATGATAGTAGAGATAAACTGCTTGTAGCTATATTTATTATTTCTTTAAAGAAATGTTGACTGTCAGCTGAGTAATAAAAATATCACATTTCTAAAGTAGGGTACTAAAAATTTGTAATTCTCATTTTACTTTTTCATATTACATAAAGCAGAATCTTAGTTACTCTGCTAATACAGTATGTTTGTAGGTGGGTTATTTTAATGTTTTGGTAAATACAACTGAAATAAAAATGTTTCTGCATTTTGAAATGCAAAAATGACTTAAAAAGCTATTAGAAAATCTGACTTCTTTCTTGGATACTTCAGTTTCTTGTAAGATAACATGCCCAAAAAATCTATTTTCCTTTAATTTTATTAGACCTTTCAAAAAAGGGATACTTGGTTGAGGTGAAGCAGAGTACGACACAGGTAAAGGAATAATGGAGTCAGAGCCCAAGGAAACACCAGGAGAAGGTCCTCAGATCTTTTTTAACGATTGTGCCAAAGAATCAAAGGCAGGCAAAAGAATCAAAGGAAAGAGAGGACCGAGATGTAGTCGTAGTGAGATAACCTTTTAGTATCCTGTTTCCACCTGCTGAGCAGAGAATCTGAAAGCTAGCTGAAATGAACCGTAAAACCCTGAGTGATTTGAAAGTTGTTTGTATTTCAGCCACAAGTATCACTTATGTAGCGGCATCATGGTTTTCAAGTACAGAAATGTCTAACTTTTGTGTCTTAAAGTAAATTGCACTTTCAAGTGCATTATTTTTATTGAATGATTACTGTAACATGGTCCCAAAAGGTCAAGAGCGCTTCTGCCACTTTTTTGTCTGAACTATTTTAGACATTCCTAGAATGTTACTTCTTCATTCTAAGTGGCCACTCTCACATTAGTGTTGTCCACATTCATCTTGTAACGTCTGTAACCAATAGTTGAATTTTGTTATTCTGCACCTGCTTTGTTTTAAGTTTGATTACCGTCTAATTTTTTTCTTAAAGCTTTAGAGCTAAATCTGCTCTGGAGCAAAAAGTTTTGATCAGCCCCTAGTTCATTTGTGGGTCTGCACTAGACACATTTGTTTGAGTTATATTTTTCTATTTTGCGATTGTAAAGGCTGTCTGACAGCTCTGATATTCAGGAGCGAGCCCTACGTGGGTTCCAACAGTCAAACAAATTCAAGGGAAAACAATAAAGCACAATCTGCACCAAAACTCTAGAAACAAGTCCAGGACCAAGAAGAGCTTAAAACAAAGCATAAAACACAATCCTAAAACAAAATCTAGAAACAGGCCAAAATCCTAAACCAGGCAAGTAATTCACAGAAAAACACCAGGGCCGCAGAATAGCAACCAGGGAAAAACATCCCAGAAACAAAAACAAGAAGCAGGCAAACTAGAGAAGGAAACAGAATCAGGAACAAAATACTGAGAAAAGGGAAATACTCAAGAAACCCAGGATCTGCAACTAAACATAGAGTAAACAATAGTGAACACGGCATGGCCAGGGAGCAGGGTTAAAATGGGTTTGAGGAGGGGAGGTGTGAAGAACTAGGGTCACTGGGCAACCAGAGATCCCCTACAGACGTCTGCTTGGTCTGCGCAGCTGGAGTAGCCTCTAGAGGTTGGGGTGCCCTCTGGTGGCGAGAAATGGGGAACCAAAACAGGGATCGGTTATGTTCCTGTACTTGTTTTTTCTTTCACTTTCTGTACATTTTTCTCTTAAAAGTTTTCTGTAACTGATGTTACTTAACAGTCAGAAAACTGCACGTTCCCAGCCAAAGTGAGATTTGATGCCAAGCTTTCAGAGCAATTTGCAGCCTACCCGCTAAGACACTGCTTTCTGAGTCATTCGCCATCTTCTCATGTGGTGGAAGTTAACACCTCATGTGGCTAAAACAAACAACACAGCATCAGTAGTTACAGATACTGGCACTTCTGCAAAATTACCTACTTTGCCAAATGGGGTTTTCCCTTTGCAAATGGCAGAGAATGAGATCTCTACATTTATTATATTAAAATAAAGAACCGAACGTTATCTTTCGAATCTGAGCGTACATCTTTGTCCAAAATTCAAAACAAAGTTTAATAGAAAAAAAATGACCACAATCACGTCAGAATGATTTCCATAAGGGGAGCAGCTAACACAGTAAAGTGGTGTTACATAAACGGACTTAAAATATCATTTAATGATGACATAATAATGTAGCATTTTTGTGTGGTACTTCCCCTCATACTTTTTCCATGTTGTCAAAAGCAGCAAATAAACAAAAGTTGAGCTCTCCAGACCACATAAATCACTGACGGATGTTCAGCTCCTCAAATTGAAAATACAAAAAAGCCTTTTAGTGCATTACTGGTTTTCCTTTTTAACCATAACTAAGTTGTTTTTGAGCATGAATAAAACAAGAACAGTGTTTAGTGTTAACATGAAGTGTATATTCTGTAAATACCTTTAAACAGGACTTTTCCTCAATTCATGGCATTTTTTATTTTGTACATTTATAAAAATCAGGAAAGGGAATCCAAAAATCTGTTGTTTGGCTCCGAACATCAGACAGAGGAAATTTCTCCGATTGAATACATTGCCCATAAGCAAATTGTTGCATATTAAGTATACTGTACAGAGTACTTAAATCAGAAATCTAAACTAATCTAATAATTAGTTTTCTTCTGCTTTAAAAGTTTTTCAGAGGTGTACCACAGGGATCTGTTATAATAATAATAATAATAATAATAATAATAATTGCTTACACTTATACAGTATAGCGCTTCTCTGGTATAGCGCTTTACAGTTAATGGGGACTCCCCTCCACCACCACCAATGTGCAGCCCCACCTGGATGATGCAACAGCAGCCATAGTGCGCCAGATTACTCACCACACATCAGCTCTCAGTGGGGAGGAGAGCAGACTAATGAAGCCAATTCATAGAGGGGGATTATTAGGAGGCCATGATTGGTAAGGGCCAATTGGAAATTTGGCCAGGACACCGGGGTTACACCCCTACTCTTTTCGAGAAGCGCCGTGGGATTTTTAATGACCACAGAGAGTCAGGACCTCGGTTTTACGTCTCATCCGAAGGACGGCACCTGTTTACAGTATAGTGTAAACTGCAGGACTGCAGGGCGAGCAACACCTGCTGGCCCCACTAACACCTCTTCCAGCAGCAACCTTGGTTTTTCCCAGGAGGTCTCCCTTCCAGGTACTGACCAGGCTCACACCTGCTGAGCTTCAGTGGGTTGCCAGTTGTGAGTTGCATGGTGATATGGCTGCTGGCAAATAGAAATTTGTTTTGGAAGCATTTTAATGACGACGTTCATGACTGTTCTGTAAACCAATGGTGCAATCATACCTCCCCCTGCTGGTGTCTGGTTGTTTGTCAATGATTGAGAACACTCCTCTTGCAGAGTGCCATAATTAATCAACCCAGGTGGGACTCGAACCCACACTCCCCAGCTCCGGAGGCTGATGCCTTATCCATTAGGCCACTGGGCCTGTGATGTGTAATGTAATGTGTAATGGGCTCATCAGCGTCCCTAATTTGCACTGTATCAGCGAGCATGAATCTGATAAGTAGATAGAGATAGAAAACACACAGTTAAGTAATTATGCAAAAAAGGCACAGCAAACACTGTAGGAGAAGCAAAGGAAATGCCAATAAAACTATAAACAATACATGATACATGAGCTCTTCACACCTATCAATATGGCTTTTCCTGTTTGTTGACGTCTGCTGTACAGCTGTGGTCTAATGTGTATCACCTGATCGTTTAGCCTTGAGAGTGAAACATTTAAGCCAATTACATGATATTCCCTGCATACAGTGCCTTGCGAAAGTATTCGGCCCCCTTGAACTTTTCAACCTTTTGCCACATTTCAGGCTTCAAACATAAAGATATAAATTTTTTATTTTATGTGAAGAATCACCAACAAGTGGGACACAATTGTGAAGTGGAACGAAATCTATTGGATTTTTGAAACTTTTTTAACTAATAAAAAAATGAAAAGTGGGGCGTGCAAAATTATTCGGCCCCTTTACTTTCAGTGCAGCAAACTCACTCCAGAAGTTCAGCGAGGATCTCTGAATGATCCAATGTTGTCCTAAATGACTGATGGTGATAAATAGAATCCACCTGTGTGTAATCAAGTCTCTGTATAAATGCACCTGCTCTGTGATAGTCTCAAGGTTCTGTTGAAAGCGCAGAGAGCATCATGAAGACCAAGGAACACACCAGGCAGGTCCGTAATACTGTTGTGGAGAAGTTTAAAGCCGGATTTGGATACAAAAAGATTTCCCACGCTTCAAACATCCCAAGGAGCACTGTGCAAGCGATCATCTTGAAATGGAAGGAGTATCAGACCACTGCAAATCTACCAAGACCTGGCCGTCCCTCTAAACTTTCAGCTCAGACAAGGAGAAGACTGATCAGAGATGCAGCCAAGAGGCCCATGATCACTCTGGATGAACTGCAGAGAACTACAGCTGAGGTGGGAGAGTCTGTCCATAGGACAACAATCAGTCTTACACTGCACAAATCTGGCCTTTATGGAAGAGTGGCAAGAAGAAAGCCATTTCTCAAAGATATCCATAAAAAGTCTCGTCTAAAGTTTGCCACAAGCCACCTGGGAGACACCCCAAACATGTGGAAGAAGGTGCTCTGGTCAGATGAAACCAAAATCGAACTTTTTGGCCACAATGCAAAACGATATGTTTGGCGTAAAAGCAACACAGCTCATCACCCTCAACACACCATCCCCACTGTCAAACATGGTGGTGGCAGCATCATGGTTTGGGCCTGCTTTTCTTCAGCAAGGACAGGGAAGATGGTTAAAATTGAGGGGAAGATGGATGCAGCCAAATACAGGACCATTCTGGATGAAAACCTGTTGGAGTCTGCAAAAGACCTGAAACTGGGACGGAGATTTATCTTCCAACAAGACAATGATCCCAAACATACAGCAAAATCTACAAAGGAATGGTTCACAAATAAACGTATCCAGGTGTTTGAATGGCCAAGTCAAAGTCCAGACCTGAATCCAATCGAGAATCTGTGGAAAGAGCTGAAAACTGCTGTTCACAAACGCTCTCCATCCAACCTCACTGAGCTCGAGCTGTTTTGCAAGGAAGAATGGGCAAGAATTTCAGTCTCTCGATGTGCAAAACTGATAGAGACATACCCCAAGCGACATGCAGCTGTAATCGCAGCAAAAGGTGGCTCTACAAAGTATTAACGCAAGGGGGCCGAATAATTTTGCACGCCCCACTTTTCATTTTTTTGTTAGTTAAAAAAGTTTCAAAAATCCAATAGATTTCGTTCCACTTCACAATTGTGTCCCACTTGTTGGTGATTCTTCACATAAAATAAAAAATGTATATCTTTATGTTTGAAGCCTGAAATGTGGCAAAAGGTTGAAAAGTTCAAGGGGGCCGAATACTTTCGCAAGGCACTGTATATACTATTTGTTTCTATTTGAGTGACAGAGCTACCCACATTTACTTCTTTTAATCCAAGGATCATTTACATTACAATGTGAAGCCCAGTGTGGTACTAATTAGGAATATACGCCTGATCTAATAGCTATGATTGCCCAAGGATACTTACCAACAGATGCAGAAATGAAATTCATTAGGCATTTCTTACATTTACAGGCTTGTTTACCATTTCAAAGCTATTAGAGTTCATATGTGACTTTAAGATTCATACAACCACTGTAAAAAGAGAACAATTCAGGTGCATTTTGTTGATTATTGTAATGGTGCTTGTTATGCTTAAAATTAACATTTTGACATTGAGTTTATCCTCACAAAGGACTATTAAATACAATTTAATACAGAGTGCTCATGCTTAGCTGTGCGTGATTTCCCACAGTAAGTATATTTCTGTCTTTGTTATGATTGATACACAGAGCAGTTCTAAATGGTCTCTTGCTTTATGGCTCTGTGATTCACTGCCATTACAACCAGGGAGATGTTCATCATATGTAATGCTTCCAGCATAGGCTCTGGACAGAAAAAACAAACAGGCTTACAGAAAATGTATGAATGGCAGTGCTATATAATTTCCAAAACAATATATTCTGATACAGTTCGTGCAAAGTCATTTTGTTTACATTTGTAGAATATATGTGTCCTCCTGGAGACTCCAAATATTACCTTTGTTTCTCTGCTACCACTAAAGACACTGACATCTGAGTGGAGGCTAACACCAGGTATTATTTATAAGTACCAATTAGTTCCTTTCAACCCATAACCTAAACCTGAAAGTGTCTAAGGATCTTTTTGTTATACTCATATCAAACTACAGGCAGCAAACCAGTATGAAGCCCACAGGACAGTCCAATTCCAGTTCAATGCTATCGAAATCCAAGTTTCATAGCCCTTTAATCCTAAAATCATGTACATTCTAGATAAAAAAAAGAATTATAAAGCCATCTTTTTCAATTAGGAGTGAGTGCAAAACTCATCTTACTTTTACTTCGCTTAAAACATGCATACAACAACTTAAAAAAACAGTAACTATCATCATAAAACATGAAAATATTTGGTGTGGTGGAATAATGGTAATTACAGTTTACTGTATGTGGCCATAGAAGGAGCCGATAAATACCTACATTGATTATTGAGATTGATTGATTCTTAAGACTAATAACACACAAGCAAAATAACTTTATCACTGATTAGAATTCAAGAAATAGACTCAGTCATATTAAATGGGCTTTGCTGTTACATGTTTCATCTGCAGACCAATTGTTTTCTGTCCAAGTTCTCTCCTGAAATGCCTGGTATCATGCAGTACCACTTGTTAAACTGATAAAGGTAGCAGCAATGTGAGGAAAAACAGCCAAAAAAATTGAATAAGCAATATTAAATACATTTCTTTGTTCTGAAGCCAGTACATTCAATTTCAAGGAAGCCTGATGGAATTGAAATACAGGAAAGGGAGAAAGGCAGAGGGTCGCATAGTCTGGAGCAACAAAGAAGAAGGGAGGAGAGCAGAAAGAGGGAGGACTGAGGGAAACTAACTTTCATAAAAATATAAAAAAGGTTACAGGCAAGAGGAGACCACTCAGCACCTGAAGCTCATTTGTTTGGAAGACACTGATTAATTCCAAGATCTCGCCCAGCTGCAGTATTTCAAGCTTCAACAATATGGAGCAAGCTCTGTTACAAAGAAGTACAACCCTTTGTAGAAAGAATTATACCTTCTATTCTTGTTCATAAATGTATGAACTCTGATTTTCCAATTGTGTCTTCTGGTCATTTTTAATTTCATGCTGTGGGGTTTTGAAACAACATACTGCTGTAAACTGAAATGAATGCTATGATAGACATTAAAAAGAGCAAATAACATATATAATTGTTTCAGCTTTGGATTCCTTCTTTAATTCACAGTACAGTACAGCTTCATTTATAGTCATATTATCAACTACCTCTTAAGACTGTATCCGAATGTATGAAAATACTTCCCAATCACTGCTGAATTATTATACTTTTTTAAAATGATATCATAATACAAAGCTTCCTCACATTTGTTTTAATGAAAACATTTAACTGTTTTGCTAAATCCGTATGAAATGACTGACCAAGCTGCTTTTTTCTCTGACATTGGTGTGTCTTAGAGTAGAAACACTAAAAGATCTTTCATTGCAACCATTATATTAATCCTTTTTCAAGAACAGTTCCAACTTCCAAGTCTGTGAAATCACAGTTTTGACTTCACAAATAGTGATTAATGGAGTTTGCAAGAGTTTAATTAATGGATTAAAGCAGTTTCTCAAAAAAGTTTGAGACCAGTCACCTGTTCCCTCCTCCATATGGATAAGTAACATCAGGCTTCTCTTCCTGAAGTGCTGTGCCCGGTCACATTGCCTGTCTGACTGCCTGTCAAGCATGCCCTGCATGCAGAGCTATACTTTGGACAGGAAATCGATGGTCATTTGTATATTTTTAGCATGTAATTCATAGTCCCACTAGAAAATAAGGAATTAATTTTCACTGTGTGGTCCACTCTTTTCAAATATTGCCTTAAAATGCAAAAAACAGTACTTTCTCAATTATCGTAGATAAAGCATTCATTATTTCTGCAGCTTAACAAGTTATTGGCCTCACAGTAAACAGTCAATATGATAAAGTTAAAATGTACCTTAAATTACACTTCTTAACAATTAATAGCAAGACGCAACAACAAACATGTTCAGTCTGATTGCCAAAAACTAAACACACCATGATGGATGTGGAACCGAAGCTGCTATTGCATGTGATAAAGAAGAAAGCGTTCTTTATCAAACTGAAATGCATTCTCCCCTGGAACAAAAACATAGCTCACTCCATGGTTAATCTTCAAGGTCCACAAAAATAGACATGGGGGCTGCCCTCCCTCTTGTTAAATCATATTTAACAGAACAAAGTTGATACAGCTCGTAGCTACAGTGTGTCTTCACTTAAGACCCAAAATATTCTCCCCAAGAGTTAATTTCAGTTGGTTTGAAGAAAGAAGGGTTGTATCATTGCTTAACATGCAGAAAGACCTATGCTTTGTATTTTGTTGCTTTAAAGTAGTTTAGAACACCTGACCTTTTGAGTATATTCCAATGTCCTTCAGCAATGTGATATAAAGACTTGATAAGCATGAGCACACTGGTTGGATTGTCTTCTTTGATAGAAGATTGCTGTGTGGGGTGAATATAGATTCCCCTTTTTTCTAGTTGGTAATACTGTGGTTGTCCTGTCTTCACCTCTTTTGGACTGAAGGCACACAGCTTATTTCTGGGGGAAATTTCTGAAGAAACCTAATTTTCCAGTTCACTGCAGCCACCCACTAAAGGCAAAATAGCAGAATCACACAGCTCTGCCTGAGAAATTGAAACGGAGTTAGTCACACTTACAGAAAATATACCCTTCACTTGTTTAATATAAACTTTTAAAGACAGTTGTCTGTATATATGGAATGTTCTACAGTGCTGAAGGAGATATATTTACAATCTAGCTAGAGAAGAAATTGCCATATTGCATTTATGAGATGTTACAGAAATTTATTTCCAGCTTAGACAAGAAAAACTGACCCTAAATGCTAGTCAAGATGGACTCAAGCAAACATCTGTTGTTCAGTTTGTAAGAAAGGAAAGGTTTCAATATTGTGTAGTGTGAAAATTAAACAAAAAAAAACGAATATTTCATGACGACGGTGCACTGGTACTCGGGTGATCCATCCAAGACAAAAACCGGAGCGGGATCCGGTGCATGACGGGGAATTAAAAACGGGTTAACGAGGCCAGGCGGTCCGAGCCCCGGACCCAGACAGTCAGGACGCTGTGGCGAAGCCTGTGACGTCAGGTCTCTCCTGGAACAGCTAGTAGGTCGAGCTTCCAGGCATCCAACTTCCAATGCTGAGCCCAGAATAGTGAGACCGTCTGGCTTAAATAAGGAGGAGCTGGATAGGAGGCAGGTGCACATAATCAACTAAAATGTGAAAGATCCAGAGCGCCCTTAAGAGGATGGATGATGATCGTGACACATAGCAGTTTGCAGACAAAAAGCTGCAGGAAGAAGTGTAGGTAAAAGCTAGAAGTAACCAATATCTGTCTGAAGTTTTGTTTTTATTTTATTATCCTGGGTTGTGGTTTGGTACTGGGGAAGCAGCATAGCTGCTCAGGCTCTTAGAAAGGGTAATCGCACGTTTAGTTAGAAGTTTGAAATGAAAGGGAAAAATGCAGATAACCACACAAAAAGACAGCTAAAGCCAAAATCAAACCCAGTGCCCTGAAGTTTGGAGGCAGCTGTTTAGCAGTGCTTGAAGTTTTCATTTAAAGTTTTTGTGTATATGAGAGCATTAGGGTATCCTTACCTGCCCATTTATTTTCTCCCTTGAATATTCCAGGCTTCACAGCTTGAATGCACCCAAACAGCATGCGTCATTTTTCATTGTCATGCACAGGTTGTTACTCATAATAGGACAGCACTGAACAGAGGGAGACAATTGAGTAACACTGGAGATTAATTTTTTTAGTGAGCAAAAGAGGAGGATTAATTCTTAAGTGATAAAAGAGCTCATTTTTCCAATTTTGATGCTATTCAGCAGTACATTTAGAGAACAATTTAAAAATGTGGTTTCTTAAAAAGGTTTCAAAACATTAATATAGTCAGTCAATAAGTAGTGCAGACAGGTATTAATAATTTGTCTGTGTACTGTATAATATACAGTATGTATTTGTCAGCTCAGAGAATATAGAGGTATAGTAATATCCCTACGTAAAGTACAGTAAAGGTTCGATTTCTGTTGCTCAGTACTTCACAGATACATTTAGTTGCTCAGATGTTTAAGACATAAAGAATTCAATGTAGTTGACATACACATGGAGCTACTTCATGTCGTGTTGTGGACACCGCATTTTACTTTGATTTTAATTCTATTGTGCTATGTATATTACTATACCACACTTATAAATATGCAATCAACATATCATAAATATGAAGGAACAGTGCATAATCAAAAGTTCTTACAGTTATTTATGGTGCAAAGCCTTTAATACTGCATTAAATACTTTGCTTGAAGTAACAACAGAAAGTATCAGCTGCAACACTAGTTCTCATGTGAGTGCATAGATTAAATTTCTGAGTAAAGACACCAAACACCCTTCTTGTACTGTACATTAATTCTTAAGGAAAGATGATCCGCTCTACACTGATTCGCTTTTACATGCACTTTTCAAGAGCGCATTCCACATATACCAGGTTAGATATTCCTGTCAACAAAAAAGTTTGAAGGGAAATGTAAGATGTTGCAATAAAATAGAGGAAGATGTATTAAGATAAATGCAAAAATTATACAGAAAACGATTTAAAACACCTCCTGGAGTCAGGAATGAAAGCTCATTACAGGGTGTCTTTGTTTCATTGTGCGAGAAATCTCCTGCGATACTGTAGCTCCAGGTAGTATCACAAACGCCATGAGACTCGATAACGCTAAGGGAAATTTTCCAAACCAACTACTGTATGCTCAATACCTAAATACTCTGCTAACAGAAAAACACAGCTAAGTGAAAGTCTGTGCATTTGGTACCAACACATACTGGATTCTAAATACAGGCTGCAGGCCGTGATCACAGGGGTCAGAAGATGAAACTCTGAGCACTCCCTTCGGCTCCCTCTATCTGGAGAAAGAAAACTTCCCAACTATGCTTGGCAGGGTCAGAGCTTCTAAACTTCCAAAACTGCAGACAAAAAATAACACAGAGGACAACACAATGTGATCACATATCACACAACAAAATAACTATTTATGGTAAAATAATAGAATACTATTTTATCATAATAAAATAACAAGGGTGAGGGTCCAAACTGTCATCACATGAGGGAGTATGTGGTGTAAGAGTGTAGCCAGGTGTGTACAGTATATCAATTGCGGTGTGTGCATAAATGATGACAGACCTCACCTCAAGAGGTCTTTTTGTCTTCATCACACCCTGGTATTGTAAGAAAGTGGACTGCAGCCTAACAAACAAACACAGATTTGTAATACTCGACCTACAAACTATTTCATATCAGTTATTTACAATGACTTTGAGTTGAATCACGGCAACTTAGTTTGGTAAATAATTACTTCTATACAATAAAAACCCCACAGGACTGTCTGCTGTCTCAAACTGATACCCAAATGCAAGAAATGTTTGTCTAATTTCAGAGATACAGTCTCTGCCTGGTGGGCACTAATAAGAAGTAAATCTTCCCTCAGATTCAGCCTTATATCTTGTAGGTGCTCAAGCCTGTCTAGATTTTGAAGAATTCCTGATTCAAAAGAAATTTCTACAAAAATACTGATGCACACAAGAAATGCAGAGTTCAGATCTAATGGATATAATCCAATATTTTAAACATAGATGTCCAACAAAACGGCATAAAACATCGTTACAACGTTTGTAACTGGTATGACCTCTCTTATCATTAATATCATTAATGAATCAGCCTCCCACCTGAAAGAAAGCTCAACAGCCAAAACGTTGTGTTTTCTTTCTTCTCTTTTCAACCTTTACAACCTACGCATGCTGACGCAGCTCCCCACCTGAACTAGTTAGAAAATGTTGGCTGTTTGCAATTCTCAGTCCTTGATTCAATGCATTAAATAAAATATTGTGTTTTGGAGTGGCTGTTTACATAGATTCTTAACTCATTTTGGCCATTTTAGCAGAACTAAAATACCAAACACTGAAGACCTGGCCTTTTCAAAAGGCTTGGGATCAGCATTTTGTTATCACAAAGACCAATACTGCTCAAACAATCAACAAACCTATCTGCTCACTATTTAAAATGCAAATAAGATTTTGTCTGTGCCTAATGAGCTATTGATGCAGAACCATAGACTACTGCATTTTCATTGTGCATCTGTAGAGATGGATTTTCCTAACAGAAGACTATATACAAATGTGACATCATTTAGAAAGTATAAATCAATTTGAAATTAGGATAATGTTTATCAAGTACTAGAAGTTAAACAAAACCATTTTATTAACTATACTTTTTACTTATAAAGTCTTATATTCTAATAGAGAAATTTTATTTTTGTGTTGAAGGTACAGTGAAATGTATCATTTGCCAATCATCATGTCAATATAATGATTTTTTTAAATATATGCTCTTTACATTTAACAAGGATACTGTAGGTGCCTTATCCTGTGATTTGTGGTCACAAATCCTGTGATGTGTCCAAGAAGCAGAGAGAGAATATAAATATGATCTATTCCTTTCACTTGTTCTGCACCCCTGAAAGTTTTGCAGTGCCTTACTGACTTGGCATTGTTCTGGTACTGTACATCCATACCCCACATACCTGTAGATGAGAACACAAGACTGCTGTTCCCTGTACTCACTGCAGGAACGTAATGATTTACAGGACAAATAATTTAAGGATGAAAAGAAAACATCTAGTAAGAACATATTTCTGTCATTATCTCTATTGAACAAGTAAGAACAAGGTTAAAATTACTCTTGCAGGTGTTATATTGACACGTTTAGTGAAGCCTAATTGCATACTATAATACACACCAAGAAGTCATGTGGCCTGCAACAGCTGGATAGTTGCTCAAGACCCTAGAAATTATTTGAAGACAAAACTGCTCTCATAACATAAACTTAAGATAACTTAACAAGAGATGAGTGTATTTGACCCATCCAGAATATTTCGTTGCTTGTGGCTAATGGATCCAAGGATCTAGTCCAGCTATTTCTTGAAAGAAACCAGCTTCTACAGATGTTTAGCTAACTTATTCACATCTCCTACTGTATGTCCCTTTGAATAAGGAAAAGCCTCCTGTTCTCAATTTTAAAAGCATTTCCACATAGTTTCATCTTGAGTCTTCAGTTTTGTGTTTAAATTTAACACTGAAAAATGGTGATTCTGAAGATGTCCAACAAGTTATCTTTGTCAATGAGGATTTGGATTACTTGGATCAGATCCTTTCGTAGTCATCTCTCTTCAAAACTAAAAATGTTTAGTTCTTCTACTCTGTGGGTGTAGGCCATTTCTTTAAGCCTGTAAATGTTCTTGTCCAGATTGATTTTGGAACAACAACAATATCATTTTTGTAACATGGTACTGTAGCTCTATTCATAATGAGATCCCATCTTCAGAAAATGAACCATTCCTCAGAAATATCTTGGAAATACAAAGAAGATTAAGCAGAGATTTGAAACAAAGCTTGCTGTACATATGTAATACACTTTATACCCACCGAAAAATATTTTACCCACACAACTGAAAGGTTAAAGAAAAAAAAAAGGCACTATAAATGGTTCCGAAATCCACAACCTCGTCTGTGAAGTATGGTGGAGGTAGTGTCATGATCTGTGCATGCATGGTGGCTGCCTACAGAACTGGCTCAGTTATCTTCATTGATGTGACTAATATTTGCAGCAGCAGAAACATTTTTTGTCTCCTTTTGTAGAAGAAAATGCTTCCATGCTTTCATTGGGTCGTGCTTCACCACACAGTATGGCATTGTCCCAGGACATTACCCAGCCAATGCAATCAAGTAGTTCTGTAGGAGAAAAAAAAAGTGGACAGTTTTAGGCTGGCCGAGTCAATCTGCTGATTTAAATCCAACTGAGCATGCAGTTTACATGTTAAATAGAAAATTCAAGTCATAACACTCACACACCTGATTAGAATGCAATGTGGCTGCTGTAATGCTTGGCAAAGTATTTCAAATGATTGCACAAAGTGTTTTTTGAGCTCAGTGGGACACATACCTTTTTTCTAAAACAATGAAATGCATGTATGGAATTACCTAAGTGTATGTGAAATGTTTATTTTTTTTAGCACATTATTATCGTGATCACAAATACAAGTTTTGAATGTAAAATAAAAATAACAATTTCTGTCCCAATGCTTTTGTAACTTATGACACTGTAGTTTATTGAGATACTTGACTAATTTCACCATTAACCATGTTTTCTATCTATTAACCAGTTCTCAATCCAGGTACACACAGACTTTGAATGCGTAGTGTCCAGAATATTCATCAGAAGCCTTTTGAAAATCTAAATACATCTTATTGTGTGTTCGGAGAGCTTTTTTTTTAGTTATGAAAGACCATTTCTTGTTGATAGACAATCAAATTGTTGTTTTTCATATACAGAAATATAATTTGAGCAATTCCTATGAGATACCATTACCATGAGGCATTAATGCTAGTGAGTAGTTCTTAAAAACCAATAATAAAAATAGGATAATAGTATGATGCAGATCATATCAAATACTTTTTTAAAGCTGCTATTTTAAATTATAAAGAAGCATTGATTTGACATACTGCGAGCCTAAAAAACAAAACAATACCTTGGAACAAACATGGTCAGCCATATCAATAGGCAGCAATGGAAATAATAGTTTAGAAGAAAAATAAAAAGCATTATCTTGAAAAGAAAGCACACTCTATCAACGACATTTTCAATGCTCTTTTTTGAAAGGTTCACTCAGTAGGGAAGTATAAGCTTCACAGTACAGGAACACTATTTATTGGATATTAATTCTGAGAGCTCATTAGGCATGCATGTCAGATTCAGTGCCTCACAATTACAATTTACCCTCACCAGAAGAGTTGTTTCTGTGTTTGTTTATTAAAAATGATGTGGAAGATGCTCTGTGAAGAACAGATTAGCATCCGTATGTAAATGAGGGCCCTTAAACATTCTGATAATTTGCTGTGAAAGTGATCATACTCCTTCTTCACCAGCTGCTGCAACATCACCTCATTCAGACAGATAAGTAAGAAGAGGTTAGGGGGAACTCATAAACCAGGGAGGCTAATGAAAAAGGCAAATGAGAGTATCAGTAATGCTTGAAAGAAAGAGTCACACAGTGTTGATCTGTACTTTTGGTTCAATTTTGTATTTTAAAAAATCGGGTTAAGGGAATCTTAACTTCACATTTTATCTGATGAAAGCGGGGGCTGACGCTTATGTTAAAGATCATCGACGACGGTCTCTATCCCCAAACAACTTCATTTACGCATCTGGGGCTAATAAATTGTCTCTGAGTCTATCAGTGAAGTAGGCTTGGAGTTTTTAAAACTAATTGTCAACATGCAAGCACTGATTAGGAGGTTCAGAGTTAAAACTGTGATAGCCCTTGAATTTGCCCTGAGCTGTCAACTCCAATTAAGCAAAAGAATCTAGCTTGGCAAAAATGCTAGGACCTCTACGAATCCCATTGAATGACTTTCCTTGAGAAAAGCACAGAGGCAATGGCTTAGACACTCTGAAATGAGCTATTATGACCTCTTATGAGCTATTAATTCTCTAACCTTTTAAACAATCCTCAGAAAATGTGGGAGTCAGTTAGATTTATGGAGAACGAATGATTACAATCCAATTTACCAGTTTCATTTACTTCTTAGAACGAATGATGTAACAGCTAAAAAAACAACAACAAATGCTTAATTCATTCAATGAACATTTTATTAATGTTGGTTTTGTGTTTGAGAGGTCAGTGATTAACAACAATAATGTTGACTCAACTGAGTTTAATGCACTCTAGTTCCAGTTTTATGATATAGCCTTCTAATAAATCAGAAGAACGAGCTGGGCTTTATACTGTATGACTGACAGTACTACGTCCATTAGACATGGTGGCACTGAATCATTTTTAGAAAACCTTATGCTCCACTAATATTCATTCTGCTGACCCATTTTTTCAATCTCTATTTTATAATAGTTGAGATCCCAAGATGATGATAATCCAGATCCTAAAAGATATAAAGTCCTGCTATTTCCATTTTCCTGCCCTTTTTAAGACCACAGGAAAAAAAAAACTGATAAGCAATTAAGTTCTTTATTAGTTAATAAAGTGTTAGGTGATATGCAGTCTCATTCGTGTTCTGTCTGTGGGTATGCTGAGAATGATCTCAATCATATTTTGACAAAACGCATACTTATCCAGCTACATGTAGCCTTCAATTGGCTTCTGTTAAAACAGATCACTCAGTTCTTCTAAAGATATGGTGCTGTATTGGGTCTGATTTGGTTTTATTATTTAGTTATTCACAATATGAGTTGTAAGTTACTGTATAGCAGTATCTGTCTTACTTTAATGAGATGAATATCGTCTAATAATCTATTGATTGCATTAAAATAGAACAAGAGTAACAAGGATTGCTGCTGAACACCATTAAAAGGAACAATTCAAACCAGAGAATAAGATAGCACTACTAAACCAGCGCTGCATAGTTTTACTACAAGACATGTGGATCTAAAGGACGATAAGAAGGGTCGAGACAATTACACACCTCCAAAAGAACGTGCTCTGTGTTCTCTGATATTAAATATTTACATATTACATTATTTACATATTACAGCATGTCAGGAAACTGCAAAGACTCTCTTCCCTTTGGACAGCAAATTGAAATTTGGGTTTGTGCCAATCATGAAACATCCCTTGTCACCTGGAGAGACTTTATGAATATTTGACCTTGAATCTTAAATTTTCCCATGACAATCTTCTTTCCTCAAAACCAGTAGTAATATTTTTGATGGGCTGAATCATTTGAAGACTTAAATACAGAAGTAAGATAGAAGACAATTCATTTTCAGGATATGGTGGAAGGGAATTAATTATAATTAATATTGTTAAGGATTATTTTTTTTCTGAAATACATAATTAAAAACAGAAATACAACTGAGGGGTTAGTTAAGAGAAGCAGGATGTCCTAAGCAGTTTTTTTATGTTGTTGCTTAATTTAGCTAATAAGCATGGAGATCCTTAATTTTTCCCTGTCATGAGTGCATTAAAGTCTATAAAATGAAATTAGAGAACAATAAACTGTAGGTGGTGCTTTGGTACAGTAAGGAAAGGCACATGTGGAAGTGACTGCAAATCCAGACCATTTTCTATATATATTTTTCCTTTATAATCTGACTTAATTTAGATCCTTATTCCCAAAATTTACATTTTACATGTAAAGATTACTTAACACCGTTCCTGAAACCACAGGACAGAATTACATTCTCCATTACAGGGAAAGGTTTGTTTACTGACACAAAGTCAGTCTTGACAATTCCTTCTGATGCTCATAGCTGGAAGTGTATGGATTTATTTTGTAATAAGAAAGTTTCTACCTTTGCAGGTGGCCCAAATCCTCTGGTACTATCTCTGGAAAAACTCAAATCTTTCAGAGCAGACCTAAACAAATAGATCAATTACTGACAGCAATTAGCACAGATGATTAAGGTCCCAGTTGGAACAAAATCTAGGACTAGGCCTGGGAACCAAAGCTGTAAATTAAGCAAACTAAAAAAAACACAGTTAACTCATTATCAAGGTTCACCAGATTTTAAGTATACAAAAAAGAAACAATTTACATTTTCACAAAATGACACATTTTACAGGCATTTAATTCATCTTCAGAATTGTATCTGCTGTTTAATACAGACAGCTGTAACTTTAAAAAATCTATTATTAAGTTTTTGGTACATATCTCGACAATTTGATGTGTTAAATTTAGAATATGCCATTTAGAGCTAACATTTTTGCCCTATCATTTGAGGTTTATACTCTGCTTCAACGTTGGTAAAGTATAAAATATCATGGAAGCTTTCTCATCTCCATGTCTTTGGTGAGTGTGACATTGTGACAGTTTAAATGTCACATTTAAATTTCACAACTGTTTTTAAAAATCAGATTGTTCACTGAATGTTATTTGTGCCATTTTGTCTTTATTTCTGATTAATGCGCATTGATTAGGTATTCTGACATTTTGCTTCACAAAAACATGAAGCAAACATTTCTTGTTGAACTGTGGTTGAGATGCTCTTCTTCTCTAACTGCCTGTGCTTCATGTGCCCCAGCACAGGGACAAAGAAATTGTGTTAAAACACAGATTTTTACCTTGGAGGGGTTGAATGGACTAGACTTTGAGCTAGATTCCAGAGGACAGCAGCTGGGATATGAAAACTGCATAGTGATGAATACGTACAGTACTTAAAGGAACTGCTTGCTTCATATTGTCTTCTGAAGCTTCATTCAGGAGCTTATTCCTGTTCATTTAATTTTTTAGTACTTTTTTTACTGAATAAGACCCTTTAGAAATTCTATCTGTATCCTTCATGGAAAATTGGATGCCCTGTGCTTATGAAGAAAACTTATATCACCAAGCTAAACCAAGCTAAACAAGAAAAAGGTTTTAACATTCAATAATTCTGTTCTATTTTGTGCAAGCCATGGAATATTTGTGTGGGTTCTATTAGCTTCTAAATTCAAATCATTTTTAATACACCGACTGTATGCTTAGGGACATTGTCATATTGAAAAGACGAATTCTTGCCCAAAGATACATGTTCCTTGGCAGAAAGCCATGATGGATAAGAAACTGTCTCTATCTGTCAGTGATCAATCTCCCACTTTGTTGATCTCTGGCGCCTTTGGCTGAAATGCAGCTCTACATTGTACTATTTAACCTTCATGCGTCATTGTAGCTGTTGTACACTGAATGTGATAAAACCTTTCAGTGGCCATTGATTACCACCAAACTAATCAAACTCGGGTTCCTCCGTAAGCAGCACCGCTGGGTTCAGAGGTCTCCTGACATTTCTTTTCTGTTGCCCGTTCTGGAGATTTTGCCTGGGGACTGATTCTCAGCTACTCATGCACTGAGATCACTTTGCGCCAGTGTGCATCTTTCAGTTCTAGAAGTAACATTAACACCTGTGCGTACAGGTCAGCTATTAGCAAGGTCTCTACTGGATTGTCATCTGTCACATTCAGAGAACACCATTATGTTTGTATAGTGTATTCATTTGCTTCAAAAGTGCTCATATTTAAAGCTTTCTTGTTATACTCTGAAGTAGTAAATATAATTTTTGTAGAGTCTATAATAGTATTGGATACGCATAGGGCATATAATATTCTATATTTAGATTTCCTGAAAGCTTTTGTGAAGTCCCTCAAACCATACCTACTGTAAACTGCAGACAGTAGCATTTCAGGGAATGAGTATTTGGATTGATAATTTGTTATTAAATAGAAAACAGTACAGATAAAGTGTGAATACTAGAAATTAAGTTATATAATTAGTGGCCTACCACAGGGATCAGTACTAGGGCCACTGATCTTGTTCATTTTGATTAATTGTATTATTTCCAGTATATTAAATAAACTAGTAAGGTTAGTGGACGATACCAGATTTGATACTATAGAAGCAGCAAATTAAATTCAAACAAATTTCGATCAAATTCAAGTCTGAGCAAACACCTGCCTAATGATGCCTAATGTGGACAAAGATATTGCACGTAGGTAGTAAATACAAACTATAAATACAAAATGGGAAATGATGAGGATAGGACTTGTTACTTGTGAAAAAGGGTTAAGCGTTCATGTTGACACATCCTTTAAATTGTGGGGAAGCAATTAAAAAGGAAAACAAAATCCTGGAAAATTGGATAATTATTTAAAAGCAAAGAATACTATTTATAGCACACCACTTAGACCTCATTTAAAAAAAAATCTTGTACAATTTTAATCACCAAATCATAGAAAAGATATTGCAGCTCTGGAACCATCCCAGAGAAGATCAAGTAGATACATTTGAGAACTTGAGGGAATGTTCTACACTGACAGGCTGAAGAAACACAGTTTTTAGTCTTGAACAGAGAAGACTGTGAGGGGACCTGATACGAGAACCAAACAGGATAGCTGGGTTGGATAGGTTATAAATGAGAAGGGGCTCTGTTATGCTCTTACGTCCGTTTTTCACAGTTTTCTATCAGCAGTAACAGATCTGACTGCACACAATCCCACCTGAAACATGGAGTCGTCGTCACGATCATCATCCTTCCTTTAGAGGGCGCTCACGCCTTGGATTATTTGCCGTTCCGCGCACCTGCCCCCTGTTCCACCTCTTATTATTTAAGTCTGGCGTCTCCGGTGTTCAGGGCTCAGCTTCGCAAGACGAACGCCCGGAGGCCCGCCTATCACCGGGCTCAGGAGCAGCCTGAGGGCATAGGCTTCATCATGGCGTCCTGACCACTGTGCCTGGGGCTCGGCGCACCTGGCTCCATTATGGTTTTAACCTCCAATGTTCCTGGATTCCTTTTTCCTGCGTTTGTTTGGATGGATCTCCCAGTACCTGGACTCTGGACTGCGCCTGATTTGTCCCTATTGGACTTTCTCCTGGACTAGTTCGCTCTTGTTTCCCCCCGAGCACCGGATCACTGCCTACATCGTCCCCTGTTCATCATCCCGCCTCACCGTGTCTTTGTGACACTTTGGCCCTCAGAAATGAAATGGGAAAAGTTACAGGGGGTATATCCCTGTCCTGTAATAGATGCCCTCCATAACCTTAACCCATATTCTGTTGCTATTTATAAATAAAATGTAGGTTGGAATCACTATCTTACTATCATTTTTATTTTTGATGTTACTTGGGAGCTATTACTTTTTGCACTTTTGCTCATCATTACTAGGTAGTTTTTCTTCAAAGAAAAACCCTGTATGTTTCGAATATTGCTTCTATGATGATGTTTTCCTTGTCATTTATCTGCTTTGTACACATTTTCAAAATCCCTGATTTATTATGCAAAACATATCTGCTGCCTGTATTGTACTGCTGCATATGTAGAAGTTTGTTGGGAAAACAGACATTACATTATGATCTATTACCGTAATTAATTATTGCAGATACACTAGAGCTGTCCATTCTGCTGCCTGTGGTCATGATTTGTTCTTTAACTACTGTACATGCTCATATACTTTTGGATATATTCATTAAATGTTTATTTATGGAGAAATTACTCCTCTTGACAGGAATGTTCTTGGTATTTCAGTATTACCGAGCAGTTTTTATCTCACAGGAAACAAGCAAAGCAATCACAGCAGGGAAAAGGAAATTAAGGTACAAGACTGGGGAAATAAAATTGACTACTATTCTGGACTACTTCTCTATTTAGAAGATGGGGGAAGTGAAGCATTCATATGAAACAGCCCTTGAGATCTCATGCATTTTTTTAAAGAAAAATCGTTGGTATATAGTATTGTGAGAAAAAGATATGCAAATAATTTATTGAATTGCCTCTGTCTAATATGTCCTTGATACCAAAAGTAATTTGAAACTCAAGAAGTTGAGAAGTGACTCTTCAGTCTACAAACCCAAGTTTTCACACCAGTTCAATAAAACTGCTTACTAAACATAATGATAATCATCTTTATCATCAGCGGGTCCTAGTGTCTCAACAGACAATTTAATAATACAGCTGAAATTGCTCTTGGTTACAAAGGTGAATAGTCTGAGCTCACTCTGCAGATTGTTTCAGTCGTTTGCCAAGGAGCTCAACAGTCAACAGTTATCCTTGGGAGGTTCATAAGTACAGTACATAAGAAAGGTCACAAAGGAAAATGTGCAAATACATTTAATTCTGTATTTTTATATGAAACCAAATGAGGATAAATAAAGTGTTAGTCATCATGTACAGTAACAAGCCATAGGTTTATTCCATGCTGAAAAGAGAAGAAAGAAAACACAACGTTTCGGCCATGGAGCCTTCTTCAGGTGTGTGCAGCATACTATATCTATTTATAGTAGTTCAGGTTGGTAGCTGCTCCACACCGGAAGAAGGCTCCACGGCTGAAACGTTGTGTTTTCTTTCTTCTTTTTTTCAGCGTGGAATAAATCTATTACTTGTTCCTTTGCATATCTATTTATAGTATACTATCCATACTATACCTATACAGTATACTATATATCAGCTAACAATTTAAAATACATGAGTTTAAGATAGTTTAGTTAAAAAGTGTTATACTGTACATTCTTGGTCTCCAACTAACTCCTTTCTAACGATCCTTACAGTAGAGACATTTGCTTGCCCAGGTGGTCAACAGAGCAGCATTGACTGAAGTGTCTTTTTGTAAGGTACTAAATCATATGGAACATGAGCACACTGGTTGTGATTTACAATTCACAATTAGTGCTATTTGGTGAGCTGAAAACAACAACCTATAATCCTTATTACTGTTGGCTGTATTAATTTTGTACAGAAACCTGTCCCAAATAATCAACTTTTAGAGTTATAAAAAATATAGTCTAATTTATGTACAGTAGATGTGTTAAGAGGTGACGCGTGATATGTGATAGAAAACATAGTTTAGCTTTATTGATATTTCAAGGGACCCTTTCTTATTATGGCAGGGTATTATTGTCTGTATATATATTATTGTATATTTTATGTCTTCTAATACCGAAACTGCAAGACATTAAAACTGTATAAAAGAAAACAGTATGATATACAGTATACAGTACCAAACCTGGCAATTGTACATTTCTCAAAAAGGGGTTCTGAAGCAACGTATAAAAAGCCTCGATGCTTTCTAAGCTGATAACGTCTAATCTATCTAAAAAAATATTATTTTCCGTTAGATAATCAGTTTAGCTACTGTAAGATTTAGATTAAGATACGACTGCCCAGCACAAGCTACACAGCAAAAGTTATAATTTCAGAATGGAGAAATGGCAAAAGAAGTGTAATCTGACTACTGTCTTGCGCAGTCATGTGTTGTGTTGGATGATCTTTCACTAATGAAGAAATATGTACAGGGGCTGGAGTATTTCAATGTGAAGAAAGAAAAGACAAGTCCCATTTTAAGCAGACATCTCAAATATAGAATCTTACACCAGTTCCTTTTGTGGTTTCCTTGAAGTACATACGTGATTTTCTTTTTGTGAAGTTAGCTCTCTACTAGAGTATGATGGTGGTCTGTGATTGGGCTGCTGGACATCTTTAATGGCGTTACAGAGGAGCAAGACACATTCCCACGATGAAAACAATGCATGAGAGAAAGTGCGATTATAGCCAGGAGATACAGTAGGTACTGTATTAAACATTTACTGTGGAAAAACGGAAATGTGACTCAGCACACAGAAGTGGTAACTGAAGACAATAGACTACCTGATTTAAAGACAAACCAATTCAGGGTTGTGTTGAATTATTCCCTCTGCTTGATTTTTTAGTATAGAGTTATTCACTAAGTTCTGTAACCTAATTAGACACTTTAAGGCAACTCAGAGAACCACAATCAGGAGCTGTCTCATCACAGACTTCAATTTGTTACTTTGTGCAATTTAGTACTAATAAAAATTAACAAAAAATAACAAAACCACTAAATTTGGATGTCTTCTTCTGAGAAGCGTATGACATCTTTACCATTTATTCTATTTTTAGATTAATACTTAAACTTGAGAAAATCAAAGAGTTGCAAAAACGGAACTTACAGAGAAATAGAAGAGACAATTACTCTTGGTCTTTGTTTACAGTGTTGTTTTAATGTTTTTTCCTACATGAGTGCGCTGTGGTTAATTATGGACAATATGCAATAAGGCTGCATTCAGAAAATTATATGCTAATTGTGTTCAATGTATAGAATTAGAAATTCACACTCTCTCCTGCAATGTAATGTACAGTTCAGTATATCTTGCAAAGAAATAGATGAATAGTCCATAACTAACCTCTGGCAAAAATTACTGACATAACTCCCAGTGGGAAAGAACTAGGAATTAAACAGTGAATTTACCAAATCATGAATCATACTGTTTTACAGTATTTCTGTCATTAAAGGATTCCTCAGTTGTATTATGAGAAGGCATTGTTTTTAACATGTTATGTGAAAACTAACCAGTGCTTCTTTTGAGCAAACTGCAGGTCTCAAGAGTTCGACTGCACCATATAGTTTATTTGTTTTGTTCAAGCTGTAACTTCTCAGCTGTTTATGATCAGTGTAAAAATAGAGAACATTGCTTTGGTGAATAATGATAGATAGATAGATACTTTATTGATCCCGTGAGGGAAATAATGTGAATAATGTGACGGCTGTGGAATATAAATAGATAGCCTGGTAGTACATTTAAATTCATTCATTTACATTTCATTCATTTATTCTACACATTTATTCTGTCCATAATGGGACAGCTATTTTTACTGGCAGAAAATTCCCAAGCACAATGACTCTGAAGAATAGTCATCAATGACACCTCTCACCCTGTCTTTTTCATATCCGTTCATGCTATATGTACAGTAGTGCAATTGTGAAGAAGGTAGCAGTTTGGATTCTGAGTGTAAATATTCATTTCAGTGACTGTCCTCTGCTTTGATCTCCATTCTAAGCTTCATCCGGTGTTAAACATATCATATTCAATTAAACCTTATTCTGTAGGGTTTTGAAAAAACTCATTGTTTTGATCTCCCACAAGTGTCTTTTCATTTATTTGGCCCACAGTGTGTTGATATGCCTCCTGATACTCCTGACCTCTGAGGTTCACCATGTGTTTTGGTTTTCATTCTAACCTGGACTCTTAATGACTTGATCTGAATCTGTCTGTATCACTACGGCTTCCAGGTCTTTACTCAGTGAAGGTTAGAGGTTTCATGTAAAACCTATTGGACTGTAGCCTTGCTAGACCAGGATGAATGATACAAAGGTGCACACTCCAGTCCTCAAGGGACAGAATACAGCAGATTATTCAGCTCTCTTTAAATTGTTAGCAGCAGAAGATTCTTGAGAAGTCTTAAATTGGTCCAGCTAAGGTAATGATTAGGTCAATTATGTCATTACGTGCAGAGGTGGAATGAAATTCCCTCCAGGACTGAAGTTGTTCACCACTCTGCACCAATATTCACTCCTGGCCCTGGAGGGCATCCAAGTCTCTTGGCTTTAATTGCATCCTGTATTCCTGTATTGCATTCCTCTATTTGCCTTTATTTGAATCCGTTGTTCTCTTAATTGGTCCATACTACCGCTGTTTTCCACATTGGGAAATCAGAGTGAAAGGCATTTGACTGAATAAACTATATTTGGATCTTACAGGTGTGTGAAATCCACTGACAGTTTGCTTATGAGATAAGGTCGTAAAAAAAGTCGTAAATAGCAATGTAATCTAAGCTTCTGTTCTCGCTGCTTCTCTCCAAAATGTCTTTTGAATCCTGCAATAAGGGACACATGATCAACACAATCTATTTCTTCTTGATTTTGAAGTATTTTCAAGGCATAAATATGTTCTTATATAGAAAGTTGTTGAAGTGAGTACACATGGTTGCTTTATATATATTAACACATATACAAACAAATAAATGAAGAATTACTGAAATTTGTAGATGTGAATGAACCAGACAGATAAGTGCAAAGCACAAATATCTTACATACTGTATATCATCTCCAGCAGCCCCTGCTCTGTGTTAGTTATTCACAGGTGTTTAAACTTTGAAAAAAAAAAGAACAAGAGATTATGATTGCCATTTCGATTACCATTTCAAAATTTTTTTAGGTCTTGAGTATCAGCATTACAGTGGTATTAGGAAGTGTGCAGTAGCGCTTTCTTTATGGTAATTGCTTGCTCAAGAATATAATTACTTCACACCTAAACCAGTGTCTGGAAAATAAGTCCTCATTGTTCAAATGTACAGGGACTGGGTCTCTGATGTTGCGAGTTAGGAAAAGCTGTGAGTCAAATCATTTTTTATTATTATTTTTTTTTTAATTTTACAATCCTTAACATAGAAACAATTGACTTTGTAAATATCCCAGGTCCTGCAATGATTTTAAAAGCCTTTAGAGAATCAGGTTGACCCCCTGAGACTCTGGCTCTAGGATCGTGGCTTTCCCTCAGCTGATAAAGTCTTTGAAAGGAAATTTCAGAAGTGCCGTAGTCTGCCTATCTGCGCCAGAGATCAGCTTACCTTTGAAGAGATCAGGGCTGTCACAAACAAAAACCCTTCAAAAAACAGAACATTAAAGTAAAGGACAAAAGCCCACCCTTTGTGGCAACCTCTGGTATTATTGAGTATCCTGCATCAGGTAATTGTAAGGTCTTGCTGAATCATCAAGCAGGTTATCTTGCAATCAAAAGGAAGAATTTCTAAACTTAAATTTTTTTTACAGCTATTACTACTACACCTGTTGCTGTTTCTACTACTACTAATAATGAAAACCTTAATTTATAAAGCACCTAAGGTCAAGAGTACAAGTATAAGTGCTGGAATTGTTTTAAGCAATTACAGTGGGTATAGAAAGTCACCACCCCCTTTCACAATTTGTACCTTTTGTTGTATGACACTCTGAAAATAAAAACAAATTAAATTAGGCTTCCTCCATATTTATTTACACACAGTAACCCACATTAGCCCAGTGAAAAGAAAATTCTAAAACATTCTAAAAATTAATTAAAATTACAACAGTAAAATACCTTATTTGGATAAGTGAACACCCCCCTTACCATTGCATTTGATCAGAGATCAGACAACAAACTAATTGGCTCCCACCTGTGATCAATTGTGGTGATTTTGATTCGTTCAGAATGAAAGCAACTGTTTCTAGAGGATTCCACTGCTTGGAAGTGCATTTCAAAACAAAGAAAGGTGCTTTCAAAAGAACTTTGAGATAAAGTTGTGGAAACGCACAAGTTGGGAGATGGGTATAAAAAGATTTCAAAGGCTTAAAGAAGTGAAAGGCATATGGCATCACCCAGACCTTGCCTAGATCCGTCCGTCCCTCCAAACTGGATGACTGAGCAAGAAGGAAACTGATCAGAGTGGCTACCAAGAGGCCGATGGTAACTTTGAACAAGCTACAGGCCTTTATGGCAAAGACTCGTCATTGTGTGCATGTGACAAGAATATCACAAGTACTCCACAAATCTGGCCTGTATGGGAGGGTAGCACGAAAAAAGCCTCACCAAGTCTCGTTTATGTTTTACTAAAAAGCACCTTAGAGATTCTGTGGCAAAAGGTGCTGTGGTCAGATGAGACCAAAATGTAACTTTTTGGCTACAATGCAAAATGGTACGTTTGGCAAAAACCCAATACATCTTACCTCTCAAAGAACACCTTTCCTACAGTAAAGCAGGGTTGTGGCAGCATCCTGCTGTGGGGCTGTTTCTCTTCAGCTGGGACTGGGGCACTTGTCAGGATAGAAGGGAAGATGGATGGCTCAAAATACAGGCAAATTCTTGAAGAAAACCTGCAGCCCTCAGCAGGGAAGTTGAAAATGGGAAGACGGTTCACTTTTCAACATGACAATAACCCAAAGCAACCTTATAGTGACTGAAGGACAGGAAGGTGAATGTCCTAGTCAGGGCCCCAACCTCAATCCCATTGAAAATCTTTGGAACGACTTGAAGAGGGCAGTCCATCAACGGTCACCACACAGTTTGACTGAGCTTGAACAATTCTGTAAGGAGGAATGGGCAAATATTCCTCCCTCTAGGTGTGCAAAGTTGGTAGAGATGTATCCAAACAGACTCAAAGCTGTAATTCAAGCAAAAGTTGCTTCTACCAAGTATTAACTCAGGGGGCTATTCTATTATCCTATCCAGTTATTCTACTTTTTAATTATTTTTTTTCTGGAAATTTTGCTTTCTTTTTTCACTTGAATGTTGCAAGGTACAATTTGTAAATAAAAATGAAAAAGGTCTGATTTTATTTGTCTTCTCTTTGGGCTTTAGGGCAACAAAAGGTTATCATTTTGAAAGGGGGTGGTGACTTTCTATACCCAGTGTAGGTTTTACAGTATGTACTGTAGTTTAGAATGTGTGTTATAGAGGCAATTGTGGTTCTTTTAATAATATTTAGAATAAAATATTTCTTCACTTCTGTACAATTTTAAAGAAATTAGATGCAGTAAAGTGGTGTTAGCAGGTGTCATGAGAACTGATAGTTTGCTAAAATGTAACTCAATACTGATTTAAATCACTTGGATTCAATCAATAGTGTTTGTTATGCATGGCTGCTGAACTGCAGTGCACTTTTTGAGCCAAGCTGTGTGGTGATTAATGCAATGTGGATTGATAGCTACTGGAAGATAAGATCAATTGAATTTCCTCTTTTACGGGAATCATATCAAAATCCTTCGTTACGTCAGAAATCTGCCTAATATGCCTTTAATAGCACAAGTTAAGTTATTTATGTGATGTCCAAAACACATTATGTTGAAAACAGGAATATCAAGAAGAAAATAAAATCCAATATAATGATTTAAATTAATGTGTTCACAGATGACTTTGATATACAAACATATCAATGATTAATTGCAAATTTCAATCATAAAAAACAGCTCAGTTACATTATACCCCATAGGCTTATGTACATTAATATTAATTGTGGAAATAATATTAATATTTATTGTGGACATTTCCTGGATCAAATGTTAAAACACAAGATGTAGCAGAGATTCTACAGTGACTAGCCTCTAGGGGTTAGGGCAAGTTTGGACTTCATTCCCCATAACTGTTCTCTAGAGGCTGTTAATAAGAGTATCCTTTTTTGACAGATTGGGTGTTCTTTGGCTGATGACCTCAAGGACTACACTGAAGCTAAAATGGAATTAATTGCTGGCCTTTGATACTGTATATTAACCTTGAACATCATATGAGATGTTTATAAAATATGTGCCTGACTTGTCATTTTCCCACATGAAATATATGATTAAAAATTGCACCTGCCTGTACATGACTGTAAGAAAATCCTGAAAATACAATCAAAGTACTTTTAAGGTGAGCTTGAAAAATGGATACTTTAGCAAGAAACGAAACCTTCCTTGATTTGCTCTGTTGCACAGAAGCTATAGAGAAATGAATGGCATTTTATTTCAATTTCAGTTTCTATCTGGTGCGTCTATAGAAAAATGGCCAAACGAAATGCAATAGCTTACACCTAATTAATATCGGTGTGAATCTGAGCTGTAGGGGTGGGGAGGGTTATCAGCCAAGCTTATCCTAATGTTCTGTATCTCTGTGATTGCGTGGCTGATTACAATGAAGGTTGTACTGCCAGAATGAGGTCACTGGTAGTGAAAAGAGGGATAAAATATCCTCCTTACACACAAAATGGGATTTGAAAGCCACATTATAATGACTCTCAACTGCTGTGGCCTCTCTGAAGGCTAACAGTAATGACAATATTGATTGTAAATGACTGTGCTTTAAAGTGCTTGGACTTAATCACCTTGCATTTCTACCTTAATGTGTTTGTTTCTCGGTGCGGATCATAATCGGTTCAATTTTAACAGAACTGGGGTCCTAGTTTGTCTGCCTTTTGTCTTGGTTACTTGACAACACTCCCAAGAAGACCTTTTAATCTGACCAAGTCGGAAATAATCGATGGCTCATGAAAAATGTACTTTTAACAGCTCCCTTGACATCTCTAACAGAGGTGCAAATACTGTAGCTGCAAACAAGGATTGGAGTGTTGTTTTAAAAACTGAAGAGAATTTGCTTATACCTACTGTGTATGGAAGCAATATGGAAGGTCAATATCTAGAGAGCATTATATGATAGAAGAGGAGCTTCAGTATGAAGTTTGTTATCCTGCTTGTTTACATTAACCAATATTTTTCACTTAGCCTCCCATATGATCTGTTGGATTAAGGTACTGTAAGTACTGGAAAGACACAAGCAGAGACACTGGGAGCAAGAGGAGATATCAGCTATCATTAGATATTAAATCCACAGTTTTAAGTAATTCTTTCTTATAATGAATTAATGGTAGAATTATGAACATGTAAGGTGCACAAAAATATAGCAGTCCACATCGTGTTACAGGACATGAGGTTTTAATATTAATTAAATGCACTGTTTTCATTGTCATATGAATTACACTGTATGGGCAGCTGTATACATATCAAAATATGCTATCTATAATTTATTTACAGATTTTCAGAGACTTTAATGAAATCTAAAGAATAGAAGTGGAATAGGTGGGCTTTCTTGTCATGTTGATGCACAGCCACAGTTTGGATTCAACAGTAACACAAAAATAAGTAGAAGATGATAAAGACAAGGTGGGAATTCACCGGAAACCCACGAGATCTGAAGTTTAGAAATAAGCATATGGCATGATGACATGTGGTTAGTAGTGCTACCTTACCTCTTGACCCAATGACCTGCTGTCCAGTTTAAATGGCTTCTCTAAAGTGACCCTCAAATGCATGTGTGTGCATATGTGTTTACTGTGATGGACTGGTATTCTACCCGGTACTTACCAGTTTTAGTCTGGCTCACTGTGACCCTCTACAGATATAGAGTTTACTAATGGTTAGGTAGCCAATGCTCTGAAACTAGAAACATTTTTATCCTCTCTATGAGGAAAAGGGTTAACTTTAGTATTTATGTAATACAGTATTTATTTAAATTGACTGGTTAAATGCACCTAAAGAGAAGAGTGATACGTGTTACAGATTTATTAATTGACAATCAGTGTACTACGCTCGTGCAGTTCCCTGAAATATACTGCTTTTCTGTGTTGAATAATCATTGCCCTCATTCCAGGGTGTACAGTAGCAAAGGGAGGGGCTGTTTGTTTTGTCTCGCAGGGGACTGTGTGAGTATTTGACATGTGGTTGCACGGTGTCTGCAAAGATTTTTTTTTTGTTGCAATATTTATTAAGAACTGAGATTTTATTTACTTTAACTTTTTTCATTTGTATTTGATCCGACTTGCTTTTGGTGTATTCAAATCTATACTGTATTTGAATAGCTTGTTTAGTTTTCTTGTGAAGGGAGCAATTTTGATACATGTAATTGGCTGGTTTGTGAGTGTGGTTAGAGGAAAAGTGTCTTAGTTTCTTATCATGGACTGGTGTTGCACTGGTATTATACTGTCATCCTTGTCACAGAAGGGCAGGGGATGGGACAGAGGTCTCCCAGCTTGGGTCCCCATTCTTCTAATGGGAATTTTGAACTTTTTGGACAGTGAACTTGTGTTCTTGTTATTGTGAAGGCAGGTAGTGGTGCTTTGTTAAAGAGTACAATTAAGGGATTCATCTCTGTTGTTGTATCTCTTTGCTTATGTGTAACAGCTGCTATGCATTGTTTATTCATTCCAGACATTGATTTCATGTTGACAATGGATGTGGTTTTTGAGAAGCATGACTAATGTCCCCATTTTGTTCTGGATTGTATGTGGGCTAAACTCTTCCAAGAAATGGGCAAGTTGTTTAAATTTGCTGGAAAAAAAAGGTTATTTCCACGATACCCGAATCTCATTTCAAACTTATTTTTCCAATAAGTAGTACTATTTGGCAACCTTCTCCTCTGCATAAAATAAAGCAACATGGAGTTTAATTGTATTGCAAAGGATTTTTTTATATACATTATATAGTATTTCTATATTGAGCTCATGATGTGATAAATGAGGGAGACAGCATATTTGAAAACCAAATTTTCAAGGGAAAAAGTGCTTTTGTTTCAGTTTATGCTCCTATGACATTCCAGCCTGACTTTTTCAACTTTCTGTCAAATCTCTGTTGGACCTGGCTGACTTATATATTATTCTGGGCACAGAAGTAAATCACATATTTGATAGATCAATTCCCTTGGTTGACTGGTTTCTTTCAGTGAAAGAATTGTTTTTTCAGCTAGACATAAATCACACCCAAATTAACTATATTTTGTCTCATAAGCTTTTTTCCGGTGATACTCAATATGGAAAATACTACACATATTGTATGCTCATATTAATATTTTATTTGACATGATGCATTTATCCAGTGAGGGAAGTTCAGATAAAATTATATTTATTTTTATTTATTGATCCTTGTTTTCTTGTTGTTGATAAAACAAAAATGAAATGAAAAAAGGTCAAAAGATTTAAAAAACATAGTGAACATATTACAGTGTTATGGAATTTTACATTTGGAATATTTTTTGTTGACATTCTTGTGTGTATCATTATCAAAATATTTTTAGAAAAAAATATGAATACATTGTAGAATCAACAGTATCAAATAAAAGAGGAATTAGAGACCTTCCTTAGTTCTTTTGAAGATGCAGATGAATACAGTATCTTACCACTAGGCAACAGCTGCAGAAAAAAATAGTCATACTGTACGTTTTTAGCATTTTTTTCATGGCAGGGTGTGATTGATGGTAGTCAGAAACAACAAACTATGTTAGACTTCTGTGCTTACAGCAGGTCGTCATGACGTCTAATCTGTGAGTAGACACTCCAGGAGACCTGGTAGTTTTTCAACTTGTGGACGTGCTGCAGAGACATCCCTAGTGTATCTCAATTTCTTATCCAAAACACAAACACTGCTGTCTGGGATGGGAATAAGAAACAAAAACATACAGTAAAACAAAGAACTTCCTGAAGCTAAACAGCATAAAAAACTGAATATAATAAAGGTCAACATCGTACCTGTATTTCGGTGTTCATGTGCCCTCAGCTCACAGTTTTGATTTGTGCTTTGTCTCCTTTTCCCTGTTGCCCACACTGCTGTCTTTCACTTCCTATTTTCAGATGACAAGCTGCAAATGGTTTTCCAGGATAAAAATATAATCCTTATAAAGAACTGCTAAAAGTATGACATGCAAGACTGCCTTTTGTTATGTGATTATACACTTAGTGGTTTGAAGGAGAAAAGAAAACACATTCCTGTTTAGTCCACCAGAATTACATACAGTACTTCAGTCTCTGAGGGAAATATTTCCACAGAGGTTAAACACTTCAATAACAATACAGCTGTTTATGTCACTGGCATCCTCATTTGCAGACATTGTAGGACCAGGAACACTGATCTGTTGTTTATAAAACCGCTAAGTATTTCCTTTGAGCTTGTAAACCTTTTAAGTGACATCCTGAAATGGCTAATTGTTACACTTGTGATTGTAGTGCAGCAGATAAAACCAAGCTCATCATCTGTTTGAACGTGTAATTCTCAATGTATGGATTCCCCCAGATTCCTATAGCCCACAGAATGTTTTGAAATGAAAGAAACCTTGTAATCAATGAAATTGTCTGCAGCCTGCTGCTCCAAAGTTCAAAAGTGATTAGATATGTTTAAGCTTACAATACAGAGATGAGTGCATGATATTCTCAAGGAGTAAACAACCACATAAAAGAAGAGAAGAAACAGCCTCTGTAAACTTTCCAACTGTTTAGCACTGTTCTTAATTGTTGGGAAATGTGCTATATATGGCACATCCACTATTACTACACCCCTTTATCATTATAGAATTACTAATTGTGTCATCACATATTTTTTAAAAGACAGCATCTGGCTTTGCTTCCTGATAAAATCATTCCAGGGGGGCGTTTTCTGTTGCAGAATGAATGTTCTGCAGAGAACAGAAATCCTACTTGTCTAAGCAAAACCCTTTTTGCTGACTACTTGCTGAGCGTCCTCATGTTACAAGTGGTCTTTTTCAGAAACATAAACATTTGTGCAAGATGGGTTTCGGTAAATTTTTGAGATGCTCTTAAAAACCATCCAGGGCTGACAAAAAAGGGGCTTTTTTTTGTCCTAAGACAGTTCCTGAAAAGCACACATTTCCACCGGGACTCTTGCTTTTGCATCCTCTACTTGTTTGCCTCATAGGGGACCAGCCGAAGCTTTTTTTTTTCCCTCCGAGCAGTGTGTGCGTGGAACAAGGACGACAAGCAGCTGTGTGTAATCTCCTCTGCGAACAGACTCGTCCCTTTCCCAGTCAGGCTTCGTCTGGGGCTCTCTGACAGATGATTTCTCTTAGTTGTCAATTTCAGCCTGTCGGGGTGCTCCCGGGGAGCTGCTATCTGGCTCTTGGGGAGGAAGCATGTTGTTATTCTCTAGTAAGTCGGAATGTTAGAAGCACCGTGGTAGGAATCAGGGTTTAGCTGCTCTTGTGTCTGTGTGTGTGCGTCCCCGCCTTCCTGTTCACACACCAAAGCAGCTCAATTGTCAGAAGGCTGGCTGTTTTTTTTTTTTTTCTTCCCTCCCAATGATGAAGAGTCCTCAGCTGCTATTACTGATTGCATCTCTGGCTTATCACAAATATCTGTAGTGGCTTTCAATGTAGAGATCAGCCCCTAATCCCCCACATCATATTCATGAGGGACCATGGCACTGTGCCACGGCTCCACTCAGTGTACACCTGGAGCTCTTGCTGGTGACACACATTCTGTCTGAGGGGGAACTCAGAGGGCGCTTCTACCAGCCCTGAAAAAACACACCAAGTTGAAAAAATGATATCTGTCCTCTTGTTCAATCTAAGGGCTTAGATTGAACTTCTGTGCTGGCTGAAGGAATTAACTTCCTTTCGAAGACATGGAATCTCCAACGAAGGAAATCGAAGAGTTTGAGAGCAACTCGCTCAAGTACCTGCAACCAGAACAAATTGAGAAAATTTGGCTGCGGCTCCGGGGACTGTAAGTATTAACGTCTTATATTCCTCTTTTGTGTCAGTGTGCGTCTGTGTGCTCTCAGTGTGCTTCCAGAAAGCGCTGTGAAAAGCATACTGTAGCAGCAAAGACTGAGCTTTTATTTCTTCTTACCTTTTCAATAATGCTAGAATTATTGCATGTTTCTTGTCTTTGGTTTGTTAAGTGCGACCACGATCACGTACAAGCATCTTCTAAAACATGCAGTATGTAGACATAAATGCTGTACTACCTGTGGCATGTATGGTAAAATACTTCAGTACACAGTCCTCTTTATTTTCCGAAGTACTAACGATTCCTGTGCAAATTAAGCTTTATGCATTGCACTGAAATACAATTTAGCTTCCTTTGCATTTTACTTTGAACGTGAGAAAAGTCATTCTTACATTAAATGATAATGGAGCTGATGCATTGCTTACTTTTCTGTAATAAGAGGTCCGTTAGAGGTGTTAAATTGTGGCATACATATTCATATTTGCAGCCTCCATTTAGTTAATGTACGCGTAAAGCAGATTTTTAAAGACAGCCTGCGTTAATCAGATAATATTGAAGAGGAGACAGGAATCATGAAGATCATAAACATTCATCTACTGCTTATCTTGGTGATGAAACCAAAACACCATCACATGCTAATGCGATGATTTTTTAAGAGCATGGCAAAGTGAGGATTATGCTGCTGGGCTACATGATAATTCCTCAAAATCGACACATACAGTAATTCTTATTCCAGTGCATTGTGTATTTGCAGGACCTGTAATTCAGTTGAGTGAATGTCCTTATTTTCTTTGCAACAATACATTTTCAGTTTAATGGGTTTACAATTTTTTTATTATTGTAAAGAAGGTTGCTGTGTTATAATCTCTGCCACCTTCTTGTTGTAAACATTGTTCTTCTTGCTTCTACATAATGCCTA
This sequence comes from Lepisosteus oculatus, assembly GCF_040954835.1. Lineage (NCBI taxonomy): Eukaryota > Metazoa > Chordata > Actinopteri > Semionotiformes > Lepisosteidae > Lepisosteus > Lepisosteus oculatus. The sequence goes on along the minus strand of NC_090701.1, from coordinate 5,900,566 downwards.
CTGATCCCAGAGAGGTTTTGTGCTGAAGGACAGGTGGGAAAGAAGTGGTAGCGGAAACTGAAGCAGACAATTTGTATGAGCTCAACGGAAAATACAAAATATCCGCTCCTTCAAGGCTCAGTCTCAGAACCTGTATCAGCTTAACTGCTGTTCAGATATAAACATCATCTTCCGAAGCAAAGGAAGACTCACATTAATGTGACTTGTTTTTCCCAAACATGGCCATGCAGTAGTATATTTTAAATGTCTTGCATCATGTTTCTGTCATCCTTTCCATATTCTATCCATCAAGAAAGTTAAACATATTGAAAGAGGCAGAGATACTAATACGTACAAAAGTTCATTTTCTGCTGTTCTGCTTGTCAGCTTTGCTACGTTTACAGAGTTTTAATGGTCGGGCATTATTAGAGGATTCCACATTTGCTTTTACTATTATTAATTCTTATGGAGTTTATATAGAGAAAGAGGCTGCGTACAGGTACAGATCTGAACAGGTATGATTACGGCATTTCACGAAATGTGCCGTTTTCTTTTCATATTTAACATCAACTGAACACTGAACATGTAAATGCAAACGTTAGCCTATAACAGAAAAGAGGCATGTGACAAGCACATACTATACCCCATTTACGTTTTGGAGAATGACGATTTCAAGAGCAACAGCAAAGCCCTCAGCTGTTTTTGAAGCGCACATGTAAAGAATGTCGCTCCTCCTTTTGAACTGATCGAGTGACGTATTCCAGCTTCGGTGAGTTAAGGCCTCCCACCAGCTGTTTGGGGTTATACTGGGAGGGGGATGGGAGACGGGGACAGCGGCAGCGCGATATGTTTACCGGGGTTTAGGAAGAAAAAAAAATGCGGATTTGTTTTGCGACTTCGTGCATAGCACAGCGCTGGCTTGATGTGATTCCGCACCGTGTTTTCCTGCCTCGCTCGCTGTTTAATCCTGGTTATGAGTGATGAATTCCTCCAGCAAGGTCCTGCGCTCCCTCGCTCGTCCGCTAATCACTAGCTTGCAAGCAAACTGGACAGCTGCCATTTGGCGAAACACAATTTTAGGGACCATTAATGTCGTACTTCATGGTCCCGATTGATAAATGAAATGCGTAACTTCATTTTTACTCCGGCTAATTGCTTTGCTGTCTGTACATTTGTTACAGCTTTGGGCTGTAAGAGGGGGGAGGCTGTCACGGGAGAAGTATTTTCGTCATTTCCTTGTAAATTGCATAGCGTGACCTTATTATTCATATTTCGGAACTGGGAAATAACGACGAGCCATAAAATATGTATTTAATATAAATGCTACTTGAGGACAATTGGTATAAAAGTCTAAATTATTCATGGTAAAAACTTGAAGAAAATGCAGTTAATTTGCAAGATCATAAAAAAAGGACATTCAGTTAACCTTTCATTGATTAAAATGATGATAAATACGTTAAAGTAAATGTCCCTATGTATAAAGATGATGATGTTTTGGTAGCATTGTAAGCATACATCTCGAAGAGCTGGTTAAGGGAACACATTTCCAGAGGTGGGAGAAAGAAGAGAATAAGATGGTTTCTCCAGCACGGTTTTAAGAGTTTTAACAAACTGACTCGTACCCCAGATGTCAGAGCTATGTGAGAGAACTATTTCTAAAACTACAGAGTTCTGTACATCAGATCAGCTGAGCAAATAAATGCCGAGAAGGATCCTTAAAGTGACCACTAAATACATTTGTCATCATTATCTTTATGAAATCTTTATGGTTATCTTTTTCATCATCCTAGAGCGTCCTAACTTAACAGTATCTTTTCAGGCGGGGTTAAAAGCTGACATCATGCTGGTGGTTCTAGTAGAAAAAACAGAATAAAATAATTGTAAGAAAAGCGACAGCAGTGAATCAAAGAGTACAATGCGAATGATCAATCTGAAGAACCAATGCATGTTAAATCAACTCAAGGAACTCTTTGTCATATTGCTATAATCTGTTGCAGGACAGGTTACGTCTGGACAGACTTTATACAGTATTTATCTCACAATCCTAATTATTAACAGTTTTCTATAAAGCAGTCTTTCTTCTACATTGTGCTTATGTACATTCAATTTCCTTTATTCTCTATTGAGTTCATTATAGAGTGAAATGAAGGCAGAATTATGTCTACAAAAATGAAGTTGTACTTTACAAATTTCAACAAGTGTTTATGTTACAGTTTCTCAGGGTAGTGGTTCTTAAAGCTACCCTGAGTTTCTTAGAGCACAAGGTGGAATAGAAGTTGTTGGCTACAACACTTTTTGTCCTAATAAAACAGTTCTTAAACATACAGTATTTTGAAAACTGATATCTGAACAACTTTGGTAATACTTAACAATTCCTTTTATATTTCTTGCATTCATTTATTAAGTAAATAACTTTAGGCTATTCTGAGCTGAACACAAGAGACATTACATCTTTTATATTGTTTTATTATACTTATTTTTTATGTATTTTACATATCTGTGTTATTGCATAATATGGAAACACATATTCTCAGTGGCAGAAACATTAGAGTTATCAACATTTTAACAATATTTCACAGTTTTATTTAAAGACTATTCTGCTTTATTGTGGTGGATAAAAGATAATAAACAAAGTAGTAGTAAAGAATAATTTTACAGTTAAACGTTTTATACTTGAGACAGCTGAGACAATGGCACTGCTGGGAAAAGATGCCCAGGCGCTGGAAAATAGTTTGGTTTTGTTTCCATCCCAGATAAGAAAGTGTCTGTAAGATGGCAGTGACAGAAGTCCTGCTTTATGTTTTGATCTCCTGACGGGCTGTCATTTGAGCTGGAGGAGCAGGGAGCGAGGAGAGCTGAGCTGTGTGAATAAACTCTCCAGTTTCAGCTTCTGAGGAGTCCATCACGAAGCATACGCCTTCATCCCACCACAGAGCACACAGATGGATAAAAGCTGATCTGATGGATAAAATGCCTCACCACCGTAATATGTAGCAAATAAAAATGTAATTCAAATTTTAATATAGGAGATAATAAAGTTAATATAGGAGATAATAAATCACTGTTTTTTCGACAGTATATTCAATCAGTCATAATTTTCCAAGCTTAAAGCATTGCTTCAAGCTCATAAAAGTGATCTTTCCCAAAGTATTTAGAAGAGATATTATAAGTCTAAAAATATTTACAGTATACTGTATATGTGCTCTTTCTATATTCTAAAACCTAGAAGACAAAGTACCAAATAAACAATACATCGATTTTTCTTCTCATTGGAGAAACGAGAGAAAAATGTAAAGTAGGTTTCGGCTGCCCTGTGTTGCAGATAGCTCATCCCACCACTGCCACCACAATAAATCATTATCGTCCTTTTGCAACGTGCCTGTCGCAGCGTCACAGCTGTTGTGACTTTTGTCAGTGCGAGTTTTAGAAGGAGGCTATGTGTCCAGGTAGAGATACACATTGAAAACCTTGGCGCTTGTGTCTTCACCGTTACCCATCTCTCTCTCTCAACAGGAGAAAATACAAGAAAACATCCCAGAGGTAAGACGACTTGGCAGAGCTGCATCTTTCATCCCGAAAGTGTTCGCCTCTTGTAAAACCCCCAGCAAACTGTTTAAGGCAATGTTTTTAAATATTTACTCTACTGATGTGCCTGAATTGATTGCAGTAGTTTCCTATTAATGTGGATGAGATTATTTACTGTAGTTTATCTGTTACATTCCTTTTTTCTGTTAGTACATATAGTATGCATGGCACTGTTAAGATCAGGGTTGGCCACAGTCATTTTACTTCTGTCTTTGCAGTCGGCTAATTATTACACTGTAGTCAAAGAGATTAATACAGAGTTTTCTCTTGCTGTAATCACATTCTGGGTTCTGTTTCTCCTTTTAATACTATCAAAAGGAGAATATAGGGTCCGAATAAAAAAACTGTCTAATATATGCAATAAGATTAAGCTGAAGCTGAAGATCAGTTTCAGTTTTAGGTTAGGAACATGTGCAATTATGACTTGCTTGTAAGTTTTTTCTCCCTGATGTTGTGGTTTTATTTGCTTGTGTTTATCAATTGTTTGTTGAAAATAAAATAAAAAAAACATTTGCAAGAATTCATTTTTAAATTCTCTAAATTTCTTAATATGCACATAATATTGGCTTCATAACTCAAGCAATATAGAAGACTCATTCATACCCATTGTAGGAAAAAAATAATTTAAGGCCAATTTTGTATTCATTTTCTATGTTATAACCATAAATATCTAAAAAGCTGTTTGAGTTTTAGCTTTCAAAGTGATGAGCATGTATAGAACTAATTTCAAATATAGAATCTCATTTTATTGAAGCTCTGGAGGTTTGCATGATAATTCTGAACAAAACAAACCAAATCACCAGGCTTTTTCAATTTCTTTAGCAAACGAATAGCACTCAGAACTCTGTGGTCGTGCTTCACTGGACAGAACATGTGATATTGACTCAGCTGAACCCGGCACTTTGGACTTTAGCCAAACAATGCCTTCAGCATAAAAATGTATCATGTTCAATCTTCTGCTGTATCTGTTTCGGTAATGGCTGGTACATAAGTGCCCATAATTACAGAACTAATTGCCTGAAAGGAATCTGCAGGTTCCGAGCAACATTAAGATTGGGGTTTTGAAATGCAGCATGTGGAGGGGGATGATTTATAGAGACAACATTAGCACAAGAGGAAGTTTTGCTGGTTTGCCTCAACCTATCCATTCTCCGGTCAAGAGATGATTAAAAAATATATAATAATATAAACGTAGTATTATAATTGCTCTTTGTTAGTCTGTTGTATTGGCTTGCGGAACCCTCCGGTCGTTAAAAGCAAGGCAACAGAGCTAAGTGGCAGACCGTGTGTTGCTGTATTCACAGCAGTCTCTTTCCTTCCATTCTCAAAGAAGTGTGGAATGTGTTTTAATGAATTATGAATGGCCTGTCTCTAAATGGACGTCTTGAGTTTGTCTGTTTTCTCGTGCTGTCAGTCTGGTTTAGAATCCTTTTCAATATTTCTGAGTGCGCGTAGTATAGTACAGTATGTGAAATCTGGCAATTCCTACCCGCAGGCTCTCTCTGTTGTGGCAGTAAGAAAGGTGATATTAGCAGTGACAACACAACAGCAGCAGGCGCGGTGTATCTCATCAGACACAAACTCCCCATATGATATACTCCTGGCGGAAGACTGAAGTAAATGAAGATGCTGGAATAAGAACCAGTAAGGGGAAGATAAACAGACATTTGCCATCAAAATAGGCAAAGATACAGTACAGTATGAGCACAAAAATATGAATGTCTGAACATTTTAGAACTGGGAGAAACAGGGAACGATTCTTAAGCTCTAAGAATAGTATTCATTGTATTTAACTTCTGAATGGCGAGAACATGTGAAAACAAAGCTTGATCTTTTCATAACAAATTGTTATAGAATACATGAATCACAAAGAGATTGGGTTTTATATACAAAGTTGCTTTTTTACGCTTAAGAAACCATTTTTTGGGGGGTTTCAAGAAAGAAGTTTCAAGGACTTGGCAGGTGGGACATGAAAATCAAAAGACGCTTGTATCTGTGTTTTCACAACAGAATTCCTATCTGAATCGGTCTCACTTTCACTCTGGATTCTAACAAAACAAACTCAATTGTAAGTGTTGACTACAATGCTCTGGTGCTTTTACACACCTCACAGTGACACACAATAAAATGAACAACATTTAAGACACCAGACTTGGCGGGGCTGTGGATTGACTCAACTAGAAATGGAGTGTGCTCTGAACACAGGCTGGGTTCTACAGCCCAGGCCTCTGGTGTTCTAGCCTGTGTCATGTCACTGCCCACAGCTGTGACTGGGCATGGGACATAGATCTGTGCTGTAGGCAGAACACCGCGGTCGGTTATGACCATACCATCCTAAAAAGTAATTTATATACTGATGGGAAAAAAGAAACGCAACATTTTCTGGAATGAAAATACTATAGTTATAGCTTATGTACTTTCACATAAAGTTGCCAATTTGTTTTAAGCCCTCTGACCAGCAATTCAGCTTGTGCAGTGAGGCATTGCAACTTGCCAATCACACAAAAGCTCGTTAGGTACACTTTTACCCAACAAGGTCCAGGTGGAACAATGCCTGATCAGCTCAACTTTAAAAAGGCCTGAATTCAAAGCCTAGATCCTTGCAAGAAAAAAAACATACTTAGTCAGTTTTCTGTGCATTCCACAATGCCTTGAATGTCACCAGAAGCAAGGCAGAGGGCCATTGGCATGCTGCAGGCAGGCGTGTCCTGTGCCAGCATTGCCACAGACTATGGAGTATGACGCTCCACTCTGTCCCGACTGCAGAGAAAGTTTCAGTGGACCGGCAGGACAGATGATTGTCCAAGATCTGGTTGCTGTCGAGTGACCACAACAGAGCAGGACCTACACATCAGAGTTCTCCATCTGAGAGGTCGTTTCAGATCTGCCACCAGTACTGCTGCTGAAACTGCCGGCAGACACAATGCCTGCATCAGTGACCGGACAGTGAGGCTCCATGCTGCTGGCCTTAGAACAAGGCGATCTGTCAGAGGCCCTCTGCTCACACCTCCTAGACATCACACCCGACTGGCTTGGGCCAGACAGAGGCTGCGATGGACTCATCAGCGGTGGCATCAGGTCCTCCTCACGGATGAGTCACTCTTCAGCCTGTTCCACACAGACAGGAGGCCAGAGTTTGGGGGTGGAGATGCTGTGTTTCTTTTTTCCATCAGTATATACAGTATCAGCACAATGGACGAAAATCATACCTAAACATATTGTTAAACAAACAAGAATTTCCCTTTATTTTTAATTTTTAGCACTATTAAGGCATCCAGGTATCTTTGTACCATGTCCAGAGTTATGTGTATGATATATTCTACACTATTATGCTGTTAGTGTGTCATGGAGAGAACATATTTACTGCAGTGTGTTAATTACATGCATTCAAATTTAAGTTTTGTATTTTGCAAACCAAGTGATGTGCAATAGTGTTTGTAAGGACTGAGAGTATGGAGAACAGTTTGATTGCAGACATTGCAGCATTGTCATGATGATTGCTCAAATTCAGTTGGCTCAGAAATATCTCTAGTTTAGTTCAGTACTAAGGTTACTACTATTGTAATCTAAAATTATATTTTATGTTAATAAAATCAAAATGAGTGGATTTCATAATATGGTAGTATGTCTGATACATAGCAATGTCTTTTGGATGCAGGTTTTCGAAGATATAGGCTATAATAAAGATTTGTGGAATGACAAGAGCAGCACACAGCCAGACAAGTAAAGCAGTGCTCCCTGCCTCAGGCTAATAAGAAAATCTAATAATGTTACCACTGATGGGAATAGCTCTGGTTAATGTTCCTCCAGCCATCAGATTTGTGTACTTTGAAAACTATTTCATTAGCTTTCATTACAGGAATCAGTTAGGTTTGACACAGCTTTAGCGTAAGTTTATATCCATCGTTTTTTGCTATTAAAATCCTTGCAAGAAACAAGGCTTTCATATAGAATGTCTCTGATTAATATACTTGTTTCTGGGAAATTTCATTTCTGTTACACATATAGCAATTCCATTAATAGTTTGCAGTGGGAAACTGTTCACATTCTGCAACTAGCTCTTTAAGGATTGCATATAAATTTAGCACCATTGAATTTTAGTTCCAGAACAATGCTGATTTTCTGAAATACTTGAATATTAATTGTCAGTAATAGTCTTTATTATCTGTTAATGGACGTTAAATGTTATTAATGAAGTTGTAAACAGTTATGAAAGTCTTGCATGCATCTCACCAGGAGAAGTGTTAGAGTTAATGGTTTGGTAGAGGTTATGGTAACAATAACTGGGTCGCATGGACAAAGTCCATACCAGAGCTCATCGTGGTTTCTGTAGCGTTAAGTAAATTAGAGAACACAAGACTCCCCCTTGGAATGGACACTGGTCCATCACAGGAATGACCTCCCCAGCAACACTCCCCCATCTAGACAGGTGGATAAACTGGGACAAAGTACTTTGCCCATGGTAAAAACAGGAGCAAACAGCTACAGGAACAGAAACTGAGATCCTGCCAGTCTGAAGACTTACCCATTATGCCCTGGAATCCATGGTCGAGCGTATAACAGGGAATAGTTTTAATAATAGAGTAATAGGGAAAAGTTGTACTTTAGTTTGGCTCCCAGGTGACAGCTCTGGTTAAAGGTTCCTAACGCCATTTCAAATCAAAGCCTAAGCCATTTGTTGACTGGGACCAGTGATTCACTGTTCAATATGTGTTAACATGTACAGACGTTATTAGCATGCTGCTGAAGTAAACACTTTACCCCACCAGAAAACTACTTTGTAACCTCTCAAAACAATTCATATTCAAAAGAAACATTCAGGAAATAAATGTGCTTTTTCTGTATATGAGTGCCATCCAATTTAGTTTGATTTTAAATGAGACTCTTATTTTTCCTGAGGCTGTGGGTGAATAATCGCCACCTTCGACGGTGGTGGAACAGGGGATATAAACAACCCCAGCCTGTATTCCAGAAAAGGCATATCCTCGCTGCATGGCACTCTGTAATAATTATTTTGGTTCACTGTTCAACAAGGCCTCTGGAAAATAGCTGTAGACTTGGCAATGAAGATGAAGGGCAAAGCTCATACTGACAAGAGAAAAGCTTCAATCGTTATAATATGGAATACATGCCAGGCCTCTGACACGTACAATGAAAAGTAAAAGTGCAGGGGGAAATCTGTGTGCCAAGTTGTTTAATGCTGTATTGTCTATCTTTTCCTAAATACAAAATTGTAAAGCACAGAAAAGAACACAAAAATGGTGAGAAACGAGAAGCCATTTGGCTTATCAAGTCCATTGGGAGTTACTGTAGTAGTGAATGTCTGTTATCGGCTCTTTAAGCTAGAGTATACAGTATGCAGACATTGCCAAGAAATCCTAAAGCTTAGCCTTTGAGGAAGAATCTTTCATCAAAAGCTTCCCGAAAGTTCAGAGTTCTTTAGCCTTAATGGTATCTGCTGTAGTAGCTACTTGTTTGAAGAAATAAAGTTAGACATGATGTGCCTTGTTCTAAACCATGCAGACTGTCTCCTACAACACAGCACTAGTGCAAAGCACTTCTGCAAAGATGCATTTTTACATATTTTAACCTGTATTAATGGTTTTAATACAATGTCCCTTTTACACTGCTGGCGACGAAAGAAACAAAGAGCAGAATAAATTGAATGATCCCCAGATTATCAACCCTAGTAGTTATTTGATCCCAATACAACTAATATCAAAATGATTTTCTTGTTTCTTGAGTGGCATACTGTAGATAAAACCTCATTTATTTTTAAGAAATAAATGCTGCTTCTAATTTTGCTTGCCTCGCCCCATGGCTGTAATTTGTGCTGTTTTTTTACTGGTTAAACAGTGCTTAAGGCAGCATTAGAATGCTGCTGAGCATGAAAATACACATGTAACAGGGTTAGAAAATGGTGTTATTATTATTATGCATAAGGACATTCATTGTGGATTTTTTTCATCAATGAAACAGCAACCTGAATAGGAAAACATCCTACTTCAGGATGGTAATAAGTCTGCTTTGTGCATTTTATGCTGTGAATGGTTCTAAAGAATGAAAATAGCCCTGATTAGAGCTGTTCAATTGCATTTTCTACATAATGTAATAATAAACACTGTTCAATACCCCAAAAATACCAGTGTTTTTTTACAATCTCTAGGCTGCAAGCAGACTTTAGTACGGCATTATCTTTCTCATTCCAGGCCCCTGTACACTATATATTAGTGGAAAGCTAGTGGCAGTTACAGACATGGTTCTGGTATTGTATTTCCTGAACTATATTACTGTATATCCACAGTATGGCATTTTTCAGGAGTACAATAGATCAGTGTATTTGTGCAAGAGTCAAAAACAAATAATGTAATGGGTAGCCAAGAAGATTCATTATTTTGGGTTAAAATCTGATCCAGGACTGACTGTGAGGATTGTGTATTGTATTGTGTATTGTCATCTCTTTTGCTCTGACATACTGTACAGTACACACATGTGGTTTCTATTTTCATCCCTGTTAAACTTGTCATAGACCATATCCATTTTCCAATTAAAAATACTAAACCTTTATGTTTCCAAAACAAGACAGATTGATTTTAATTTAACATTGCAACATAGCACCTCAGAGTGTTTTTAACTCATCAAACCTTCAGGCAGAGTTTCATGTTGTGTTAATAACAAGTCCCAGAGCCCGTTTAACCCATATGTCAGCCCTGGAGTTTCATCATTTAACTTAGAACGGCTTTTCTATGGTTACGTGTTTATTTACATCAGCAATTAAGACATTCAGACAACTATACTTTTCAACAGTATATGCTGTAGTGTTGATTAATTACAATTATATTATTTAAATCACATGTTAATGATAAGTTTTTCTAAATTCAGGAGGTGATAAATATATTTCAGTATATAAAGAGCTAGAGAAGTGCTCATTTCTTTTTAAAGAAGAGAGTAGGAAAATAAATATCAAAAACAAAGAGCCTTATTGGATACACTTCAAAGTATATGTGCACTTTAGTTACCTTGTAATTATATGCATTTACATTTTTAATTTGATGCATTTACATACCAGTCCTATGACCAATATTATAACTGCATTATGTAATTTTTACCTATGATATATAAGTTCCAAATATAGAATGGAATGCTGTGAAAAGGTATATGTGAAGTGTAATTACAGGTTCTGTCAAAGGCTTATTACTCTATATGCAGTTACATTTACTGAAAAGTGTAACTATACTGCATTATCACAAAACATAAGTACACATCTAAACCTAAAGTACTTTATTACAGTACATGTTGCTAAAGTATTAAAAACATAGTGCAGTTACTGTATGATATCTGACATATGATTTACTTGTCAATTCATGAATTGCCAATAGTAAATACCACACAATTACAAGGTTATTACAGTGTTAATATACTGGTATTTTGGTATTTGTAACCACCTTATGGAAATGACAAAGCTTTGAGGCTGCTATTTCTGTTCTTTCAAGTACCCTCCCATCCGGTTTCGTGACTTTCAGTTTTTAGACACTTGGCTCCACGTTTTTAAATACAACTTTTCTTTTAAACATGTCTTAATTCCATCTTTGACTAGAGCAGAGATGAAACAATATTCTTATTTTAATTGTATTGTCATGAAGAGGCATGTGAAGAGGACATTAGTAACACGTCACCACCATCCTCCTCGTCAATTACTATTATAATAGTTGTTGCTTTGTTGAAGCTGTAAATTGCATGGCTTACTGGTACCCTGTTATTATTTAAATTAAGATTTTACAGACATGATATTAATAAAATAGATGAATTTTGCTTATGATGTCACTTGATAATGACATCAAGTCTGCTCTCTTTGCCTTTCACTGAGGAGATGAGAAAATGTCCACAGGATCTAAAGATGACACCATTCTTCTTTAAGTTGAATGTCTCTGTCATTTATAGTATGCCAATTGGCCACATCCAGAATGGTCCAGCTGTATTCTGGGGAAAGCTCCTCTCTTGCCGAAAACATCTATTTTTGGTTGTTTTGTTATCTACCTGTATAGATACAGTAGACATGTTTAGAACTATTGATAGAGGCAATTTTTCATGTATTAGTTTTCATTCATGTTGCTTTTCTTTACAATTTTATGAGCCATATTGAAATTTTCATTAGCAGATGATGGAAAATCTATTACAGGGGTAATAAAAAGATGTTTGTATACCTAAGCATGATGAAGGATCTTAAGAGCAACAGCTCTGAATGATCATTTTCATTGTGCTGTAGTGCTAAAAACATCTCACTTGTCTCTTATATAAAAATCCCAGTCAACATTTTACTATGATAAATATAATCACAAGTGACCTTAGTATCTGACCTTACGTCCTGTTCTTGAGGGAAGACTTTGTATGTTAAGTATAGTCACCGTAGTATATTTTACCATGCAAAGGAAGTTTGGATGTTTGCATGTAATTCCGAAATTCCTGATTTAACCACCGTGTGGTTTTCATGTATATTGGGATTTATTGGTTTTCATTTTATTAACATGGCAGATCCTGTATCAACTACATGCCCCACAAAGCAGTGCAAAATGATCAGACATCCTCTCTTACCCAACCAATTCATGGATGTCAATTGACTGGGGGACAGTTAAAATAAGCAGAGGCTTCCAAGGATAGGAAGATAATGAAGTTAATAACTCCATAACTTGAATGCATCTTAGTATAACTGCATTAGGACTGTTTCTGTACAATTGTAGTAGAATCCTCACATACAGTAAATGCAGTGTCTGATCTCCATGAACCAATGTTTTTTTTTACCGTACGATTGTCGTGGAGTTCTTTTACATTTTCTTCATGTTATTTGTTAAAAATGACATGCTGTAATTTGCATTTTGAGTGCACATTTGGGCGTCAACAACAGGCAATGTCTAAAAACTGAAAGGTGCAGAAACAATAACATACAATAACAATCAAAGCAGTGTTAATTCTCTTAATCTTTGGATCTAATAAGTCACTCTTTACTGAACAAGAATCATAACCTGATATTTTATGTACACACAGAAAAACAGACATACACACAAACATTATACATGCTTTTCTTATTTCTCATACCATACTGTACATAATTGTACATTGTGGCACCTCATTCCTTCATATGACTTTCTTGTAAACATGGACTTTTGAAGAGCCTGAAATATACTTAGGGCTTGATCCTCAGTTTCATAATATGAAATATTGGATGGGTTGTAATTGTGTTGATATTTTAGGTGTATAAGTGAGACACACAACCTTCATTGATTCTTTGGAATGTTCCTATTGCAAGCATGGCAGCTCTGGGTACAGTGGCAACTTTCAGCTTTCACTACAATGCTCTAGCAATATAAATAGGGAATAAAAAATATGTGTTTAAAGAAAGTGAATATGTGCAACAGAATCTGTGCCATATGCCACTAAATATTTGGATGTACAGTATGTCTATCAAAAACCAAAATGCCTTCTGGTATCGCCAGTTTTCCTGGAAGCTAAGCCAGGCTTGTGCTGGGGTGAATAAAAATCAGGATATGTCTGTCATTATTTTATCTTGCGATAAACTCTAAAGCCTTCTCCTGTGATAATCTTAATTTCTGGAGCTGGGATAATGGACTATCTCAGCATTAGAAACCCTGCACTTTGAAGTGGTTAGATATTATGTTATAATTATTTTCTGTCTTCAGTGCATTACAGACTGTAGTGTATTTGCTAACATGGAAAACATGAATCTCATTTCAGATGCCAAAAAACTCTGGGAATGGCAATTATCGTGCATCACCCAATAATCTGACAGCTGGGAGAGACATAAACTTTCTTTTGAATGGCTAATGGAGTTGTGGTTGTTTTAACTGTTGACAGCTTGTAAGCCTTGTTATTGAAGGAATGAAGCATGATCCTCAGCTGCCACCTTTAAAGAGCAGTTTGGTCAAAGTCTAATAATGATGAAATAAAGCCACAAATATAAAACACTTTGGTGTAAAATAGCTGGGGTGGAGGGAGGAGTAGAGAAAAAATATGCATGCAGAGTTGTGGGCAGCCAGTGTGTATCTATACATACTGTAGGAGAGAGGCAATGCAAGATTATAATTTGACCTCCTCCAGAATTTTTGCTAAATAGAACCATTTGTAAAGTTAAAGGGAAACTGCAACTCTATTTTTATGTTTCAGGGTTAGAAAGAATTGGAATTGGTAAGTGGATTTCAAACCACAATAAAAGTCAAATGAACACAGTTAATGTGTAAAACCTCTGATTTTACAGAACATCACAAAATAGACTAAATTTCCAGGAATGCGCAGCACCATATTCTGCAATTCAGAATGAACCAACCATACGTCCAGTGAACTGAAGCAGCCCTATGACAAGCAGGAATACATCTCTTTTAATCCAGCTGAAATATTGCTTTCGACTTCGAGAGAGTTTTACCAATAAATACTACTTACAGTTAAATTTGCATGCAGATCACGTTGGAACATTTCTGCGGTGAAATGTCTGCTGCACAACCTGTACTTATTCAGTCATGCACCGATTAGCCATCGTGGTTACTAGTGAGCAGGAAGGGCCACTTCACATCACAATTTGCACAGTCTTTCTGTGCAATCTGTGCAGTACTTTCACAATTTTCACAATTTTGTGCATGATTTGGAATTTATAAAATGTTGTGATGCCGTCAATTTATTTTGTTACTGAGATTTAATAACAGGTCTGAGAAATAGGGACTTCAATTCCCCTTTAAAGATATACAGCACCACCCCACAGAAATGTCATGGGGGGAAATTAATTTGTGATATATACTGTATAGTGCAGATGTGTGGATTAAAGAATAAAGCATTCTTCTTCCATTTACGGTCAACTTAAATTGTTTCCAAAAGAAATATTGTTCAAAATAATATAAGATCCTCTGAAAGTTTTCAGGATTCATGATAAGTTTCAGCATGATCACCTTTATAAGATCATTTAGCAACATCACGCACAGAAGAATGAAACATAATAAGGAAAAGAATGGAAAATTATCCCGGCCCGATTTTTTATATTTCCTATTTATCCTGGCTTTGTCCTTCATTGATTGTGTGAAAACATTCCGTACTGCCTTATTTGTGTACAGACTCCTGCAGTATTTATTTTTATTTCAAATCCATTTTAAATGTTCAGTGTTAACGTTGCTCTTCACCCCTGAAAACGTTCTAGAGTTTAGGAGGTAAAGAATATAAGCACCAATACAAATTCTTAGAATTTCTTTATCTTTACTTATGTATCAACAAATATTCACAGTCATTTTATTATTATTATTATTATTATTATTATTATTATTATTATTATTATTATTATTATTATTATTATTATTATAATAAAAGGTGGGTGGTTTTTCAATAACTGCTGTTATGTGATGTCTGATTACAACTAATCTTGAATGATGATCTATTCGGGACACTAACAAGTCAATACCAGAAAGCCCTTTGGTTCTTCCTCTGCTCTTGGCTGATTTGTGCTTGTTAATTGATCACTTGTCCTCATTTACAGAGTGTGAATCACGGCGGCATCTGCAGCTGATGATTAAACAGATAATTACCAAACTCAATGGGATGGAGTTACTGCTAATTGCATTTCTCACAACTGTTCTTTACTTGGTCGAAAATAGATCAAGCTCCGTCAGCAGCCAGATGATTTAAGAAAATTTTGTCTTTTGCTTTTTCTGTTTCACTGTGCTTTTACTAAAGCTGAAGGAGGGCTAATGCAGAGTGTCAGGCATCTGAGCTCCCAGCTGGAACATTGCCCACAGCGCACACTGCTGTAGTATTGGTGAACAAGGTACTATCCAAGGCTGTGAGGGCAGTTTTATAATCCAATGGGGCAATTACACGGGCCTTTCTTTGTTTTGTTAGTGTTGCCATTTCCCCCAAAATATTGGATTTCATTGTGAAGCCCTTTGCAGCTGCATTTTATTATTGTCAGCTGCTCAAACACCGGTACTGGATGGAGCACTTGGAAAATGGATGGATAGATGGATACAGCAGAACTTTTCCTATGCTCTATAATTCTTATACTTTCTATTGTATTTTTCTTCTTCTTTCTTTTTCATTGTATACAACACTGTTGGTTTCGGAAAGGTGCTTTCATTACTATTATTATTATTATTATTATTATGATTATTATTATGATTATTATTTTTATTATTATTATGTAAAACTGAAGTAGAGAAACAACTACAGCTGTGACAGGTAGTTAGTGGGGTTTACTGCAGTTGAAAGATTATGTCTGGTAAGAAATATACGGTATGAAAATAACAAACAGTTCATGAAAAAATTCAATTGGTCAAAGGGAAATAGTAAAAAATGTCAATGATTTTGTATAGCATCTCAGTTTGATTTTTCCATGAGACAGACAGCTCTCATTTTCCATTGAAGAAAATGTTTGTAGTAATCTTAACATAAGGGCATGGAATCTCTTTTAGAGGATAAGCAAATGCTATTATAGCCCAAATCATGATTACTCTAATAAAAATCTAAATTAGGAAAGATGTGATTCTGATTCACACAGATGTATTGTATTATATCACAAACAAGAGCCATACAATTAAATTCAACCCTATAAAAAACATAAGCATACTAATTACCAAAACAAAGTCACATTTTAAGACTGTAGTTGGAGACTGAAACAGTGCTTTGCATCCATGCTAGTCCAGTCCCATAAAATGCCACTCATCATTATGATAAGATAATTGCATGTCGTCCTATTTATAGTGTCATTGTAACATTATACAATCAGTAAGAACACTTCAGTTTGAAATTGCTTTTGAATATGGTGCAATGAGTTTTGCTGATGGAAGAATAAGCCTAGAAATTAGAACAAAATTATTTTTGTAATAAGGATGTTCATATTTTCTATTTATTCTAATGAGTAAAAGAAAATATCCTAAACTGAGGATGTGTTGGATATAAGGGAGGCTTTTGTTACTGTTATTGTGTACAATTTATATTTTGCATGAATCAGACATGGAAGCATTCATTCTAAAACTATCCATACATGAGATGTGTTTATAGATTATTTATTTCCTGTTCATTTGACTCTAGCTCTGTGGCCATATCTCATATGATGTATTTTACAGAATGTTTAATTCTCCTTTCTTCAGCCAGTGTTCACATTTTGGGTATTCAAGTGTTATCAACACTTTAAGAATATAATTAATTAAATTAATTAAATTCAATATTATCATTATTTGCAGTATCCAAAACTTGTGTTGTATCGAAAAACTATTGTAGGTCTACTAATAGATATTTAATGAGTCATTAGACAGATGAAATAAATTGATTGTGAAAAAGGAACTGAGATTTAACCTTGTAAACCCCTACAACATGTACAATGAATAATAAAAGGGTTACATTTCTGTGCTGTTTCTATACTCAAACTCTGAGATGATCGTGTTAGATGTAATAGAATAGGCCTACTGTTGAAGTTATTTGGAATATGTGATATATTTTATGTGTTAAAAATAAGCTATGAGGGTCATAGTATTGTCTTACTTCAGGCAATATAAGGCCAAGGATTAAAATGGATGTTCTACCTCAGAAATGAATAAGTGCTTACTGCCTCAGAAAAAAATGGTCAATGATAAACAATAACTGATGGCTTGCTTTAGGCTCTGCTTTCACATCTTAAAAATGACTTAATTCAAGACTTTTTGGTTAAAACTCACATTATTAATTGACGTGGAGATATGCATAGTGGGCTGCTGATCATGTCAATCAATATTTTGCTGAACATACTTTGATTTCCCATTATTTAGATAGCAAAATACACACTGTATATTACGTATTTATTAGCATTGAATATTTTAAACACTGTGTTAAGATGAATTGTTAACATACCATCATAGTAACATTACACAGAGATGACATGTTAAAGCCTATCTTAACATGTGGTATGCTCTTCTTTTGTAAACTATTGTCCTAATATTGATATTTCCATATTAGCAAAGTAAATATAATCTGGGTCTTAAAATGTAGATTGTTGTTGGTCTGCTTACAACCAAAGATTTCCTGTATGAGTCATTTAAGTTAAAGTTTTAATTATGATGAAAGAAACAATGTGGTTTTGACTATGCTTCTTTAGGTGGATTACACAATCAATTTGTTTTCAAAACATTATGAAACTGTTAAAATTAAGGAATTAAAGACAATAGAAGATTATAGTATTCTAAAATAGCTGATGACATGAAAATAAAAATAATTCTTTGGAATTTTTAAATCACAGCTTATAAATGTATATAAATCACTTTAGTAAACTTTAATAAAACATTTATACATAAGAACAATATATTTCTCAAACAAACATACTGTACTATTAGTTGTTAACACTGTCTTAATAGTCAGTTAATAAATTATAGATTATAAAGTATTTATACATGATTAAACCTTAATCTAAAAGTGTTACGAAAATAAAAACATTTTATTCTAAAGATTACAGGACCCAAGAAAAGCAGTCACCATTTTTTTTTAACATTGTGGACAGCCTACATAAAATAATTTTTGAAGCTTTAAGAATAACAGAGCCTTAAGTAGATCTGGTATGTTTTTAGGTGATAAAACTTTAACATTGATCAGATTCTAATTTGTGGTTTATGTACTTCTGGGTACAGAATTATCCAAAGACTACAAACTACTGGAGTTACAGCTGTGGAAGCCAAATTAGAGATAATCCATTGTTTCAGAGGAGGTGTTGAAGTATCCTGTGCAAAGCAAGTAGTGTTTCTCCTAAAACTATTTGTAAAAAAGGAACACAGAAGACAGAAACAATTTGCCTAGAAAATGCCATTATAAGACATATAATATTAAATAACCTTATAAATCACAAATTTTAAATAAAGTGACAGGTTTAGTAGTGAATTTCATTTTTATGTGACCAAAACTGCAAAAGAGGACACATAAATTAAGAAACTAAATCTTAAAAAATCAAGAGTTTGAATTTAATTTGGAATTAAAAATGCTTGCTTTGACACTGTACACATCTCATCATAATAAATGATGTTCTTCTCTTCTGTTCTTATGTCATTGATCATTCTGATCGTGCCTGTAATGTGACAGATAAATTCAAAGTCAGCTCGGATTCAGCAAGGATGAGCGTTATTTTACTGTGTTAATTAAATGTACAGTATGTGTTACCAGGAAGTGCATCTTTTACCAAAACCTTCAGCCATCCATCCATTTTCTAACTACTTTATTCAATTTAATATTACGAGGGAGCCGGAGCCTATCCAAGCAAGCAATGAGCGTGAGGCAGGACTGGACCCTAGTGAACTACGGGGCAAAGACAGACACAAACATGCACGAACTCACATCTAGGTCTAATTTCCCTACCAGTATGCCTTTGGACCAGGGAAGAAAACTGGATCACCTGGCGACAACCCATGTAGACATGGGATTGAACCCAGAGCCTAACCACCCTGCCACCCACTATAACCTTCAATCCACCCCAGTTGTTGTTGAGTCCTTTAAAACTTTTTTCTTCTATATGCTTAGTAGTTAGGCGATTTCTTGTCGAAACCATGATTGATTCTTTTTGACATTGTTTCCACTACAGACACAGATTTTAATCATAGATATTACATTAAAGCCTTAAGGAAAAGTCACAGCCAGAGGTGGATAGGTTACATCTTAATTTTGGAAAAACTCCAGCCCTGAAATAACCTTGGGGCCTGGTCTGTGAAACCAGAAACAGTGACGTCTCTCCATTGAGTTAAGTGCCCTTCAGTTTAAAAATGGATTTCAGGATTTGTCCATTTGCTGGTGGACACTTTAACTGCATCATATCCTGTGAGATTCCCATGTATTCAATTGAAGCCAAAATGTTCTTTTAGTTTGTTAGTAGTACTTTATATTAACATGGCCCTGTGTGTATATACAGTAGTAGTAAGATGTATTGCAATTCTGTGATTTATGTGGAAATTGATCACTGTCTACTTTATACTTGTTAACAAAAGTTGAAACCAGTCTAATTCTGGAGTTGTAGTTTAGATAACTGAAATGATCAATTTTGGCAGTGCGGCTAGTTTAAAAATCTTAGATTCTTTGCATTTTTTTAGCCTGAATGTAATTCTAAACTAATTCTTGTATTGTTTACCCCATGTTCATTCCTTCTAACTTATGGCATTCAGAAAAGGATCTTACTGTATATGGTTGGGTCTGTAGCAGAAGGGGCCAAGTGTTTTATAATGTACAAAGCTGGCTTGCTTATGGGACAGATGTCTCATATTTTCCTTTCGCATTGTGTTCATTTTACAAAGATTGTGAGGTAAAAGGTTAAAAACCGTCATTGAAAGTTTAGACTTTTTTCAACATTGTAATAAATTCCTAGCCATCAACATCACATGGAAATTGAGAGGTGGGGTCTTTGCAAAGTCTCAAGCAAACAGGCATCCAGGTTTACGTCGAATTCGTAATTATGTTTTAACATTTTCTTTCACATAACTGGAATCCCTATTTTTTATATTTTATTTTATTTGGTAATGTTTATCCATCCGAGTTCTGATTGCCTGTTGTGCCTAAAAGTCCCAACAAGCCCTGTAGGGTGAAAAAGGAAGAGCAGGCAGATTCCTCCCATGTGACCACCCCTCCACATGGTGACATAATAATTACTATTATAATTAAAATGCCTCAAGCTTCAGGAGGTTCTGTGCCAATTAGAAGAGTGACATGCCCCTCATTGACGTTACCACGAACCCACCATTGCCCCTGGGGTCACAGAGGTCCAGGAGCACTCTGGCTGACTAATCGTTACCCTGTTGTTGACAACAATGTGTGGTGTGTCACCATCTGGTTGAGTCCTGGTCGCAGCTGGAAATTCATTACCTTTCTGCAGTTACATAATACCTATAAATGTGTTTAGACATGGACTTTTCTGCATGATGAGTAAAACAAATAACAGAGTTTATGTGTATTAGGTTGAATGCCCCAATTTTGTAGATGTACTGTAATACACAGCTGTTGAGGGCAGTGTTATTTAGTGGGTAAGTCTTTGGTCTCCTAACAGACAGGTTCTGGGTTCAAGGCCCTGCTATGGACCTGCTTCTGTACCTTCAAGAAAGTACTTTACCCCAGATGCTCGTGTCCACCGAGCTGTATAAATGGGAAACTAATCTCTGTGATATTATATCGTTTGTGCCCCTTTTCACTAACATTCAAATCATCATTACTGATTATGAGTTATACTGAAAAAATAATCATAAAGCTTACCACTAAACAGCATATGTTTAGTGGTTAGTTTTAAAGATGCAAATAGTTTGGTTTAATTGTTTTGTTGTTTAACATTTCACACATTGTTTTCACCCTATAACTGTACTAATTAGAATGATAAAATGACAATTCATTTATGCAGAGTAGTTACTTATAAAGTGGTGCATAATAACACTACAGGCATTAATAGTTTGATAGCCATGTGTATTTATTGACCTGACAGGCCCTGATCTACTTTTAATAGGCATATTTAATCGTGAAGATTCAGCCCATGTTTTCTCTATGCTTAATTTCCCAAAATCAGTCTCACATTTGTATTGCAGCAACTTTCTTTTGTTAATGCTGTGTTGTTTATAGTTCGGAATAAAATATTCATAATATATTAATTTTCACACCACTGGCCACTTGTTATCAATATCCGACAAGGAGAACAATATCTACAGTATACCATTTATTTACAATGTGCTTCTTAATTTGAACTGTGCCTGTGAAGTTGGTGCAACATAAGAAATATATTGCTGTTAGACATTCAAGCATATATTTTTACTAAAGCACAACTGCACAATTTGTAAAACAATCAGAATATGTATGTATATCATCTTTGTACTGTATGTCCAGGCCCAGAAGACGAAATCAATGCCCCCCCAAATCAAATGTTTTGAATACATTTACCCTTGTTTCCTAGGTCCTTCTTCACCCAAAGGAAAATGTAATTATGCAGTCATGAAAAATGAGTCATTGCATAAAACTGTAGAGTTCATTTAGGAATTACACCCTCGGGGAATGACATGGTGACCTTGTCTGTGACTCCTCTCACCTCCGAAGATGGATAAATCTGGAATTCTAAAATTGCTCTGTGGCCATGATGACTCACTGGAGGTGACTTGTATGGGCTTTCTTTGACTCTTGGCTTAACTTTCTATCCCAGCACCTAACAACCAGTGGGTGTCACAATAAGTATTTAACATGATGGTGAAGATGTCACTTACTGTCTGTTTAATGAAGCCACGCTAAGTCAGTGAATAATCCCTGACTTTTGTTGCTGCTCACACAGCTACCTTATAGTCTTTGGTGATATGATTTTAAATTCTTTCTTCATGATGTGCCTTTGTTCTGTAGATAGTCTTTGTTGATGCATGCATTGCTTTTCTGGTCTGAAAGTGCTTTAATGAAATGTAAATGGAAACAATGAGGATATGATTCACAAGGCTATGAAGGCTTTCCAATTTTCTTTCCAAGAAATATTTACATATTTGTGTGTTTTAATCATCACAATATTTTATTTGAATAAAACAATTCAGTCATTGGAGAATTCAACATACTGTATGTGCAATCACAACGACAGCTTCAAGCTTGAAGAAAAGAATAAAAACGTCATGGTTGCCTCATTCAAGCGTATCCTTTGGGCGCTATCATATTGCAAATCAGCCATACTCTGCTAACAGGGATTGAGCTGGTTAAAAGTCCTCATCCATGTTCAGAATCGCTGACATTCTAATTTCAAAACTTAATTCTTTCCCATTTTGAAAAAAACCTCAATGTTTGGCTCATAATATTCTCCACAATAAGATGAGTAGAGTGCATGGAAAAAATGTTGGCAGTTAAAATCCTGTCAACTACTAACAACACATATCGCTAGCAATAAATGCAAAGTAAAAAAAAACACCTGAACTGTCAGTAGAGCAGAATATATTCTTGTATTGTTGGAAATAACAGCTTTTACTCCAGTACTACTGTATGTCAAAGATGGCACACAGCCTTGTCCCAAATATATAAATGACCACAATTACTACTTCCACAAGTAGGAAAAAAAAGTTTGGTCTTTTAACAAGGCCAGTTTGCTTAAATGAGTGAAATCTATACCATGTTATCCAAATCCAATATGGTTAACAAATCTCTACTTTCAATTTCCATGCTTTTTATTTTCACAGGAAGTGATGTCAATTAAGTTATTGCACCAATGTTTATACATATTTATGCTAAACACCGCTTTTAGATAGATAGGAATGATTTTGATCTATTATAAACATGCTAAAATGGCTTAGCTCCTTTGGTCTGGAACACCGTAATTCAGAATGATGCAGTTATTTTGTTTAGATGGTATTTGGGAAAATGTAAATTTAAGTGAAATTCGTGCGAGTAGCAAGAAAAAATTGCTTAGCAGCAAACCATAATCTAAAAGCAAACCATTATTTAAATGTGCTTCGTGCATGATGGAGTTTATTCCTACGGTGTATTGCGACATGTCAAAGTCTCTTTAATTTCTTAATAACAAGAGGCACCTCTGTAAGGTGAGAATTTCAAACAGTACAATATTTTGTAAAGGCCTCTGTCTTCATGTTAAACTAAAACTTGTCCCTGTTTATGTGCATAACTAACTTGACTAAAGTTAAGAGTGTTTTATGTGGCTGAAGTTGGCCTGGTGTAGCACCCAGTTTAATAGAAACTAAGGGATTTAGAAAGTTATTTTATTTAATGATTGATATTGAAGAAGACTAACAAATATCAAGAAGCCAAATAATTAAAAATATATATTTTGTCATAAAAAAAACAGTTGCGTGAAACAAAACTGCACACAGTCTTGCACAGATCATTTAATAACTGAGGCTACTCTTTATTCATTTTGACCTGTACCATAACCATTTAACAAACATGTCATTCTCATTTTCATAGCATTCCTGAGCACAGAGTTTAATCCAATGGAAGTGAGAAGCTCACTTTTAAAACAAAGCTGCAGACATGAACTGCTGAGAGAGATCTTCGGAAGCTTATTGGTTTTGTTTGCCAGCCCTCTTCTCGGGAAGGCAGTGGCATAACTAAGTTCTTTTTCTTACATGGCTGGGTGACATCTCGTCCTATCATTACCAGTTTGATGTAAAGTCTGAAATCTGCTGCGTATAATCAAAAATAATGGAAAACAGTCATTTGTCTCTCTCTGTGTAAAGAACTGCCACCATTAATCATTGAGGGGGCTGCCTGTTGCATTAGGCATTCAGCCATAACTCAGTGCATTATGCATACATTGAAATTTCAATTACAAGTATCCATCACTGAATGCATGGTCACATCGGCAGTTATTTTTATTCTGGTTTATCGATCATGCCAAGAAAGCTAGCCAAAAGAGTGCTCTTATTGTCTTCCCGGTAGTTGGTAGGACACGATAACAAAATAACCTGGCTTGTATCAAATATGGACCAAAAAAATAATGAACTGTTTACTCTGTTTAATTGTTAAAGCCAGTCCAAGAACGTTATTGTTTCAAATTTATTACAGTGAAAGCCGGGATAAGGATTTTGAGAGTCTTGGATGTCTGGAACAAGCTGTTGTTGATCCTGGCTTCAGGAATCGCCTGCATGAGATCATGCAGATGAATTAGCTATTGTACTAACTACCAAGTAAAGAGATGGGCCAAATGGCCTCCTTCTCTCAGTTTGTAAATGTTCTTTTGCTCTTATGACAAAACCATGCAAACTGACTTTCCATTCAGCATATTGATAACAGCTTCTCTTGCAAAAACAATCATGGGATAAAATTTACCAGCTGGCACAATACTGTTTCATTGTCCTGCCTAGATACGTATCTGGAGAAAAAAATAACAGAGCACCCTACTTCACAATTTAAAATGTTTGTTCGTTAAATAAAATTTCAAAACACCTTTGTAAAGGCACGTCTCCATGTCCTGAAAAACACAGTCAGGATCTTACCTTTCCAAGGCATGAGTTAAGCAGAATGCCACAACAAAAATGATGGTTAGGAAACCCTTTATTGTTGCATAAAACGTGTTCACAGTAAACCCACCGATATGGCAAGACGACAATAATTGCAATCTCTGGTACTATTGTAGCACTGATACTTTAGCTCCACCACAACATGGTAACTTCTGTACGCGTCTGTATTGTGAGTCTATACAGCAAGCAACTAACCGAATCTATCATGCACACCACATGGGAACGTCTGATCACTGCTCATGATTTACTAGAATGTGCACTCTAATTGATCAGTTACTATAATTCATTACTGTACATCACTAACTACAAAACACGGGGCTAAATGCACTAGCTACTTAGACTTTCTGCAAAGGTGTCCCAGTAATCTAATTTGTAACAGCAAGATGTTTGTAGATTTGGTAATATGCATTGTTACATTACATACAGGGGCACCTTCCTTCTCTATAAAGAACAGAATTTTAATTGGTATGGTAGATTCCTATTTCTGGTAGTGTGTCTCTGTGGACCTTCACACATACAGTACACTCTCAGAAGACGTATTCAGAAGTCCAGTACGCTTCTTGTGGAACTCACTGTGGAACTTGTGACTTTGGCACGTTTTCAGCTTTATTACTGTGATTTCTTTGATTCGTATTCCATTGTCTATTTGACATGATGCTGATTCCATAGAATCTGCACAACGAAATAAGTCTCCCCTAACCCTACCCCTAAGCCCAACGCTTCTTTACTGCTCAAGTTTACTGGGCTCAGGTCCTGCTCTGCAATTTCAAAGACCTCTTAGACAGGGTTTATGTAGTTTTGGCTCCAAAATCACACAATTAACAAAGGTGTGGCATTAATAGAAAGACTCAGAAGACAGGGCATTGACTTAATTCTCATAATGATAAACTCTTTCCACATTGTTTCCACATTGGACTGACAAAGAAATTCTCATTACAGCAGATATACAGTATTTACTGATCATCCACATTTCAGGATGTGCTACAGTATGTTCATGTCCATATGAACTTTCAGTGTTAACATCTCCTGCAATGCATACCTATAGCATCCTCTGGAGGGCAAGGTTGTCATATGTATAATCTGTTTGACCTCAGGGGCAGTATAAAGTGATTGGCTTCCTGTATTTATGCCTTCTTAATACAGGGTTTAAATGAACCCCTGGCAATGGTTACTCTCTGTAACAGAGACTTGAATATCATAGACAAGGCCATTGCCTTGGGCATTATTTAGGATTTTTTTTCTTTTTTTTCCCTGTTTTTTCCTTTTTTTAATTACATAATGTTAGCATGCCCAAAGGGGTTGGGCAACCAGCTGACCTTGGACCCCTGGAGGTTTTCTTTTCTCCTTACTAAGGAGTCTTTGTTTCTTCTCCTCCTTTGTCTTCTGGTCTTCTGTTCTGTATTGACAAAATGTACAGTACGGTTACTTGCATTGTTAAGCGCCTTGGGGCAACCTTGTTGTGAAAGGCGCTATAGAAAAATAAATTGAATCGAATTGAATTGAAAATATAAATGATCCCTCTAAGAATCCTACCTATTAAATGACCCACTTAAATTTTCAAATACAAACAGTGTATTTGACTGCTTATAACAATATCAAGGCTAGTTCCTAGTCCATGTGTGCTCTCTGTCCAGGAGTGTTACAGGCTCTTTTTAACAATTCTTCTCAGAGGATCTGGAGTTGGTTAATTTGTAGAAATAAGTTTTATCATTTTTGGACATTATTTTAACTAGGGATATTTCCTGTTTCATGTGGTACTCTTGGTAGATGATGACTGCAATCTTCACCCCTCAACAGTTTAAAGTTGTTGGCATTGTGTCTGGAGTTTCCTCATTTTGTCTCCTTGCTTCATGGGACGCTGGCCTGTCTTGATATACTGTAGTTTATTTGGAGCTCTGAACTGCTATGGTGTCAGTGGGGGAGATTGAGGAAGCATGACATACTGTATGTTATGTTTTATTTGTTTAATTAAACAAAGAACAAGGTAAAATAAAGTAACATTTTTGTATTTTAATCTTTAATATTTTATGTTTATGTTAAATATGTCCTTTTCTGAAATGTTAGTAGCAACATTTGGAACGTTGCCACCATTGTGTGCTATTGAGAGCTTGAGCTTTTATGTTACTGTTGCATTATTGGATGAGTTCCTCTTGATTTAATTCATACAGCACAGAGAAGCTGGGCTTCTGTTATCAGTGACATCACTGTAGCTCTAATCTACAATGTGGGTTCCATTGTTAGTGCATGATATTGCCTTGGCTCAGAATCATATTACTGACTCCTATTACAGGAATAGCATTCTGTGAAAAAGTACTTCTAGATGATGAAAGGCATGACTGTCACAGAGGTTGCTTTTTTCATTCTTGTCCCAGTGGACTATGCAGCTTCAAGGTCAGCTGTAGGTCCACCCATGAGAACAGAGGATTCTCATTTCCTCAGTAGTTAATTTTTTTAACACACATTACATTGAAAATAGAAAGAGTCACACTGGGCATGATTTCTGATATATTGATATACTGTACAAGGTCATGATTTTTCATTCTCGCTATGAGTAACTGGGTAAGCCCACTGACAGGAGTGTGAACCTCATTTGTTTGGCTCAGTGACAGTGCCTACTTGTGTGTGATAGATTAAAAGACACATGCCAAAACTGTCCTTACTTTTCTTTCCCCATGACTCTGCAATGAACACTATCCAAGAGAGGGAACAGTTCTTCCAGTGGTATGGTAGGCATGTGACACATGCTACCCTGGGACTGATTATACTCACCCTCTACCTCTCCAGAGCTGTTTGCTTCTTTCCCATTTTTAATATCAAGTTACAGGTCTGGTATTACTTTTGTTTGCCCTTTATGTCAAAAGTCAGTCTATGACGAAACTGTAGAATAAACAAAAGCGAAAATAACATCAGCTGAATCTGAAAATGACTTCGAAAAATATACAATATACTGACATCATTTGTATTAGCTTTAAAGAAGTACTGTAGGTTATGCTAGGAGCTGAATTCAGAGTGTTTGTGCATTTGCATCAGTGGAGAAGCAGTATTTTTTCTTTAAAAATCTATTAAATAAAGTGTATCACACAGTATATAGAATAATAATATTACAATAATAATTTGTATAATTGCATCTTAAGGAACGGCAGTGAATCCTGTCAACATGACGCTAAGTTTATGTCTTGAAACAAATGTCAATCTATTGGCCTAAAATTGCCTCAGTTTTGAATGTAAGAAACTCAAATAATTTTTTTATGTTCTTTAAGGAGTGAAGAGATAATGTTTTCTCTGTAATCTAAGAAGACATTCCCCCTTTGAAACTTTCCAGAATAAGTCATACAGTAGCTCTCATACAGCTTTGGCTGCTTCTGTTCTTCAGCATAGGGCCTTGTGTTGGCTGTACCATGACTGGTCTGCTTTACCTCCCCAATAATATTATTTCTCTTTCTGGAAATTAATCTAGCTGATTTGAAACTAGCAGAATAGATTCAGAAAATTGAAACAAGTTTGACATTTCTTTAGGTATTTAAAGGTTTAATAATGATCTATAATGTCTTTTTTACCACATAACTAAGAAATCCTCACACAATTCTATCAGAATCAACATAACATGTCCTTTTTTGTGTGATAGTGCCCATTCAACTAATTCATTGAAGTCCTGTTTGATTTTGCATTTGCCTTGTATGGACATGCCCCTCAAATGCTGATGTAAAGAAATATTGTCTTTGAAATTATAATAATAATACGTAGTAATGCATGCTGCACTAAATATATTCCAGAAGGCATTGTTTAGTGTTCTGTTTTCAAAATTCCAAATGAAAATCTTGCAATTTTTATTATGGCTGCTGAACAAGTCACTGAAAACAATATGAATGTTTCTAATCTGAATATGTAGATAAAGAAGCCAGAGGACATGAACATTTGACTACAAACAAAGCCCAGCTGAATCAAACACAAAACACAAGCAATAAGATTTATTGTACTGTACATTCACAGCATTATAACAGTTTACTGTAGCCACTTTAGTTATATATTTGTATTCCCACTCTGAGACTTTGCCTTCCACACTGACTCTGTTTTTTTCTGCAACCCTTACCAGGAAAAATTGACTTTCTGGTTATGGATGGGTAAATCTAGGCAGAAAAAGTACCTTTACATCAAGAGCGATTGGTAGGATTTGAGGCAGAAGTAATTCAATCTATCATAAATACCGTAGAAAAACAATAAGTTAATAAGCTTAATAATAACCTAATAATAAGCAGCTAAGGACTTATCATTTTCTTTTGTTTCTCACTTATACAGTAGGTATAAATGAGAAATGTAAAAGGACTAATGCACTAATGTACAGTAAAAGGCCATGTTTTTAAGCCTGACAGAGGAAATTGTTTAATAAAGGCTAGATTGCAGCTATTGAACTTGCACTACAAAAATGTATACATGGGAGTTAGTCCAATTTCCTGATTTGCATATTATACTAGCTGTAAACATACATGTTTTGCATGAAAAATTGGTGACAAAGGAAAACGTAAGATTCTTAAATAAAGATGGACATGCAGGTTGTCAAAATATAAACTATAAATTCAAATGGATATTGGTGAACTGGAAGAGGCTTCTTCTGAAAAAGACTCAGATAAATACAGTACAGTATGTCTAAATAGCATTTGCATCTTCAAGAAAATGTGAGGAAGCATGATAAATGTGCCTTTACCTCAAAATGTATTAACTCCTAAATTACTGAATTCTCTAAAGAAAAATGAAAAGAATACCCAGAAAACATTTTAGTTTTTTTTTACAAATGACTAAATACATTAACCTTCACCATATAATCTATTTACATCAGTGCAAAACAGATTGATATATTGTAACGCTTCGGGGTTCAGATGGGCACCATTGCCGCTGCCGCATCAGGTCGGCCCCCCACCATCGGGGACTCGAACCCGGGCCTTCAGCGTCACTCAACAGGGACCCGGCCAGTTGAGCTAAAGAGAGATCTCCCCACAGCCCAGCAGCTGCAGCCCCTGCTATCACAGGGAAGGGCAGTGACGTCACCGCTCTGGTAAGCCGGCTCTTACACACTCACTGGTGGCCATATGCGTTACAATATACAGTGACCACCCAGTAACAAACTTACAGCTGAAGAGAACACAGATCTGCTGTAGTCTTTCCTTAAAAATCACTGTAATTCTGTTGAAAGTATTTCGTTGAGTGGAGAAGGATGCGGATGGAGAAAAAGAACGATTTGACTGACATGGAAGTGGAAAAACAAGGAGTAACCTTATCAGTATCCTTTAAAAGATTGTTAATATCAAATAGACAACAATAGCGAGTGATCATAAAGATAAAAAACTATCCTTTTATTAAATAATTGTAATGCATCTTCAATCATAGTATATTGGTCATTTAAATCCAATAGGTTTTTCCTTTCTCCTTTACCTTATAGTAATAGGCCCTCCAACCAGCAATGTTTTCAGGAAACAGCGGGAATATAAGATTGCTACAGTATAATGAAAAGAAAAAAAACATTACATCTATAATTGTTAACATAAATTGAAGAATGAAATGCTCTTAAAGTCAATGCAGGGGAATTAAAGAATTAGAATTTAGTCATAAATCTAAATCATCCACCAGCCCTTGGGGAATCTAATGAGGTTACACTAAGACTTCACATAAAAGCCTCAGTAAGTACAGTAAAATGTATGAAATTAAAAGTGATAAGATAATTTCATATAGCCTTAGAGTTGTTTGAAATATTGTAAACTGAATTTCATTTAAATGTTGGCTGCACAACGGTTTAGTTACAGTACTGTATGTACTTCTTTGTTTCAGCAAAACTCTATTGGTAATCATGAGATATAGTCCCCTTGTTTTAGATTATATATTAGATATATAATTATATCATTATTAATTTCTTTAGATACGCGATTCCATATTCCCTATTAATCAAATTCTAAAAGTATGCTTGTTTGCTCCGGTATCGAGAGTATTCGCAGAAAAGCTTAAAACGACCACTTTTTATACACATCAATGACTTCAATGCTTAAAATGTTTAGGGAGAAATGGAATAATGGTGTGTATTTTTTCTTTAAAGTACCGAGTCCTGCCATATACAGTTTACATACTGTAATACTGTATGTTTATGTCCCAAAATTAATATTGTTTATGGCCTTCACACGCGTTATGCTCCTATTCTTTTTATGCTCAGCTGCTAAAATTTCCCTTCAGCTGTAAAATTCCATATAAATATTCAATACTAAAACGGGCACAGTAAAGACATTTAAATCTTTCTACGATTGACTAACACACCACTAGTGCCCCTGTCGGTCAACCAATCACATACCGCGGTATGACGCATTACAACGTGCGATGACATAGCCAAATGCCCGCGGTACATGTTTGTGCAGCGCACTTTGAATGGCTGCATCTGTAGATGATATTATTTTCTGCTTTCTCTTGCTTTTAATTTTGTGATGGATAGCAGAGTATGACATAAACCTTGTGCATGTGTGTGTGTGTCTTTGTGGGAGAGGATTAGTCAGAAACATTGTAGGCCTGCAGTCAGAGCTCTGAGCTAAAACATTTTAAGCTTGTAGTTAAGCCCGGGGTTTATTGCACTACATGACTCAAGTCAATTGTATTGTGGTGTTTCAGACGAGAACTGCATCCAGTAGACCCGTGTGCGTTGTATTAAAGGGCAAGGCACTTGATTTTTGAAGTTAAAAAATGGAAGATTTAAAGTATTTAAAGTTCCTACCAATAAATACTATAATATGCTGCAGTATTATTCAATTTATTTTCATTGCTGTTAATTTCCTTTTTCAAAGGAAGGTTGCACATACTTTTATTGTTTGTCTCGTACCATTCTTATTGGCAATATAGTTGATATCCATTGATCTGGGGACATAGATATTGACATCCACTGTCTGAGCTCAGTTAGTCACTTGGATTCTCTACTGCTACTTGAAAGCACATTGATTAACAGTGGTTATGTTTTATTTCAGGCCAGCACATGTTCTTATAGGCTTCATAAGACAATGTAGTCTTATAAGACAATAAGTAAGACAATAAGTGCAGAGGAACGCATAGTAATACATAACATTTGTCACACAAAACATCATAACATGCGCTAGGGTTAAGGTTAGGATTGTGGTTAGGGTGATTTATTGGTGTATGTGTTTTGCATCACATGCAATATACGCAACTAGGATTTGGTATAAAATAATATATAAATGTAAACACAAAAGTCATTCATACTTCAGGAAACCAATTGCAACATATTCAATACTTTGTCCAATACTAGAATGTTAATTACTGGAGTTTAAGAAGCTTTATGCCACACCGGCTGTGTCACACTGCTTTGACTAGTCATTAAGAAACTGTGGCAAAAGTATATACTGTAGTATGTTAACTATAGAATATTGTTGGTTTATATATGGCATTTTTATTCAATTAAAATATGACTTCTACATCATATCTGTATTCATGACTAATTTATTTCATTTTTTTAATTCAAGATGCCAGTGTTAATTCTGTTAGAATTAGAAATGATTCTGTACAGGGTGGACACCATCAGCTAATTATGAATGTGTTCACGAGAAATAAGAAACCAATATTAAGACTTGGGCAGTGTCTGGGATAATAATGAACTGTGTTCTATGTTTTCGTAATGGCACAGGGAGCACTTTGAAAGTTTATTGCTTCTGCTTACTGAACATGATGGTTTAGAATCACTCAGACATCATTAATGAATTCATTCAAGGCTCTAATTATGTACTAACAGTAAAATGATCAAATAATATCTCGCCAGGCTGCAAGATACTTACCTTTTTACAGTCCAGAGGATAGACAGCCTTTTTAATGTCCATTTATCTCAGTAATTGAGTGGTTGAAATGAGTTACACTAAGAAAACATAATTTCAGCCTCCATGCCAACATTAATGACAGTTCCTTTATGCTGAGTTTTTTGTTCTCTTTGAGCCTGTTTACATTTTTTCCTTTTCATTTTTTTAAAAAATGTAGCTTTTATAACTGATTAAACAAAGAGCTTAAAAGAGAGACAATGCCATTGCAAACAAAGGCAGATGTTTCAGTGCACCTACAGTAGCACTGTAACATGTTTTATCACCCCACTGTGATGAACAAGCTGATGTGATCTTAAAGCTGCAAAGCTTCCAAAGACTAAATTAAGAAATCTGGTAACGGAAAACCTCCTGCTCATGGCTGGGGGAAGATACATAGTTCCACATGGATGACATGTGGCAACAGGCTCCCATGCAAGAATTAAGCAAACTGCCAAATTGGCGATGGGTGTTGTTGATGCCCACTCCGACCTACTCCTGTGCTGCAACCAGAATCTCCACTTCGGCGATACTAGGGAGCTGCTGAAGCATCCCTAGGGAGAGCAGCATAGGTCCAAGTGTTAAAGATGACTGAAGTGCTGCCACTGGTCTCTCAGCAGCCCGCAGGAGGTCTTCCTGAAGTGGATCAGCTTCAACCGGGGTCATGAAACCCCGGTGGGTTCAGTCTGTGAACACATCAAGGTGGGACGCCATGGAGGCAATGAGAGAGAGAGAGAGAGACCCCTGCGAGCTGCCACAGTGAGCTGCAACTGCTCCTATGGAGTGGAAATGATATAGTCTTGAGACCCAGAAAGGTTTCCTGGCAATGAGTTGCTTTGGGGTTTGTTGGGGTGAGGAGAAAGGCGATTTCAGAGGTAATGCAAATGCATGCTCAAGCATGGCATTGGGGCATATGGTGAAGTGCTGGTGAATCATTTCTTCTGCCCAGTCTAGTTGAGGACAAGAGAGGAGATGAGAGGTGTGATCCTCACACTTCTATATTACAGCAACAACAAACAAAACTGTGGAACCCAGATTAAATACTGAAGTTTAGTCCCTTATCTATCACTCTTAACAGCGTTAAGACCTGAACCCCTGGAAAGATTACACTCAAAATGAAAACACTGATGTGATCTATTAGAATGCTTCAAGAACCATCTATAAAAACTGCTGCCAAATGAGCTTTGACAGAGTGTTGCTTTTGTGGAGGTACCCCCTTCATTTATACCTTTTCTGCTTGATTTTGTAATATTTTGTGAAATTGAAATGCTTTGAACAGTTAGTATGTATCAATAAAAAGTGGCCTATTTTCTAAATTGAATTTATTATTAAAAAAGTCTGTCCCACTGTGTACAGATTTTCTTTTCTGTCTTCATGCCCAGTCTAGCTGTACCGTGACGAAGTGTTAATGGCACAGTGAGATCATTACAGGTTCACTGCTGAGAATGTTTTCTCAAGAGTGTTTCAGGTTGAAATTCTGAAATACACAGACAAGTCCAGGCCAGCATTATTAAGACACTGTTCAGAATCAAGGCTGAATCAACAGACAGCAACCAAGCTTTTAGAGAATATTTCTCTACTACCTGACTCTGTTGCATTATGATAACCTGCTATTATGTCATGATATTATCATCACAGCCTATTTATTTCAGTTTATTGCAGAACCATAATTTTGTCCAAACTAATTTTTAATAATTGTCCATACAGCTGTTTGCAGTACTAATCACTGAAATAAAATAGCAATTTCCAGCTACCACATTTCAGCGTTAAATGTTTCACCTTCCTTCTCCATGCCTGAATAAATTTAAAAGTCCATTATTTATACCATTAATAGTATGGGCTTTTCCTTATCTCTACTGATTCAACTCAACTGAGTGTCAGTGCTAATTCAATTTAGTGGAATGAGAAGATGAAGAGAGATGTATGAAACTACTTGGTTCATGATTTTATTCATTTACTCCAAATGAATGCTTTTCTGTCAGACGCAATTGCTGAAAATATTTATTTTAGTTTTTTACATATCACTTGTAATAAGGATTGTTGTATTTGTAATTCTAACAGGTAAAGTTTCATATGTGCTACAATTTTTCTATCTTTGAGGTTTACTGTTTCTGGTTTGACTTGAGTTTCTTTTTGTTGTAAGAAATGTTTGATATGTCCTCAAGGGTGATATGCATTAATAATAAAATTGTGTCATGTCAATAGTACTATATATGTATTCTGGTCAACAGGCATCTGTGCTTTTACTGTTGGTTTTTGGTCATATCAGCAATACATGCCTCTCATTAAGTAAATCCTCCTTCCTGTATCCTGGTCCTTATCTTCCAAGACCGTATGTTCACTGGAGGCGTCACAGCTTGTTCCACCGGCCTCAGTGCTGGTTGAATTAATGTGGCAGGAAGACATGCAATGTGCACTGAGTCTGCATATGGTCTCTGGCCTCTTGGTGTCTGACACAATGCTCCTCAGCCACATTGCTCTGCTAAATAAATACCGAAAACAGCTAAAATGGCTCGTAAGGCAGGAGACAAAATCCATCCAAAGAAAGACAATGCCAATTTAAATAATCATCTGTAACAATTTTGTTAAATAGCTTTTAAATATAGATGGATGGAAAGAATATTAGAGTTGAAGGCAAAGCACTGCCTCTTACCTCTAACCATTATGTGTACACTATGCAGCACAAAAAATAATAATATGTTTTGTTAAACTACTGAATAAACAGAAGTTAGTTTTCAGGATAGAGATAAGCAATATGTACTGTAGTGTGTTGGCGTCTAAACTTTACTTGAAAACTTGGATTCTGTTCTTACCTGGGGCAAGTGTGTGGGGCTTGTGTAAGAGTTTAGCTTATGCAAAATTCTTTTCAATTTTGTATTCATTCAAGGCATAATTATAGATATTAAATATAACTGCCAAATATCTCCTTTTTACATTTGGTTCTTATTGATAAGAAAATTAGTTTTTCTCTATTATAAGATGGAAGCACCCTTCTCCAGATCCTATACGTTCTGCTAGTCCAGCACAATTACAGCCATGTATCAAGTTATTTCCAGAGTGGATAATGAAAACAGAATCAGTCATCATGACAGAATCCTTTGAGGAATACAAATGAATCGTGACCATAATTAATTTAAAACCATTTTCCTTAATGCAACACATTTATATTTGTTTGTCTCTGTGCTTCAGATTGGTGAGCAACCAACAAACTGAAGTTCTTTATAGCTTAGCATCTCTAATGTTTAATACTTGTGCTAAAGTAATGCTTAGTATAGTAACATTACTTTTTACTTATATAATTTTATGATTGAGAAGGAGATAGTGTTCACAGATAGTTGTGGTGCTTACAATTTTTTAATTAAAAGCCAGGCTTTTTAAGATGTTCCTCTAGAGCTTGTATTTTACCTTCTAAGAGGGCAAAGGCAAAAAACTCTCTAAAAATATAAAATCATCATACAAACAGACTTATGACCATTCCTTTTCATTTAGGTAGACATACAGCACTACTGTTTCTGCTCATTCTTTAAATTACCCATCTTGATATACAATACTTAAAGTGCCTACCTATCATTTGTAATATATATATTTAAACATTTTAAAATAAAAAAAATACGTTTTTAATTCACCTTTATTTTTTTCACAAGTTTGGGTTATATGGACAGTTAAGTACAATGTTTTGAGAAATAATACAAATACAATACACCAGTGAATTTCATGATCGCTGATTTCACTGCCTTTCTTGGTTTTCTTGCTTATCCTCTGAGCATGAATCATTATCTATTCCTTTAAAATCTATTTGACCCACTCCTGAAGATAAGCGCTTTATGTCAAAATGGTTACCCATCCTGCTTTGCTGAAAAAACTGTCCAACCATTCTAAGTACATTGGGATGAACCCCAAAGATCAGGTAACTGGCTTAAGGGCTTTAGAAAATGGTTTTCTGTGTGTTCAACTAATTCAGGGAAAGTAGATTACTTCACATTTGAAAAAGCACAAGCATTTAGTTAAAGCTTCAGTAGCCCACACAGATAAAAAAAAAACATTTGCAGAGCTTACATGAAAAAAGAAGAATTCAGAAAGCCTCTCTTTCTCACTTTTCACACTTGAAAAAGCAATGTTAAACATACTAATTTGGCTTACTTAGAAGGGCATGTGAGCTCTGAAAATTCTAATTATTACTGTGGCGCACGGGGAAAGAAAACTTAGCTTTGATCTTTTTACCCACTAACATGTTGGGCACTCATACAGCCCCACCTTGATCTTTCCAAGTGGCCGTCCCTTGGCACCATTTCCAACAAGATGTGCTAATTGCGATTATTTAGGAAAGGCTGTTTCAAATACAGCTCACACATATTCAGAAATGGCAACGAGTGATGGCATGAGTGTTCCAAGTCCTGTATGCATTGGATGATGAAGCCAAGCCATCTAAGACATAGTTACACTCTGGTGAATGCAGTAGCCAGCTCAATAAATCACACATCATATGAGTGTCACGCTGTGGCTGGCTGGAGTGCACTGCTGCAGACAGATGGAGAGATGGAGATCTAAATGCAGATCTTGGGGTACATGACTGGAAAGCCGAGCCAAGTGATGCTAACTGGTAGCTTTGGGATGGAAGGTGGACCAGAGAGCCTGTCAGCTGACAGGACAGGGACACTGCTAGATTCAGTGCTGCTTGCAAGGAGAGTCTGGAAGCAGAAAGGAAAGTGACATTTTGGAGAATCAGGGTCTCTCAGTGACAGATTCCTGAAGCAGATGGGGAATTCCTCCACTCCGGGTAGCTCAATGTCAGAGCACTGTTTTAAGGTTTCAGGCTGAAATGTGGCGATTGATTAGACGGATGATTGGGCGATTGGGTCCCTGATCGAAAGGGTGAGGGACAGAGAGACAGGCGGCCTGACCTGGTCCTCACCAGCTCAGGTGGAATACTGCTGTTACCTGTGGCAATCGCAGGCAGTGAGCATCTCCCAGCCACACTTCGTGAACACAGAAAATCTGACCTGTGGTAAACTCACCTTTGTGATAATGGCGCTTAATAGTGGATCTTCACACGCTCTATTTCCTCTCTTACATGCGGAGAAAGTCTGTGTATTGATGTGATTTACCTCACATAAAATCCTAAATGCGGAGCCCATGCAGCCTTGATTTCACGGATCTTAACCGAGCTGTTTTTTCAAAGAACCCAGGTTAGCGGCTTCACCAACATGGCTGGGTAGCTACTGTACTGTAGATCCATACCACCTTCGTACAACCGTTTGTGTAAAAAATTGCCTCCTGTGCTTGGTTTTAAATGCATTTCCACTTCGATACAATAGCGTCATGTGGTCAGTGTCTTACAAACTTTTTTGTTGTTGTGAGGAATCTGCAAAGTTGACTTTGTCGATTTCTTTGAATGCTTGTATCAGGTTCCCTCGGAGTCTTCTCTGTTCTCTGTAAAAAGGTTCAGTACCCTGAGCCTGTCGGTACAAGATACTTTCTGAAAGAGGGTAGGTCATTTAACCTACAGTATCTAAAATATCTTTGCTAGTTAATAGTAGCTAATCAATCTGGACTATTACAGACTGTTACAACCCTCTGTAAAAAGAGGTATCTCCACATACATACTTCAGATTCCATCTGTGTCCACTGTTTCATATTTTCACTATGTATCCAGAAGATTTCCATTGGGTTGGGTCCTTTAAGGCCAGTTCCTTAAAGGATTTTAAATACTTTTATCAGGTCCCCTTATAATCTTTGTTTAAGACGAAAAAGATAAGGCTCTTTCAGTCTGTAAGTTTTAGTGATTACTTTATCCCCAATTGTGTTCACATTAGTGACTCAGTTTGTGCTACGTTTTCAGAAGGAATGCACTGATTTCAAAATATCCCATTTAGATGATGCTTTTCAGAAGCATCTTATTTTCTGATCCGTTCCTAGGTTACTTGTTTTTGTTTGGGAGACAAAATCTTTTATCAATTTTGCTATTAGAGAGTAGTGGAAAGAAGAAAGGCTTCCGGGAGTTACTCAAGTAATCTGCTAAGGTATCAGAACCAATAAGCGGTTTCATTTCTCAGGAATGGACTACAAAAAGCAATGTGTACTGTAAGATTTATTATCCTAACAAACAGCTTGGTCAGGTGTATTGTGGATGGAGATCTCATTTCAAAAGGATATTTCTGAACTGCTTTTTATCAGCACTCAGATTAGCTATTCTAATAATGTGTATTTGAGACATGAAAATACTGTGGAATAGAAATATATAATACATGTATGCTTTGCAGGGTTTTCCTCCATTTCTTTCCCATTGAAGTTAGTAACGTTTCTTCTTTCTTTGTTTCTTTCATCATTTAATACTAATAGTCATTGAGCAGGTATCAGACAAGGAACACAAGTTCTAATCAATGACACTAGATTGTTGAATGAACAATAAAGATATACGTAAGGATGAATGACTGTTTTTGGATATTTGTTGGGAATGTAGCGCTGGTTGGTGGCATGAGAGAAATATTGTCTGGTGGACAAAATTGTCATGAATTCCCAAAGGCTGATGGACAGCACACCTAACAATAATACCGAATTCTTGTGTATGCTACTGTGTATGCCCTGATTCAAGGAATAAAGAGTGTTGGCTCATGAAATGTTTTGATAACCAGTGTATTTCCATGTGGTTGGATGTCTCATATCTGACACCACCTAGTACTGTATCTCATGGTAAATTCCTCACCTATTTATCTATTAGGTTCTTTGTGATGTTCAAGTGATGTTGTTCACGTTGTTATAATTCCTATTAAGATTGGTTTCAAGTCCTGACCAATTTTTAATCACAGCTCTATATATAGTCTGCTGTTGAGGCAGCAGTGGAAACTAAGAGAGATAGTGCTTGTGTTAAGCTTTTTCATCCTTCACTGAATGTCCTTGTCAGGTTAAACTCAATTCTCATAAGACTGACATTGTGAAAACTACCATGACATATTGATCCCAGCTGTGCCATTCAACATACCTCTTGAACAGAAAGCTTTGCTTAGTATGTATTTTTATGTTAGGAAGAATAACGATACTACCATTCTTAAGATGTTTTAAATACATGGTACTGTACATGCTGAAGAGCACCTGTATTTTTTAACTAATGTTATCTATCACTACAAACAGAAATCTTCAAATATTTAATTCACATTTCAATTTCTTTTAAGACATAGTTGAGCATAAAAACAATTTCTTCAATAATTGTTTTTGCACAGTAACAAGCACTATTATAGAATCAAGGTTAAAATTGTGTAATTTCCTGTGATGTTCTATGATACAATCATGCGTGTAAGGTTAAATCTTTACGTTTTACAGAAAGATACATGCAGTAAACATGCATCTTTAGATATCTTCAGATGTATCAAGATGTAACACTCAAATGAAATGAATTTAAGTACCCTTAAACAAATCTCTGATTTGAGAACACAACAGCAAATAAAGGTTTACTGTTTGGAATCTGTAGTTTATTAAATTATTGAAAATGTTTTTCGAGTAGAATTGAAATGGCTTTCCTTGTCCACAATGTTAGGAAATCACGGTGCTCAATCTCATTCTTATTTGTGTTTTCAAAGGGACGTAATCCAGATCTACTAAGACACAAAATGCTTTTGTGTCTTTACATCTACATTAGTTGCAGCATCTACTCTTGAGATCCATAAGGCTTAGTTTTAATTTTTTTCTGGCAATCCTTTTTCATACCCCAGATAACTATGAAACTTTTACATCTGCCAGAAGCACCTCACTCTAAAGCTCAAGCTCTCACTAAAGGTGTATTGCAGAATGATTCCAGCATTCCTGATGCAATTGGTAATCAATAGAGTGAGCAGACATCAAAAATGCTTTGAACAAACCCAATCTGGAAAAATGATTTAGAAAATCAATTAAGAGGACTTCCTAATCATTTTAAGGATGTTCTGCTTCATCTACCAAAATGACATTTGAGCTTTAGGTCTTACAGAAAAGTAATTGCAGCACAATGACTCTTGTTTAATTACACAGAGTGTTATTCACCCTTTTTTAATGTTTCACAGGATGGGCTGTTTTCTTTAAAGGTGTGTTGGTACATTGACAAAGATTAAATACATATTTTTTCATTTGCAAAATAGCACAAGTATTAATCTCATAGAAACTCAAGTTAAGATTTGATACAATATGATCTTGAATCAAAAATACACTTCCAAATCGAAGGCAACCGGTACATAATAGATGTAATAGATGAGCTGCTTTCACTTGGACTATGCCCAGATTCACTATGTACAAGACATTTGTCTGGGGTCTTGTAGACTTTATAAGGCTTTGATGTTACAGCAGTGACCCTCTGTCCTACTGTAGCTCAGCAATTTAATCGCACAGCTGATGACGAATAGAGAAAAAATGAACATCTGAGAAATCCACAAAGCAAAACAAAAATTGTTTGCTTTACAATTCAACTGAGGATTCACACTGTATATTCCTGGCTTCATAATTGCCTTTACCTACACTCACGTGTATCAATGT
Organism: Lepisosteus oculatus; assembly: GCF_040954835.1. Classification (NCBI taxonomy): domain Eukaryota; kingdom Metazoa; phylum Chordata; class Actinopteri; order Semionotiformes; family Lepisosteidae; genus Lepisosteus; species Lepisosteus oculatus. The sequence continues at coordinate 5,859,708 of NC_090701.1, read as the reverse complement.
TAATATCAAGAACTGTGATATCACAGCTGTATGTTATTGCTTTGCATTGTGAACTTTAGCAGCAAGTCTTGACAAAATAACCAGATTGCAGAAGTGGTCATATACAGTATATGCTTCTCGAAACTGAATGAATTTGAATATTGCTGCATTTTTGTGTGTCAATACAGCACTTCAATAGAATATTTGACGGTAAAAAAAAAAACACTCACTTTTGACAATATGCTCTATTATCACCGCTGGATAACTAGTGTGGACTAAAGAAAGATACGGAACAACATGAGAATAGAATCAAATGAAAGGAGGCAATTGAGCAGGTCTTTGGTTGCTAGTATAGTGTTTAAGAGCATTGTTTAGAAATGTTTGAGACGGTTGCCCATCTTTCAATGGTGTTGAAAGATGACATGAAATTTAAGATACCTAAAATAAGGGAAAACAAGCACGGCTTTCAGCACTATGCTGCGCCATCTGGAAAATGGTTAACAGGTTGAGGCCTCGGCATGACAATGACAGGAGGTACAAAGCCACAATAGTAATTAATTAAACAAAGAACACGCTGGGGATTTGAAATTGATCCAGTGCCTCCACAGCACTAGAATCGCTGTCCAACTGAAGCAATCTGGCGACCCGCGGACACAGTGGAAGACAGGAGGAGTCATAGCAAAAAACAATGAACTTTGGATTGTTATAGAAAATTGCAGGTTTAAGGGCATAAAACCAAATGAGCAAACCGCAACATGAAACAACGTAAAGATAACATGAAGTTAGAAAAAACTAATTTAAGTTATATTTAGTAAGAATGGGAATTTCAGATAAATGGGTTTTTTTTCTTTAATAAAAGCCTTACGGTTTGCTTTTTTCATCACCAATAAAGAACTTTTTTTTTACTTGGAATAGCACTTGTATGTAATATTTGCTCTTTTAACAGAACAATGTGTTATTCTCTAATATACCAACTATAATCTCTTACAGTATGTTTGCTAGATCAATATACAGTTATGAGTGCTTACCTGGTTATACCTGCAGCTATAACATTTAGTGGTAATCAATTTGTTTTAGAGTAGAAGTAGCAGTAGAATTAAAAAAAGTGATGGACTGAATGGATATAGGAAATGCATCTGTTGTACACATCAAGTGCAACAGGGTTCCTGTTTGAATTACACTTAAAGCCATAAAACAAAATAAAGTGCACAACATCACTTTTCAAAATAACGTCCTAAATGATATTTCCTGGACATTTTAAACTCAACAAGTCAACCCCAATAGAATGAATCATGTCCATGGTTGTACACCACATGTTTAGTGTGAATTGTAAATTTCAAATGATCTTGTGTTCCTAGATATTTCTGCAAAAAATCATGATCAGAGAGAAGCAGATCTTTGTAGTTGCATAAAGTTTCTAGAAATTGCAAGGTCTGTGAAACTTTTCTAAGAAAAGCAATATTACTTAGTTTTATTTATTGTTATATAATATTGTTACTTGGGAGTAAATGCTATTTTTTCCTTAATACCTGAGACATTAGAATTCTCAACAGCTATGAATTCTCCTGTGGCCTTATGGTGAAGCAGGATATACAATTTGGGAGAATTGCTGTGTGGCTCACAGGATTGGGGTTATGCGTGACAGATGGCAGTAGAAACCAGGATGGGAATTAATTCAGCTGTTTCCCAAAAAATTGCACTCTGCAGGTCACTCTTTAGTGATGTATAAATGTAATCATGCTCCTGCTATTTGGGGGGGACACTTGTTTTTCCAGGAGTAGATGCATCACAGGACATGGTTTTGACTTGACAGCCCTGTCAGAGATCTGGGCAGTTTTAGAAAAAAGAAAGCAAAAAAATCTTATGTTACCGTGAAAGAGAAGAGCAGCCACGAATCAAGTAATGAGATATTAGAGATGAGGTGTTACTGTAGGTACTGAATATTTACACCAACCACTTCTGGTCGCTTCTGGATGGTCACCTCTTCTCCTAACACGTCTGGGATCGGTTCAATCATCTTTACTTTAGTGATATATGATTTATGGTTAATTGGGTTCTGTTTCACATATGGAATACATTTTTAAATTTGTTTTTGGCTCTTAAAAAAGTCGAATGGGATTTGTAATTGGTACCAACTCTGCATCAGTTCCTGAGTCTCATATGCGTTCTAATTTGTGTGTGTTTCTTGAAATGTTACCAGTTGGACCTCTTGAAAAGATCTGGTGTATCACTATGACAGTGTTTGATTAGCATTCTCTCCACTGTCAGTTCATCACAAAATCACCACTAATTAAGAGATGTTAAGTCAGAAATAAGGGTTATGAAGTTGGAGAAAAGCTGCTTGAAGTGCCGTATGCTGATGTTGTTAGAAGTTCCACTGAATTAGGGTAGAATAAGAATTTTAGGAAAAGGTGCGGAAACAAATTAACCTAAGCAAGCAAATGATTTAAAGTCAGCAGTTAGCACAGGTGATTTAGAGTTAGCTAGAGTTAGAAAGAAAAAACAGCAGACAAAGTCGTTCCAGAAGACCAGAGGTAGGAACCAGTGCTTTAGAAAATGTACATATATTATATGTGAAAAGTAAACATGAATTGAATGTCAAACCAAGTTTGTTTTACTACCAGTATTCAAAACAGATGCTATTGTTACCACCTCCATGACTGCAGTATATGTCATGTAACTACTAAATGCAACTTCTAAAGAGATTTAGATTTAAATTTAAGTTTAAAACAAGGATTTGTAACAATAGTCATTTCTGTTAGTGTTTTCTGTTATTCCCCTCTATGTCTGTCCATCAGAAAATTGACCACCTACAGTATTAAGAGCTGTTTAGCTAACCAGGAAACAAACCGAGGGAAGCTTCCATAAAGCTCAAAATGCACATGTTGGCATATAAACTTGAAGAGGGGTTTTCCTGAAACGAAGGACTACAGTAAGTGCAAAAACAGATAAACAAAGGTCTTAAAAAGCAAGTAAATCAATTAAATACATCCATTAACAATGGTGATTAGCAGCTCAGCTGGAATGAACAGACACAGTGGTCCCAGAGGAGTGGGACAGTACTTATCTACAGGATATACTGTATACAGTACAGTAGGTGTTGCAGCCACAATGGAGAATCTTTCATGTTTGTGAGAAAAGTAATTGATCTTCATTTCTTGTCTGCATAATCGCTTGCTTCACAACACAATTCTTAAAATGAATTTCCATTAGCGAAGTTAGAAGAACAGACAATCCTTGCAAGAATCCTGGAAAGCTGATTACTGTACATGTCTTCAAAGCAAGACAAAAGCCGTGCTTTTTCATATACAGTAGTTGAATCTCTGCTACCACCAGGTGGCATAATTGTAACTAATTATATTGTGGTCTAAAAAAATTAAGCATGTTGCCTTTATTCTGCAGTCACCAAAACAACGGTGATTCACGATTTTGCAGTTCATGACTTTACTAAATTCCAGTCTATTAAAGCTGAATTGTCACATTCCTCAGATTCCATTTGTCACAGAGATGGACTTTAATATACTGTATCTTTTCAGAAACATATTTTTCTTCTTTAAAGCAAAATATTGTATCAGGATCATTTTTAATTCCTTTCATTTTCACAGATCTTTCATACCTAAGTGCCATTTGACTGATTGGCAAGCCTGAGTACGTAAGCCGTGTGACACTGTAGTTGTGAGATCTATAATAAACAGAAGAAGGGCTGGTCTTATAAAGTGGTATAGTTCTTTTGTCTACACTGGTGCGATTAAGTAACCTCTTACAAAACTATAAGAAATCAGGGCCAACAAGGTACATAGCCCATTTCCTGATTCAGGGTCTCAAGAAAGCCACAGCCTGGCTAAGCAAGCATCAGGCACAAGACAGAGCACAGCCTGGACAGGACAGCAGTCCATTGCAGGGCAGACACAGACAGGCATCCACTCAGACATACTGTAGGGCTAATTTTCCCAGAAGCCAATTAACCAAGCGGCATGTCTTTGGACTGTGGGAGGGAAAACTGGATCACCCAAGGGAAATTCACGCAAACATGGATACATACTCCAGAACGATCCACAATTAAACCTCAGGACCTCAGCTGTGCAAGGCAGCAATGTTACCCCCATGCTACTATGGCGTCAGCACATCATTCATGTAGAAGCATTATAGTGCATTAATAAGCTGTTTTCAAAATCAGAACACAACCACAAGACAGTAAAACATTGACTGTAGTATTTTAACACTAACTTACAAAAGCGATCTCTTCATACAGTATGTGACTGAGTTCTTGTATTTTATTATGAACTCTGGATTAGCTTTATTTTTATTGAGACCAAGGCATGGGCATTTTGAAATGTAACCTTTGGTTATAGAACAGATGTGTCTGAAGAACAAATAATTTTCCAGCTGTTCTTGGCAGCTGTCACTCCTGCCACCACAGACATGTACAGCAACAATGGTTGTTAATTATATACGTAGGAGAGCTCAACTTGTCCAATGCATATGAGTAACAGGAGTTTTGAAATGCTGAGTGTTAAATTATAGAACTCGTTATTTAGAAATAAGGAAACTGCAATGGACAGAGAAAAATGCAAATGTGGCTTCTATAAATTCCGAGGGCGAGGAAGACTATGACACATGACACTCAGACCCCTCACCCATGCCTAAGAACGTCCATGCCATCACTAACAATTAACAACCACCACTGCTTGAAAAGTCAATTTATTGTTGTTTGTTGGTGTCACTTGCAGCTAAAAATACTATACAATTGACTTATAACAGGCTTGAAAAGTGGTATGCTGCTCAATTCTCAATGGTAACACAAGTTGGTTCTCAACTATGAAATCATTTTTGTGGTGGTCAGTACCAGTGTTTGCTTTCTGATGAAGAGCTGTAAGAAACAGGGAAAGAAAAAAAAGCTAAGAAAACTCAAGCGAAGGCACTGTTATACGGCTCAAACTTAAGTCCTGATTAGAATCGGCTTCTATTTTCTAAACAATTACCCTTGCAGGGCAAATCTTTAAATAAAATGTGAAAGGGCTATAATAAACAAATTACACTCTGATTCATTCCTCTATAATTTTATGTCTATGTGAATCTTAATTTGCAATCTGATTTATCTCTGACCTCAAACAGCTCATGCTTTTTGAGCTCCTTCTTGATTTGCGATTGATTGTCTCTGTGTTTTTCCAAAATCAATTGGATGTCACAGGCTTTGTGGTTGCAGGGCTCATTTATTTATACCTTTTTCCCTTTCAGATATAAATTGATCAGTATTAAGATGGGTGAGTTTCTTGATGGAAACAGAATTTTGCATTAAATTTCTAACAAGTTATTATGTGTGATGCCATACACATTGTAAAAGAGAAATATTCAGTCTTTTTTGTTTTCCCACAGATTGAACAAAGATTGATTTGAGTTCTTTTTAGGTTCTGCCACAAATGTACATTTTCTTAGATTCAGAAAAACATGCACATGGTATCAAAGGATATTCCTAATGATTTTTATTTTTTTTACCATTATACTGTAGCTTCATCCAGAATAGTTGAGCTCAGAAGCGAATCTTCATAAGCAGGGCATTGGAAACAAATTAAAATAAGGATGAAATTATAAATCAGAATAGAGGGCCTGAAGCCAGCATGCCTCGCAAGCACGTTTCTGTCTGAGGCTTCAAAAACTCATGTTTTTAAAGTCATGTTTTTATGTTGTTGTATATTAGAATTACAATAATGTTTTATGAAAATCACATAATTCGCACTCTGTAAAAATCTTTACATTATAGTAAATAGCATTTGTCGAAATTTAAATGTTCCAAAAAGATTTCTGTCAAATTCCTGTGTTTCAGGGTCAGAAAAACCCAAGAAAATCCTAGAGTATGTGATAATCAGTTCAATAATCACCTTTGTAAGCCCAAAACACTCTTATTATAAGAGAAAATGTGCAATGCACTATTTGTATGCTTTTTGGATCTTTTTAATAATTGTAATCAACACAGTCAATGAAAATTGTTCCTGTGCCTATTTATCATAAACATACAAGTGCTTTATTTCGGATGAGATGGAAGCAATATAAAATATATTACTTTTTATTTAAAAGTTAGTTAAAGGAACAGGTTTCAGTGCCTTAAAAAGAAAAGATTCATATTCCTCATTTCCTCTGTAAGGACAATGGAAGCAGGACTGGCTGACTTACAGGAAATAAATAAATTCCTGAGGTTCAATTTCACTTCAATTCAATGTATTTTATATAGCACCTTTCACAACAAGGTTGCCTCAAGGCACTTAACAAAGCTGTGTGACAATACGTGACATTACAATACAGAAAGAGAAAAAGCCAGAAGACAACTGAGGAGAGGAGCCAAAAACTCCTCTGTAAGGAGAAAAAAAACCTCTAGGGATCCAAAGTCAACTGGCCCAACCCCTCTGGGCATGCTACTGTATCATTATACAATTTTAAAAAAGTACTAAATGTGGAGTATTAAGCCTTCCAATCATGTCCTTCTGTGTGCACATACTGTACTCCATTCAGTTCTCTGTAGACCAGCAAATCCTCCTAAACGATAGCTGTATTCGCTGTGTCCCTCTTGGATCCATGGCAGTGATGCAGCATCCAACTCAGAGGGTGCCCAACCCAGGCACCATCCAGACATGTGGGGAGGAGAATAGGATAGTTTGGTCAGAACAGATGTATCTGCACCAGCAGCCATACAGTAGTTGCAACGAGCTATGATGTACTGTAAGGTGTGAGTAGGCTAGGCTGAAGTAGTAGGTTTTCAGTCTGGATTTAAATCCTGAGATTGACTCGGCATCCCATACGTAGGCTGGAAGACTATTCCATACACTAGGGGGTGCTGTAGCTAAAGGCTAAACCACCAGCTGTTTTTTTTATTAATATGTGGAATAAGAAGAAGACCTGTGTTCTGTGATCTAAGTGGGCAACTTGGATTGTATACTGTACATTAATCAGCTCCATTAAATAGACAGATGCCTGACCTCTGAGAGCCTTATAAGTAAAAGAATAGAAGCCAATGAAGAGAACTAAGTATAGGTGTTGTCGTACTTTCTACTCATGGTAACAATTCTAGCTGCTGTGTTTTGAATTGCTGTAAGATGTTGAAGGTGCGATAGGTGCTCCCTGATAGTAGGGCACTACAGTAGTTTAATCTGCTGTATACAAAAGCATGTATTAGTTTCTTTGTGTCTTGGGTGGAGAGAAAATACCTTAGTTTTGCAATATGTCTTAACTGTAGAAAGCACGCCTTCGATACTGCATTAACATGAGAGTTAATGGAGAGCCTTGTGTCTAAGATGACGCCTAAGTTACAGTACATGCCGAATCTTTGAGGCAAAATTTTAAGCCCTCAGAGTTGAGTGCTGAAGTTGTAGCAGTTTTATCAGAGTTGAGTGACAAAATATTTTCACACATCCAAGATTTTACTTTATTAATGCAATTAATGATATTCATCCCATTCATTACAAACATATCTGTACAGTGGCAACACGAGGGAAAGGGCTTGTAGGGTATTATTGTGGAACTGCAGCTGTTATTTTTTGCTTAAGCACTTAATGTCAAATATAATGATGCTCTTGGTTTCACTATGTCTATCTGCTGTCCTTTTTTTTATTCCTCCTCTCTGTTACATATGCTTCTGTACAGCACTTCACTGCAGGTTTCCTGAAAAGCTCTTATGAAATGAAAGTTATTTATTCTCTTTTTACCTTCACTAATTTTGCCAATGCCTGGTCTCTGTGCAGAGATCATAGGTAACAGTGGGATATGCTGGCAAGAGAAAAAACGTCAGTTAAATGATTTAAGAAACAAACATCTGCTGGATTTTCTTTTGAGAAGGTCAGCAGATCAATAATGTATGCTGAATATTTGAGAACATCTCTTCAAAAACATTTATCAACAGATGACTAAAAGGTGCGTTTGTCCTTGAGGAATTAGCCCACACCACCTATTTCATTTTTATTTTGTTGATTGTACCCTTTTCTTTCAATAATCTAGCTCTGTGTTTTCATCCAGGCTGTTACTCTATATAGTCAATTGAGATTAAGAAGGTTGTGGTGGTATTCACACAGCATAATGTGCAATCGTATTGAAGCAGAAAACAAATCACTATATCAGGAGAAATATTTACACTTTCCACTGACATTCAAAGATCAATTTCATCTAGTCCCTTCAACAAAATTATAATATACCCATAGTCAGTCTATAGCTTTTACAGTGTAACAGACGTGCTAGTACAATGCGTTCATTTATGCTACAAATTTCTAGTAGAATAAATCCAAATTAATATTAAAATAATATAAGTTATTGAGAAAATGCAGCAAAAGTAAAAAATGCATCTATCCAATGATAACAAAGCAAATATGTATTTAATAAGTTGAAGTTTGTTCATTTTCTTATATGCAGCAAATATCTATTCGGAAACTTTAACAATAATCTGACATTGCCAGGACTTCCAGGATGTTGTGCTCAGAACTCTTCTGGTATATTCCTGCGAATGATGAAGCTGTTGTAAAAATATACTGAAGCTTAATGCAACCTAAATACATACAGTTAAGTTAATGTTTTACAGGTGATTAGTAAAGCACTCTCCTTAATAGCTTCCATGAAAATGATATTCTCTTACATATGTGTGTCATCAGTTTTAGAAATGTTATTTTGTATTGCATTGATAAAATTACTTTTTCACTGGGGTTACATCATGTTACACAAAGTTATTTTTGTCTTTTGCATACCGTTAGCATAGAAGGCAGAAGAGCCGCAGGTACTGTATTAGAAGCACTTAAGTTGAACAAATATCCAACACCTAATGTTCTTCTGCCAACAGTGCTGAAATAGTTAACTCATTTTAATCGATGCAAATTACCTTTCTTAAAATTCAGTCCAAATAATGACTAGAAGCTCTTTACACAGTATTAAAGTTATACAGTGCATATTACTAAGTTTGCTTAGGTAAGAGTTGTTAACCAACCATGTTTGTGTCTTAAAAATATTTTTGAAATTTAAAGTCAAACACATTTGTTTTTCAATGAGCATATAAAGTATTTCAAGATCCTTTCATTTTTCCTGACAGTAGAAATTGAATAAATTAGCCAAGGTATACTTTTTACAAAGTCTGTTCCTTCTAAAACTTTCCCTCAATGAAAAGTATTTTTCTACTTTTTCAATGTTTCTCATTATACCACAAGATTAAAATTTGTAAGCTGCTTACTCTATGTACATACAATACTGTCAATACACATGAACTTTAGTTAATGTACTGTACTTGTTGTAGCAATCATGTCTTTGTCCTAAATGGGGTTATTGTGTAATATATTAAATGCATTCAGGAGATTTATTTCATCACATACCATGTACAGTACCAAAGGTGTGTTCGGTTCACCACATAAAAAACATTGATTTTCATATTTTGATTCCATGCAGATTGACTAGAATTCTTTGGTTCTTTCTGTATAATACATGTATAATACATTCTCTGACAGAATTTCTTTTATGCCTTTACATCCCAAACAGGCCAGTTTTCCGCTTCTGAAAACCAATATGAAATATTGAAAACTCATCAGAACGGATTTTGATTTTGATTTCGGAGCTTCAGCTAATGTGACCTAAAGACTTTTTTTCACACCTTTGACAAAATGACTCTTAGTCAGCTGCTCCCAATCTGTCCATCTGTGTGGCTGTGCTGGATTCACTTGCTACTGGTTAGACAGAAACTGGGGCTTTTTGGGCACACAAGTTCTTCAAAGTTATTATGAATTGTTATGTACAGTATAAGCAATAATCACCTAAATAGAGGAAATGGTTAAAAAATCACTGAAAAAATTAATTAAAAATGGATACGTGTCACGGGGATAATTTGCCTTTATGAGCACTTAAACATGCCTTGGCCTCTAGGACTCATGATATTATTGGATTAAAGGGCCCATTAAGACTGTGACAGGAGTTGGCCTATTGGAATTTACTGCTGTTTGGAGATGCTACAGTGTGTGTTTTGAGACCAGCTGGAAGGATGCCTGAGAAACAGCAACTGAATCCCAGCTGGGAGCCAGGCTGCACATATCGCAGGTGGAGGCCATTCCTAATGGGATTATTAGATTAACAGACACATTAAGAGGAACTCACTGTTGTGGATTTAAGATAAGATGGAAAATTCTGCTCGGTTACCTGCCTTGTTGTTGCCCCAGTGATGATGAGCTGAGGCTGATTGCTCGGTTGTTGAACTTGTGCAGGTTCCAGCAAGCCCCTGGTCAAATTAAAATTCTGAAAACGCGGACCACGATCAACCTGGGTTGAATCAGCTCAGTGGGTTTTAAACACTGTATGTAAACTAAATGATATCATCCTCTGGAGTGTGAAGATTCACCTGACAGCACGTTTGCTCGGTGGCATTCGTCACAGTGATTCGAACAGAGATTAAATGCCATTTTCGTTTCTAAATGACTGTCTTTCAACAGAATAAAGACCCTTTTAATAACACTGGAAGAAGAACGCAAACATTGAGAAATTTTTCTTCCTCTTAATTTATATAATGAGGGACTATTCAATTTGAGCCCATCACAGTGGCCTATGCGGTTAGTGGCCAATGTTTTAATTGCATTATTGCTACAATGAATTGTGAATTAGACAGTGGAATACATATCTCCTCCCATGGAGAATGTTCATATATCATCTGATGATGTGGGTTTGGGTGTAGCAATGCACTGAAAGTTGAATATGGAACTGAAATTGAAACTAAAGCATGTACACCTGAACATGTGACATAAATAGTTACAAATGGGGGGTTACAAAAATAGAAAAGATCAGGAACTGACCATGCAGATTAGTCAGTAATAAAATAAATATAACCTCCTACTTGTAAATGATTTCTCCAATGATATACCTGGCACAGCTTTGGTGAAAAGATACATAATTTAGACACACTTGGTTATAAAAATGTATAAAATGTTACTAACAATGACAGTGACACACACTACACTACATACAACATTAACTTACAGCACACAAGTTACTGTATTTACAAGCTTAGAGACCAGGCATTTCTAAACCACCCAGAAACACCAGGCTATTACCAGGTACTTGAATTGACTTCTTAAATAATGCCTACAGAGACCAAAGAAGAGATAAACTGCCTTCTAAACTAAACTGAATAACACTTATTATTAAATCACTGATGCTGATGCACATGCTGATGCCACAAAACAAATGGGACCTATCTCCCTATTCTAAAATGCACCACTAAGCAGGAGAGGCAGTATTAAACGAAGGGATTCTTCATTCAGAAACTCAAAGTTCCCTAAAAGCTACAGAACAGCGAGCTCTCTTAGCAAGGTTCAATTACTGAGCTCCAATCGGGTGTTTTAGGATGATCTTGAAGAAGAGACTCTCGTCTGGCACCAGCTTCAAGGTCTGTTTCTGTCTCCTGTCTCTCATATCATCTGACCTTCTTTTCTATCATTTTCCGCCCCCTGATCTGATCATATATGGTGTGTTTCTGGACTGTTGATTGACACTTATTCATTTACCCACAACTTAATTAACTACGATAAACCAAGGTTAACTTAACGATTGCTTTGATCACAGACTCTGGACCCCCTACATCTCAGCAAACATCCCCTCTGCTTTAAAACTGGAAATGTTACACACATTCACTAGATTCTTAGACATCTCCATTGTCATTTACCTCAGCCTGTAACAATATTATGCCTGGAATTCTATCCCCATTTTCCGATCAGACCTTTCCAATTTTCAACATGGCACCTTATCGTGCAGTTCACAGTGCCATCAGCGGCCAGCGAACACGGAGCAGTTTTCATCACTCATAGGTCACATGCCACAATATTACAACAAAAAGGCATTAAGCGGAGGTGATGCAGCAGCAGACGCTCAAAAAGCACATCTTCATCACTTGGGTGTTGTGAGCTGGAAGCCTAGCATACACAAAACATACCACATCTTCATCCACAGGTTCTTCATAAGGAACTCCATGCAGTCTGAGCCAAGGGTAATCTGTGAAAGCAGTTTTCATTCAATGATGCCTGTCTCACCCAAAAATTGTTTTGCTGCCTCACAGCAGGCAATCTTTTCATTTTTCATTGTAGAGTGACACTCAGGGCCATAATTTCACATTTCATTTAAGTAAAGTCAGGAAAACAGGAAATAGTTTCAACACATGCTGTTCTTCTGACTGAAGTAATTCAGCTTCAGGTTTGGTTGGGCTGAATGTCCTGGATAGTCACAAAAGGAAAACCACATGTTCTGACAAAAGTTTTTTTGCGCCAAAACATATAACAACATATAATAAATTCTGACGAATTAGAGAGTGTGTGTACTGTACCTGCTTACCTTATTGTTTTGATGGGTGCTTGCTGGCCAACACCTCCATAATATTGGGTGTGCATTCTTTTTTGAAAAGAGTGTCAGATAATCTTCTTGGAGACATGATAATGAAGAAAGACAGGATACATGATGGGTGGCATGCAAGCATAAAATCTCTCCAGGAATCCTGGCCTATCACTGGAAATGTACATGGGGGCAGATTTCAATCCAGTACCCAAAACTTTTCACACTTAGCCAGCACATGTAGAGAACCATTTAATCAACTCTTTAAATGATAGAAGTGGGTAAGTCTTGCATTAGAATAAAATGTGCTTTAATTAAGATACATTCTCTGTAAGAAGGAAAACATTAAGTGACTGAAATCAGTTCTTCACTACACACTCTTGTTTGAACATTAGAGAGTTGATAATAAAGGACTGTGTGGTTTTGCAATCATGTTAGGCATTTTCCTTTTCTCTGTGGTTCAGAGAAAGATGTTATTTCCTTGCGAGTTGTCAAACATTGCATTTATGCAGAAGTGTGTGGTACTGTAAATGTAACAGGTAACTAGAACTATTACAGAATTTGCTCTGAATCTCTAAGATATACTGTAGCTGTTCTTTTAGGTGGAAGAATAGTGTTTCTTTTGAAAGCACTTTGCCAAAAGACAATCTAACCACCCTTTATAGTTCTGCTGTGAATGACTACTGTACATGGACTACAAAATTCTGATTATGTACAGAATTTTATCACCAAACATGAATTAAGGACACACAGAAAAATACCATAAAGAGAAGTGGGACAGTGTACAGTATATACTGAAAGGGTGAATCACACAAAAATGGCAGTTGTTTTTGCAGTGAAAATTTCTGTCAAGTGAAACAGAGTCTTCAGGGTTGGAAGAAAAAAATGTTTTGATTGCTATTGTAAAATGTCTGGAGCTTCACACAATTAATAACTAATGTTTCTGCACTGACTTATTTTACTACAGACATAACTTACTTAATGCCAGAACAGGGGTTATATATGTAGAGTCAATCAGAACACTTACATAAAAAATCTTTTAAATATTATATTTAAGTTGCATAATCAAATAATTAATCAACTGTATACCATATATGCTGATCAGACCATTTCACATTTAATTATCCCAGGTCTGTATGTACAGTATGAATATATGAAATTGCACAGTTACTCTAAGTACAGTAGGTGACAATCAAAATGTAAGGATAAATATCAAAATCCATATGCACCAGTTGTTACAATTATGGATAACAGTGTCTGAGCTGGCCACTATTAGCAATTTTCTGAACTGTCAGAAAATAAAAAAGTTACATTTTTCTTCATTCTCTTTTTGATTAAAGAACGAGGCTGTTTTCTGAGATGACATCTCCGTTTCTGACATTTAACCTGCTTACCATCTTACAGGTTTTTCGATTGTCCTTTTAGGTTGCGGTGCCTGGTGAAGCAGTTAGAAAGAGGAGAGGCATCGGTCGTTGACCTTAAAAAGAACTTGGAGTATGCAGCTTCTGTGCTGGAGTCTGTGTATATCGAGGAAACCAGGTACTGTATGTCCATTCAAACAGATGCAGCCGGTGTCTTAAATGGAAGGGAACCGACATTCAAAACTGTTGCTTATTCATGTAGGTTCTCGTGATGAGAGTTCATGAAGCTCTCTGATACATGCAAGGATCTTTGGACAACAGCATGTACTGTCGTGGTCACTGTTAAAACAATTTAATGCTTTACTTATTTTCAAATTGACTTTTTCATGCCAGCCCCAATGCAGTGTCTGGTGTAATGTGAAAATTTGTCCTTATACAGTAGCACTTTCTCCTTGTCTTTCTCTTATCGGCCTCTTATAAAAGTACGGCACTTAAATGTCTTATTGAGACACTCTGTATAAACAACCTTTTTGCAGGCAGTGAGTCACCCAGGCTAATGTGATTTAGAGCACTTGTATTAAGGAAATAATCTAATAAATAAAAGGTCTCACCTTGTCTTTAGGCAGCTGGAATGCAGAAAATGTCACTGTCCCAACACACAGCATTTCTATGACAAAGAATGTGCCAAAATCATTTACGTAGGGCCGCAAACACTTTGTTAGAGGTTAAATTAGTGACAATGTGATTAGTTCACATGAATGTAAATACTGTAAATTGATCATATTCTGAAATAATACATTGACAGTTAGGTCTTTGTTTTTTAATTCCACATCATCATAATTTCCTGTACTGTGCCACATTTAACACTTTCAGTTTAACAATGCATATTATACTATAAAATCACAAACTGCCAAAGAAGTAAAAAGAGCAAAAATGAAGTGTGCTTTCTTGCCTCCCAGTATTTATTCTACCTCTTTTCCTCTCCTTATCACTGATGAAGATGATTTTTTTATAATGTACATAACCATGGAAAAACAAAATAGCAGACTAAGAGAAAGAAAAAAACTGAATTGTATTTCTGCTGTACACTGACAATGCAGCACAAGAGAATTTACTTCCTTTATACCTTAAAATTGCATTATGGAGCACTTAAGTAATGAACAGTTGTATTATCGGAACAGATAATAAGATGCTATACCTTATAATTTTAATTGAACAGTTTTAGAATTAGGGTTGAGTCATGTCTTTTGGTTAGGACTGAAATAATTCAGTACTCAGTTGTACTTTTCTGCATAGTTCCTGTGCTCAACTCAAAGGGAAGCAATGGCTTACTCTTCTTTTGCTAATGTCTGAAAGTATTTAGTAGACTTTTAAAATTTCTGGGAAACATTACATTTAATTTTTACCCCCAAACATGAAACTGACGATCACCACATTTCTGCTCAGCCCTACTTCCAACCCCAACTTTTAACATTTGAGAACTACGGCCATCAACCAGTAACCTGGCATCCAAATGTAAACCATTTTGCTATCCTTGATATTTTCTTCTAGACGCCTTGTGGACACTGAAGATGAGCTCAGCGACATCCAGTCAGACTCGGTGCCCTCAGAGGTGCGGGACTGGCTGGCCTCCACCTTCACGAGACAGATGGGGATGATGCTCAAAAGAACAGAGGAAAAGCCCAGATTCCGGAGCATTGTTCATGCAGTGCAGGCTGGGATTTTCGTAGAAAGGTAAAAGTATAGGATGCTGGATCTGCAAGAATGCATGTGAAAAACAATATAGTAACACATGAAGAGTTCTGGAAAGTACTGTACATGGACAATGTACTTAACATCTAGCCATGTTCAATCCCTGCCCAACACACTGATCGGTTTTAAAACATACTTTAGTTCAGTAATATGCGTAAATATAACCCTCTTGGAATAAATATTCCAAGAATGAGCCAGGAATTTGAAGAAAATGGCATGTTATTCTCTTGAAAGCCACAATTACATTACGTTATACACATTAGGTGATTACAAGGGAAAATTCACAAGTGGCACATGCTATTTTGATACACCATCAGTTTATCCAGAAATCTTTATTCAAATAAAACAAACTAAATTTAAGTTTCTCCAGAAAAGGCTGTAGAGCAATATACCATTTTGGAATGACATCGTGACTAAGAACAATACCTTTTCTTTGGTTTTCTTTTGATATTGTGCCATGATACTGTGCGTTTGATTCATGTTTCTCTCTGTAATCAAACAGACCTGCAAACCTTATATTTGCTGCTCTTACAGTATGTGCCACATGGTAACTCCATGACACACACAAACTCAGAGGACTCAGAAGACCAAAAACTATGTTTATTTTGTACAACGTGAGCAAAAAAACAGAGAAAATACAAGTCTAGATCATCCCCAATACATACTGAGAATACAAAATTACTTAAAGAGATCTTTTAAAAAGACATTGTAAGTGAAACATATGCTGAAATGTCCCCAGGTGTATAAAACTACATTCTTATGGGAATCCTGAGTATCTGAAAGAGTGCAGTTTTCTTTGAGCCTCAGTTATGTCTAGTTCAATTTGACCAAAATTCCCCTGAGCCGTGACACACAACTATGCTGCCGAGGCACAATTTGGATTCATCAGCTGGATGTCCCTTGGCAAAATGGATACCAGTGGACTTGCAAAGGTAAGGACAAGTTGCTCTTCCAGTCAGCTGTAGCTCTCTAAGACACAGTGGAGCAGGCAATGTCACAAAAAACAAACGTCTTGATGGAGGTGTGCATCACTGCTCATCTCCATTCTCCCCATGCAGTGTGGGAACAGCTGCTGAGAACTGAGACTTAAGAGAAAGCTGAATTCCAAGTGCTGTGGGAACAACACGGATGAAACTTAAGTTCCTTTGGTATCTCTGCTGAAATGATTTTGCTAGCCAAAAGAGTTTAAGTGCTTCCTAAAATGCAGTGCTTTTTTTTTCTCCTCAACAGAATGTATAGACGCACCTCAAACATGGTGGGGCTGAGCTATCCTCCATCAGTGATAGCTGTACTAAAGGTACTAACACAGTCATTTGTATCCTTTATTGACTAATTACAATGGGGTCAACAGAATCTGTTTTGCCAAGCGCTCTGTATCTTGGTCTCCTTATCAGCAGGTCCTTTGAGAAGAAACCCTTCGTTAATGAGAATTTGTCAACAATCAAGGGCTGCACTGAGGCTCTGTAGAGAAGTATTGTCCAGAGCAAAGCTAGTGATACTGCCCTTCTGAAGGGCAGGCATTTAACATTAAAAATGGACTTTACCTTGAAAATCATTCGTTTAAGTTCAATATGTTTTAAATGTCAATACTTTGTGTGCGAGTTTTAATTTGTTAGATGGTCTGTAATTTAAAAATTGCATAAATTCACACACAAGCACATTTGTTTTCATAAAAAAGGGATTTATCTTGAAATAAACAGAGAATGCACATTTCTCTACACAGAGGAAAATCTTTAGCAAGTCTTTTTTAACATCACTATTACAATAAGGTATGAATATCCAAAGCTTTGATGAAATGGGCAGTATGAAAAGGAATCATTTATTTGTATTTAATTTCACAGATGTAAAATTTGCTTTGAAGGATAGCTGAAGAAGGTGTTGATAACTACACTGACTGTACTGGAAGCTGAAAATTAAGCCATTGGAAGTAAAAAAATTACCTTGATAGTTTTCTCAAAACTGTTGCCAGTTTTCATGTTTTGATTTTGAAATCCTTTGGTCAGGTCAAAACAGGGAGATGTGGTGTGGTAAGAGGCAGTCTGTGCTTCCAAAGTTTTCAACATACAGTACAACCTCAGATTCTTTTTGTTTCAGAACATACATTCTGTACTGTATATCTTAACCAGCAAATTCAATTTTTGGTAGCTAAAATGTTTAATATTCTGCACAGTGTTTTTTAAAGGTGTTAAGATTTATTCACCATTGTCTGCAATTCTCCTGTCTGTCTTGCAATTTATAACTGATTCACATATGCACAGCTTTTGCTTAAAAATTGACAGCATGGTGCTTTTCGAGCTCTGCCTTTAAAGTTTTACTCCGCCACCAACCTGCTTGTGATTCTAGCCACTGACACACATACAAGATCTATGCATCTTTATTGCTCACTGAAAATGCCTACAGGGAATTGGCAGTCAACTGTGACAGAGATTGAAGGCGCGAGCAAACTTCCAATTTAAAGATTTAAATCTTTAATGTGCAGTATTTCAAATGTGCATAGCAGTACGTGTTGGAAAAATAGAACTTAGTTTAAGGAAAAACATAATAAATTACAAATGGCTGAGGCCCTTCACCGTGACATTTTATTTCTCCGCATTATTACTGGAGTTTCCTTTTCTGACTTTACCAAGCAAAATATTTTCACAAAAAAGACATTCCACTACAACAAGGTTTTGGCCTTTGGTTGATTTGGCAGAAATCATTTGAGCTAAGCATCTGTCCTCTTCTGGGACTGAGACTGTGGGGATCAGACATTTAATTTAGTTCCCATTATGTTTGTATGTAAACCTCTGAAATCCACAAAAGCTATAAAATAAAACCGAAGGGTAAAGAAAGTACAAGAATGAAGTGGCACATCAGACAAGGATGCATGGACACAGATACTCCCACATTCTTTTCCATTAAGAAGTGCCTCCTGCTCTCACTTATACAGTAAAAGCACTATCATTTCGTTTCCATTGTGTCAGCGTGATGTTTCAATGTTTAATCTGAAGATGTCCATTGTTTTGGCTTCATAATTTTTATCATCAGCAACGTTCTAACAAGGGTCATGATATGACGTCGATCAGTTGGCAGCTTCCACAACACAAGTGACTCATAACCCATTTTGTTAACGGTGATTTGTCATGTGTGTGTTTCACCGTATTATTATAAACCTCACTCTTTCATTCATTCATCTTTCTTCTTCACATTTCTAATCTTCCCAACTCCACATTTCTTCCCAGGATAATGGTTCTGAATCATGTTTTGTCCCACTTTTTGCACTTTGTTTTCGGATTTTCTCTCAGTTTCCTTAATCTTCTGGTGCAAGGTGCAGCCCTCATTCACCACCAACTCTCATGTTAACTCAAGGTACCAACAGCCCCCCTTGCTCTGCCCAGGACCTCCAAAGTTTTGCGTGAGCCCCTTCTGGGCTTGCAGACCTGAATGCAAGAGGAGCTCACATATGTGGCAGATTTAGATATAGACAAGAAGCAAAAACACACTTTTCCAACAGACTATGACTACACAGCAAATGTAATATGTAGCGCATCCATCTTTATTTCATTCACAAACAAAATGTGTTTAATTTAGTAGTTGTATAGTTTTAGTGTACTGAATACTGTAGGTAGCAACAAAACATGTCCAGATGCAAAGTAATGATCCAGGCTCCCTTATTGTTTTTCTGACATCAAAACATATTTAAGAAAAAACAAATGAAAAGATTGTCCTGACAGTTTTTTTTCACACACACTTTGATTTATTTTCTTCTTCTTTTTGACATGACACCTGTGGAAACATGCGGTTTTATTCATGAAAAAAAAGTTAGCCCTATTGAAATGAAGGAAACTGTTCTCTTATTTGAGTTATTTTGATAGAATTCCTGTTACCCACATTTCAAAGACTTCTAATGAATGTGAATGTGTTGTCATATGGATTGCACTCAAACCAAACAATAAAATAACCTTTCTTCTCCCCACAGAATGTAGACAAGTGGTCTTTTGACGTTTTTGCACTCAATGATGCAAGTGGAGACCACGGACTGAAATTCATATTTTATGAACTCCTCACAAGATATGATTTAATTAACCGGTTCAAGGTGAGTAGCAGTTCAAATGATCAGTGTGTACACAATGCTGTATGTGCTTACCATTTACTTGAAAATGTACTTAAGGAAGTTCAATTCTGATGTGAAACACTCTCAAATACAGGGTTAACAAGTTTGGCTAATGCAGTTTTCAATTTTTTATGATAAAAAATATTTTATACAAAATTCCAAAGCTTTAATTCACACAGTGAATATACAGTAAGTACATGCACTGTATGTTTCTTCTTAATTAAGTTCTTAAGAGCGCAGCAAAAATATACTGAGAAGCATTAGAAATACAGCAAATGTTATCGGTTCCTGCATTTATTTGATGGGTTTTGATGCCTCGTGGTAATAATAATAATAATAATTGCTTACACTTATATAGCGCTTTTCTGGACACTCCACTCAAAGCGCTTTACAGGTAATGGGGACTCCCCTCCACCACCACTGTGTAGCATCCACCTGGATGATGCGACGGCAGCCATAGTGCGCCAGAACGCTCACCACACATCAGCTATCAGTGGGGAGGAGAGCAGAGTAATGTAGCCAATTCATAGAGGGGGAGTATTAGGAGGCCATGATTGGTAAGGGCTAATCGGAAATTTGGCCCTTACTCTTTTCGAGGAGCGCCCTGGGATTTTTAATGACCACAGAGAGTCAGGACCTCAGTTTTACGTCTCATCCGAAGGACGGCGCCTGTTTACAGTATAGTGTCCCCATCACTATACTGGGGCATTAGGACCCACATGGACCACAGGGTGAGCGCCCCCTGCTGGCCCCACTAACACCTCTTCCAGCAGCAACCTTAGTTTTTCCCAGGAGGTCTCCCATCCAGGTACTGACCAGGCTCACACCTGCTTAGCTTCAGTGGGTTGCCAGTTGTGAGTTGCAGGGTGATATGGCTGCTGGCCATATCACCATATATATATGGTAGATATATATTTTTGGATTTCTATTGGTGGACTATTAATTCTAGTCTTTTTCTGTGGTTGCAGATTCCCATTTCTGCTCTGGTGTCCTTTGTTGAAGCCCTGGAAGTTGGATACAGTAAACATAAAAACCCATATCACAATCTCATGCATGCAGCAGATGTTACACAAACTGTCCATTACCTCTTGTTAAAGACTGGGATGGTGGTAGGTATTACAGTATGATGATGAACACATGTTGTTTGTGTTCTGCAGTTTTTAAAAGCATTTACAAGATGACTAGGGTCACACACAAAATAATTTGCATGCTATGATAATGTAATCAAATGCGGCAGAATAAGGATATCCTTTATAACATTTTAACAGAGCATTAATAAATTAATAAAGTAGGAACTGACCTCTTTTCACAATTACTGTCCCATTGCTTTCATGTTTCAACATTTTGCTATTGGGCACTCATGTTTTAATATTTTGTAGCGTGTTATTTTCTTTTTAGTTATTTGTAGAATATGAAGATCAAGTGTTACTAAAACACTTCTTCAAGTTATAACATAATAATAACTTATTAATTTAGTTTTAGAAAAGCACAAAAACGTTCAGAGTGTTAACCAGAGTCTTACTTCTCTCCGAAGCAACTGGGTCTTCATGAGCTTGTGTATTTTCTTCCACTCAGACCGACTTTAAGCAAACAAAATGCCTTTTGTGTTATGAAAACAATCCAAAGTATTTTCTATTGGCTTGAAATTTGGCGATTACGAAGAACTTTTCCAGAGAACACTGCATTTGTGATTTCTGCAAGGATTCCCAAGAATTCTCAATATCATGTTGGAGGACATGCCTGCCACAGATCAGCCTGTCAGCGGATGGCATCGCTGATCTGTGCATCTTTGTTTTACTGTCAGTCACACAAATGCTTATAGCACTGCTCGAACAGCCCTATATTTCAATTGAAAAACCTCAATTACAGCTTTAACATTAAGTGTTCAAGCACAATGCATATGTTTTTATTCAATTTTGTAAGGCAAAAACTAACATTTTAGCAGAAAGGAAAAGGTTTCTTAAGAGAAACTTTACTGAACAAAACTATTCTGTTCAGTTATTCCAAGGGGAAAAACAGCTATGGATGACAGGAGAAAAACAAATAACACAATTTTTGTTTTCCAATTGAAGAGAACTGGGTCAAGAAGCATTACCTTATGAATTTAAAGTTGGGTTTTGAAACTACTATCCGTTTCAACCAATTTCCAGAGGGTAACGGTCCAATGAAATGAGCACTGTGGAGCCGCGAGCTCAAAGCAATCAGTCAGATGGGGTACAGATTGAAGTGTGATGCTCTTCACAGGACCTATCTCTTTTTTTATCATTCATCGGTACTTCTTTTCTATCACCAGTGTTGATAGATTCTGATGGCAGATGGCTTTGAACAGGCAGCCTTTGATAACAGTGGTCAGTTTAATGTGGGAATGTACTATCCCAGTGTTTTGACACTCGTACCTTTTCTGGACTTATTTATTTCCTCATAGACCGATGCTAATACCACATTTCTGTGGTTGCAGGGACCATATCAGACTGTGTGATACATACTGTACCTGCTCTTTATATTCAAATAAGTGCCAAGCAGACCAAGTACGAAAGGCCACTGAAATAAAAAAACTCCCATTCTATTTATTTTCCTTTTGTCCTACTGAATCAAATACACTATAACCATTCCAGTTAATATCCCAATTAGCTTTCCTCTTTATGTACAGTAGATCCTGTTTTGGTTAAAACTGGCTTATTCTATTCCTTGTTCAATACTGTTCAATTGCTTTTTGTCTCAATGTTGAAAACGCACAATGAATTACCAGCTACCACTGAGCCTGATCTGAAAAGGTTCATTGATATTTTTACTGCATTTGACCTATTTCTGTTTGGATACACTGAAAAGGCTGTGTAATTCAGGTTTAATTTACGACTCAAACGATACGTATTGTAGTCCTTATAAATGTGAGAAGTGTGCCACAGTAGAGGAAAAATATCAGTCATAGAAGAAAAGGCATCCGGAATACTGAAAACCTCAGACACCAGACACACCAAGTGTCTTGTTACAGAATCCATTTGACAGCAAAAGGCATAATCTGTCAGAAAATTTACAAAATCTTTATGGACTTTGTTTTAGTATATACCAACAAATAGCAATCTAATAGCTAATAAAGTCAGCTGCTGCAGCAATATGGATATCTGTCACTATGAGGGGAAAAAATTATGGGACACTGCAAGAGATGCAAAGACTGGAAAACATTAAGGAAAAATAAATCCAAGTTGTTGTTTGAACAATATAAGCAAACACATGTGGCTGCTTACTTCTCTTCCACACAGCTGTCAAACTATTATTTGCTTGAGTGGAACACAAACAATTTACACTAAAGGTAAATAAAGAGTGCACTTATGATAATATGCTTCTATTGTTTGTATGTTCCTACTGTACATAATGCGTGGTTTATCACATAATGCAACTTTTTTTTTATCACCCAGGGTATAATTGTAACTTCAAAAAGAGACATTTTACTCAAAGATGTGACCAAAGTATTTTTATTATTTTCAGTGTCTTACAGTGTTGATAACGGGATACTCAAGTTACAGTACATGCAGAATTTTAGGTCACAGCAAGCCAGCAATGTACAAACTGTATAACCGGTTATGTGCAATGACTTGTTTTTTTTCTTTTTGTTTGGTATTTCCCTATCTTTTTACATTAATGTATGTGCAAAGGTTGCTTCTCCCTTCAAATCGCTCTTTTCCTCCATTCTGCGGTGTAATTCCAAAATCAATTGCATCTGATGTACAGTAAGCATACCGTAGCCTAAAAGCTTTTGAGGTTTTTGTGCCTCCACAGTGACAAACAATAACAGTAACAGTAATCCAACAGTAGGTACAAGTCTTATTCTCAAGTCATCGTAAATGTATTCCGTTCAATGTTTAAAGAGTCGGCAAAAGCTCTGTGCAGTACATTTTTCTGCAGTTTCACATTAAGAATAACATATGTTTGGAAAGTTGTGTCATTTCAACTTTTCACAGAAAGGGCGAAAATGATAGGCGTTTGATCCGGGAATCAAAGACACGGTGTTGTACTTCATGTATACAAAAGACTATACACGTGCTTCTTTAGATTAATATTTTTTTCCACAGAAAAGAGGAGTTTGGCAATATTCTCTATTGTTAAAATCAATGCAATTGCATATGCAGTATAGTTATTGCATATCATTGCATATATAATGCAAGATATTAATATAGTAGGCAAAACTTTAGAAATCACTGCGTTTTTAATGCAATGTTATCTTATAAACACAAAAGTTTCTCGTTTAAACACAAATATATGTTTTTTTTTCTTCGTGGAGCTAATATACTTCTGTAGTATATCTGTATACATTAGGTGGGCTTTCACATAAACAGTTTACAGGAAATATCTTGCTAGAAGCTACAACAGATCTCCTCTTGATTTGATCCCGTGGTCTTCCAATTACAAGACCTACTGTAAACTCAACTGCACAATGTTGCCAGGTCTTTCATATATCCATACTATAACAACTTCTAATCAAATGGATGCACTGTACTGACTGTTCTTTGTGTGTCACCTGCTGCTTTTCTTAAAAATCCTTAATCCTTTGTAATATTTTTTCTTCTGTCCTCTATCGATGGTTTAGATGTGACTTTGCAGACATTTTTTTCTTTTTGCGGTGTTACAGCTGTTATTATTATCCGCCCCCAGCTAGGCATATCCGCCTAAGCGTGTATATTTGCTTTCAACGCTGCATTTTTCGTTACAAAAATAAACTTTTTAATAGTTTCTCAAAATACTGCAAACACAATCGATCTCCAATATCCTCCAAACACGACCACTACGTTTATTTCACTGTAGGAAAATTATTTTGCAATAAACAAATTAATAGTGTAATGCTGACAACAGCACTTAAGACAGAAATTACACAACGGTTGAATAATATATTGTTATCAGCAAAAGCAAAACATAAACATAACATACTATACATAATAAAATACAGGACAGCATGAGGATCTCAGAACTGCATTTTGTACCGACATACAGTACATCACATAAAGCAAATTAACCTTTTTCAGTTATTTTTTCAGTTTAGAAAAGTGGGCAAATATATCATTAATTTATCTGTTCTCCAGCAAAATACAAATGCAAAAATTCTCTAAAATACACAGAATGCCTTACCTTGAGAAAGTGCGTTAATTTTACTATTTCAGCATGAAAACTCACGAGTTTATAAATACAAACAATTCTTCAACAAAGATGGCTGCTGGAGCCCTATACTTTTAAATCGTCCGGCTCTAGAAAAAAACCTCATCTGAAAGGTTAAAATAGAGTTCTGACCATTCAGAGACAGCATGTTTGCATAGTTTTTTTTAGTTTTTTTTTTACTAAACCTGTTTTTACGAGTGCTGTTTAATCCAATAAATACCAGAAAAGTGCAAAAACGCTTTTTCTAAACCTATAAACATTATAAGAAGCCCCTCTAGAGCTGGCAGTATTGAAATACTACAGTAAAATGTCTTTTTCGTTATTTTTTATTATTTATTTGACATTGTTTGGAAGGCTGGGAAAACCGATCCATGTCCTGTCCCTCAAAAAAACCATGCAGATTTTATGTACTTGTTCAATCACTTTCAAACTTTTTTCCATAGTTTCAAAACCCCAACCAGGTCTGTAGTGTGAGTAGTTGCCAAGATAATTTGAGATATTAAAAGGTACACCCATTCCAAGAGTGCATTGACTTTGACTTCCATTTTGGGGGATTAATTTGGGGGATAAGATTAATTAAACTCTAAAATATTTTATAAATGTTACAGATGTATCTGTTTTATTTATTATGGCTCATTATTTCTTTGTTTCTTAAATATGACATATAATGTGTGGTAAAGAAATATATACAGTAATTGTGAGTTCTTGTGTGCAAAGTTAGTGTGCACAAGCATTATACTGTAAACATGCATATTTTTGCTAGTTGTAATTACACAATGTCATGACTTAGAGGAAGAGAAAGGCAACTCTCCTCAGGTATGGATCTGGCAGGTACTGTATATCACAGTGGGAGAACACCAGCGCATTCAGCCATTGTAGATGGTAGGGTCCATGTACTGTATACAATAGTGTCACAGACACAAGAAGAAGTGCCTGATCTGGCAGGCCTTTATCCATTTAAGGGACGAATATCCCTGTGGTCTATATGCAACATTTCACACAGACTGTACAATGGTGAACTCATGTCTGATTTCTGGAAAATGTTAGACAGAACATGTATTAATCTAGTACACAGGAAGTATCTGACTGAAAGCATGCACGTTATTAGGGCTGCCACCTATCCACACACGTCTGAGAAATCTTCAGACAAAACAAGTATTAATATTGTCCCACTATAAACTGAAAGTTGTCAGTGTATTATTATACACTGACATTTCCACACAAGACCTTTGTTGATTTGATAAAGATGCTGCATGACCAAGAATTACAATGATGTAGCACTCTTTCATAAAACACAGAAATTTAATTTCTCTGTAAGAGTTTAAACTCATTACTAATTTTTCACAATTCATTTGTGCTTGCAGTTTCTCATCATTTATTTTTGCTGTTCATCTTGAGAATACTGTATATCACCCTGATTTGCTCAGACTCTCCCTCTTCACATAAATAATACTGATGAGCTGATCACTCACTGTGATCAGTACCAGGAGTAATTGCTACTTGCTTGATTGAGGTGGTACTGTTGAGATTAGGACAGAGATGCTTTATTAATTAAAAGAGCAATACCAAAATTAAAAATAAGGACCACTGACATTTCAAAAGGACTATGGTATTAGTATAGTGCTTTTGGCTAATTAAGCAACACCGGAAAGGGGAAACTCCAGATTATTTACACAAGCACTACTGTTATCAGCTCCCAAACTCATTTTACTTAAATAAATGAATGATAGAACTAGAAAATGTATATTAACCATCTTCAAAGAACACATGATAAATAACTTACAAAAAAGAACAAGAAGTACACATGTACCCTACCATCTACAAGTACACATACACAGATAACATGTATTTTATTTATTGAAAGCAATAATGTGAAATGTAGATCTGTTCAATTCTAGTAAAACACCTAGTCTATGTGTCTAGCTAGAAAATGTGGCTTGTCTACCATTCACTAGTTACATGAATCTGATACTCAAAACCAAACGAAATAACACGTTAAAAGTGTCTAAATTAGCACAGCAGCAACAGAAAGATCCACTAGAGGCAATCTGTGGCTCATGTTTGAATGTGCTGATTAAAAAACTAAATGTTGTGTTGCGCACTGAGGGGGCCCCCTGGTGTGACCTTGGAGCTCTAGGCAGTCACCCACTTCACCTGAGTCAAGGGCTGGCCTTGTTTTGTACTGTACATTGTGTTCATCTATTCTGTTCTATAGATTTTGCATGAGTTGCATTTTCTTATTTGCCACAGCTATTCAGTTTTTGCCATTGATGAACATTTTGGGCGTTGCTAAATGGCTTATGGGCCAAAGGAATTTTAAGAATGGCTGTGCTCGAACCTGTGTTTTAGTGAATTTTGGCAGTCAAAGATCTTCACTTCAGGGGGCAGTGTAAAAGCTGTCTTTTTATTCTTCCGGCAAATTGGTGAAAGCAGAGCAGTGAACAAG
Organism: Lepisosteus oculatus; assembly: GCF_040954835.1. Lineage (NCBI taxonomy): Eukaryota > Metazoa > Chordata > Actinopteri > Semionotiformes > Lepisosteidae > Lepisosteus > Lepisosteus oculatus. The sequence continues at coordinate 5,832,602 of NC_090701.1, read as the reverse complement.
ACAGCGAGAGCTGTAGCAGGAGCTTAAAGGAGATTAAACTCATTGCAAAATTTAACAAACAAACAGCTGGTGGATCTGGAATTATCCAGTGTTACCCAGTCATGACCAACTAATGTAAAATATGGGCTGGTATGAGGAAAACAGGTTTCTGAGAAGAGATTTATATTTCTGTGTAAGCAGCAAGCGTCGTCTAAAATTCATGGTTAGAGTTTTTTTTTTTAGTTTGCAAAAATACAAACTTTCTCTGCCATGCTATTACTAAATGTTTTGATTCAAATGAATACTTACTGCTGAATTGGAGAGCTTCAGGTGTTTGTAGTAGTTGAGAGTGGTCATTTTTTTTAAATGAACATCTGCTAGAAAGAATTACATTTATAATGCCAGTGTATGCTGATGCATTTATTCAGGCTTTACACAATTTTCAGAATTTAAAAACAAGACTTTATAGTATACAAGCACTGGGATGCTATACATTTTAGAAAGATACGGATACCATTTTAACTATCTGAGTTACTGTATACTGATGGAAGGAAATTGAGATTATAAGAATCAAATGAAACATTTTTACACTGTATTTTGCCCTTAAACAATTAAAATCAGGGATGTGATTCTACAATTACATCTATGTTTAAATTCACATCCAATATATTAATGATGTTCAGTTTGAGTATACTCATTCATTAAGAATTACTTCACACTCTAGAAAAGGAAGACTGGAGTGCAGCTTCTTCATTTGTTATTAAAATCTGTCTTCTTCAGCTTCTGTAGAGATGATAAGAATGGATGATACTCAGTACAACATTCTGCATGCCTCTCTTTACACGCTGCAGTGTATCTAACTGCAACATGCTGCATGCCTCTTTTTACTCACTGCTGCGCCTAACTGCAACATGCTGCATGCCTCTCTTTACTCACTGCTGCGCCTAACTGCAACATGCTGCATGCCTCTCTTTACTCACTGCAGTGTGTCTAACTGCAACATGCTGCAAGCCTCTCTTTACTCACTGCAGTGTCTAACTGCAACATGCTGCATGCCTCTCTTTACTCACTGCTGCGCCTAACTGCAACATGCTGCATGCCTCTCTTTACTCACTGCAGTGTGTCTAACTGCAACATGCTGCAAGCCTCTCTTTACTCACTGCAGTGTCTAACTGCAACATGCTGCATGCCTCTCTTTACTCACTGCTGCGCCTAACTGCAACATGCTGCATGCCTCTCTTTACTCACTGCAGTGTGTCTAACTGCAACATGCTGCATGCCTCTCTTTACTCACTGCAGTGTGTCTAACTGCAACATTCTGCAAGCCTCTCTTTACTCACTGCAGTGTCTAACTGCAACATGCTGCATGCCTCTCTTTACTCACTGCTGCGTCTAACTGCAACATTCTGCATGCCTCTCTTTACTCACTGCAGTGTGTCTAACTGCAACATGCTGCAAGCCTCTCTTTACTCACTGCAGTGTCTAACTGCAACATGCTGCATGCCTCTCTTTACTCACTGCTGCGTCTAACTGCAACATTCTGCATGCCTCTCTTTACTCACTGCAGTGTGTCTAACTGCAACATGCTGCATGCCTCTCTTTACTCACTGCTGTGTTTAACATATGCCGCAATATGCCTCACATCACATTTTTCACTACTGCATGTTTCACCGCAACATTCTGCATGGCTCAGTTTTCTTACTTTTGCATGTCTCACTGCAATATCTTGAGTAGAGCACTTTACTCAGATCTGCAAGGTTCAATTTACTAGTTGGTATCCATTCGTCTTTTGAATGTGAATGTCCAGTCACTTTACACTTAAAGTGATTAGTCTGCTCATTTTACACATCATACAATTTTATTTTTTGTGTGTTTGTAGTAGCCTTTCCACCTTTATTTTTAAACATGTGAAAAGCATCATAGTAAGTTCAATTTCTCAATGAATGCTATAGTACAATGCAAATATAAACATGAGCTAAATGTGTAATTTATACACAGATTATTCTTGAATATATCCAGAATCTTGATGTTTCAGCTTTTTTGATATTTGTTTTCTAAGTGTGCACAGTTTTCAAACTGTAGTGGTTTACATACATATTTATAGGTTTCTGAGTTGTAATAGGGTATACGGTGTTTATCATTTATCATGTGTGTCTCCTCTGGAAATGGACTAATGGTTTTCTAACACACACATGGGCCAAATCATTTATCCCCATGAATCAGTAGAATATAATTCTTACTGTGTGCTGTAAGGCAGACCTTAAAGTTTCAATTACTCAAATCTGAAAGGTTAGCCTCTCGAGACCTAGCTGTGGAATAATGGAAGACCTCAAAATGTAGAATCCTTCCCCTAAGCTGAAAAAAGGCAGAGAGTTCAGTCCATTGAATCCTGATGTTTTGTTATTTTTTATATAAAGAAAATATCACAATGCAGAAAACATAGGTCAAAGACCTTCCTTTGAAGACAGTATACAGTATAAGCATGTTTATATTTAGAATCATATTTAATCTTTCAAAAAGACTGCAGGTGTTTTTGTTTTTATTACATCAGGATTTCTGCTAATGATGTTTACTACTATAATTATTGACCTCTTCTAGTTTAATTCCATTTACTCCATTTTCTTGTGAAGAAGGTAGTTGGAAAGCATCACTTTGCTTATCTGTATTGTTTGTAGAACTTTTAATGCCTCTTGGTTTGATGGAAACTAATTTATAGTGACAATGAACTGTGGATTATGTGTGTGGGTCCTTCATCAAATCTTCAGAACTTTCTCCTTTCAGTGTAGTATCTTAAAACACGTTCCACTGTCACAGAATTAGAAATGGTGTGAACTGATTTGATTTTTAAAAGAAACTTTACAAGAATGATGGTGCCAGGACAGTCTTTATTACTATATACAGACAGGGTGACAGGATTCTAGCAGGAAGTCAACTGGACAGATGGAATATTCTCTATTGGGTGCAAAACATGCCTTCTAGTTTTGGACAACACATACAGTAAGAGTGCATAATTTCTTGCACATTTATACAACAACAAGGCCATCTGTTTCTGAGGAAGAATAACTAGATCAGGTAGATTAGGAAATAAATCCTTTTAGAAACCACATAGGAAATTCTAAAAGACAGAAAACAAAAACAAGACTGGGTAAACACCTGGCAGATGGCATTTAATGTAGACAAATGAGTTGTGTTATTTGCAAGTAGCAGAAACATACACTATATAATAAAGAACACTGCTCCAAGAAACTCCTTCTGAACATGACTTATTTATTTATGTTGAGACATCATTTTCATCTTCTAAAATCTATACTGTATAATTAAAGAAGAAGTGACAAAACACAAATGAATGTCATGATTTATAGTTGGAAGAGTAGAACTGACATTAAGGAATGTTATTTTAACATTATACAATGCAAAAGCAAGATTTCAGTACCAACTGGAAAAGTGTTCACAGTTTTGGTTATCAAATTGCAAAAAACATACTGTATACAGCAGCTTTGGAATAAGTCCAAAGAGGAAGAAACTAGGTTTTTGTTGGAAAATATTTTGTTGGAAAATAAAATATACAGTAGATGAAAAGCACAGATACTGTCTAAGCCAGTAATTACACCGTATAACCACAGTACAATGCATATAGTTGTAATGTTGTAATTTTATTCTAAAACAACTAAAATTCTTACACTGGTTCTTAAATAACTGTATAGGTTCTAAGTAGGTTGTTAATTATTGCATGACTGGGACAAATACTCCTATGTGATCTGAGCTATGTCATTGAAAGCACTGCAGATCTATACCAATTGGACTAAAGTGATTGAAAATTTACCTAGATGCGGAGTTTGAATGTCTCATCTAAAGTACAAATATTGATTTACATCAACATCAGCAATTTATAACTGATATTTATATGCATCTGACATACTTTGTGTATAAATTAATGGTAAAAATGTCTTTTTTACAATCTTGTTTATCTCCTGTGGCATTAGGAGACTGAGTGATTACAGTGATTAATTAAACATTTCTGTGTATACGTAAATATAGACACCCTCCCCCCGTCCCCATTGCAAAGATTTACGTTTGTTTTTAAGTTGTTTCTGTTTCATTGTATGCTTTGTCGATGTATTCACTTTTAAAAGACTATATTTTCTGTATTCGTTTTGCAAAAAACAGGTGGTTGTGTCTTGTAGAACATCAAGACGTTTGCTGAGCTGACATCATTAATAAAGAAAAGTTAAAACGCTGCTGCACTCTTTGGTCCTTCAATACAAACTTAGGTTGATTCCAACAAATACATTAACATTCGATCTCTAGCTGTCTAGATTATAATATATTCATCTTATAACAACATCACAGTTTAAAATACTGCAGTTGCTGTGAAATATTTGGGCAGATGATTTTAACCACTTACAGTTTCATTTCTACAATTATACAGCTGAGAGTTGTACTGTGGCAAACCATAGGTAATACCCTGCTCAAGATTTGCCAGAGGAATTCATTCACTGGCCGTCGGTTTAAGTTGGCTGACTGTGCTTCTGGAGTTATAACCAGCAGAAGAGGTGCAGGGTGCAGGTCTCGCTCACAGAGACGCATCGATACCTGCAGAGAGGCCAAAGGGATGCCTGGAAGCCAGAGCTGGGCTCGTACTGCCACAGCGGGGAAGCTGGCACTGTAAGGCGAGACCTTAAAACTTCAGTACGTGGTGCGCTGATCAGGTTTCTTTTTTTTTTGCAGCACTGGCTGACGGAGCTGGAGATCTTTGCTATGATTTTCGCAGCTGCCGTCCACGACTACGAACACACAGGAACCACGAATAACTTTCACATCCAAACCAGGTAATGACTCCTGACAAGTCCGTCTCTTGTTTCATTTTGTTGGCGAGCATTTCCCTATAAATTAAATTCATAAGGAATATGGAAAATCCCGTGACGCCCTGAACACAAAAGTGCTTTTCATATGAACATCTTACGACTATAGCTGAAAATATAATTATTTTAAGAAATACACACTGTAAATTCTTAGCATTTTAATATGTAAGATTCAAATAAGACTAGGCAATCCTGAGAACCATTAATTAAAAATAAAAAATGAAACGGAACATTAAGTTGCACAGTTCGACCAGAATGATTCTATTTCATCTGCTGTCAGCAGATATCTTAAATATACTGTATTTCATGAAGAAGCTTGGTCTCCAGCTTACATTGCAGGTAATTTGTTTCAGAAAACATTATTTCAATTGAAATGCAGTCTGCTATAAATCAAGTCAAGTAGAGGCAAAGTAGAGGAAGACTAAGTAATCCTAACCCAAAAAGCCAGATGTAAATGTTTCATAGGATCAGTGTTTATCACTAGAAAAGCCAGCTACTATTAGAATCTGAAAAATGTCACTGATTAGGTCTGTAAAGCAGTGGTGTTCAACTCATACAGTATGCTTGAGGGCTAATTTTCAGTCACTTCTATCATTCTCATTTCATCAAACAGGGACACGGTTGTATTTGCTCTTCTTAGCAATTAATTAATTTATTCAGTGAGGTAAAAAATAGAATATTTTTTCACCCAACAAGAAATTTGAAAACAATACACTGCCATGCGTGATATCAGATTGGCAAGTTATTTTTGCTCAGACAAGAGAAATATAATTTGCATTACTAATGCACCCTTGCTGTATCTATTTGTAGGTCAGACACGGCTATTCTGTATAATGACAGATCTGTGCTTGAAAGCCATCATGTTAGTGCAGCTTATCGCCTCCTACAGGACGATGATGAAATGAACATCTTGTACAACTTGTCAAAGGATGACTGGAGGTAAGCAAGCAACAGTTGGCAGTAGAGGCTTCTGGGAATTCATTTGCATGGCTTTCAAACTGTTTTCCAGAGCTTGTACACAGGTATTGCCTTTGGTAGTTTGTGATATATAACATACTGTACGGTCTATGTGCTCAGAAATTCTAGAAGAATTAAAGCAATTGCAGCTGTAAGACAAATTACAGAGAAGACGGCTCTTTTCTTTAAAGGTATTTTGTGACATTCAAGAAGTCCAGTTACATTTTTGGTTTTATCATGGATATCTTTTATATCACTTAGGAAACCATAAAAATATTAATCAATCAATCAAACGACATAAATGATACATAAATTAAGCTGCACTTTGTTTATCCTCTGTGAGCTTGCAAGACTAAGTGATTGTAGTGATTAATTAAACATTTCTATGTTGGTCTCCATTCCAACAACCTCATGGTGAGACTTAGCTGATTGAATGCAGAGAGAACAATTTCAGGTCTCTGTGGTATTTCCAGGTATTCCAGATTCCCGTGGTTTAACAGCCAATGTACCAATATTTTAAGTTTTCTTCTTTTTCCGCACTGTTATTCTATTAAGTTGTGTAGCACGTTAAAGCATTTTAACCGGGATGCGTCTTCATAAAATGCAATTAAACCGGTCTCGCTAAGATCTGCAAAACCGATGTTCCCGTAAATCTGAGTAAAATCTACTGTAAGAAACTTAAAAAGTGGATATTATGCTTTTATTGTTTTTTTTTTCAAACAACAGGGAACTGCGAGCTCTTGTAGTAGAGATGGTCCTAGCTACAGACATGTCCTGTCATTTTCAACAAATAAAGGCAATGAAAAACTCCTTACAGCAACCAGAGGGGTGAGTCACTGAGCACAGCTTTTACTCATTTGGAATATTTTAGTAACCTTGCCTAACCTTTGGTCACCTCATGAACAGTATTGCAATTGCATTGTTTCCTCTTATTTTTTTTAATAAATAACCCGTAACAGCCAGTAATATCAACAAGCAAAGACTTTTAAACTTGATTGCACATTGCACATGGCTGTGTGTCATTTATACTGTATATGATACCCTCTGCTTGTTAACAATTTTTTAATATAGTATATTGCACTGAGCCACAAGTTATGCATTTGCATAATTAAGTGACTTTGATTATGACTCCATAATTTTAGGGTACATTACAGTGCAGTATTCCCTATTGTTCTGTTCAATTCATACTATAAGTGTTTGTCAAAATGTCTAGCTGTGTAAAATTAACTTTATTGAAGAGGGAAAAATATTATGCACTAAAATTCTGAGTTTCAAACCCATTCATATTTTTATAGAATTAAACTAATCATTGCTGATACTCATTCATAGCCCCTTACTGCTTGTATGCATGCCATAAAAAAGAAAGTGGGTAATTTTTGCATGAAAGAAGAGGGCTGATAGCAGAATCATTATATGGTTTCGAAATGTATTTGTAAAACATGTCCTCTATTCTGTAAACTACAGTGTGATCCCCCTCATGGTCAGAGCGTAAGAACATGAGTAACAAACACCAGTGATGCTCGTATTGGTTTTCCCAATTGTTTCTGACTGATATTCAGTTTGGAGTCAATTGTGACACAGATCAAGTAAACTGTATGTACAGTATGTATGTTTTTGTAATAATAATCTTGATTAAATATATTTGCATATAGATCAGGGCTGCACGATGGCAAAAAGGTTAGCACTGCTACTTCCAAGCTCCAACAACGAACCATTAAACCTGTTAATTCAGCCAATGCAGAGCCTTCTAAACTAAAATCAACTCCCAGATCATGCTGGTACAGGCACAGTATCCAGGTTTATGACTTAATGCGTCTCATAGACACAGCAAAGCTGGCACATTTGTTAAAGTATGGGAGGGCACATACTGCTCATTAAAAACCATCCACAGTAGGTGCTGATTTCCAGTGCTCTTTTTGTTTGTGCAAAAATGATCATTTGCAGATTTGCATATACCCTCTCATATTACACAATAACCAAGCCTGTGGGCAACTTGTTTTGCTAGGAGCACAGCATAAAGAGTTCAGCAAGATACCTTGCTGGTGTTTATTTATCCATCTTGTTGCAGTGCAGCATGTTTATGAAAGACAAGACGTTCTCAAATTGGGTTTGAGAAATGTGACCTTCCAGACACCTTAATTGCCAGACGACGAAATCCTCCTGTGCAGCAACTGCTGAAGCAGAGAATTTAAAATATGTGGAGCATGTAAAATAAATGAGAAGGAGATGGAAAATAAATTGTTTTGACTAGAACAAGTGGAACGTCCCTTGATTCCAATTCCATACTTTTTGCCACATACCCAAGCTTTCTGTTTGCTTGAATGAGAAAGACGCAGAAACCTAGCCAGCTGTCAGAGAGCTACAGTCACTCACCCTGCGCTCTTGGGCTCAATTCAATGCTATTAGGATTTTTTTACTCATTTGTCTGTTTGGAAACAAGTAATTACCCTGCATTCATTTTGAATATCAATGACATACAGTTGTCTAACAATCAAATCACAAATAATAATGAGAATGATAATAAGCTCTAAATAATTCAAAGTGGTAGGCAGGCAAAACAACATTTTATTTGAAAATATATGACAAAACACTGTATGGCTGCAGCCTAAATATCATAAATGCAATTTAAAGCTATTATTTTGATTAGCTTGTAAGGGGCATGGGTTCTGGTGAAAAACTGTATATCAGTCTACAATGGTCAAGAATGACCTTAGCAATCACAGTACTATTAAATCATGCAGGTGCAATCTGGTGAAGTTATTTTCAGACACATGATACATGAATCAAACGTTGACAAATAACAGCGTTCATTTTAAAATAACACTGTTATTTTGTTATTAGCCCAATAACACTGCTGACCCCTGCTGTTACGCATACTCCTCCAATGGTACGAATAAAACAAAGATCTGTCCCCTTATAAAGCAATGCTTTTCACTATTGTGTAAGCTATTAATAAGAAGACTGTAGTGTGAGGTTATCTGATGACGTAAACACATCAGGTTGCATACAGTAGAACCAAACTTTAATACCATTAGTTATTTACATGGGCAGCCAAGCCCAAAGAAACAGAGATCCAAAGTGAATATTTGAACTATCCACAGTTCAGAGGAGTTCTGGTGTGAATACTTCTCTAGTCCCTAAAGTGAATGCTTTAGGCTCTAGTCTCCCGTGGAGGGCTGGGATAGGACCTTAAGATTATTAGAATCGGCACCAGGGTGTCTCCATTCCAATGGCTGGTGTGGAACCGTCAACTACTACAGTTATTAATTTACATAATGATCTTTAAGTAAAAGGATCGGACAAAGAGGCACATACCATCGTAGTACAGAAGACAAAGCAATGAGAATAAAAAGAACAGACAGCGGTAAAAATAAAAAATCACATAAGACGATAGAACCTTACAGGACGTGGGAATGTTAACAAGTCCCAGTGTCAGGCATAAAAGATTTAATCATGCAACCGAAAATACCCTCAGAGCAGCAAATTGAAATGACTCGTCCCTGGTCGGTAATCAGTAGTTGCTCCTGGGAGGTGCAGTGTGATTGAGGTACTGGGGCTACATTTTATAATCATAGGATGGCACAGAGAGCCGCAATAAATTATGAAGATGGACGACTATTGTCTTATTTACAGAGAGTGCCAATCAATAAAATAGAAAAGATCGCAAAGCTGAGTGTGACGGGGGCGCCAGTGATAAATCTTACAGTAGAGTGGTATAAGACATTACAGACATAATGGTACAGGAGCAGATTTAGAGCTCATTCTGTAAAGAATATCACCATTCTTTAAAATACTGTAGCATATGCCTGGAGGCCTACCTGTGCATCTGATTTTTTTAACACGAGTTTTGCTGTGTTGAAAGAATCCAGATCTAGATATTAATTTGATTTTTTTGACATAATACACTCCTCCCAGAGCACAAATGGTTTCAAACTTTTGTAGTCCAAAACTCATAGTTAAATTCCCATTCAAATACATGTAGAAGTCTCAGATTTGCTGTCCTCATAACCGGATATAAAAAAGTACTTTTCTGATGTATTTAAATAGCTAATAGCAACTTAGAACTACTGTTTACTGTATTTTACAACAAGTAGAATTTACCAACAAATCTTTTTATGTAAGGAGGCATATTATGTGGAGGAATACAATTTGTATGATCTCTATAGTACACAATAAATATGTCACAAACTAATCAATTTCTTACTAAACATTTTTTTTTATTATAGTAGTAAGTAAATCTTGTGCTGCCAAAAGAATAAAGAATAAAACTTGTAACTGCAAAAGTAAAATAGTGCATGCAGGTATCTGGTGATATCAATACCTTGTATTCATTATGCGGATAATCATACTACTTAGGCCTGAGAAATTTCTTTTAAGATAGGTATGATGACAACAGCAGAGATGAGTGAAAAATAAAAATTGAAGAAGAAAGCTGTGTGCTGAAAAGGTCAAAGCTTTTAACTTTCAACAAATGTGGCATTTTTACTTGCTCACTGTGTGGTCAATATTGATGTGTTTATGATAATTGGTTAATGCCCGACCAATATTGTTATGTATTGAACTGTGCAGAAAAATATCTGGCCCTCATGTGTTGTGTGATAAATCCACTTTTACCATTTAGGAAATTAAGCGCAGTCTGTGGCCAAATTGAACATGCTGTTTAAGACTTTGTACATACTGTAAGCAATGCATGAGTCCTAACATTTGTTGGTAAACTAGTGGAGTCATGGCAAAACTAGCAGAATCACTTGTATTTCTTGTTAAAACTTGAACATTCTGAACACATTGTATTTTTTTGACAATCCTGCTAAAATGCAAGAGAACGATACACGTAATTAATAAAAAATAATCAGAAGTAAAGAATGCTTGTACCACACCCTCAAAAGCAAACCATTAATGATAATGATAGAGCATAAAAGAGTGGTAAAATAATGTTTAATATCTGTTTTGGTATACAATGCTTTTCAAAAAAAATTATGATATAAACCTATCATAAAAGGAATGAAAAAGCAACATTGTCCAGGAATCTTCAGATGTTCAGAATCGACATGTCTTAAAAAGATGGCAATTAAAATGTATTACATTGTAAATATTTTCACTTTTGAAGAATTGTGCTGCAGGTTTTAAATTCAGACAACTTTAAAGCAATGAAATTGGATTGCAGCATCAATTTCAAATGCACTACAACAAATATATAATCCTGTAATCTGGAATATCCATCATTCCAAGAACTTGTATGTATAAAGACATATTTTTCAGGAAATTGTTTTTTTTATTATTTCAGTTAGCTAAGATCAGTTAAGTCTTACTAGTCTGTATTTATTTAATCACAATATTAGCTAGGGAATTGCTGATTGTGGCTGAAATATTCCTTTTAATGTTTTCTCAATTCACTAACCTCTATGTTTCTTGACTCTGCAGGATTGACAAGCCAAAAGCCTTATCTCTGTTACTGCACACAGCTGATATCAGTCACCCAGCCAAAAACTGGGACTTGCATCATCGCTGGACCATGTCACTGCTTGAGGAGTTCTTTAGACAGGTATAAGATCATATTTGTTCGAGTTCCTGATGCTTTTGTGTTTGCAATAGATTCATTTCCCTGAATAGTTCCCTTACATTTTACTGTAAATCAGGTGTCTTCAGAAAATCCCATTGAGTTGTTTTTGTAAATCTGTACTGTATGTGCAAACTAAAACTTTTTGATTGTAAATCTTGATGGGCATGTAAGCACGGCAGTTAGCTGTTGCCTAGTCTCTCTTGGGTCCCACGTTGAATTCTACAATGCTGCACATTCTGTGTGCAGTTTTGAAGTTGAATTGCGTGCATACGTACCATGCGACAGACTATCATACTGTTCAGGGTGTACGTCGAGATTGCACGCTGCATTTCCAGAATAGGCTTCAGGACGCCTTGACTCCAAAAAGAAATAAGAGCCGTTCTGATAACGGAAATGAATATACTGTACACTATAACGACAGTGAATAATGGATTCACCTGGATAGTGACATCTGTGAGGTCACCAATGTCATCAACAGAAAACTACAGAAACCATTTAACCTTTACCAATTAGATCCAAGATCAAAGGAAGAGCAGCAGAACATCTGTCAGTAGTCTATCCAGTTGTTGACCGGGTCTTTGTTTCAACTTGTTAGTTAACTTTGGAATAATAATAATAATAAGAAGAAGAATTCATTATACTTATATAGCACTTTTCTGGACATTCCATTCAGAGCACTTAAAAGGTAATGGGGATCCCCTCCACGACCACCAGTGTGCAGCCCCACCTGGATGATGCAATGGCAGCCAGAGTGCACCAGTACGCTCCCCACATACCAGTTATCAGTGGGGAGGAGAACGGAGTAATGAAGCCAGTTCATAGATGGGGATTATTAGGAGGCCATGATTGGTAAAAGCCGAGGAAAAATTTGGCCAGGATGCTGGGATAACACCCCTACTCTTTTCGTGAAACGCCCTAGGGTTTTTAATGACCACACAGAGTCAGGACCTCAGTTTTACGTGTTATCCGAAGGATGGCGCCTTTTTACAATATTGTGTCCCCATCACAGACAGTATTTATTATTAGTACCCACACAGACCACAGGGTGAGCACCTCCTGCTGGCCCCACTAACACCTCTTCCAGCAGCAAACTTAGCTTTTCCCAGGAGGTCTCCCATCCAAGTACTGACCAGGCTCACACCTGCTGAGCTTTGTTTGCATTTTGTCAGTTTGTCATCTTACCATTCAGAATATTTCGGATATTCCATCTGTGTTTCTTTTGTACTTTTTTCCACATTTATGTTTGAATTACTTGATTAAATAAGTAAGACGTCAGTGTTGCCTTTCTTTTGTGCATCATTTAATGTACAAAAAGTGGAAACATTGTGTAACAATGATTTTTTTTTGTGACAGCGTATTTTAAAATTGTACTTCTTTTCTATACTTGTTATGTGACCAGTACAAGTGTCATACAAAATGTTTTGAGAAAAAAGTATTTTTTAGCATGAGAGTAGTATTGAAGGACAGAACAGTTACATTATGGAAATCTAAATCAAGCAAGTAAGATTAGTGAGTATTGAGCAAGAAGATTATTGCATCTGATTTCAATAGAATAGAAGCCAGGGGGAAATTATTGCTTCTGATTTCAGTTCTGGACCAAATATTTCCATATCAAAGAAAGAATAATGCCACATTTTCAAATGTATGCTATGATGTGGAAAGTGACAGATCAAACACCTTTGCAGACAAAGGAACAATATCAAAAATGCTTAAAACAGAAGTTAAATCATAACATTTTTTAAATTATGTATTATTGACACGTCAATCAATTGTTAAGATCCAAAAGTAATCGTTAAGTTGGAAGAATTGTAAAATTCAGTATTTCTGACTTGAGAACTGTTTGTTGATGCAAACATTGTAAATATCTTATTTAGACAACTTAGGGCTAGTCAATCTCAGCCTAATCTGTGAACACCACTAGTTACAGATCATTACTGTGTCCAGCTTCGGACCATATTTTGTCTCATAAAATATTTTATTCTAGAGACTAATTGAGCATTAAAGAAGATTTAATGGCGTCATATTGTACGGTCAGATAATAAATGTATTTGCAGCATATGGGACTGTAATTCAATAGGTCCATCCAGTCCAATTTGAGTTGCATCTGGCCTGTCTTGCTGGCCATCTGCCCATTAAATCAATTTTGTCTCTGCTGTTTTGTGCTCTCCTGTTACTCGCTGGCACTGAGACTCACATCCCCATTTCCCATCACGACTGTGACAGAACAGTGTGTAAGCCTGGGAAGATGGCACAGCTTTGGCCCAGGTTGACCCCAGGCTCTCGGGAGACATTGGGGCCTTGATCACTTTGCCAAATCTAGTTCTTGGAGGAACAGCAGAGGGTGTAAGAACTACACTGCCATAGGACAGTGATTCTCTTACAGTATGTTAGCCAACTAGGATAGCCCTGGGTTCAATGGACACACTTACAGTATAGTTTATTTAGGGTGTTCCACAGACTAAATTAGGGTATAGCAAACACAGAAGCTTTGTCTTAATGTAGCCCAATGTCTCAAGTAATTGAGGGCAGAAGAGAACCTTTGAATTAAAAAAAAAGCCACAAACAAACTATATTGTTTGCTTTAAATTGCTGGTGAGCACACATAAAACATAATCATTGATTTTACACAAACTCAAGCTCTTTATGACTTATACTCTAGGATAAGGAAGAGACTGTTCAAACAGTTCAATTTTAGAACATCAGTTCTAGACGATTATTCTTAATTTGGGGTCTATTTTGTTACTTTTTTAAATTCAGTCTGTACGTGTACAGTTTTTTACAAGTTTAGCAGCAACTATTTTGAATAGTCTATCATTCAAGATGTTACCTTGTGACACAAAAAGGAAAAATATGCTGTGAACTCAGCTTGGGGTCTGGGAGTTGAAAATGTGTGATATTGACTTAAACACAACTTGTGTAAAACTTCTAAAAATATTTGTATTTTCTCGAAATGTTTATTAACTGCTTTTATACTGCATATTTTCCTATATACTGTATGATTGATGTTAAAAAGGTCATTTTGTGATCTGATGTTTTTAGAGGCATTTTTCCGCTGCTTTTCAAAACAATTACTGTATGTGTGATCCATATTTTATTTCATGACAAATGACTGCAACTAAAAACTTGGTAAAGACAGTAGTCCTACTGTACTGTACTATACTGTAGTGGCACTTTAACAATGCCACAGAATGACTTTTAATTACAGAACACAACATCAATCAGCAATTACAGTACATTTACACTCCAACCTGATTCAAAATAAATAAACCTGATGCACAATACATTTCATTTCATAGCTCTTAGGCCAATTAAAACAATTTGCATAAAATGTCAAGGTAAAACAATTCTTTCCTTGTGATGTTAGAGTTTAGAGGGATAGTTTTTAATCTAAAATTATTAGACTAAAATTGTTAGTGCTGTCTATCATACTTTGAAGAATGATTTAATTTTTAATTTCTATGTGCTCTACTACAGTGTTATTATCTGCAAAGCCGTAACAAAAAGCAGGCACTAAATAAAACAAAAGAAACAAACTCCCATCAAGAGAAAAGCTGAGGATGGTGCCAAGCAAAAACTCTGGACTGGCTCAAAGTCTTTGTACATGGTGCTGGCAGCTGAGGAGAGCTGCTTTGGTGCGGTCTAAAGACAAAAGACAAAGCATAGTGGAACTGTGGCACAAAGCTGAGAATGCGGAATGGGACGCTGATGCACAGAAATGAGATGGATCAGTTTCAAGACTGATTTGGAAGTCTTCAGGCAGGAAATAGCTTATGGAGCTGCAGATCGATGATACTGAGAGTGCACCGCTCCATCTTTGTATTTCGGAAAGCAACTCAGTGACAGAGCACTGTACCAGTGGCAGAACAGTGTTTAAATAAGGAGGTTTAATGGATTGAGCACCTGTTAATTGGTCATAGAGGGTGGAGGAATCTGGCCCGAGTGATTCTGAATTGCTCAATGTGGCTTCTGATGTGACAAATTGAATTAGACAATGCTTTCTATCGTTAATTTTGAGAAAAGTTTCTTTTTCCAAGTTTAACATTTTACTTTACCTGTGGCTCTGGTCTAATTTGTCTGTTTTTATAGTCTTTTTTCACCCTTCTTTTTTCTTACATTTTCCGATCATACACTCTTGCAGTACAAGGTACCGCTGTGAAGACATATTTTGATTAATTGTCCTGTACTGCTGATTTCTAATTGCCTGGATATGGTAAAGAAAATACATATGTTTTTTTTTAATAAAAGATGAGGCTCTCCTTTGTAGTAGAGACTAAAACAATGCCACTTAATAAAAAGCATACATCTAGTGTGCAAGACATGTACTGATATCAACAGAAAAATGGATTAAAATTTCCACTCATTTAATGAACCCAGTAATGTACTTTAGACCACATTTAGGCTGCAGTCTGTAAAGTAAGCAATCAAATTTATTTGATTTGAAATCTCTTTGGTTTGATTACTTTTCTTATATATTATTGCTCACAAAAGACAAAGTATTTGTATATTTGTTACATAGTCTTGGATAATGATTGAAATGACATAGTCTGTTCAAAAGGTTTTTCTCAATAGAAATGTTCTGCTTGTAGGGGGACAAAGAAGCAGAGCTTGGACTGCCATTTTCTCCTCTTTGTGATCGCAAGTCAACTATGGTTGCACAGTCTCAGATTGGTAAGTTGTATCGCTTGGTTAATTGTAAGAATGAATACTAGAAAAGACAAAAAATATTTAAAATCCTGAGCAATATTTGCAATATTTGTAAAAACATTTAACCTCAATTTCAACATGGTACAATTATTTGTATGTCAGAATAAGATTTGTTGATCACTTATACTGGATACACTGTTGGGAGCATTTGAAGGTATTAAGCAACTTATCTGATTGATGGTTCCTAGATGTTTGAATTTTTATACCTTTAAGGTGTTATTTATTGGCTCTACATTAAATTAATGGCATCTCACCCCTTTTTGGAATATAATAATATAACATTTTATTCCTGAATGTTGTGATATTTTTATAGCATTTCAAAAAATACTCAGAAAAACTCATCTCTGACTCACACATTTGGGTATTTTCACTATGGTTCTAACTCACAAGACACAAAATGGAAAACTAGCTTATCAACTTCAAATATGTAGAAGGAAGGTATGGAAAGTACTTAGATGCCAAAATCCAAAATCTACAGTATTTTAACTGTGTTTTGAGAAACATCTATGAGAAGACCAACTTATACTCGTCAGACAACTGACTCTTAGAGCCACTTGAAATGCCAGCTTTTCTGCCTGACACCTTTTTTTCTTTTCATTGTGAAGATATATTGACATTTCACAGACTGTACAGTTAAGCATACAATGTGATATCGATTTTGTCATCCACTGATATCCTTGATGAACTGTACCTAAAACTGATTTACCATGAAAACCCAGACATACATTTTTTTTTGACACAAATAAATCGAACCCAAAGGATCTGAGTGACCTTCAATTTGTATTTGTCAATAGAAATGCAATTTCTAAATGCATGAAGTTCATATTATTCATACACCCAACTATCAGTATTCTATGAACTCCACTTTTGCTTTGATAACCTCAAGGCTGCATGTACATACAGAACCTCTGCAGCTCCTGACTCAATAATAAAGCCTTTGAGACTGTCCAAAAACTCAATTTGTGTTTCTCCCAGCCTCGTCATGTGGTTTCATTTGAAGTGGGAGTCAATTGGTTGGTATTTGGCAAATTGTCTCCTGATTCCTGAAGTCAGCCTCTGTAGTCTTGAAGACATTGTATTCTATTAATGCAAGAATCTTTTTCCAGGGTATTCTATTACAGTAGTCTCCTAAACCATTATTTTAGACCACACATTTACTTAAACCTTGTTATGTCTTCTTCCTTGTGGGCAGAAACCATTATGTTAGCTTTGAACTTCTTAATGATGGACAACACAATCAAAAGTCAGTGAACTGAGATGTCTTATGGGTTTTGAAAAGCCATCACTAGAGTTACTGAGGTCAATCTTTTTCTTACACCTTTGGACACTGTTCTTCATGCTGACATGGTACTGAATGTTTTTCTTCTGTGTTCAGTTTCTATTACTACCCAATGGGAATCAAGGTGGCCTACAGAAACTCTTGTAAACTGTGAACCTACAAGTTGCTCAAAAACACTAAAGGATTATATTTACAATATCCTGATTTCTTATTTTTTTGCATGTTTGTCACACTGAAATGTTTCAGATCATCAAACAAATTGAAATATTAGACAAAGATAACAGAAGTAAACACAAAATGCAGTTTTTAAATGAAGGTTTTTATTATTAAGGGAAAAAAAAATCCAAACCTACATGGCCCTGTGTGAAAAAGTGATTGCCCCCCCTGTTAAAACATAAATCAACTGTGGTTTATCACATCTTTGGAAAGCTGAGTTCAATTTCTCTAGCCACACCCAGGCCTGATTACTGCCACACCTGTTCTCAATCAAGAAATCACTTAAATAGGACCTGCCTGACAAAGTGAAGTAGACCAAAAGATTCTCAAAAGCTAGACATCATGCTGCAATCCAAACAAATTCAGGAACAAATGAGAAACAGAGTAATTGAGATTTATTAGTCTGGAAAAGGTTATAAAGCCATTTCTAAAGCTTTGGGACTCCAGCGAACCACAGTGAGAGCCATTATCCACAAATGGCGAAAACATGGAACAGTGGTGAACCTTCCCAGGAGTGGCCGGCTGACCAAAATTACCCCAAGAGCGCAGCGATGACTCATCCAAGAGGTCACAAAAAACACCACAACAACATCCAAAGAACTGCAGGCTTTTCTTGCCTCAGTTAAGGTCAGTGTTCATGACCCCACCATAAGAAAGAGACTGGGCAAAAATGGTCTGCATGGCAGAGTTCCAAGACGAAAACCACTGCTGAGCAAAAAGAACATAAAGGCTCATCTCAGTTTTGCCAGAAAACATCTTGATGATCTCCAAGAGTTTTTGGAAACTACTCTGTGGACGAGACAAAAGTTCAACTTTTTGGAAGGTGTGTGTCCCATTACATCTGGCGTAAAAGTAACACAGCATTCAGGAAAAGGAACATCATACCAACCGTAAAATATGGTGGTGATAGTGTGATGATCTGGGGCTGTTTTGCTGCTTCAGGACCTGGAAGACTTGCTGTGGTAAATGGAACCATGAATTCTGCTGTCTACCAAAAAATCCTGAAGGAGAATGTTCGGCCAACATTTCAGTGTGACAAACATGCAAAAAAAAAAAGAAATCAGGAAGGGGGCAAACAGTTTTTCACACCACTGTTCATTGTTGCATCGTCCAGGTGGGACAAAACACTAGTGGTGATGGAGGGGTGCTTTCAGTGGAATGTCCAGAAAAGTGTATTATTATTCTATAAATATATTAGTTACCTCAAGGCATTCAAGTCAGAAAGTGCTAAGTGGTAAAAGTATGCCTAACTATTTTTTTTTAAATAACGTTATGTATTATAATATACATACAGTACTCTGTACGATAAAATTCTTTTTACCATTTACCACGATGCTGAAAGCAGTATCATCAACTCTATAAAAATGAATATAAATTCTATTAAATAAAGTGTTGTGTGCAACCATTCCTTTCAAATGCAAATGTTATTGCTAAAATTTCAAAATTTGTTTTTAATCCTAATTGTAAAGTGGTAACAGGTGGTGCATAGAATTGCATTGCACAAATTAGGGACTGTGAAGCACAGTGTGACAGCTATGTCATTTCTCTGTATGAATCACTGGAATACAAACAACCCTGCATCCTGTCATCTCAGATACTGTAGCAACTAAAGACTTACTGCACAGGATCAGCAGGTCTCTTGGATGTAGGGGAGCTAAGCCATTTAAAGTTTTGTGTGTCAAATACTTTGTAAATTTTGTAAGTCAAAATCTTTTCTACATTTTTTAAAATAAAACTGATTTTTTTTTCTCTCATCTTAAAACAAAAAGCAAATTTAGTTTATTATTAAGTTGACATCTCTGGGTTCACCTGTGCGTCGAGTTTGTATTTTCTGCACATTCCAGCGTGGTCTGTCTCCAGGACGAAATACAGTGCATCCTATAAAGAATATTAATTTAGCTATAGCTATCAATTAAGCGAAACGATTTATGTGACTGGTGGTCTTCAAGGGTGCTCATGTCCTATAATGTTAAGATTGAGCACATGTATACATGTTTTTATTGGTTAGTAGAAGCCTTCAATATTGGACATGATGTACTGTATTGACCTTTCCAGGTCCTTCTCAGATCATCATGGAAATGAATTCAAAACTATTAAAAGCTTTCTTTAAATGCAGAATCTCATTTAAAAGGTCTGTATATTGAACTTACTAATTTTCTAAACATGCCAGCTATGATGAATAATTCTTAGCTTGCGTGTAGGACTTACTCCCTTTGTTTGAGCTGACTCATGAAACATTACATAAACAAAGCAAATTTGTGGTATTACTTAATCGGGGGCATAGATTTGAGATGAACTCAACCACTATTCTAATGCAGTCATTGCAATGAAGGCACACGTCAACAAGTATTCTTTTAAATTGTGATGAAATGAAAATACCTATATTTGAGAAACAAACTGTTTTAACAAAGCTTTAGCTGCCTGAGTACTTGTTTTTTTTTATCTTAGCTAAACATCAGTTTCCTGGAAATACAGTATACTGTAGTATATGCTTGGTTGGTGGCTGTGAAAATGTTTTGATTAAGTCCCCCTCTCCATCTTTTCTGTAATGTTTTAAGCCCCCCAAAGGAAAGTTGAAACAGTGAAGTTTGCATTTTACTACTTTCTCTGATATAGTAGATACTAATATTAGTTATCCCCTCACAGAGTAGACCTGCCACACACATTCCAAAAGCCACAATTATAAAATAATAACTGTCAAACAGAAGTTCAAAACAAAGCCATTTTCCCTATTTTTTTAAATGGTGATCTATTGTCATTAGAGTCATGATGACCGAGTTGGTCAAGAGCAGTGAAGGACTACATCCCAAATGGGTTTTCATGAAGAAAAGTCAATACTAAAGTCAATGTTCTGAAAATACACAGAGAAAGTGCTCTTTTGCGCGTGATCTGTTAACACTGAGCAAATTGTAAACACGCTGCTTTCTTTTGCATATACAAACTTTACAGAGGAAAAAAAGCATTCACATTAACATCAGATCGATATTGCGCAGTGTAAGCTAATTAAGAACCTAAGCACTTCCCTGAGCCTGCTGAGGTCAAGAATGCCTTTTAATTTTATTAAAACAGGTTGGATAAACCTTTTTTTTTTAAACCTCTAGCTTTATACACAACAATCAGTCTATACTCCTGCCCTTTCCTTATTGTTAGCTTTCAAGCAGAAATCCAGGAATATTTGCAGTAAATCTCATAAACAATGATGGGAAATAAAAAAAGACTTTGCAGAATTTTTAAAAGTGCCGATGTCTTGTAATACTATCAGAAGGCTTTCTAAGAAAAAGGGAGGTAAACAAATTGGCTGTTTGTGCAACATGAAATTTCGCCTGTGGGGGAAAAATTCAAACCCAAGCACAGTCAATGACCATAGTTAAGATGACAGCAGATGTTATCCAATGACAACAAGATGTGCTTTCAAGATCTGTAGTTTATAACAATATAAGATATGTTATTCACCCCGGCCCTTCAGCACCAATAATAAACCCGGTACTGCTGAATACAACTTTTTCTGAATGTCTCATTTCTTCACCATCAGGGTTCATCGATTTCATTGTGGAGCCCACCTTCACTGTGCTCACTGACATGACCGAGAAGATCGTTACTCCTCTCATTGATGAAGCTTCTCGCTCTGGTCTGACTGGGTTCCGGCGGTCCAGGTGAGGAAAAAACGTTTTCCCATCTCTGCTTCCTCAGGTGAGATTATTGACTGGCTGCCTGACATCGTTTATCTAAGATGTCAAAGGCGAAGAGGAAACATGAGCTCTACCAAATCACCTTTTCGTAACTACAGGTGAATGGATTGGTTGCTCAAAATCTAACGTTTTACCCGAGTACAAATTTCTTTGTACAGGTATGTCCCATATATCTCTTGGAAACATCTGGTAATTTTATAATCTTTACCATAAGATTTATCACCCAGCCCCTATCACACTTATCTTTGTGACTTTTGGACCACCTTCCCAGTGTCTTGAATGAGGTGCCCCTCCATCAATGGCTCTTCCAAAGCAATCACAAGAGCCCGGAGAAATGACCGAAGGATTTCTGCACGGGCAGGGACAGAGTCCCATATTCTTGCCTATCTGAGCCATGAGTTGAGGTCCACTTTGCTTCCAAAAGTTCTTAACGGATCCCACTCATTGTTTTCTAGAAAAAAAAAAAGTATTACATTTTGGGAAAAAAAAACAAAACAAAAACAAACATAAAACTGGGGGCTCAGAAGAAAGATAACCCAGATAGGAAATAATCACAGCAGACTCTGTCCCAGTTTAATCCAGCTGTGATTCCTTCTGTAGCGGGGCTTTCTTCAATTGAATGTAACTTAGTGCAATTTAAGAGTATCCATCTAGTCTCCATCCAGCCTCCTAAAATCCATTTGTTTGGCTGCAGCAACACAAATGATCAAACATCGTAGCTGAACACCGATAGAAACCTGGGAATTGTCATTTTGCAGGAGTGGTGAAAGCTTCTTTGGTACTGTCACCCCAAATTCAGTATAAATCCAAAAGCACATTGGTCACACACACCCAAAAAATGCTGTGTCATAGGAGAATCCTATAACGTACTGTTGCAGGTACATCCCACGCTATGATTGGGGTGGTAGGGAGTGATTCCAACCTGTTACCACCGTAGTGTAAATTCCCAATTCAGGGTTTACAATTCAGTAGTTGCTCTGCTATGCTACATTTTTAGAAGAAAAGGTATATGAACTCATTCATTTTTTACACTTGTCCAGTACAAGGTACATTTGGATAAATTTAAAATTAACATCATTCTCCAACAGTAATAAAAAGACTTTAAAACATCACTGAATTACAATAATTCCTCACACTTATATGCAGGTCAATGACAATGAGATACTTTTAAGTCCACCATCATTTTTATTGTTATTGTCTAATAAGAACAAAATTGAGAGAGTGAAAAAAATAAAATAAAGAAGTCCTCCAAAGTTGGGGGGGAGGAGGTGGGTTAAAAAAAAGGTCCACCATCATTTCACATCCACAGTATTTTTCCCCATAAACAGTTTGATTGTCCTTTCTTGCCTTACCACTCATAATATGTAGGGAAGAATATGTAATTAGAACAACAGCCCCCCGTGTGTACTTAGTCTGTGAGTGGTCTCTGAGCATCTCTGCAACACCTCTGTCTCCTTCTCAATGACATTCTCAATTGACATGTTTTTCCTTCAATTCATTCTAGGCAGTGATTAAACATTTTCCTTTTCCTGCAATGGAAAATTGAAAATAATGGGTACTATAGACATTGTCATTTTAAGTTGCTGCATAAATGGGATCACGACTATTTCCCGTTATAAATTATTTTTCAAGCAGCTGGCATATCTTAATAAAGCACACATTTAATGCTTGGCAATAAGGAGCATGTATTTATCTTCTAAGAAGTGCTCATGCTTCTTATTTTAGGCAGGTAATTAATCAGTCTTAGGCAGTTCCCTGCAGTAGCATTGAACAAATATTGTGTTCTTGTTATCATTAGCGTGTTCGTTTTTTTAAAATGAAGCTCGAGCACACTGATGAGAGAAAATTAGCCATACAACTCTTGTGGATTCTCTCTCGAAATCATTGTGTGCCCAGTCAGAGATGAAATCTTCCATCAGTGGGTTTTCTTTCATCTCTTCTGGCAGCTTTGCCTGTAAAACACTTTCTCTGTTGGGGGTAGACCTGAATCAAGTGACGCAAGCAAAAACATTTAAATACTCTTCCCACATACAAAAAGGGATTCCAGACATCTCTTCAGAGAGCATTTGCAGAGGCTGTATTTCACTAACGTTTTTTTTCTTCAGGGTTTTTGCATGCATCCGGCATTCTTAATTTGTCCCAGATTTTTAAGACACTTTTCGTTTGTGCTTCTGCCCCAACATGAATGTCTCGTTGCTGCTGAGCATTAAATGTTGACAAAATTAATATTTCAATATTATTCGTCTAAATAACTTATAACCCAAAGACGCAAGCAACGTAGTGCTCATGAACTATGTTCACATCTTCATACTTTGTTAGCCCTGATGTTGTCCACTAGCCCTTTATCAGATGTTCACCCTCAGCTCTGATGAACAAGGTGGATAGAGTATAACTCCCTCTGGCTTTAAGGAACTATGAGAGTTCTGTCAGTTCTTCTTTAAAGGGGTCTCACTCTGTTTCCTATCTTCTGTATCTCTGAACAGTTTGAACAGTATTACCCCTTCAGAAGTGAAAAGGTCCAGTGTTAAGAGCACAGGGTCTGAAGGAAGTGCCTCACTAAACTGTTCCCTACTCACTGTGGACTTCAAAAATTTCAAAGCCACCTGGAATGAGGCAGTCCAGCAGAACAGAGAGAAGTGGAAGATGCAAGCTAACAAAGGTTTGGAACAACTATAGACTGTTTAACTGGCTTCAGATTCAATACATTGGTATCAAATTTGGATTTAATATATATTAAAATATAGTATATTTGGTTTTTTTTATTTTATAAAAACGTCATTGGAAATGACTTGAAAAATTGCCCACACAACCTGGGAGTTGACTATTGGGTATAACTCAGTTTATACATGGGGAATTCCTGTCTCACTCGGGAGAGAGGACTTGCAAGAGACTTCCTATGGTTTGGGACAAACAAAAACTCGTAGTGACTACAGTGAAGTAGACCACACAAACAAACCACAAGGACAAATATACTGTATATATACACATTTTAATCTCACAAAGGAGGAACAGATATATTCAAACCTGACATAACATACAGGTTTATGCAAAACATGTCAATAATGTGATTGTTATGTTTTGTCTTACCTGTAATATCCTGACTAGGTACATGTGCGAAACCTCTTTCTTCAGGTATAAACCCCACCATGTGCGTCTGTGATTGGCTAGACGTGAGCAAGTAGGGGGAGCAAGGTGTTTAAAACGTGTGTTGGAGGGTTAAGGTTAATTTAAAGTGTGTGGTGAATAGTTGGAGGAACAGGTGTACAAGAAACTCAGATCTCTGGAGTTCCTTGCAGCACAACCTAACCGCAGAGAGTTTAGAACAAAAATCTACAAGCAGGTTCAGTTGGAAGTACTGTATACGTACAGTGGCTGTAGAAAACAGTCAGAACACCCGTTTATTAATAAATAACCAAATACGAAACTATTAATTATGAAAGCCATTCTAATGAATTATAGTTCATTGATACAATTATTTATAAAATCTATCAATTGAATTGAAATGAATAATGGTGAGGCACTGACGCTTTGCTTTGCGATTCTGTATAACGTGCAAGCACAACCACAGTGGCACAAACGGGAAGGAGAAATCGGCTTTGCACGGAAATTACACAAACATTTCAACACCAACTCCTGGGCAAGCCAGGGTGACTCTCTAAAAAGATACTACAGAATCGGAGCCGCAATGAAAGTGTATCCTCTAGATTGCAAGTGAGCTCCGCACCTAACTGGACAAAACTAGTGGACGTTTAAGATCTACGGCAATGCAGTTCACACCAAGATGAAGCTCGGTTTTTTTAAAAAATTAAAAAAAAAAACTTCTCCTCTCTCAGACCTAGAAGAGAAGACCCGGAAAGAAGCAGAGGAGAAAGCCCGACAGGAGGAAGAAGAGAGGAGGGAGCGAGAGAAGGCTGAAGCTGGTGCTCCCGACCAAGCTCAAGAGCAGCCCGGCGAGCAAACCGAGGACAAGGAGCCGCAGAACAGCAGCGCAAAGGACGATACGAACCCCTCAGAGGCCAAGGAAACAGCAGCCAGTTCAGAGACCAGCCAGCAGGTTCAAAACGGTAGGTTCAGCGCTCTTACAATCGCATTGTTACAAACAAACAGAAAAAGACCTCTCTAGCACACAAAACAGACTTATGTGTTTCTCAGTCAATAATTTGTTAATGATTATTAGCGGACTTAATGCATGAAAGTTCCCTTTGCGATCACTTTATCTGGCCAGGAAAACAACTTCTAAAAGAATTTGGAGGGTTTTTTTTGTTGTTGGTGGTGGTGGTGTTGTAAGACATCTCACCGTATTTTTGTGGTCTGGGGCCATTTTACTTGTTGCATTTCCCATTTATATAAAAATTGGTGTCTGCGTAAATTGATTTCACAGACGTCTTTGAACGTCCAGTACTTCAAGTTCATTGTCGGTTCCTTTAATTCCTGGAAGAATCTCACTAGTATCTTTGGTCTTGATCTGTGATCTGTTTCTTTGCTAAAGGCCTCCCTCTGCTGGTGAGTTACTGATATTGGTCCTTTAGGTTGATTTTCAGATTTTGATTGGACTGCAAAAAATCGGTTGACTTGTTGTTTTTTTCTTTGTATGCTTGTGTTTTCCCTTACCCGTTTTACAATGTGTTCATTAACTCTGAAACAAATTAACCATTTATGTGTTGCAACAATTCGCTTACAAAAAATACTATTGAGTATTAACGCGACGATTATCTTTTTGATGTTGCTGGCCTTGATATATTCTTCAGTAAATTACTTATATTTAACCCCAAACCAGATGGGGAAATTGTGCTGAAAAAGTAATAAAAAGGATTATTCCTCTTATTGTTTTATGAATTTAACAATAAAATATAAAAATATATATTTTAAATCATAACATGAATGCAGAGGAATGTAATAATAATACAGTATTATAATAATATAACGTAACATAATATCAGACTTAATGAAATTGGCAATGGGCAGGATTAAAACAATGAAGTTGAGATGAAGTTCTGGCAGATTTTTAGCTGTGAGTCAAAAACAAAAGGAAAAGAATATTCCTTTATTCATTGTTTTCCTCTCTCCTTAATTATCATCACAAACACCCCAATCACCCAGTGTCACTTGTGGACTGTTTGAGGACTAAATTTCACGGTCAAGTCCTTCACCCACACTCTGTATACACAGCAGGCCTGTCCGCCTGCAGAGAGCACATTTAGCGGCCAGGCTACGTTTGAGTGATGAATAAACAAAAGAGCCTTCTGTTTACATGATCCAAATGGATTTATTTAAAGGAAACCACTGTTGAAAGAAGGACTTCTTCATGGAAATGAAGAATTTAATATGAGGTCCAAGGACTTCAGGGCATCTTCAGGACACAAGAAGCCATCTGACCCTTCCAAACCTAGTGGTGTGTTAAATCAATGCTCACACAACGTATCTGCTCTGGCAGGGCTTACTTACGGTGTGTTTAATCACCATTTACACAATGGATGGACCTGCTCTGATTGGGCTTATAGTGTGTTAAATCATCAGTTATACAATGGACCTGCTCTGATTAGGCTTATAGTGTGTTAAATCACCTGTTACACAATGGATCTGCTTTGTCGGGGCTTATAGTGTGTTAAATCACCTGTTGCACAATGGATCTGCTCTGATTGGCCTTATAATGTGTTCAATCACCAGGTATACAATGAATCTGCTCTGATTGGGCGTATAGTGTGTTAAATAACCAGGTACTCGATTGATCTGCTTTGTCAGGGCTTATAGTGTGTTAAATCACCTGTTACACAATGGATCTGCTTTGTCGGGGCTTATAGTGTGTTAAATCACCTGTTGCACAATGGATCTGCTCTGATTGGCCTTATAATGTGTTCAATCACCAGGTATACAATGAATCTGCTCTGATTGGGCGTATAGTGTGTTAAATAACCAGGTACTCGATTGATCTGCTTTGTCATGGCTTATAGTGTGTTAAATCAACATTCATACAATATATTTGCTCCAACATTGTTTACAGGTGTTAAGTCAATACTTGCTCAGTGGATCTGCTCTGATGGGGCTTACCGTGTGGTTAATTTAAGTCATAAACCAGGTTCTGCTGCTTAAACCTCCAGACATACAGGCAGAAATTGACTGATGTCTCATTGGGTTTTTAAAATGTTGATTAATATTTGCATAGTGGATGTGTGCTCTGATTGGGTTAACAGTGTGTTGAATCACCTTCCAAAAGTGCTGACATCGGCACCATTTGCCACCGGCAGTTCTGCTTTCGATATTTGATATTTCACAGCACTATTGTTTAGAATAGATGCTTCAGTCCGGATTAGAGTTTAAATTGGGAATCCTTATAGTGATGCATTTCTTGAAACATGTCCTTTATTCAGAAAAAAGGCCTGCATTAAAAGCTTCTGCTTTCCAGCACAAAAGACAGAGATGGGGACATTTTGCTACTGGCAAAGCTTGGAAATTGTGTAGGTACATAGGTGTATTCCGATAATGATTCTCTGAGGCCTATTTCTATTTGGGGAAAAATAAAAAATCTAATTACTCAAGGAGGAGATATCCAATCATATAAAGTGGCATTTATTTCTGATTGGACATAAAAGCAAAATTGCACATACAGTAATATGCATCATGATCATTTAAGAATGTGTTATATAAAATAATAAATATAATAAAAGATACAAAGAAGGGGGGACCATTTAGCCTGTCTAGCTTTGTTTTTAGCTAGTACAGTAGGTGATTGACACACGGATCCTATCTAGTTGATTTTTAGGGGAAGCCAGTGTCAGCTTCAACACATCACTCTATCGCTTATTGTAACTTTACTCTCAAAAGCCTTTCTGTAAATAAATACGTTCAGTTCTCTTCCTTCAGTGTACTTCCTCTTAGTTTCCAATTTTGTCCCCTCACAGCCTCCTTTGGTCAAGACTAAAAAGAGATTCAATTTCTGTATCTGTTTCTGTAAGGTATTTCTTTAAGAATTGGCTTTCTTTGGGCTGATCTCAGGGCTTCGATGTGATTTCGGTAATGTGGTGACCAGTCTTTTACAAAGTATAGTACTGTAAATATTTTGAGTACCTCATTAAGGTAAAACAAAGGTATTGATGAGTTGTGTGCAAAAGTGATTTTAACAATGACATATATAATCGAGTATATGTCTCCACCTTGTGACAGAAATCAAAAGAATCATAATTAAAAGTCTGATGTGTGTATTCGTAGTCATTTGTATGAGAGAAGTCACTGCTTTCATGAATTGGATTTGATCTGCATATTTTTCTTTAGTCTCAAACAGTTCTCTAGTGACTAGCTGACTAAATTCTGTCATTTTTCTCTTGTACACTCCTCTTTGCTGTTAACAACATAAAGTATAACAATCAGTGCAGACTGGGATTGATAATTAAGCACCTTTGAAAAAGAAAACTTAAAGGGATCTTAAAATGGCACATACTGTAGTTTGTCAATTGCAGTTTAGCGAAACCAATGCTTAACATTCTTCCCTCAGCATAACGGATCCTTTAAATACTTTAAAAGTTTCTGTGATGTAATAAATGCAAAGTTTTAATGTTGTAAAGAAACAGAATGTTTTCTGTATTAAAAAATAATCACATCTATTTGGGTACTCTACATTTGGGTACTAACATGCGTGGATTTATTCATTTTAAATTTGTTCAAACCGTTTATTTAATTACAAAGCACCTAAGCCTCAAACAGTGATGATGGGAGCTTCTCAGCACAATATCCTTCTAAACATTGCTCAGTTTTAGGCCAAAATACAGTATATATCCTATACTCTTTTCTGAAATATTGCAGAATCATAACTCACAAAGATAGTTATTGTAATTTTATCAAAGTAACATTATACAAGACTACAACTCCAGAAAATGCTCATCTGTTTTGATCTGCAGAAAGGGTGAGAATCTCAGCGAGGTACAATTTTACTGATACTTTACTTAAAGATTTGTATATAATTATGAACTGTACTGATCTACTGTAAGTTATCTTACATTAACTGTTGTGAAGCACGTTAGATCATTATTTTTTTAAACTTATTGTGTATTGTCACATATGGGTAGCTTATTTTAGTCATTACTGGTAGTAAATAAAAAAAATATCCCCTGACGAAAGCACATTTGAGTGTGCAACATACCCGTTTTCAACTAGTTTTAACATAATTCCATTAGTCTCTTCCTCACTAACCTTGGATGTTTGTTCTGTTCATTCTGGAAACATTATTGGCAGGACGAGTGACGGGAAGACGTATGGTATTTAGGGTGTAAACTCAGGTTTTTCAGACGAGCCCGAAGCATACAGTAAATGTGTCACAGTGCAAGTCTACGCAGTGCGAGTGGGCAGGTTAAGGTCAAAATGCTTCCTTTCTTCCTAGCTCTCTCTCCTGGCTCACAGACCTGGAGATAGAGCATTAATGAAATAATATTGCTTTTGTTTTTTCAGATTCTGGAGCGGAAGTGAAGAATGATCTTGATTCCACTTCTTCCGTTACCACCTCCGCTGCTACAGCCGATACAAACTAACCCATCCTTCATTCTTCAACAAAGACTTCATTCCCAGGGAAAGATTCTCTCCGATGTTCCAGCACACTTTCCTTTAGACGTAGCGTACATTACTTTGGATTTTATTTTTTATTTTGTGTGTGTGGGGGGTTAACAATTCCTAATCCAATGACTGAGCTTTTTGCACAGGATGGTTGACTCCGTACTTCCACTTCCAAAATGGCCGAGGACTGACAGTACACAGGCCTCCGCAAACGACATTAGCTGTTTCACTTTTTCCCCAGCAGCATAGAAAACTCCTGGAACCTAATTCACTGTATATAAGTGTTCATGACAAAATTATTGATGATATAATATCCCTAGCTCACACAGAAAAGACAGCTTTTATGCATTGGAAAACCTATTTGTTACTTGAAAGGACCCAAATAAAGAAACGGGTCTTCTGAAGAGCATGTAATGTTAGCTGGGTGCTTCTACACAGAACTGTACATCATATAGCTCAGTAATACCTTGAGTATTTTTTTATTTGTGCAGGAGCTACTGAGTTAGCTATACATAAACCAGTCCTTAGCATTAGATTGCCTGTATTATGCTGCATTATTCAGTGTGAAGTCAAAATCAAATGCAGTGTGAAAAAATTACCTTCGTTTTCATTTTGATATGAAAATGCACCAGCTTCATGCAATCCTTTAAGACAAACCGCAACACTTACAAATCTGCTTCCTGGAATTTAGAGAATTAATTTATAGGATCCTGTTTAACTTGCCATATGTTTTCTCATGTTTGTTTGTTTTTTTAATTAATTTTATCAGGGGATTTTTTTTCACAAAAATCCGACAGAATGTAGAATGCATATGCCCAAATTTTAGCTTAACGAGGCTTGTTTCTCAATAACATGTGTTAAAGAAGAAAACAATCAATGTAATTAGCTTAAGAGCAAAGCTACTCAAAATATTTAAAATCTTAACTCAATTCACGTTGTGATTGTTTTTATGATGTCAGATACTGTATGATACAGTTGTCGTAGTCATAGTCTGCTAAATTTAGAAAGGAACCTCAAAATATTTCAATCTTTAAAATGCATCCAACAAACAACATTTTTCACTATACATGCTGAAAATGCTACACGGCAGGAAGATGCTTTCTCAATCACAGTAATATCCATTCCAAACAGTTTTTTTTCTTTTCCTTAGAAAGAAAAAATTACATCTGTTGCCTTTATCTGTCTTTTGTTTCTGGGCTTCTTTAAAAATAAAGGTTGACTCTTATCACAATTCATAAATCCGCACTAGACATCAGTAATAAATGTAAAGTGTATGACTAATTGGAAAGTATTTAGACAGAAGTCTTTTGCCATTAAGAGACCACATAACCCAGAATTCATCCTGGTGGTAGTGACGCTTACGGTGGTATTAATTTCTCTTGCAAGCCCTCAGCTTCTTTTGAGAGGGTTAAGCTCTGGTCGTGAACCTGGACTTTTCTGGCTACGGTGAGAGAAACGTGTGTTTTTACAGCATAAGTGCTTTTTAGCTGTGGCAGTTCTTAAACGTGCAACACAGTGCAGCTGTTTTCAGCAAAAAGTTCTCCATGGCTGTTTTCAAGGAAGAAAATAAATGGTTTGGGAGAGAACATGAGTGGATTGGACCAGTTGTACTGCTTTGTGTCTGTATCCAAATATGATTACTGTATGTCAGTTGTCCTTTACTGTACTTTGTAGTTTTAAATGAGAAACAGGACTTTCAGAACTTTTTTCAGTTCACATTTTCCACTTTATTAACTGTATTTCACTTCATATGGTAAAATATTATGTTGGCTTCTGTCTTTAAATTTCATTTAAGACTTAGTATGGATAAATTGTGCTCTAATTTGCTTATCCTAATTCAAAAGACCATGGGTTGAGCTTTTTTAATTTTCTTTGGAATGTTTCACTAAACCATAAGAATTACATTTTGCTTCCAAGGAAGAAAAAAAGATTTAGGATGCTTTCTTATCTCCATTAAACAAACTCTGTTAGGCTTTGGGAATCATTACAAGCTTCTTACCTGTGAAGATTTCAGTTCATCTCACTTTAGGCTCTAAGAGCAATTTAGAACAGCCTTGTTAATTAATTGTATGAATAAAACATGTTCTCTTCACACTTTCAAGAATAAAATGTCCAGGTAAAAAAATGCTTTGAAATACTCTATAAACAGAAATCCACCAGTTTAGATAACAGTGGGAATGCTCCAAAGATAAAATGTTTTTTTAAGAGCAAGACAATGAGAACAATGGATTTTTATGAATGTGTCATTTTCCATTTGTCTTGATGCTCATGCATCTCTTCCATTTTAGCCAGGCTAATTCAACTTGTCTGTGTGAGAGTCAGTCTCCTCTAAGTTAAATGTTTTTTGATACTTTTATTTATGTAGCGTGAAGTTATGTGTCTGTGATCGCATATGATATGCCCTAAAAATGTCTTCCACGGAAGCATTTAATTTTAATAGAGAACTTGATCGTCAGAAAATAGGCTGCTGTTGAACAATTTAGAAACAAAAACAAATTCCAAAAATACTAATTCTGTGAACTTGCTCTGGATGTCCACTTTTAGTAGTTTTGGAGACTGGTGTTTCAAAATGATGCAGGATTACTGTTATGAGAAAAATCATTTTTTCCAGTATGCCTCATCAAATTTTTTATGCTAGTGTACAGTACTCTTCATTCCTTTTTTTCTGATCTGGCTGAGAAAATGCCTTTCCGTAAACTGTTCTAGAAGTCTTGCCTTTTTCTAAACTGTTAGAGATGTTTAAGAAGTAATGTGTTTCAGTTTGTCAAGCCTAATGGCTGGTGTTGCAAAATACAAAACTTGTATTTTTACTGCTCCTGACATTTGCCTTTCATTATATGTGAACAGCACTAAGCTCTGCCTACAGCACATACAAATAGATAACACAGGAGTATATAATCTCCAATTTTAAAATAAACTGAATGAACATAGTAGTGACTGTGAGTCATCTTTTTAGACTGTTTTAATAGCATTGTGACTTCCCAGTTGTTGAAATGCCTGTACACATCTCCTTCTCTGTCATAGAAAAATGTCTGTCAGTATTTTCGTCATGTTCTTTGGGCACAACCTAAATATCTAGTTTGAGAGTTGTTGTTTTTAATTTTTCAGAAACATTCTGGTCCATTTGCCTTCCAACGGCAAACTTAGGGCTCTAAATAGGGTTCTAGTTCACAAATGTCTTTATTTTTTCAGAGGTCACCATTGGCAGACATTTAGACATACAGTATAGGCTCCATTTCCAGCAACAGCCTTAGGAAAAATAATTAGTCTTTAGGATTAAACACTGGACTGGAAACTGAATTTGTCTGAATGGCTGACTGCTCGTTGACAGAACCTGATGAATGAGTCACAGTTGCTCTTAATGGGTAATTAGTATTCGGATGGAGAGACATTCCACATAAGGAAAAGTAGTAGTGTGTGATTGGTCATGCCTCTGCGATAATTGCAAGGCTTAAAAGAGAAGTCTACTGTAGTCTGGAAGAAGAGAGTGTATGAGCACTGAGCTATGGGGGAGGTCTCATAGATTTGAATTGAGCCGGTCTTTGTGTCTGTGAGAATCAGTGCATAAAGGATACTTCCAAAAACACAGTTTACTGTAGGTCTGTAATGAGGTCCCTCACCAGTGCTGGTAGACTGCAGATACCTGTAGGTAGTTTGCCGTGTGTAGCAGTGTAGTGACTGGGAATTACTGCACTGCTGAGGATCCCCTGTGGAGATGCGTGGTGTCTAGAGGACGGGTTGGATCTTGATTTCCCGTGTCCCCTGATGTTGAGACCAACTGGCTGTCTTGGATTGTGGTTAGCCAGCGAACTGGACGCTGTTGTGTCGGGGGTACAGCTTTCTATGATGGAATGCTGATGGCTGACCCTGGCCAAACAGGATCAGCTGGCAGTTAGTTATGGGGGGACAGGCTATTCCACTGTGCATATTAATGAGGAAATGGAAAACTGGTGAAAAGAACAAAGTTTAGTGCTGCATTATCTCATTGTGAAAGGTGAATAGTGATTCGTAAATTGAGGATTGCAGAAACTGGAGTTTGAGGGGAAAAAACTGAAGCATTCTGTAAGTGTTACAGTAGGTGAAACTAATGTGTTGTGTATGAAAATAGTGTGTATATGGCAAGGGATGTACAGTTAATATTCAATGCCCTGTTTTGGTGAGCCACTATAATACTGCTTTAAAAAAATGCTCTCCTGGTACTGTATTTCCTTCTTAATACATAAAGTAAGCTTTGTGTGATTGCTGTTTAGCTAGGACCTGCAACATCATCTCAAAGAATACTCTGCAACCCCTAGAGGAAGATAAAAGTAAAACTCTAGGAAATAAAGACTTCAACATCTAAAAGGAATGTATTATAAAGAATTAATTAAATGTGAGTTATTGTAAACAAAAAAACTTGCTATAATGACACATTCATTCATTACTACTATTAGAGGTGCCCCATGTCTCTAGACTAAATTTGTGTATTGCTGTTTGATCATGATTATACCATGGTTTAAAACATATAGCTTTAATATACATTGAATATGTATCCTTTACTGGGCATTAATTTTGAAACTTTAATCTTAAATTGCATATTCAGCATTAATTACTGTTTTTCTATTGTCCTACAAACAGCTTTTGTCCAGTTAGTGTTGCCTGGCCTTCAAAACGTTTATTTAACTTTTCAAATGTGAAACTGAGTTTATATTATGTTTAATCTGGATTTAGGAAATGTCTGTGTTGTTTTTTTTAATTCCGTGAGATAATAAAAAAAAGTTACCAAACTCCATAACTGGAGAAATGTAACAGAGAGAAAACAATATGTACGTCAAATACTGCACTGTAATATGAACATCTTGATATCTTAGACAAACTCCAAACTTCATTTCTTTGATGTTGTTAAAGTGTTAAACAGATAGATACTTAAACGTTTAAAAAGCAGCACGAGAAAAGGAGCCAGAAAAAAAATAAATTGATTTTGATAATTTGGTATTGGGTACCATGGAATTATGAATCAATTTCTTAGAATGTTTGCATTTCATGTTCTCCTGGGAAGAGACTTTCAAAGAATTACAGGTCCCAATAAAACACTAACAAGAATAGATGGATTTTGACTTAAGATTTTAATGAGCTTCTTATAAGTTTGCAAATATTCCCTTAGTCAATGAATGGTGTGTATTTATAACTTAATGAAAGCAGACTATTGTACTTATCCATAATTTTTCAGCTGTTTGTGTATTATGGACATTCACAAGGATGGTGTGATTCCACTAATTCTCACTAATAAAAAAAAATGATTGACATAAACAAGAAGGTCAACAAAAACTGAAAGGGCTATATAAAGTTAATACCTGACAAAATTATATATAATCATGAATTTGCTGTGCGTCCATCTACTGTATATCATAATTTAAGGGGTTAATGTTTTCACAGGCCTTAAATGCATGTCAGGTGTTACTGTTTCTATACTAAGGATATTAATACCAAATCAAAGAGAATGACTATAACAGCTCTTTCCATGCAAATGGTTAATGAAATCACTGTGCAGAAAGCATTGCCTTGACCACACACTGATTGACGTTTTTTTTTAACCTGGACTTTTAATTAAACCTGTTTTTAAATCCTGATAAAAAAACACTCATCATTTTGGGTCTGCAATTAAAAAATGCCATGTCAACTGTGAGCAATGTACACATTATTAAAAATTCAGACTTAAAGCCTTGGTTGATATGTAATTATATTTGTTGAGCTTTTCTTGGGATACAGTGGTTCTGTGGAAATAGGTGGGTATTCATGGTCATAAGAGTAAAATATTGACGTATATATGTTACTCAGTATATAATCAGTATAAATCATTTTTTTTAATGTCAGCAGCTTTCAAAAACAGTTCTACTGACAACCTTATATATTCTTCCCGCAGTCTCAATCGTTTAATGTGTTAAAATTTTGTGACCATTGTCTTTGAGATAAGATACAGCTACCTTTTGTTTTTTTTTTCTGATTTTTGGAATACTGCTAAAAAAATTGTTTTTTCGTAGCAGGCTTGTAGACTGTTTCTTGCAGATAGCACATTGATTTGATTTAATCTGAACCTTAGTTTTCCTTTTTTTTTTGTTTTGCGAGACATCAAAAATTCTTTGCTTAGAAAACGACGACATACAAATAAACCTAAAGGAAAAAAAACCCTTGTAAATTGTATTTATGGCATAATTTTAATCCGAGTCTGAATAGCCTGGGTTACATTTGATTTAAGTCTTCTGCAAACACACGTGTGCCTGAATTGCATTTAAATAAAATGCAGATAATTTTCAAACATGCTTTGTTGCATTTCAGTCCCTTAAGCTTCCCACTGTTTTTCAAAATGTCCTTGAAAACACTTATATATTTCAATAGAACAAATATATACTGGGATGCTTTAGAGGCACAGCATGTGTAATTGTCCCTGATTGTAAATGATGTAATACAACCCATTAACCTTTTGGAGTAATGGTATAGGTGTTTGTGATGTACAAAATGTTAAAGCTCAGGTCCTTTAATTGCACTACTCTACCAATTCCCTGCCTGAGGAATAGCAGACAGTTTGACATCATATGTGGCAAAAAAATGTTCCCTTGTGAGATAGTAAAGTTGATGTCTGACAGATGTTTTTACAGGCTTAAATTCTAAATCTTTTCGGCATTTCCATTTTGTAGCTTCTGCAGCGTTTCCTAATCTTCCTGTTTTGGTATCATCTGCAAATGTTCTAATGTTCTAACAATACCAGAATCTAGATTATTGATGTAAAAAAAAAAGAAGAAAAAGGATCCTAATGCAACCCAGTGGTACTCTACTGATGACATCGCCCACATCTGAACATTCATCATACTGTACATCTGCACTCTGTTTTTTATCCACTAACCATTTCTTAATTGAAACACATGCATTTCCTTGAATGCCTGCCACCTACAGTGCAAGACATGACATGCAAATGTGTTTGTTCAGTCAATAGCTGGATTTTAACCCTGTCAAAGCTTTTTCTGAGCCAGCTAGGCAGATATGTACATGAACGTTAACCACTGTCAAAATAATATTAGTGATCCTAAGGTTTCTATCCAATTTGTTGGCTGAAACATCACAGAGATGAGTGTATGGCACCATTATCATGTTTGTGTTTGAGACAAGGTGGACACTCCAGGTATAGTCAAAGGAGTCTGTTATAAATGTACTTTGTGATCTCTATACCTCGTGTGACTTAAAGATTAACATCTAAAATATACCTTTCCTGTATATTTTTGTATTTTTCTGATATAAACATGAATTTGGCTGTTTTAAGTATTTTCTTTTTTATCAGTCATATCAAAGCGTAACAAAAAAAAAGTCTGAAAAACCTGTTCTGTAATATCAAAGTTAGTCAACATGTAGTCAACATACAGTAAGACTACAAAATACCTTCTCTCTGTGTTATCAGTGGTTTACAAAAGTAATGCAAAATTATTTTCTGGAGCAATTGCAAACCTGAAATTTTGGAAAGAAACAGAAACTTCTCTGTAAGCAAGATGCTATGAATCTCTTTTGTTGTGCTGTTGTGTTGTCCCTTTTGTTCTGTTCTACTACACAGTTGATTTTTGTTTGAATCCTTGTGTATGTGTTACAGTTATGAAAATCCCGATGGCACTGTGTCTCTGCCTTATTTGAACGAACAACTGTTAGTCACGTTGCACCAAACTATTTCTAGCTACTTAGTGATCTTCCATAGCACCATACTCCCTTGTCCACAGAGTAACTACTATACTTTAATAATGATAGTCTTACTACTGTCTAATTGGAACACAATTAATAAAGTGCCATGTTCACCAACACTCTTGTGTATACTGTAAAATAGCCATATACAGTCAGACTAGAAGGGAAGGCATTGTTAATTTAGAACCCACCCCATGGATGTCACATTGTTTAATGAGTTCAGCAACCTGACCAATGAAGACCTGCTACTGTAGGTCAGAGTGAGTCAAAGAGAAATGAAGGAATGAATGGAAACAAAGAAAATAGAAGCTCTGTATCATATAAAACAAGCTGTCTAGTTCCTATTTTCTAGCATACATGAATATGTAGTAATTGCATTTTTAACCCAGTTAGAAATATTTTTATACCATGGGAAGATCCAGTTTTATGTTGTGCCTATCCTATATTTATTGATAGTATTTAGCAAAATTTAATGTTGTTACCAAATGTTAAATGCACAGATGTAAGTTAGTCTGTAATATAATGTAAAGGAGATGCACAGCCTCTGAAACCATTAGTATTCTAAAGCTCAAGATAGATTTTACCACATCTGTGACTTGTACTGTACTACATCATTCTACGCATTATGTGTGCAGACACCCATATATGCACGTGTATACTGTATATATCAATGTATATAGTGATGCACAAATAAATGCAACACTCAGGTCTGATGGATTTAATTTTAAGATGAGATATCTGACAAAATTATGGCAAATTTGAAATAAACTACAGCTCAAAGTTCTTGTTTTCAGATGAAACTGTGTCAAAATGAAGATATTTAAAAGTTAATCTCAATTGCGACCTCCCATAAAAAACACTATATACTGATAATGCTGATGCATTGATCTGATCAGACTCTGGACAGAATACTTTATGATGTTCTGCCTCTTCCAGTGCATCTGACGCTAGCTAGCTAATTATGGCCAAGTATGGTTAATGGATTTGATTAATTGGTCGCCAGGTCAGGAGAAAAACCTGAGGAATAGTGATTCCCAGCACCATATGGTCTTGGATTATCCAACTGGAAATTTTAGAACCAAGTTGGTTTGCAAATTGGAAACACGGTTGGTTCAGTGACTTCAGCACCAACTGCTTTCCTGTTTCAGATGATTTCTCCCCACATCATCACTCTTCCTCCACCTCGTAGGTTGGTTTGAACAGTGCAACATTAACCATAATGCTCACCATAATATCTCAACACAAGTTGTCTTCCTGCCTTCTTCTTGACGGGCTTGTCAAGTGCAAAACATTGGCAAATAGCACCTTCCATTTCCCAGTCTCCAGGTGTTCTCTAATCCATAGAATGTCCATCGCCCAATGTTACTCCTGCATAACCTTTGAACATGTATTTTTCATGGAGATGACAAGCTGCTCTTATTCCATTGCTACGCAGGTTATTTCTTCTTGGAATTTCTTGTGCGTTAGCCACTGCATCTAAAAACACTTAAGCAGATGAATCTGGGATGGACAAGCCAGCTTCCTGATTGTGGTCACATTGTGGTCACTGTTAGTGTGTTAATTAAAGTGATGGATATTTACTGTACATCAGCTCATTTTACAGTTTTTTGTGATCAAATTTACATTGTGCCCGTTTTAACTGAACTGCTTTATTTTTATGAAGTCACATGGCTCGAACTCAATGTTCCATTATCCTGAGGAGCCATACTGTACTACTAAAAGGATCACAAACTCTTTTGCTTCCTATTTGAAATTTCAATAAGATTTACTTTGCCCAACAACCTAGATTTTGTGTTTTTGTTGTGCATCAGTATATACACACACCAAACAATTATAGTTCTGTTTCCGTTTTGCATTTCCTATAATATGTTGCTGATTCTTTAACTTTTTCCTTAAATTAATGAAAACATTAAGAAAATGAGACATGTATTTCATTACATTGGTTCAATATTCATTGTTTGAAGCCATATATTTTATGCATTTCTGTCACTTAGTGGCAAGTTGGCATTGTTCTATTTTTATTTTTATCTTTATTCTGAATATTTTGTGTAATGTATGATTTGCTATGCCATTTTTTCATAGAATTTAAACAAAAACTAAACTGTGTTGGCCAATGTGGTCCTATTTGTTACAATGCTACGTTATTGTACTGTTGTGACAATAAATCTGGAATTCTAAAAATCAAAGAGTTTTTTTTATTTGCTATTTTTTAAATATTATAAAGGGCAACTGCTGGACATTTCAGAATGCATATTTATAAAGAGTTTGTTTTGTGTGCTCCAGAGAGGTTTCCTTGCAATGTAATTAACATTATGGGAATATTGTTTGCATATACAGTACAGTATACTACAGTATGTGTATATACAGGAAAAGTATATATTTATAACAGTCCTCTTTGGGATGTTCTGGATTCACTGATGAATACATGCGCCAGAGGACACAGTTTTTTTCTTTCTACCCATCCTTGTAACCTTTATTAACTTGCCTCGGCTTTTCTCATGGTTTTTCTCTGCTTTGTTTCTTCCTGTTACACACCCATTTTACATCAGCCAAAATCTACTTGTAGTTCCTCATTTTAATGCAATTAAACATGCAACACCGCTCACAAAATGGTCAACTCTTTACATAGAGTCAACTGTGTCTGAGAGTCTGTCCTCATAGCCTAGAGAAAGATCCATTTTCACTGCAGGCTTCATAGGCCGCCTACTACAATGTTACACAGATGTTTTTTTACATCAAATATAAAATTCAATAAAAGAACAAAGCCATGTCCCAAATCACCCTTGTGCCCCTAGATTTCCTGTCAAGGACCCAGAAAATAAAATAAAACCACTGATACAACTATTGGTCCTGTAGAGGAACTTCAGTCCTTTACTGCACATACTCCCCACTTCTGCATCATGACTCGATGCAGGAGAAGGTTTCTGACCAATGGTGTCAAAGTACATTGACATTTATTCATTTGGGCTGCACTTTAATCCAAAGGGACTTCCAATCACATCAGGTCAAGATGCAAAGCGTACAGGTGGCAGTGGCATAAAGCAACAATAAAACCAC
Organism: Lepisosteus oculatus; assembly: GCF_040954835.1. Taxonomy (NCBI): domain Eukaryota; kingdom Metazoa; phylum Chordata; class Actinopteri; order Semionotiformes; family Lepisosteidae; genus Lepisosteus; species Lepisosteus oculatus. Next base: position 5,792,057 of record NC_090701.1, on the reverse strand, counting down.
AGTGGATAGCGCTGCATCAAGTGCCAGGATGATGGACAGTGCTGAATAATTTCAGTGGTGCTTGACAGATAGGAAGTAGTGACGTAAGAGCACAGACAGTAAGTGAGGGTTAATTGCAAGCCTCTGGGGTTAGGAATATCCGGAAGAGATTAGTTTTGAGTTTCTTCCAGAAGACGGTGAGTGAGTCCAGTCCTTTAGGAACCCTGTAGGCAGGCTCCAAGGGTTCGAACATACACTAGGATCCACTGATGCCAGAGGAGGCAATGTGAAGATTCCCAATGAATTTCCAGCATCTTGTTGTTATTCATTCAGACCAACCAGATATGTCACCAAAGTGTCACCTCCTCTGGATACTCCCAAAACATACGTCAGAAGGTGCCAACAACACCTCCAGATAAAGCTTATCTAGCGGCATCTGACCAGGTGACTGAGGTCAGAAGCCTATTTCCCACTACATTGTGTGGGAATGCAAATCAGACAAGAATCTCCATGTTGTCTGAACTCACTGCCATCTCCCAATCCTCTCACCGGCAGGAACCATGTCGTTGAATTCCACGTTGTGTCCTCGACCCCCCCGGAGCCCCCTCCCTCCCTGCTCTTTCCCTCCTTTCTACAATCTGTACTCTCCCTCTCTTCCCCTGGTTCTGGTCAGGATTCCAGCCTACTGCACCTGTGGTCCCAGTCTGTCTTCATTGTTTTCTCTCCCAGTGCTCCTTTCCACTGTCTCCATAGGGGCCCCCTCACCCAGTCCCTGTGGGTACAGGCACTCAGTGTTAGTCTGTTCCGGCCCTGGGACCCTTGTTTACAGCTTTCACTGCAACAGGACCCTGGCAGCAACAGCAATGATTTCCCAGCTGCCCCCACGTTTAGCACCCCTGTGGCCTCAGTAGAGGCCCCTTTCAAGAGTACGGCACTTCTGTTTGCTTCTGGGGTCCATCTTTTTAACCATAATATGTGGGGGTCCTAAGAGAATCCCCATTCGGCCAGTTGTAGCAAATCTGCTTCAAACTCAATGAGTGAGGAAGAGGGGTCAACAGCTGGGCCAGCACCGTCAGAGGTTTATTTTCTCTTGGTGAGAGCCTGTCCCTTTCACACTTCGTGAAATTAATTTTGCAGTTTTAATCTGCCCAATCGTACAAATATGAATTCTGTAATCCCACGGGCCTTTTTGTCCACCACAGCTATGATAGTATCCATTTTCTAGCTGGGTTAGGTGGAGTAATGTGGCGTAAAGTACCTTACTCAATGGTATTACAGCCATGACCTCAATCGCACAACCCCATAGCTGGGAGTCCTCTGACTAAATTCATAATGCCAAAAATCATAAGAAGAAAAAAAAAAAGAAATTTGAGGAGGAAAAATACACTGACTCCTGACATAAAATATCTGTATCTAAGGTTTCATTATTCCCCACAAGAAAAGCACGCTAACATGCTTTTATTTCCGTTCTTTGTCCCTTCAGTGAAGAAAGCGGGATATGATTTGATACGGTACTTCAAGAGGCCCAGCTACTGTGCAAACCTGTACCTGCCTTCACTGCAGAAGAAAAGGGGGGAGAGTCTGAGAGGAAGCAGGATGCTGGACCAGAGAAGTAAAGCAAAAAAGCTACAGCACATCTCCCTCAGAGGAAGCAAATGAGACTGAAATGGGAAATAGGCAGCAGAATATGTGCCTCATATTATCTATAGCTGTGTGCTTAGGAGGGCATGTGTCTCCATGGCTTTTATTTTTCAGTAGTTGTCAGTAGTTGTCCATTCCTCTTCTTTTCCGACCCTACTGTGGAAATATTCAAAGCACTGCAAAATGTTTGGCTTCTTCTATTGTTGCTGACTAGCTCAAAATCTATTATTGCACAAATGAGTGGAAAATGTAATGTGTTTTGGCCTTTCTATCTTAATTCCTTACGTTAATATGCTGGCCTATTGACACTTGGGAATATCATTTATAAGTTCAGGAATACAAATTTATTTGTTTAAAGCATGACTGAAATTTTCTTCAGGTTTCAGAATCATATTTTAATTTTTACATCCATAACATACCCAGATACTTGTTTTTTAGGTTTTCATTTTTCCAGATTCCATAAACAAGATTAAGGAAGCAAAATGACACACGCTGGCTATCACAAATATGAGGAAACATGGAAGTCTTTCTATGAACACACATCAAATTTAAACCTCATATGTAATGCGTTTGTTTCGTCTACAAGATGTTTATCTCTACCCATCAAAATATAGTACTCATCAGTTGCTCTTTATGGGTTAAATTCTTGTATAAAACGGGATACAAAAATCATAAAATACTGCTTTGCTTTAGAGAATTAAAGTTATTAATCATCTTAAAAAGCAATAGGAGAGTGTGGCTGGTGTGATACTTGAGCCTAGTCCTGTGACATGATCCCTAGGAAATCTGATAGCATAAAATTGTCAGGGGTGGGGGTCTGCCTTTTAGTGCCTGAGGACATGCTGCATGGAGAAGGCTTGGGACTGAGGAATCCCTGAGAGACAGCGAGCGAAAGCTGGTAGGGCACACACGTTTAGCCCCATACTCGTCCATCTTTAGCCATCAAAGCTCTTTCTACTGTAAAGACTTTATACTGCAACCCTAGTCAAGGAGCATCCCTGTGTCTTCTGATTTCCATTCCCACTTAGTTTTTAACTACTTAGGTATATTTATCCTTTTCTGAATTGTAACTCTACATTTGTAACATTTCTATAATTAATGAGGAAGTAATTGATGCACAGAATATTTTTAAATACAGAACATGACATTTTTATTGATAATTAATGCCATTCTGTTTACGTTACACCACAGCTCTCCTGTTTGATTGAGTTCCAGTGCCGTCCTGCCGTTTAATTCTTTTTAACGTTGTCAGTGTTTGCGGCACCGTTTTGACATTCCTGTCACTCAGGACTTTCCGAAGCTTCCTAATTCATGCAAGCTTTTTTTTTTTTCTTTTCTGCAACAAAATGAATCTGCAGCACTTTTTACGTACAGGGGCGCTTTAAGAGTCAGCTGTAGTTACAGCTAGAAGCAGTGGTGGGATTGTCTGTACATTTAATTGAAGTTGTTTTGTACAGTAATGAGAAATTTAAGTAAATGGGTAACAAATGTGAGAGGGAGTTGCACAAAATACACTCCAAAATATTTTGAGTAAGTTAGGTATGATAGAAATAAGATTTGTCATTTAAAGAGCTACTTTTATCAGAAACTGCCAGGTATCCTTTGTCAAAGCTCATCTAATTCTTTCCTTCTGTTTCTTCTTCTTCCATATAAATGACGCGTTTCTCTTCTTTCATCAGTTTCACACCTAGAAAAATAAAACAAATATATAATTTATAATAACTCTGGATCGGGAAATGAATTTTAAACAGAAAAACACTTTAGGAGTTTTCACACTTTTTCTGACATCTTTCACTCTCTGAATTAATTCTTTGAATCACACCACAAATATACCACTATACTGTATCTTAATCAATCCCTGGGCAATTCACCAGTAATTCCCTTGTGCTACCTTAAACAATGTCCTAAACCTAATTTCATGAGAAACAATGACATTCAAAAATCAGATGCTTCGTGAATATTCAAATATTTTAGGTATGAGAATTTTGACTTAACTAGCTTTGTTAAGGCCATACGATATGAAGGCCTGGCCATACAACAAGAAGCCTCGAACCCAATTCAGTGTGGGGAGTGACCAAGAGGCAGCAGTGAATGTGGAAATGGGGTGGACGAGGGACGCATTTGTGCATTACATATGCTGTGCATACTGTCGCTAATTTCGGTAATGATTATGATTTGGAACAGATGGGTGAGCCCAACTTTTTGTTGTTATCCCACCCAAACGTCTGTTGACTTTCATTTCATTCCTTTTTCTGCTGACATTATTCCACATGCAGTTCAAGAATGCGCATCCAGTGAAAACTACACCAAACAGAACACAAAAACCTTTCCTAAACGTCTGCATTCCATCAGCATAGTAAAATAAGCCTTATCCTAAGGATTACCACATCACAAGGTGCATCTGAAGATAAGCTTAACAAGGACATCTGATTAAAAAATGAGCAGGGATTGAAAAGGGATGGGATTGTACAGGAGACATACATTTGGGTGTAATTGTTTTGAAGAATACAATTATGTAAATCCAGAAAAAAACAGACAAGATAGAAATGCATATCATTTATGTGCCTCAAAATATTATTATACCAAAATACATCTGTTTTTAACATGTAAAAATGTCTTCCTATTTTATGAAAAACAAAAATCACAGACATTTGTTGCAGCTAAATATTTACCCAGAAGGCCATTAGTGAAAATAATTTCATCTCCGAAAAGTCTTGTTTTACGGCACTTTGAAATGTCTGAATTTTGTAAATGTTGTGAAGTAATAGAGTTATCCAAAACAGCGGGTTAGGTTACGGACAGAATCATAGAATTTAACGTGAGTTATGCTAAAAACAATTCACTAGCATACTGCAAGATGGAAATTTACTAATAGAATCTCACTTAGACTATTGTAAACAACCTAGTTTATTTAATGTTAAAATGCTATTAGTGGATATATATACACTATGCTGCTCTGGAATCAATCCAAAGAAGAATGACAAAGTACATTCTCTGTCTCAAAAGAATGTCCTGTACCTAGAGGCTTAAAGAAAATTTTAAAGTCTTGTACAGAGACGTCTTTTGGCTGACAGACTTGAAACCCGTGATGAAAATTATTTCAGTTGGGCTCATTTTTGTTTTACGAACTTTTATCTTCCAATGAGTTTGTAATTTCAACAACAGAACGCCGATACACCTACTGTATAAGAATGTAAAGTTTACTGGCTTAGGGTTTTATTGCTGTTAGTTGATCAGCTGTAGAAAATTGAGGAACATTTTAATTTATCTTATGCACCATTGGAAATTCATGACCACAGGGATGGAAATTCTTGGTAAGCACTGCCCAGTCCATACTGATGAGCAGCAGATGAGAGTTTTACCTGGGATTAAGGGTGGGATGTAAAGAACAGGTGTGTCTTTCCTCCGCGGTTTTTTGTGCTCCTGTTCATGCTGCTGGGTGTCCAGGTGCTTTTCACTCTGTGTTTTTCCTACATCCATCTCACAGTCATCTATCAGCTCTTCCGAAAGGTCTGACAGGGGATCTGTAAGAAAGGGTTTGTTAAACCTCAGCACTGTTCTGTTTAAAATAGAAAGTTGTGTACTGTACTCCAAAGATGTGAAGATTGTTTTTTCTTAAATAAATTTGATAAATATGGTTTTATTAAATTTTAAATTTTGGACATATATGCAATATATATTTAAAACATAGAAATATATCACTGGTAACAGGTTTAAAGAAATTTTAAATACAATATATTGTATACTGTAACTGTCACGATAATAGACTTGTGTGTGTGTGTAAAATGCTTTTTTCAACACAGCCAAGATGGATTTATTAAAAATGTATGATGTAAGAATAATAATTAATAAGGTGTGGTTGTGGTTGTTAACACAAGCTTTGAAGAGTCTTTGAAGTATCGGAAAATAATTGTGTGAATTCTATGCAGAGGGAAGTGTACTCAGCAATTCAAAGACGTGCAACTTCAGTTTATGTCTTAAATTACCATGACAATGGATGAGAATAATGGCATAAGAAGGGAGTTATTAATTTCCAGAAAACGTTGTTTATGAGAAATAAAGATTCCTAATCTTAATTCAGAGATGAAAATACACAGGAGCAACAAGTTACCAAACTATTTACTGTTCAGAAGCCTACGAGTGTTAATGACATAGTCTAACAATGTCCTCAGTCAGGCGTCTATGAGATAGACAAAACAAGATGTGGTGAATTGCTCTGTTCATTTGTAATCTTCTTAGAGTTTTAGCAGTAATAGTAATACATACACACATTTTTGACTTCTCATTAATCCTGTATGTATTAATTCTGTGCGCTCCTTTTAACTAGCAGCAGTATTTTTGCAACCTGCTCATTCACTAGACACTAAATTAGCACACCTTAATGAAAATTAAATGCTTAAATATGATTATATGATTATTAAATGATTATATATGATTAAATCCAATCAAATTCAATAGTTAAAACCAGAACCTTCTCCATAAATACGTATAAAGAAAAGGAATAAACATTAAATACAAGAAGGAAAGCACTGGGATTAACATGGATGTTAATTCGGGGCCAGGTTTAGGATTCACTGAGGCATGCAACAGTAACCAATGTAGAAAATATGCCCAAATTATAGTCAGCCTGCAAAAGAAGAATGCATGATGCACCGATTGAATTGAGTAGGTTATATGTTCTGTGGGAGATGGTAGAACACAAAGGCATTGATTGTTTCAAGAAAGAATGACAGTAAAAGTGCTGCAGCTCCACACGGCAGGATTAGTAAGTGCATTTCTACTTTGTAACACCCTAAGAGGACAGACGTGTACGAGAACATACCGAGTGCTACAGTGAATGAAAGCCTCTTCAAGCACTTGAAGTCTCCAGCCCTTAAGAAATCCACTTGAGTCATACTGTACATTTTCAGGTAAAGATGACACACAGCACGCTAGCTTTTTCCATTTTAGCGTTTTATAAACTTTGATCTCCGTTTAGTAGCCACAGGATAGGTATGTCATTGAGCCTGTCTGTTCAGTTTGAAGACACTCAATTTGTGAGTATCACTGGAAGTTCCTTTTTTTGATTCAAAATGTATTGGAAGCTTTTAATGAATGTCAATCACAAATTCTGAAAATTTTTACCAGATCAAAGCTTCTGAATTCCCCCTCAGCCACATTGCCTGGTCTTGCACAATGTATAGCATCTTCCCCTTGTACAAACGTTCTGGCAAGTGTTCAGGTCATACCTGTAGTTAGGTATGATAATGGTTAGGTACTGTAGCGTTCAGCTTAATGAACAGCTGATGCTTAAGGTTGCACGTGCTGAAAGAAGACCCTCCGTGATGTTTCAGGGCAGCAATATGTTTACCATACAATGGTGGCAAAAGGAAAAAATATTGGTGCTCTGGAATCAGTTCAACGAAGAGCAACCAGATACATTCAGGGAGTCTAATAATGTGTGTCATCAGCACATTTATGATTTCCTCCAGGGCACCAAGTTATCAAATAACCAAATTGTACAGGTAGGTCCCTCACATCTTTAGGTTTGCTGGCCAAGGAGATTAAAAACCTGGCAATGTGCAGACGGCACTGTGAACAAAATGAACTGATCTGAAGCTTAGGTAGTGCTATGCTTCCAGTGCGTTCAGTACTCACAGAACTGATCCTGGCCATTCAGTCTGTTATCTGTAGCCTTGGGTGTGGGTCTCACATACTCAGTGGACATCTTCCGAGACGGTCTGTTCACCAGCAAAGAACGGGAGATGTTTTAAATCCTGAAGCAGTTCACCTGTACTCACAACAGGGTAACATTCATTCCATGTGCTAAAGGCTATACATTTACAGTATATCTCAGTTTTCTTAGATGAAGCATATTTTTTCAGAACAAAAACCTGAGAAAAGCAGGACAATTTAAAAAAAATAAACATGATAAACAATGGTGTAATACAAATATTTATTTAATTTAACATTTACTTTACCATTGTGATGTTATTTTTATTTAAATATAAAATAACAAAATTAAGTTTTCTTTGATTTATTATACAAAAAACTCACACATGTTTTTCATAATCCAAACAAAATCTAATACTAAAAAATATTTCTATACATTTTAAATTGTTATAAAGATTCACAAATGACTTACAATTCCGCATAATCTAATCAGATCTATTTTTTGCATTGTGGAGTTGTGAACTTCTTACAATTTCAGTCATTATTTAATACAGCCTCCATTAACAGTATCTGTGAAATAATTCATTTAGAAGACAAACCGACTACAACACATACACATTCACATACAACATATACAAATATTTTAAGCTAGCTGGATAGGTAAGATAACCATCAAATCTACCATAAGCACAAGAAAGCATTGCAAAACTTTAGAAAGTTATTTGGTTATAGCCTACCTGCAGGGAGAGAAGATCTATCTAGAGTGTTAAGACAGCTCTCACAAGAAAGAGCCGGTTTTGTGTTCTGGAGGAGGGCAGCCTTTATTACATCATCATTAGCAGTTATCGTCATGACAACCCTTTTACCCATCAACCTTATTCCATTGTCAGACAGATGGTGTCCTACAACTGTGTATGTAACCATATTATCATCTTTTAACATACAAAGTTTATTTAAATCATTTGATATGACCTTCTTTAAAACGTTTTATCTAATTAGGCTTCAAAAATTAGGTTTGTGTGGTGCTCATAATGTGTGCATTTCATGTTGGTTTTTGTTCTTCGAATTATTTAATTTGATAAGATAATACACAATCATTTAACAAACACAATGCTGTGCTGTCTTGAAAAAATGACAATTTTTTACGCTGATATTTAAATATGCACAGAATTCCGTCTGGGTTTATAGACAGGTTATGATTGATCTAAATTCTGCTTTTATTCAGTTTTTAAATGTGAGCATGAATTAAATAAAGTCAAAGTCTAATGCTATCTCTTATTTCTGCAATGCATACTGTAATCATTTCATATTGGCTTAATCATTTCTGTTTTCTTAGTTTGGTAAAGTAACTGTCAGGAGTTTTTTTACCGAAAATGTTGAGGAATTGCAAAGCAATTAATGTATTTTGCAATTGTAGCTTATTTACATGTACTGTAGTCAATTGGGCTCTATTTGTATCTATTGGAGTCTGATTTTAATAGCATTTTTCCTGTGCTATTCACACTACACATCAATTGAGTCTGCAAAATCATTAAGTGAGACAGAGTACTGTAACAGATGCAGGAATCCTTCTGACAGATGGTCCTGTGTAAACCTACACCATATTCAGGCACGTTTGTGAGGCTCTGGTGACAGGCCCTTGACTCTGCTGTAATGTTGTATAGTGAAAACTGAGCATGCCATGCAGAATATTAAGATAACACGTTTGAAGGCAATAAAATAAAAAACAGGATATGCTAGATTCCTGATATGGTCTGTTGTTTTACAAAATGTCTTAATTACTGTGGACTTTAAAACGCAGGCTATTAATTCAGATTTAAAGTAATAACCTTGTTTGTCTAAATCTTTTTTTTTCCTATTTTAGGAGTAAAGTATTATAATCCATACAGTATGTACATACTGCTCAGTACCATAGTATTGTGGAATTATGCATCATTTTGAAGACACCTGGAAAGGGATTGTAAGACATCTTTCTATAGGGAAATCTATTACATTGTATAATGTCTTTATGTCATACATTGGGATAATTCTGGAATGCCAGGGTTTATCGGCGGTGAATAATGTGGCAGCACTTTTGAGTAAGGGACGCTGCAAAACTGTATTTCTAATGCCGTGCACTACCTGAAGCGATCAAGCTTATTCAGAACGAGAACAACACAAAGCAGTCACCCCATCGAAAGGAAATCCATGGAAATCTGTGTCACTCATAACTGAGCATTAACCTGGTCGCCATTGTGCTCTATGGACCTTTCAGAACACGGATGGACAGATGTTAACACAGTTGGAGACTATACAGTATATCAAGCATTCTCAGGATACCCTTTATCCCAACATACATGCTGAAGATATGGCAGAAGACCACTGTAAATGGACACTGATCATTTGGTGCCCTGGGGGAATGGCATTCTGAGGTTCCCAAAGCATATTCCCCCTTTACATCAAGACAACTAGACAGCCGAGCAAGGATACACCTTTCTGAAGTAACAGACCAGCCATCCTGTGACAGGGACTCCGCGATCTCTTTAGAGAATGTCGGTTGGAAAGAACGGGTTCAGCGTAAGATTGAAAATGCTACCTAACCTCCTGTTTCAGCACTCGCAAGTACAGTATCATATTAATGCAGGAGGAGATAGCTGAAGCAATGTCATTGATCATGACGAGACATATCAGAAGCCAGTCCATGGCAGGGCACTCACAGACACAAACGCACACGCACTTTCAGTTTCATCATCATCATCATCATCATCACCACCACCCTTATTATATAACTTTTCTTTTCGTTTAACACATAAAATAAGAATAGCTTGTCGATGAAAAAAACACAACTCATCTTAACTCTGTTCCACAATAGTAAGAAGAGATTACTCTGAGGGTTTTGCACCTACCTGAGCCCAAGGCAAAATTCAAAAAATCTAATTTTCATATTACAGATCCCTGCCCATTCCCGACTTTTACTCCTCATTTGCACACATTTGAATGGAGTTTTTGCATGGCCGCTAATCTGTTAGCAGGCACAGAAAGCCGGGCGGGCACGATCCCCGCCGCAAGGCTCGGGCCCCCCTGTTCTTGCACGTTCTCGGACTGTTTCAGCCGCATCACAGCCATGACCGAGGCGTCACCCCCCTTTAAAACAGGGTTCTTATTGAGAGCGACCTTTTGCGAAGGGACCCGTAGAAGAGAAAAGCCCGAGAAGCTCTGATTCAGATCATCGCACATTACGTGTGATATTGCGTCTTGACACTTTTTGCTTTGCTTTCTAGGTGCATCTCCCCTGCAAGGGAATCATCCCCGCTGAGAGGGGGACTTGTGTGCTGATGTTTCCCCCACTGGTGTAAGCCTGTTTTTTGTGATACAGTAAGTTAAGGTTACCTGCCTCAGCCACCAGTTTGCGTGACTGATTCTGATGTTGGAGATTTGAAGGTTATGCCCTATGAATCTCTGGTAGTAATTTATCTAATGCTTTACCATTATCTGTGTCGTAACTGGAAGAAACGTGACGGGATTCCTTGCAAAAGGAATTGGAAGTAATTGCATATACAGTAGATCCAGCCAATACATCTACTGTATTTGCACTTCTACATAAAATGAAACACTAAAGAGAAACCATATAGAGAGATAACCTTTCAAAGCAGATTTGTGCTTGGTATCTCTTTACGATTTTATATTCATGCTAAAAGTTACTTATGAATGAGACAGACGACCCTTTTTTTTACTTTAAGATGAACTCCTTCTTTAAAAAAAACGCTTTGAAAAGTTTGAGCTTTTTATGATTGAACGCTTCTCAAAAGGAAATGATATGGGTAAGTTGTTAAAAGCCTGTCAAACAATAATATTTAACATAATTCAAATCATTGCATGATTTCTTTTCAAATTATAAAACATTATAGGAAAACATTGTCTGCATTGTTCTAGGAGGACAGTACCCTTGTTGGGTTTCCATGGTAATATCTAGAGTTTTTTCCCTGCTTTTATACTAATGTAAATGCTAGACCCTTTTTTAGTAGTATATTTAGTGATATATTGTCTACACAACTCTTCATTACTCAGTTCAAGTGAAGATACTTCAATACTGAGCTGCCTAGCAGACATGTAGCAGTGTGCATTTGTAAAGATTATTGCTCATTCTCCTAATGCATTAAAACAATCTTAAGGGCTTTTAGTAGGCTATGAATACATTTACATAAAACCGGGAAATTAAGAGCTGAACAGATTTGTAGGGCAGTATTCATTCAGACACTGCATAGGAGAACCGTGATTTCCCTGAAGGAGGTGAAATGCATTGTACAGCTGTCCTTTTCTTGTACAGACCACATAAATCATACGTCACAGTAATTGACTGTTGGTTACCTAATGGTAGAAACCATCCTGATTGACCTGGCCCAGTGCCGATTCAGGGATCATATCCAATTCTTCTGACAAGCTTACAAAAACTTCAGCTTGACAAACTTTTGGATTGTTGACTTGATAAAGCAGACATAGCTGTCCTACACCTTCTAATTTGGTCCTTTTGGATATATTCATATTATATTAATGCAGTATAACATACTATATTAATCAACATATGAATTTATTTTACTATGTAACAATTAATTGATATTATTAGTATTGATATTATATTAATACGTGTCATTCTCATTAAGATATACATTGATATTAATAATATATTGATAGATATTGATATTAATCATTTATTGTTCATTTATATTATGACTGATATTATCATATTAAAGTTAATAAGAACTTCTTACATTGTGACTTCCATCCCTCAGCTCCTCTACCCTACCTGAAGCACATGATCCTAAATTTGGATTTTGATTCACGTCAAACTACGTTGGTAATTATTTTTAAGCATCAAGCTTGACGAGGAGATGTTTAAGAGCAGCATTCAGCGGAACAGGAAACACACACTTCTGAGTGCAAAGTACCCATCTGACATTCTTATTTGTACATCAATCGCCAGCACACCTGCACTTTGACGATTGTGTTGGTTTAAGTCTTTGTAAGTCTTAATTAGCCTGAAGGGAAATGTGAAGTCTCTGCTGATCTTTCTTTGTTTGCTTTTTATTGGACCAGCACTGCCTGGACAATCAGCATATATTTTTGTCAGGAAAACCTTTTTAAAAATATTTTATTTAAATAAGTTAAACTTAATAAATGCCTTACAATGATACAGGAGGTCTGTATTGTGGATGGCAGTTCCAATAACTGTTAATGTTTTTCCCATTTACTGTATATGTATTACAATTAGCAACATGACGTTTGTTATTTTCCATCATATAGTCTAATTCCTACCCAGCTTTTAATTGTGAGCAAATGTACGTGATGTACATGAAATTTTGAATGTTGTTTTAATCTAGAATCAACCACAATTAAGGAAGATAAATGTCAAACCAAAAGTGACGAATGCAGATTGCTGAATTAGACTTTAATTTACTCCGTATTCCAGATGTTTGCTAGTGTCTTTGGGAATCTACATTCTATACTGTGTGCCTCCAATGAAGGCATTCAGTCCCAGCGTAGGTATAGCCCCACAGCCTAGATGTTGCCAGTTCAAATCTGGGTCATGCCTTCTCAGATTGAGCCAGCAAGGGTTTTCTCAGCTTTCAGTGAGACAAAAACTCCTGTGTCATGCCGGGTACCTGCAGGCTTTCTGTAATGTCCATGAGAGGTGTTAACCAATGTTCAGCAAGCTGTGATGATGGCAGCTTGTCACAAGATGAACCGCTCTGGCAGGTGTAAGAGGAGAACATCCACATGCCCTTCCACTCATTTCTGGAAGGCTGAGCCTTACAATGCAAGATTCTCAATTCCCAATCAGGTACGGTATCCCTATAATTAAGTTTAACTGTTGAAAAAGTGGGTGCCTTGGTGGCGCTGTGGTTAGCATTTCTGCCTCGCAGCGATGAGGCCCAGGGTCCAATTCCAGACCTGGGGTGTTACCTGTATGGAGTTTGTGTGTTCTCCTTGTGTTTGCATAGGTTTCCTCCAGATGGTCCAGATGGTCCAGGAGAAAAAATGGCCGTGGCGCGAGTGTGTTCGCATCTGTGTCTGTGTCAGCGTGTGCCCTGCCTTGCATCCATTGCACGTTGGGATAGGCTTCGGGTTCCCTGAGGCCCTGAACCGGATGAAGCGGTCAGGGAATGAATGGATGTTGAACGTGCAGAAGTACAAATAAACACTGGCTGTTTAATGTAATTCTGGAAAGACAGACTAGGTTGAAGACTGAACCTAGACTGCTGGCCATGATACAGAATTTCAAAAAGAGTGGGAAAGATTGAGAGGTGGCTTACAGCTGGAATAATAATAATATTAATAATAATAATAATAATAATAATAATAATTCAATTTCCTTATATATTCTATTCAAAGAGCTTTATAGGTAATAGAGACTCCCCTCCACCACCAGTGTGCAGCCCCACCTGGATGATGTGACGGCAGCCATAGTGCACCAGAACGCTCACCACACACCAGCTATCAGTGGGGAGGAGAGCAGAGAAAAGCCAATTGATAGATGGGGATTATTAGGAGGCAAAGATTGGTAAGAGCCAATGGGAAATGTGGCCGGTGACGGTGTTACACCCCTACCTACACGGTGAGAAACACCATGGGATTTTAAATCACCACAGAGAGTCAGAAACTCGGTTTTAGATCTCATCCAAAGGACAGCGCCTTTTTACAGTACAGTGTCCTCGATACTATAATGGGGCATTAGGACCCACACAGACCGCATACAATAATTTCTTTCCTATATATCACTTCAGTTACAGTTCATCAAATTTACATATACTGTAAACTTAAGAGACTAATGTACATGTGTTGTACAATGCCATGCATGACCCATCAAAATTGACATTCATAGTTAGAAATATTTATGTTTTATTTCAGCTAAATTTTAGGGACATACTGTATCACGTTCCTTTGAGGTCAGTGCTACAAAAGTGCAACAAAGAGAAACACAAATGACATGTTTTTTAAATAAAATTAAAGGCTTTGTGATTTATTGCAGAAACAAAACCAAAACAAAAGTATAAAATAAATCTGGATTAAACTGTTTCTTCCCATGGGACTGCTGCAGGGACCTGTAACATGACAAAATCCATATTGATGAGGATTATGGAAAATACATCCCGATATATTTAATCAATTTCTAGCAAATTAAGACAGCCAACTTAATATATTCATCTAGAAAATATTACATGTATATCAACTGTATATAGATTAAGGCAGTTTGTACACCTCCTAAAATGTCATTCTTATTGGAAGAAATAAATTAGCATGCTCTGTGGAGATCCTTGGTATTGGTCTTTGCAGGAGCAAAGCAGGCATGCCTGGACATTATTTAAGAATGTATTATTGTTTTAAAATGTATAAGCTCAAAGAACAGATGCATTTGCGCATCAGGCTTTGATGTTATTTACCTTGTTTCTGACAAACAGTTGCATGCATGTACACAAATTATAAAGGAAAAAATAGTGTATTTTTTTTTAAAGCTGTAATAATTAAAAATGGCTTCAAGCACATGTTTTACCTTTTACTTGGCTATTATTCCAGAGATTCCCTGTGGAAGGAGTTTCGGAATGAATCCTTTAACTAAAGACAAAATAAAAAACAATTAAAAAGGGACCACTTACTGTTTCAACATCTTGCAGTGCACATTGAGAACTCTAAACCAAAATTACACATTCTTTTGTTCCTTTTCCATTTTGATATGAAATCATTCTGAAATGTTTCCACTACTGCTACCGAAAAATAAAATAAAGATTATATAAATTAGTGTGTACCATTATCTGTTCTCCCCGTGTTTGTGTGGTTTTCCTCTGTGTGCTCTGGTTTCCTCCCACAGTCCATTGACATGATGTTAGGTTAATTCGTTTCAGTAAGTTTTACTCTGGTGCGAGTGTGTGCGTGCTTGTGTACAGTTTGTGTGTGAACTGCAAATGGACTTGCATCCACCCCATGCAGCGTATATCCAGCTCTGTGCCCAATGTTTTCCAAGATAGGCTTTGGGCCACCGAGACCTTGAATGGAATAAGTGGTTATTGAATGTGATGTAATGTTATGTGCTATCATCTGACATTAAGATTTTATGTTCCCGAGCCCAAACCAGAAGTGTTATCATTACAGTAATGCAAGCTGTAATGATAGTAATTCAGATGCACAAGAGGTAGGCTCTTCAGAACACCAGAATGGCAGCTGGCTGTCACGGTCGACATCCCTCTTCGAGAGGGCGCTCTGACCTTTTATCATTAGTTTCATTATTACGTGCACTTGTCTCCTGTGTAACCTACCACTATATAAGTAATGTGTCTCCTAAGCTCTTGGCTCTGCATTGGAAGACGGACGCCCGGAGGCCTGCCTAGCATCAAGCCGCCCTGCGTCCGCGGCTTGAGGGCTCAGGCTTCCGATCGGCGTCCTGACCCAGCTCAGTCCGGGGCCCGGATCGCCTGGCCTCATCAATCTGTTGTTAACCTTGTGTTACTGTTTTTATTTTAACCTTGTCTTGTCTTGGATGGACCTGCACCTGATCACTGTTGGCACCGCCCCCTGTTCGCCATCCCTTCCATTCCTAACTGTGTTTTCCCCGTAGCCCTTTTCCAGTCACTTCCGGACTATACCGTCTGCACAGGGCCCTAAACTAGACACTACTCGGGAGTCAGGACCGGCTCCAATAACACTGGCACAGACCTTATCCTCTTTTCATACTCCCCTCTGCATTAGGACTGTCACAGTAGCTCACATATTTACTTAACCTTACTAAAAAACTGCAATCAAATCTCAAAAAAGAATCTCGACAACACAAGATTCGTCATTCATCAGCAATCGAAGGAACGTTTTGAATTCAAACATGCAGCAGTACAGACATGGTCATCTTACGTTTTGTAGAAATGCCAAAAAGTCTACTTTTTCCTGCCTCTTGAGTGCTTTGGAAGTAGATTCTCTAGCATGCATGTCCGTCTCAACCTGGGTGCTGTCCTCCACAGGATGTGTGTCTCTATCTCCTGTCTCTAGCAAAAATTGCTCCATTGTTGCTGCATCCCTTAAAGGCAGCATATCCTGGAAGTTAATCTCTGGCAGGAGAGAACACTGTGTGGAGACACTCCTTGTTGATTTAAATTCCAGATCTGGCAGGGAGGAATAGGTGGACTTCTGGTTTTCTGGTGTTTTTATCTTCAGCTGTGCGTGAAGATATGACTGCTCATCCAGCAGCCTGCGCACCTGCTGGAAATTCAAAGAACCCAAGGATAAAACTTCAGAATAAGAGACAGCTGTAGCACATGCATTGATAGTTTAATGCTTAAGTTTAAGCGCTTTGAGTGGAGTGTCCAGAAAAGCGTTATATAAGTGTAAGCAATTATTATTATTATTAATGCTGAATAAAAATATGAATTAATACTTTATACCTTCCATAGTTGTGATACATGAACAGTATGATATTTATTTTGGGGTTTACGTACCTGGCCAGACTTCATAAAGGGGTTGTCCGTCATGTGAGTGCTAGTTTATCATTCATACCTACAGTAAATAACGTGCCTTACAGGTGTCTCCTCTTCTAAAATGCTACTGAATAATTTTAACTGGACATTTCTGTGTCCCTGTTTATTACAATACGTTCTTGGGTTTTTCCCTACTCAGCTACACTTGCTAGATAAATTACGACCCGGCAATGCTAAGAAATATCATTTGTTCATTTCAGGCTTTGCCCTGAAGTCTGACACACATCAGTTAAGGGCTTCCCCTTAACTTTAAATACAAAATAAATGTCAATTATAGCCCATTCATCTCAAACCTGGGTATAGTATGTATCCTAACCATATTTTTGCATGAAATTTGTAAATATCAATCAATCCAGCATGGCTTTTAGTACGAAGCATTGTTAACCCATAATCAGGAAGAATAGACAATGTCTTTGTAAAATTAATACAATTAGAATAAAAAAAATCGAATCATTCAGAAAATAAGGCAATAGAAGAAAAGACTTCTACCAAATTACTAAAGATGAAAATACATTATATATAATGGACCTCAGAAATATCCTTACCATGTTTAATCCTTCGTCATAATTAAAGGCAAGATCTGCTAGCTGAAGCTCAAGTTCATTTACTTGCTCTTTCACAGCTGTTCGTAACTCTTGAATGCAGCTGACCTCCTCTCTAAGGGATAATAAAAATAAGGAAATTAGCAAACAAAAAATGATGACAATGAAAAGGAATTAATTGTCATGCTTCCTACAGTTCTGTACCTAACTGTTCACCAGCTGACACTTAGAAATTTGGAATAGCTTCTAATATACAGTATTGGCATGTCTATTTCAAAGAAATTCGTAGAGACCTCAAAGATTGCAAGAGTATACCTGGCTCCCAGAATGATTTGGTATCCCCGCCAGCAAAAACTAGAGCTAGTCCCATTGTCATTTTATTATTTATATCATTACAATAAGATCCATACATAAATAACTTAATTAAGTTATGTTTTTATCTTGGGCTTCTGATCTTAATGCTAGGTTGGTAACGTGATTTACAGTCAACCTTTTTATCATTGATGTCATTTATTATTATACTTTTTCTTCAGAAGGAGAATAAAAAAGTACAGTAGATGAGTTGTTCTTACTTGTCAATATCTGACAGAAAATCATAAACTGACGTTTGTTCTTTTCCAAGTTGTTCCTCAATTCCCACAAACGTTTCTCGGAATTTCCGTAAAGATCTTATCAAGCCTTCTAATTCCTCCAGCGTGTACTGTCAAAACAAAATTCAAATAATGCACGTGGTTTATTAAAATATTACACACGAATGCATGAAAAAATATTATTCAACACACAGTATCTATGATCTACCACTGCAATAGTAACAGTATTCTACTGTTCCTAGATAATGTATTCACTTTTAAAGGGCTAAACTTCTCTGCACATTTATATGCATAATTGTCACTCCTTGTCATCTGATATGCCAGAACTAGTCACTGCCTAAAACACAGGGTTTAAAGTTGATCTTCTCTAAGTTTTTTGTTTTGCTTAATAAAGTATTTTCTTAGTACTCTTATGTATCCTAACACCATTAGACATACCCCATTTCCTTAATTTACTCCTTGTACTCTTCAAACAAAAGCAATTGTTTTATAATAACCGTATTTATAACAAAAAAACACAATACTTTAAAAAACAAAAATCACAAATCTTTATATTGTACATAGAGCATGGGGTTTACATGCATATATAGAAACATTTTGTTAAGTTCTATAGAATTAATAAAGCATACAAATACAGTATAATGTATTTCCAACAAATTCTTTGACTCTGGTCCTTGCGTGACTATAAAATCTTCTGGTTTTCATTTAATTTGATCTCTTCGTAAGAACACTGAACTATTCATTCTCTCCCTTCCTCAATTTTTAAAGAAATATCATGATGAAAAGACACCTAGAATACTTAGTCTTTCAAGGATCTGTTGAGAAATGTTGTTCAGAAGAATTGTTTGCAGTTACATCATGGTGTTTACTGTATGTTTAATAACAGCTTTTTTGCATTTTATATGTTTGTCACTTCAAAAAATATATTCAAAACATATCTCACTATGTTTCATAACTTATAATGAATATCTTATACAACATTTTGAGGATTACTACAACTGAAAAAGAAGGCTTTTAATAAACTGCAACAATAATATTCCTGAAATCTCATGTCTTGGTTTTCTTCTCATATTATACAATTTCTATGTGACTCTGATGCTTTTGCTCAAATTATATCTTATCTTATCTGATATCTTATCTTACTTTTCCAGCTCAGATAGCTTGTGTGAGAGGTCTTTCCAAAGCCCAATAACAGGAAATGACAGAGGGAAAAGTTATCAGAGGTGCATCTTATTAAGGCGGTAATGCTCTACTAACAGACTTTAGATGTTTACAAGATGTTAATTGCTTTCCCTGTCGCCTTCCTTCATGTCATTTGAAGGTGTTTTATACACAAACAGTTTCAGTCGTAGCCATTGTGAATCTGTCCTCATGCTCAGATTTTAAGGTCCTTAGGAAAACCATGAAATACACAAGATATTCATTGGAGAGAGTTAGCAGGTAGGCTTTTATGGAAAAAAAAATCTAAGGTACTTCTGTTTGTTGAGGGATTTTTGTTATAAACACAGCATGACATCAAATATTGGTTTAGTATATTACGAGTAGTGGAAAGTTAAAGGTTTATTTAGGTTTCATTGTCTGTTTTGCTTTTTAAATTAACCTCAGTCTCCCCACAGAGAGAGCAGACCTAGTTTTTAAATGGTCTGACTGTGATGTATAAATCTCTGATTCTGTATTTATAGTAGAATGCCATCTACTGGGAGATACAGAATCTCAATTATGCAATGGGGTTTTGAGGTCTAATTGAGCAAAAGGAAATCTTTGATTTCTAAGCATGTCCTGTATTTTTTAGATGTTTGTTTTATTTGTCTTTTGTTACTTAATCACGTAGTAATGACCACAGAATACCAGTGGCTCCTGCGGTTGGCTGATGTAGAAAACCCAACATTTTGTCATTTGGAAATGACGGAGCTAATTAACTTTTGTCCCAGTATTGCTTCTCAGAGTCACTGTCTTGCTTTCTTTTAGACATTTCACACATTTTCTAATGTTGGCCATGCTAAATGTGACTGTATAGTAAATCCAATGAATCTTGTGTCCCACCGCAACTGAGGTACTGTACCTGCCTTCTCTCCTTCACAGTAAACTGGGCATATGTTATTGTACAAACCAACCAAATATTAAAATACCTCTTCTTTTTTTTCTCTTCTTAAATGAATGATGTAAAATGGAATTATGCACTTGGCTTACCGGAAAGGTGGAAAAGTTTCTTACAGCATGTTGAAGGAGCTCCAAAGTTTTACTGATGTGATGTTCCCTTGAAGTGCATGAGCTATGGGATGAACAGCAGCTGCAATGGTGCTCATGCCGACAACAACAAGAAACCTGGCCTGAGACGACCTCCTCATATTGTCTTTCATCATGGTCAAGCCCAGTATCCAAAGACATGGATTTTGTCCTAAAACTGGAGCTCTGCATTCCATGTTTAGGTGCTGTTCTATGTAGATGATCAGCGTTGATCTGATAAACATTATTTGGGTGTTCTAAATAAGGAACACTTTGAACATCAGACCTATTTCTGTTGAAACAGGAATTTTGTTGGACTCGCTGGAAAGTCTGTGCGACAGATCCTAAAGAAGTGTCTTTACTTTGTTTAACACTGTTTTGGGAAAACGAGGCTAGATTCGAAGGCATTTGCACAGTGACACTTCTGGTGGACCTAAAACCTGACTTAGCTTGCATGTGTGAGTCCTTCATGTTGTGAGTTGTCTTGATTTCTGAATCTGGAATTGGGTGTGGAGAGTAATCACCTAAATTGTTGTCTGAAAACATTGTTTCTGCAGTTACACTTTGCCAAAATCTCTGGTTGGTTTCTGTTTGTGACCCTTCACATTCCATCTCAGAATTATTAAAAGAAGCATCACTAATCCTTCGTTTAGTACCAAGTGTAACAGGAAATTCCTCATCCCGAATTAATGTTTGTGTCTCTGTAACATCTTCATATGGGGATTTATCATCCTTTGTGCTGAGGTTCAACCCGGCTGTTGTTCCCTCTTTGAAAGCAGGTATCTGTACCTGATTTTCTTCATTTATAGCTTTTACATTCAAGGCCAAAGAAGATATTATTTCCAGTTCTTTGTCGGGAATCAGACTATTTAAGTCAGAAGCATATGTTTCTGTACTAGTCTTCAGCCGTCGCTCTGCCTTTCCATTTTCTTTGTTATAAATGTTGTCATTTAAATTTCCCTCATTCACGTTTCCATTGGATCCGCAGTCTTGCAATGATAATGCCTCTGATTGTTCTGCTTTCAAACATTTCTGGATTCCACAGTCTTTACTGTCTTCTGTACTGTCTCCAGTGTCCACATCAGTCCCAGAACATATTTTGTTATGGCCAAATCCCAGATCTGAAACTGCATCAGTGTGGTCACTTGATGTCAGCTTGGGTGTCTTTGAAAGTTCTGCTTCTTCAGATTCTGTGTTTGAGAAAGATAGATCCTTGCTTCCCTTCAGAGTACTCTGGCTGTCTATGCTGTCTCCAGATATTGTATGCAATGCCTGCAAGAAAAGATCACATATCTGGGAATGAGAATCTAATTTTGTACTACAGTCCATATTCTTTCAGATTTTCCATCACTGCAAATTTGTTTTAGAGAAAAACAAATTACAATCACAAAGCAACTTTTTTATGATTATGTACATCTACTGTATGTCTCACATGAAACACTTTAGAAAGTAATTTTCACCTACAATTATTACTATGCAAAACTAATTGGTATTGAATATCATCAATTATGATACTCTAAGATATTGCGATATGTTGAAATGTCATTATTTGTTATTTTAAGGAATACAAATACATGCATGGTAAGAAATGCTTGCTTGAAGATGAGCAGTACAGCTTCATTAAAGACGTGCATTCAACAGCTTAAATCAAACTTCAACAATACCATGAGTTTCAGTAAAGTCAGAAGTACACTGTCTCTGAATTTGGTTAGCAGCCAAAGATGCAGGCTTCAGAAACTGGCTTGCAGTTACTGATGGTAATTTCACTGCACAGTGTTACACTGACCATGTACTGAGACCTGTGCTCCACCTGTTGCTCTGACAACCCCAACCTCAATTATTATTTCCCGTAACCCCAACCTTATTTCCCTTAATCTTTCAGCACTCATCCTTCACATAACAGAGGTCACTCAAAACTTTTTGCAAGGACCTGGGATCAATGAATTTTGGCCAACATTCTGTAATGAGCTGGACAGATACTGTATGTACTGTACCAATGTCAACTACTGCTAAATAATATCAATTGACTGTGCTACAGTATATGACCCATATTTCATCATTATCACGATTCTAGTGTCGCATTTCTAAAGTGTTTCCATATGAATATACATACAATACAATGGTGGCTTCTGTTATTTTGGGAGTAGAAAATGTTTATTATGGGTTCATATGATACATATGTATTATATTTGCAGTATATCTTGGTCCGTTGTCATTACAAATTTCTAACATGTTTCCAAAAGGACAATGAAATTTCATGGTGTTGTAGGATCTGCCTGAGCTTTTTTCTGGTGGATATGCCTTCTCTTCTGGCTCAAAAGAAGGAGACATCCTCCACTGTTGTGGATCCATCCCAATAGTTCATCTGTTCAGCTGTTTGATGACATTATTCAATGTTCCCCAGCTTTTCTCAGAACGAATTGGTGTTATGTTGGATGCCGACATTCACGATGGTAGCCTTCGCACTGATGTTTGGCCAACGTTAGACTTGTCTGTCCCACAATGGCTGGGGACATCTGCAACTTCATTGTCCTTGAAAGGTCCAGTTTCTCTGAAATGCATCGTGAATCTTACTCCATTGTCAGCTTCCTAACTGTTCTCTTCATCATCTATCCTGCTTCTCCATTTTTGTTTCATTTTCACTATCCTCCTTCTCGGCCTCTTAGCATTGGTGTTGCGTTTCCCTGGGGACTAATTCCAAGTCACATCCATTTTAAGTCTTACTATTTATGAGGCATTTTTTACAGGGCAAGGGAGAAATCGCTGCAATTTTTCAGTCTGCGCAGTTCAAATTTATTTTTTCTCATTTCATTCATGAAGAAATTAAACGAACATTGTACATAAACTAATTTAACTGAAAGAAGTATCCTCTTCAAGACATAACATGGTTATTTTATGACTGAATTTATCTTCTAAATCTTCTAAAAGCTTAGTTATTGGGTGGCCCTCCCAGGTGGAAAGGTGAATGGGAAGAAATCAGTATTTTTTTAAAAAAACATCACCCACCAATGAATGCATTTCTAACTTGAAGCAAAACCAACCCTCCTTTGGTCACCCACGCATGCTTATCAGAAGCCGCTGGACCCATTTTCTTGTGTTCTGGGAACATACAAGACTTTTGGAAATATGCATCACATCTAGGCTAAAAACATATTTGTTTAGTCAAGCCTACAGATAGATACTTAAAAAACGCCGGCCATGCAAACCTACCAATTTCTGCTTTCATTGTCATTCACTAATACTTTGCTACAGTATCTCTTTTCACTCCGTCCCTCCTGAGCTGGACGGTTTGGAGGCCAGAATCCAGCTCCTTCTACTGGTCGTTAAATCACACAGCGGATCGCCTACAAAGCCCTTCCTCGCCTACCTCTGCTAAAGCCAATACTGCAGTCCTGCTCACCTGAGCACCTGCCAGACTCGAACGTTCTACTAAACCTAGTTTAGTTAAACTTAGCTCAGTTGACACCCAAGGTAGGATTAGGGTTAACATCCTCACACTACTTTGACAATTTTCAGCACTGGATTTTGGGGCCAATGGTAGGTTTAGGTTGAATGACTTCTTCCTCCTATCTGAATTTTCTTTTTTTCGGAAACTCTCTAGGGCCTGGATGGTGACGTGCCAAGCACAGTAATTTATCCCAAAACTGGGTCAGTCGGATTGAAAGTTCTAACCAAACATTATAGAATCTATCTGCAAGAGCTTTTATCGATGGTTTTGATTGCTTCCCACTCATACTTTTTAGCAACTTTTAGTAAGTTCGACTCTACAAGGCCACCGGACCGACCGACCCTGGCGTACTCTGTCCTCCCCAAGAACTCAACTTCTCAGTGAAAATCACAACCGAAGGAAACTAACTGAACATTCTGGACACTTTTGGACATTATCGTACTTGACTGAGCTAAAAATACTAGTCTGCTTTTCCCACCATGTAATTCAATATAGACGACTTTCACAGCTGTACACTTCACTGAACCTGGTGCCGGCCAGAGGAGGACTTCCCCTTTCGAACCTTGGTTCCTCTCAAGGTTTCTTCCTACTATAATCTGAGGGAGTTGTTCCTTGCTACTGTCGCCAGGGCTTGCTCGCTGGGGGTTCGCTGGGGGTTCAGGCCCGGAAATCTGTAAAGCTGCTCAAATTAAAGAAAGATAATTTCTCTAATGAAGGGGCTGAAGAGCGATTCATTTATCCCTAAATGAGGTCTGACCTTATCCGTTTCCCATTGTGCTTTTGGAGAAAAGCATGAAAATCACATTGGAAAGTGCAAACTTTCAGATCTGCATTCCAGGGCCCGTGACCTTACAGAGATTTTACTGAGTTTGAGACCAGTGACTTAATTGTTTACAAACAAGGCTTTCATATGATTTGAAACTGAAGATATCCTTTTTCTTTTTGCTATAATGGCAGGATTTAAGATCAGCTGTGGCTGTGGAGGTTCTGCTCTTGTGGTTCATCATGACTTGCCGCTTTTTCTCCTATATTCAAGCCTCCAATGCTTATTTATCTGTCTCCCATTTCAAATCGTCTTGTTATTAAAATGGGTTGTGGACTTTAGATTGAGGTGAAAGACATCTTAACAGTGTCCATGGTTTTGAAGGCTGTTTATGATCCATGATGGTATTGTTTTCTTCATTTTTCTGGATGTGTCTTTGGTGGATGGATTCTGGTGTCCTTGACTATCCATTGAGGTTATTTGCAAGTTCCTAGCTACTGTATGTTCTCAAATCAGTATCTGACAATGATAACTACTTCTGTGTAAGACCGGGGTACCATGGGAAGGGTCAATTTTGCTCAATGTCTTATTCTCAAATGAGGCCGTTATACTCTGAAATTTGAGATTTATTTTCTGTCTGTTGATCGTTATGTTTTATTCTATCCATCCACTGGACCAAGCTATAAACCCACATGTCTGACTAAGAATGAAACATTTCTAAGTCAGGAAGCATTAAACTTTTATGAGAAATAGGGCAATGAGCATTCACGGAAATGAGTATGATGTATCAATGAAAATGTCAGCTTAAAGTTTGTTTCTATTCCAAATTTATTTGCATTTCAATATTTAGTTTAGTTTGCAATAACGTGTCGTGCACTTTATACTTACTAATCTACATTATTGTTCTGTCTCATATCTGTCAAAAAAGAAGCAGTCAAAAGTGTAACAGAAAGAAGAAACTCCAAAGGTTACCTTCAATACCTCAGGTGCAGGCGATGATTGTGGCAGAAGTGAAGGAACAGAAGGTTCTTCCAGAAACCCACTGCTGTCTGACTGGCAACTGTTTGTCCTTATAACACCCCCTCCTAGATGACAGGAACAGATTCAACACCGTTAACCACAAAATACTGTGAAAAAGCACGAGGAGTTTCCACATTAAATGAACACGAATTACATAATTTCACAAGACTTCTTTCCTTCATTGACAAAAATGTGAATTGAGTCTGTCAAGAACTTTCTGAGGCAATGTTTGATAGGTGAGTTGCTATGCTCACATCTACTAAAATGTTATACTCATTAATCCACAGGTGTTGCACAGTGGATAAACACCACCGCAGATGTGGGAAAGGATGCATGTAAAAAGAAGTACTGTAAGCAGGGGGCAGGTTCAATCTGCAGTTTCACATGGTGAATTTAATGGATGCCAACAGCAGAGGGAGTCATTGCTCCACCACTTAAGCTCCTACAACCTGTAAAATGTGTTGTCAATAGCACGGACAGTCATTTCTTTCTTTTTAACATTTTAAGGTTTTGCTTTTCCTCTGGATGTTTAATTGCTACATATATATATAATATATATGCAATATAAAATCTCTTTTTATTGCAGATTGTTAGGTTTTTTAATTTATTTTTGCTATATCATTAACTTCTAAAGTTTTTCATTAGTTATCCCTGCAAAAAGAAAAGCTAAGACCCAAAAGAAATCATTTGTTTTCCTGACTACCTTTTTAAAAAAAGATGAGATAATCAGTAAGCTGCCACTGTATGCTGTTACTTTCCATTTAGCCCAAATGGCATGTAACCCTTCCGATTCGGGAAGTAAGGAAAGACAAACAGAAACATTTAAGTTGGATACCTTTGTAAAGCAAAGAAAAGGGCAATTGTAAGTGATAAAAAATTCCAATTTGCACTTGTTGGATATTCTTATTCACTGTCTTCTTTTTTACTCTGCTTGGAGATTTTGGCAGTACAGTCTCTTGCTGTACGGCTTGCCCTCCTTTGGTCAGATTATGTTCTTATAAGATTTTTTTCAAAGCAAATAAGCATCTGGTTAGAGCTGTGACTGAAAGAGCTGAACTCTCTCAGCTCGGCACAGGGAACAGTGCAATAAGCAAACCCTTAGAATGCCAACAAGCAGTCATGTTATTACAAATAGTCTTATTAGACTAATTAAAATTGTACTGCTTTTCTGTGTGAAAAAACACAGGAGAGGTATGACTTGATAAGCTATAGACTGTAAACAAGTATGAACGCATAAGGCTATTTATCCTAATTATTACTATTAATTATTAAACCAATTTTAAGTGAGTCTTAAAAATACCTAAAATATCTTCTGCTCCTGGCGTGGTGATGCTCCCTGAAATGCTTCCTTCATCAAAGCTGTGTATCTGGTGTCAAGAAGGGGAACATACAAAAACTGAAATCATGACATTCAGCTGTAAATACGGTTACAACACATTTCAGAGAAAAGCCTCATGTGTGGACATACCTGGTTGGCACAGTGCGACAGACCACATTCTTATAAACAGCAAATGATGAACACATGGAGGAGGTGAGGTTTAGGATTGAATTAATTCTCCTGCCTGACTAAATATCTTAACCGCGCTGAACAGAGAACTTATTCTTTAAAACATTCCAAACGCTTCATTGAGAAACCCTTCTCAC
This sequence comes from Lepisosteus oculatus, assembly GCF_040954835.1. Taxonomy (NCBI): domain Eukaryota; kingdom Metazoa; phylum Chordata; class Actinopteri; order Semionotiformes; family Lepisosteidae; genus Lepisosteus; species Lepisosteus oculatus. The sequence goes on along the minus strand of NC_090701.1, from coordinate 5,765,058 downwards.
CAGTTAAAAGACAGCTGAGGGAAAGTCTATGATGCCTGACGCTGAGTTGGCTTTCAGTGCTGTGCTTGTGTGTAAAATACAGGATGTGACACGAAGAAAACGATGAGATACTGGCATCCAGTACATTCTGATAATGAGAGGTGTTTGTCATTGTGCACAAACCTTGCCTCTTCAAAAATACCAAAATGCTAAATATCAACAGCAACCTGACAGAAACACAATACATAAGCCAAAAAAAAAAACATCGCCAGTTGTTTTGTTAACATCTGTTGTATCCACACAACGATCAGTGGTGTAACCAGATACCATTTTTCTCTCTTTAAATCACAGAAAATCGCTGGAATCTCATACAAGCTGTTCTGCATGAGAAATATTTCAAAGGGTTTTCTGATGAAGGAGGGATTTTCGAATTAGCATACCAACAGAAAGGCATGTTTGAACACCAAAACACTTTTTGTTTAATGTAGCAAATGCTGCCTCAGTGATACCGAACACCAGAAGAGCTGTTAAAAGAACAAAGCCTTACCTCCTCCATCTCAAAGGACTCGGGAGGTTCTCGGTCTCCTCCCTGTTTTCGTCTTGTAGCACCACAGCGAGGCTCCTTGGCCGCTCTCACTCTGTGGCCTGTCTCCGAGGCCAGGGAACGCTCTGGCTCCCTTTCTTTCGGAGGAGGCTGGGACATCAGGGTGTCGTTCACCGGTCCGGTCAAGTCCTCAGGGCAGAATATGGGCTTCTTGTCACCGGCGGGGCCGAGCTCTTCCTCCAGCGGGGTCAAGGACGCACTTTCCGGGAGACACGGCCTGGGGCGCTTGAAAGCGGGCCTCCGCGGGGACGGCGGGGTTTCAGGAGGCTCTGCGGACTCCGGGACGCCGGACGGCCCCCGTCCGGTCTGTCCCAAACTGATGGTCTTTTTGGAGGCCCACCGGAAAAGCATGCCGACCTTTGTTCTCTTGTCCTTCGCGTCCGGGGGTCCTCCTTGAGCAGCCCCCCCGCCCACAGGGCCCGGCGGCTGCGTCGCCACCCCCCCGTTGTGGACCAGAGAGGAAAAGGCACTGGTCACCTGCTGCAAGACCTCCAGCTGACGGAAGCGAACTGAAAACCACGCATGAGAAATGCATTAGCCGCGCCTGCTTTCGTGTTAAAGCCTGGCCTGCCATCTTAACTTGCTCTGAAAAGAAAAAGAGACTTATTTATTTATAGTCTGGTGCAAGTGACACAAGGAGGGTGGCTTTAAAAGTTAACCTCACTGCTGACTGAAAGACACAACCAGTAAGCACATACATAAAGAGAGAGGGAGAAGAGAAAAGATGTCATTCCTAAACTTCCCTATACAAGCCCTTGGAAAACGTTCCCATAAAGACATGGTGAATCCATAATTGCATTATGTTTGACTTGGGGAATTCCTGTGTGGCCAGAGTACTCATTGAGGAAAATGCCAGTTACAGGTAATCTCTCTTAAATTTGTTCTAATCATCTCCATATGACAACAGATCTTCCAGATATCAGAAAATGCAAATCTGTGTCAGTGGCATTCATACTGTTCCGAGGAAAAAAGAAAACAAATGAATCCATGCGACAGGTCGCAAATTGAGTTTCACAAATGTACCAGATCTGCGATTGTCCATGGAGGAGAACACTAATCAGACTTCTGTCTGGGGTGAAAAAACTTTGGAAATTAGTTTTGCTGTTTTACAGGAAGGCTGCATAAAAATGTACAGTGATAAATTCCAAATTGTCAAATTCTACATCAGAAAAATGCATCACTTATTTTACTCACTTCTGAAGTCAGGGTTCTCTATATCCATCCGCGTCTTTTGTGCTTGCAGGAAGACTTGGATATTGATGCCCCTTGCTTGCGATGCATAGTTGATAAACCGCGCTGGGATTTTAATAGAAATGTCAGGCTCTTCCATGCCAAATCCCAGGTCTAACAGGAGCTCTTCCGGGTCATCATGCCGAAATTCCAACACATCCATGACACTAGATCAGAAAGCATAGAGACATAAATATACAGTATTTAAAAAACTTTTAAAATATACAGTACATAAATTGTAAAAACATTTAAATATTACTTGAGGAATAAAATACATTTATTTGAACCAAATGTCACTACTGAGTATCCACAAATCAGAAACATTTTCTATCCACAAAGACTCAAGATGTTTTTATGATCACATTCCGCAGAAAGGAAAAACTGGTTATGCCATTCAAATCACTGTCATGTTCTACAGTAAGCGGCTGCATAAAAATGTAGTTGAGTCTCTTTATGGTGTACTGTACACACATAGATTGGAAAGTTACAAAATGGCTCAATTTTTCTTCAGTTTAATGACAGTCTAAACAGAATGAAACAGAATGAAATCTCTTAGATACACCTCATACTCTATACTTGTTTGAAACCACTCATGTTATTTTTGAATACTTAGTAATGAGAACGCAGAATTTAAAAACAATTCTAACCTTACTATTCCTGAAGCAGCTGAATGTGAGGATGCCAAACTGTTCCACCTTGACAGCACAGGGTTTCCTAAGGATGACTTCAGGGATCTGAAACATTTTCATAAGAACTTTTGCTCTCTCACATACAAATTTAACTGCACCTCCACATGAATATTCCAAAGAAAACATTCTGTGTCCATGTTTACCCATCCATCAAACAAGCAGGACATATAATTATCCTCCTATTGTAAGGTACAAGTGCAAAACATTGCCAATATATCTCATTGTTGTTAAAGAACTGGGATATACAGTTTTAGATGCATCAAACCCATCAAATAATTTAGTTGAAAATATTGATTTATCAATAAAAAAAACTTTATATTATGCACTAGTCACTCCAGAACAACTTTGCAGCTCTTGAAAACAGAATAAATAATTGATCACATAAATAACGAAGTGAACTAATGAGCAATTGAGAGAGTAAGTAAATTACATATTTTCCCCTTTAAGAAAGTACATACAGTACAGGACACTGCTTATTATTGTCTTTTTATTCTAGCTACACAAACTTTAGAATGCACGCATTTTCCATCACCTTAAAAAATAAAAATCATTATTTTGTAAATATCACCAGAAACATTTCAATTTACTGGCTACAATATATATAGAACAATAAATTAAAAATAATAAATCATATTATCATGCACTGATGATAGTCTGGAAGGAGGTCTACACTAACACTCAGTTCCTAGTTTATTTTATATTTGCTAGGCAAATATTTTTCATCCATCACCAACATGTGACATGTTCCTTTTTTCCCCAGTATGACTGCACTCTTGATAGACTGTTAGCACAAGTAAAGATAACTACTTTCGTTTCAAACAATGTTGATTTGTATGAGCTTTCAGGTGTCTTTGACTATATGATCCCAATGCATATGAAATATACAGCACTCTACTTTTGCACCAGTATTAAGTTTATCAGATGTTTACGTTTAAAATGTTAAATCTGTATCAGTGGAACCATGCTCATTATAAAGGAGTATGTATGGTTTGCTATCACTGCCTGTTTTGTTAACTGAACAGTTTCTTTGCATTTGTGACTCACAGTATCAACAGAATGACTCAAAATAAAGGACTTCGTGACTGAGAAAATGACAGCTGCACATACTAAATGTCTGTTTAGTTTACTTTTCTCTCTACTCCAATATATGAGTCCTAATACCTGTGTCAATTGGCATTTGCATAGTTTATGCATGTGAAGAATAAAGCCTTGCACAAAAGTATTCATTAAAGATATTGTATTTATTGAAAATTATTATAATTTTAGAATTTTCGTAAACATTAACAACTGAAAAAACGAACAGAACAATACAGAACTTTAGTTACTGTTTCAGACAGTTTACCTTAGATATTCTTGTACCGTCTTGCGAGGTGTGTTCTGTCCATATAATGACGCTGAAAAATAGAGGAAGAAATATTACTACAACATTAATTCAACATTAAATCTTTGATAAATTAGAACTGGTGTTATGGTTGTTTTCAATTGATTTGTTTCATTATCTCTTGTAACACAACTGTTCCTGATCCTTCCTTTTGTTTTTGTTCATTTCTCCAAACATTATCAGTTTTTTTTTTTACTGCATGTCTGTGCATGCCTGGTTTTCTAGGAAGGTTGTAGCCCGTCCTACTTCAGGATTTTACTGTGTCCCAAACGTCTTTTTCAAATTTTGCCAACTCACTGAAAAGTCCATGAGCAGCGAGGATTTTGAAGCAGACTGAAAGAAAAATGCCGGTAGTTCAATGTGTCAAGACTAAACTTGCTCTTCTTGTTCTTAGAATGGACTTCCCTCTATTAAATGCCCTTAAGTGTGACAACACTTTTCTTGGTAAACATGGCTTCTGTTTGTTTCTATCTGTTTCTATATGTTTTTTTTAACTAAATGTTTGCCAATACTCATCTCAGGTGGGCAGATAGTTAAACAACTTTAAGCACATGCATCCTCTCGTGATTTTGGGAGAGCACAAAATCAACAGTCCCACTTACAGATGTCTTTTGTTTGCTGCCCGGGTGCCAAGTGCTCAAATTCCCCCCAAAAAAACCTTTTCCTTCTCACGCAGCCCAGCAATGTCCTGATTGAATGTGTGCTACTGCCCTTTAATAAACCTTATTGGGTTCAGCTCGTGTAGACTGCCACAGCTAGAGTTCTCTTCACTACTTACCAGTGACCTTTCAGAATGACTTTGAAGTTTCTCATAATGTCCTGCACAGGATAGGTCCTTCCCAAAAGATGGTTGTCCTAAATGATCCTCAGCCTAACCCGAACACTAGCCCTTTCCCTTATCATTCTGTTTTTGATTATTTCTCAGAACATTGGAAACATCAGTCATTTGGTTGATTGGTTAGATCAGCAGGGACTGTATGAGCTTCATGACCAGACAGAGGGGAGAATGAGGGAGTGCAGACAGCCTCCTCTGACCCACCTCTCTGTTAACATGTCTCGTACCGCAGGTTCAGTGCTGAGCAGGCGAAAGGCAATCCCTCACTGACTGCACCCTATACCTGCAGACGCAAGGGGAACTCTGGGGGTCACAGTGCAGTGCCTCTGAGAGCCGAGACGCTCTGGCTACCCCATTGCACACCAGTGCCAGAGGAATCTCAGTCACACACCAGCTACTGAGACGTGACCCCAGTTTGAATCCATGATCGTAGAGCTCATCCTGACTTGGATAGACCTGACATTCCTCTCATCGTTCTTCAATATCACTAAATGTGGGCATGGAATGTGTTACTGTGAAGAATGTACCATAGAAAGGCTTGGTATTGTAAATGTGATAAACAGAAATAAATACTGAATACATGTTTATCTATGGTCCAGATGTTGTTAATACAGTTCAAAACAGTGAATTAAATATTGAAACCACAATGGGAAAACATTGACAAATAATGTTTTAAATGAAACAAAAAAATCCTGATTAATTTAAAGTCTAATTTAAGTCAAAACCCCTTATTCAGTATGTATCCCAACACGGAAAGATGTATAATTCCAGATGAAACAATGTAAGAGCACTGGAAGGAGATGTGCAAGGAGATGTCATTAAAATTAAAAGAACATTTTGGAAGTATCTCCTTTTAATTTGTCCTCAGTAAACAGAACTGCTTTCCACAACCTATGTCGTTTACTGTGCATAAAAAAAAACAAATGCAACATTATTTCCAAAAGTCCGATTTTATTTTACATGAGGACAAAAATATCTAAAAATATATAAACGTTTTTACCTTCAACACCCAAAATTAAGTCATCCTCTGCACTGACAAGCCTCTTCAGAGACCCTGCCAATATAGTGAGAAACAACATAACACAATATGAGATAGGACACCTCAGATGTCTGTGCACAAAAGAACAGTGAAGACTGAAGCACGAATCCAAGGGCACTAGTGGAAACAACGTGGAAGTGAATTTATAACCACAATCAGAAAGCACTTCTTTACTCACAGGGTGGTGGGAGTGTCAGATAAGATCCTTGAATCAATCAGCAACTACAGTACATATCAAACAGAGTCCATCTGTAATTAGAATAGCCTGAAAAATCTGAGAACATAGTTTTGTCTATGTAACACTTCATAAAAAAACAATATAGAAATGCTTTCAATGCATATCAATTCGAATGTTGCCAAAGAAAGGCAAATGTGTATTAACAAAAAAACAATGGTTGTTAAAAGTTATTTAAAAAATAGTGAATGGCCCTGAATGCACGTTTCCTGGGTATTTGTTTTCCTTGCTGGTTTTGCATGTTGTTTTGAATGTTTTGACCTTGCCTGGAGATGTACGATTGCAATGAGACACTTCTCATTAACTCTGTGCTGTGGAACAGCGCCAGATATTGTTCGCCATGTTTCAGTTCCATACAGGTAAAAAGAAAAGAACTTTTTTTTTTCTATTTTCGAAGGTTAATAAATGAATATATATGTAATATGTAATTAACATCAATCTATGTAGCGTAATAATAATATGCGATTCTCCGAAATTCTCAGGAGCACAAATCATGATTGCGGAACACAGATTTTTATGAAACAAATGATTACAGCAGTTTAACAGTATCTAAATACCTGTCAGCTCCACTGCAATCCTCCAGAAAGTTTCACAAGATTACTACTTTCCCACTTTTCACTTTTTAAAAAACACTGCTTTTAGCCCATTTTACCTTCACAGATGAAACTCTCTCAAAAGCCTCCAGAGACTTATATCACTCAACAATCACAGAAATGTAATCTGCATTAGCCACCACCTTAACTTGTCTTGGAATTTGGAATAGACAGGCCAGTTAGCAATGTATGCAATGTATTTTTAGGGCCTCATTACATAAAGAGTGCAAGACTCTAGAAAGTGGGCTACCATATCAGACTCCCCGCTGAATGTGAACAGAAGAACTAAGCATACCACTTGGCTAAATAAAAACATTATTGTAAAGTAGCTGAAATTTCCCCAGAAAAAGGGGACAAAAGCCAAATATTATAGAAACAGCAAAAAGATAATTATGGTGAACTCTGTCAAAACTTCAAAGAGACTGGAGACTGCCAAAATATCCAAAATTAAAAAAAATAATTAAAAATGGGCCTATCAGGCACACAGTATGTTTGCTCTGTCAGCATAATAAACCTCATCACAGATTTCAGTCGATTTGTCAAAGCTTCAGACAGAATCTTATTGTCCAAGTAGAGAAGGCTAACATGATGAGAAAAAATCTCCATCCTTTTCGCATCAAATTCACCACAGCGCAACTTTGAGGCAGCAGATTGTCCTTTATGCACTTTCAAAGACAGACTAAAGATCCCCTCCAAAATAAGATCATACAGTGTGCTTCTGTAAAATTCCACAGGTAGTCCATCAATGCCTGGGGCTTTTCCAATGTTTAGTTCATCAACTGCCTCCAAACTTTCTCCAGTGCCAGCTGTGCTCCAGGTCCCAGCTTCTTCTCTTCAGGAACGTGGGACAGAACCACGCGCAACCACCAGGTCTCCACTGCCTCATACACAGCCTCCACTGCGAACAAGTCCCCTTTTGGACTCTCCTGGCTTGTATGCCAGCTGGCCTCCTGCTGTCCTCAGACAGTACATCAGGTCCCTCTGTGCAGGTTTTTTTCAAAAGCATGAAGTACCGTGTACTAACAATGTACCAAAGCCCCATGCGTGTGTGTGTCTAACAAGTCCACTAACCTCTGTTGTGCTTAAAATGTTGAAACAGCGTGTTGTTGTAACTGGCTTTTAAGGCACTGCTAACTTCAAGTTGAATTTTTTGTATCCTGTTGATAGAACAATTTGAACTTCAGCAACATCTGACCATTGTCTAAGACACAGAAAAGCAAATTTTTTGCTGCATCTGTACATAAAACATCTTTAAAAATGAGAATCATGAAACAGTCCATTATTCTTCCAATAGGAAGAATGAATTCCTAGAGAAGTAATACCCATATTTAAATTAACTAAACTATGGTCAGAAAAACCTGAAGGATGAATAGCTGTCCAAAGAAACAAGTTTGAGGGAAAACAAACTACATAAAACCTTTCAAGCCTAGTTGAAGAAATCCTTCCAGGTCTGTTTTAGCACATGTACATTGTGTGTCATTAGTGTGAACTGACCCTCCACAGATCCACTAAATTAGAGGTGGACAAAGTCTGAACTGTCAGTGTAGCTCAGCCCATGTTTCTTCCCTGCTTCTCTCCTCCGAATCTCATACTGTAGTCTCTCTGTCATTTCTAGACCTCTCCTCCAAATGGGCAGCACACGCAATGCTAGCTTTTCACTATAGCACTTGTATGTCTGCCTCAACCTCAGCATTGTCTCTCCATCTCAGCTGTTTGCAATGTAGCATTGATATCCGCCCATAAAACATCTTATGAACTCTGAGGTTGTCAAAGCAATGTAGTCACTCCAAGTCATCCGAAAAGAGAAGGCATTTAAATGTATATCTGGATCATTTAATAACATATGTAATTGTCCTCTAAAAGATACAACATGTTTAGGAAAATGAGACTTAAACACGAATGGAATAATTCAGATATAGAGTAAGACATGATTTCAATGAATCGCTTTTTCAGAAATGGCAGCACATTTGAAATCTTTGGAACTACAAGAAGCAAAACAGAAACTAAACTCTTCTTGGACACCCCTCTGAACAAAATCTTCACTGCTCAAAAAAATACAACCACTGATTTCTTCATTCTAGAGGCCGGTTTGATGTTTTCTACATCCTACTGCTTTTCCCAGTTCACTAACATATTTCTCTACAGGAATGATAGCACCAACAATGATTTTGGAGCCGTATCCCCTCAACAGTCTGGCAAGAAACTTTTCTTTGGATCCCACCTTCAGCAGCCATAAACCATCAGAGGTCATTAACCAAAAGAATCACAAAACAAAATTCAAAATCTAAAGAGACATCTTCGAATACAATTTGGCCAATGAAACATATACGGTCAAAAAATGGAAAAAAAGAAAAAGGGAGGAAAAAAAACTTGAGATCTGGCATACAGACACACACTCTTGACAGGTACAGAGAGAGAAAGCAATAACTGATAGATGATTATATTATGAGGAAATACTTCTCAACTCCTTGCAGAATCACAGTGAAATTCAAAAGAGTAACAAGAAAATAGTCAATGGCTGATTTTAAATACTCTGACAATTACAGATTAGGTTTAAAAACAAAAATAAAAAAAAACATCCAGTCTCTCTTACCTGCTTGCTCCAAGCACTGAGCTGTGTCTTGATTTGCATCCTCCCTGCAAACAGAAGCCAAGCTCAATTGAAAAAAAAAAGAACCACAGCTTGCTTGCATCAAAGCTCCGGAAAATATGCTTCATGTTATGTGAGATGCAAAAGAGAATTTCTGGTTTAAGATGTTACCCTGGGTCCCTGACGGAGCAAAGCGCTCGTCGCATATGGGCTATTCCCTGCAAGAAAGAAGTCGGCTGGGCTTGTGAGTCACAGCTGCCAACGGTGTCTGTGGGAAAGGGTACTGTACACAGCACATAGTACTCCCGCACCTTCTGGTGATACAACCACGCCATTCCCCTGCACTGCCAGCGGGAGCCCTCAATGACAAAAAGAGAGGAAGAATATCCAGGGCTTGGGATGATCTTAGATCTGGGTCCATCACAGAGGTGGCTGGAGCCCCTGATCAGAGGAGGGAGGAGGTGACAGACTGATGTGGAGAGAGTAGCCAGCTTGCGCGATGGCACATCCCGGGAGTCTGAGGTGCACAGCTGCCGTTGACAGAGCGTTTGGTCCACCACGCAGCCCACTAAGAGCGTGGAAGACAGAGCAGCGCCACGGACGTGATGGAACAATGACCTTATATCTGTAGATAACGGGCAGGAGCTGGACAACCAAAGCCACGGGTCACCAAACGGAGAAGGAGCTATTGCTGTCCCACCAGTAACTCTGCCAGGCTGGAGACCTAAGCCACCAGTGCAGAGAGAGCCCCTCAGATTTCCAGGTCCCCTTGTGATGCTCCTCCTATCTGTGGAGAACTCTTGGCCAGCCCTAGAGTGTGGGTATGACAAGCCAGCACTGGGGGGTCAGTTTTCTCTGCTGCCGAGAGCATGATGTAGCAGTCTGAAGAAGAGGAACTCCTGTCAGGTCATATACCAGTACAAGCTAGGCATCATGGCAATGCTGACACACACAGATGTATGGAGTGCATGTGGGTAAGGTGTGCATAGGGTATGATGGGATATGTGGAGTGCACAGAGGTATTCATGAGAGACATGGATGTATGAGGTGCACAGAGGCACAAAGTGCATAGGAGACACGAAAACCATGAAGAGTGTGGGGAAAATCGATGTATGATGTGTTACGGGCACAGCCAGACCTATTTACAACCTCTTCAACTCTCACTTCACTGCTCAGTATTGAGCAGCCTGCTGTTCTCCTGAGCTCTTCTTCCTCCTGAGACCTTCAGCGAATAACCCCTTCTCCTGCTCCGCTTGCCTCACCGACTTTCGACTTTCGTCTAGCCCCTTCGGCTTTGTTCACTCTTGGTCTACGGAACTGACCTGCACAGGGTTCTTCCTGACGCTCCATAACATGATGGTAGATGGTAGATGTGGATGTGTGACGTGGCACGGAAATGAAATGCAGGGGTGTTGACACAAAGCTCCAGACAGAAGTTCGGGATTTTGTAGCACACAGACTGGGAAAGCTGACCTCTGGGAGCGTGTTTTCATTACAGCGGAGGACAGCGCTCAGTGGAGGAAACAACTGCCTCTATACACAGTGACCCCCCTTGCAGACGCAGCCTCTACTATTTCAAAACCGATCCACAGAAATAAGACAAAAAGAAACACTCCTCACCAGCCATCAGAGATAGCCAGCCGAGAAACTAAGTGCAGGAAGAAAACAACAGCAGAAGGTGGTGACTGAAGAAAGACCAATGCAAAATAAGAGACCTATGGCAGAGCTCTCAGAGGAGAGATGCTGAACTTTTGAAATTCAGAAGTCAATGTTTTACTTTTAACTAGGAGACAGAATTGTGGAGTTAATGTGACTCAAACAGATGTTAAGGTCCTGCTCCCAGAGGAAATACTAATTTGTTCTCGTTTTTGGGAAAACTTCCAGTCCAGGAAAGAAAGGGACCGAAGAGTTCAGAGCAGGAGAAAATGGCCTCTTACATGAAGAAGCAAAACAATCTTACATGAAGAAGCAGAAGTGGCTAACCGGTGGAATAGGGGGAGAGGGCCCACACTATACACTGCACTGCCTAAGGAGTACTATGCCATTTCCCACAGACATTTATGGTCTCTGATACACAAGGTTCGTTTCCATACAGGCAGTACTGGGTTTGTGTGGCTACGTTTTGGGAGGAAAGGGAACTGGAGAATAAGATTATTTTGCGTTACAAAGTCATTTGCTTTTTGTTTTTTGTGGTTTGGACCGCTTACTTACGTACGCCCAGAGATCAGCCACTGCCGAATGCTGTCTTGTTTATAGTCTCCTGTTAACAGAAACAGGCCCAAGTGTGAGAGGTGCAGAGGGATACAGAACGATTAAATGCATTTCATCCTAGTGCTCACGTTTAGTGCTTTCTCAGGAATCTCTGATTCTGACTGACAGAAAATATCTGCAGACAAACACATCTACATGTGCAGCAAAATATTTATCAGCACCCCATTAGCTCAGCAAAGACAAAACGTAAGGTGGTGTTTCTTCATCCTCGTCCACTGGACTCCACTGTCTGCTGTTTTTTTATTCCAGCTGAGCTTTCTATTACTGAATTCATTAATTTGACCAAAGACTTACTTCATTAAAGTGCGTTTACAGGCACTAAAAAGTGCGCTGAATCAAAGGTAGAAGCACAGATCATTGCTGGACAATGATTTTGCTAATCCACTTGATTGCTTCTGTACATGATGGAAGCTCCATCGCTGACAAGTGACACAGCGGCAAGCCTTGTTAAGTGATTTATCTGCTTTCTGCTCTGTCCCCTGTGTGTCTTATGAAAGGATATTCAACGCAGCAGTTATAGTGGTGAGCAAGCTGCGATCTGCTCTAAAATCAGAAAATGAGAACACGTTGCTTTGCGTACAAAAATGGTCACCGAAAAAGCCCAGATCACTCCTATACCATAAGGGCAGGTGTGTCTCTAAACTGGATTACCCATAAAAGGTACAAAAAGATAGCACTATCACTGAGCATCCCACAGTACATGTACTGTTCAGCTGCTACTTTACCAGGTTTGCTTTCGGTTAGTATTTGAGGAAGCTGCTGCTCATCCATCTCTGTCCATAGCCCCTTGGATGACATGAAGTTGGCTCGCCTTGCATTCTCAAAGTTGCTTCTACTGCACATCATTGTTCACCCTTCTAATATTTAATATTGCTCTGTAAAAGACATTAAAAACAGTCATTTACTAAAATCACAGCTTTCCTGCATAGTTCTGTATGCACATCTGTATGTTTTCTGCATTTTTTTCTAAATTGTGATGCATAATTTCAGGCAAATGCATGGGATAAAATTGTGAAGAGGCTAAGTATGCTCTCTTAAAAAAAAATATCCAGGTAAGACAGCTTCCTTCTTGATGATTTAACTTCTTGATTTTGAATTTTAATGGTGCTAATGACAACTACCACAAAGCGAGGTACATGTCCACAATTCCTCATTGCAATGGGATTCAGAAAGATGTGTTCTTATACTTTCCTGTGTTAGCAGATTTAATGGCATGCTTCAAAATACTTCAAAAGTATTTATCAGTCAACCTGAATGTGGCCTGGGCTAAATAATAATCCAGATGCTGTCTCTGAATGCCACCACTGACCATGGATAATGTCAAACTCCACTTTCAGATTATCACATTATTAAATATGTTGCAGACAATTTTTTTTGCTTCTTTATAAAAAAGATAGCTCTCACAAGCATGTGAATTAATGACAAACTGTTTTCACCCTATGAAAGTGAGGCCATGTCTAAAAACATTTTTCCAGCACACATTTTCTGTGCGCAATGTTACAATGGAGTAGATATCGTGCTGATAGGACCGAAACACATAAACAATTGTTTGAAAGGCAGATCAGCAAACCGTGCACTGCCACTGTGTTTAACACTCACTCAGTAAAGTTTGTATTTCAAAAAAAGTCTACCTGAGCAACCAGTGTTATGTTTAAGAACCCGCCTAAGGCATAATACTAGCCAGGCATTGTTGAGTTTGACTACACAGTCTGTGTAAAAACCAGTGACTGCACTCTGTTACTGGAGCGCTGAAGGGATTGAGGCATTCTATTTTAAAATACCAACCTAGAGCAAATGCAAATTCACTCTGATAAGTACAGTAGTTGTTCACTGCAATCACATGTTTTATGCGTGACACGGCATTAATTACTATAGCACATCACTACTGGCCCCATGATAGATAAGGAAATGTAACAACTAAATTAATTTCACAGGGTTTAAGCAAGGAAATATATGTGAGACATAATATTACCATACCAGTATCATTAATTATAAGGTGCAATTCAATAAATCCATCCATTCATTCATTTTCTAACTGCTTCTTGCAATTCAGGGTCTTGTGGAAGACAGAGCCTATTCCAGCAACTGGGATTATCACAAATTATAACAAATAATTAAACTTGATTAATGTACTGTACTAAAACTGTTTTAATGGCATAAAGCTATTTTCTCAGCCAAATGTAGATAACATTTTTGCCATTTTCTTAATTTAATAAGCATTATTGATTTTGGAATGTTTTGGAATGAGCTTATTTATACCATATATAGCCTGACTAGATTTAGATCCACAGCTTCAATGGATCCTGGTGACTAGATTCTAATAGAAAAACATATATACACAAGATCTAATGAGTTCAGAAGAAAAGTACAGATGTTTTTTATGAAGTGAAATTCTCACAGAACAGAAGTTCCCTGCTTAAAACCCACATTATCTCACAATTTTACAATTAAACTGATTGGAATTGAAAGTACTGCATTTGAACAATAAAAGTAGAAGAAGAAAAACACAATCATTATTTCCAAAGACTAGAGTTTCTTAAATTAGCAAAAATAAAATAATAAATTCCCTTGTGTGCTTTAAAAAACAAACTCATGGAATGATCAGAAGCTTAACTAGCATACTGAAAACAATATGTCTCCTCATCCTTTTCCTGTACATATATATTTTTAAAATTTGAGACATCTTCTACCAAACCACCATTAATGAGTAAATAAGGAACTAAAAAAATACTCAGTTTGTGCTTTCCTCTGCCTAATAAAAATCTTACCAAACTTTCCCAGTTGCTTCCAATTTAAAAATCTACATTTAGTAATGGAGTTAAAATGTTTCAATTATTTATGTTTTTCTTCCTTCCTATATTTTTCAAACCTTATAAAAATCCCAGTTCTCTACATGCTTTCTTACATATAAAAGAGATTTTGATCAGAAATGTCTGCTATTACATATTTTAATGGTAAATAGTGTTACTATTTACTTTGAATTTTGCTTTCTAAAAATACTACATTTCATAAACAGTTTCTTAAGTATCACAACTCAAGATTCATCGATTGCACTTACATATCTTACAACTGAAGTGCAAATAGTTCAACTAGTTGATAAATGATTATATCAGGGCTCAAGCTGTGTCACTTAAAAGTAATTATAGAAGCAGGCACATACACAAACTGCATAATATAATAAGACAGTAAAGCTCCATATAAAGTTGAACGTTTAAGTATAAAACATTCCCATACACCCATACATAAGGAAAAATAAAATATTGACTAATGCAAAGCATCTCCAAAAAGGAAAGGGAAACGTGAAAATACACCAGTTTACGTATTTACCTGTATTTAACACTGACAGATTAGTGAACACAGGACTATACCTCCTGCTATATCTATATTTACCCACCTTTTTAAGGGTGCACTACTTGTGCCATTCAATTCAATATTAAGAACATATTAGGTGCGTTATGCTGTACTGCTCATTAATTGTATGGTTTTAAAAGTAAAACTTAAATATAAAGTCACAGAAAAATAAAAGGATGTTATTTACCTATTGCGGTATAAATTCCTCAGTTAGAAGGCACATCCGGGGCACGAAAATGAATTGAAGCATTTTGACATTTTTGACCACTGCCCAACACGAGCTCTCGTGAACTACCCTACCGCACCGCCGTCATCGTCGTTTGTCCGGGCCACGCGGTGCGAACAGGAGCGCACGAATTCTCCTGCCTTTGAGCCAGTCCGCCCACTTGTCATGTGAGACGGACTGTACTGTAAATGTCTGTAACGAGATCCTGCCCAAGGCAGCCCGGAATGCAATAACAGGAAATCAAATGCTGAGTTGAGGCAAAACAGCGACGTGTTTATTGGAAGAAAGGAGGAAATGCGTTTAAGATATTCTTGAAATACATTTAATATGTAATGTGATTTATATCCGGACAGCAAATCGTGTTCCATACACGGATTTTCGCCCACCTTTTGAAGTGAGCAAAAGTTGGGGCATATTTCCGATTCACGGAAAATATTACAATGTTGAGATTAAATGGGAAATAAGAAGGCGAAAAAGTGCGTGCATACATTAAATGCTGGGTTTCGATTAAACAACATGGTGTTTTCGAAAACATGTATATTTTTATTAAATTATGTGTATCTTACCTTAACATGTTCAGGGTTCTTGTAAACGAGCGCAGAGAGCAGGGAACACTTCCTAGATGAGGTGGTGCTCTTCAAAGCATCTCTAGTTCCTATCTTTCTCCCCCACCACTTACTGTACAACTTTCCCGTATTTTGATAAAACTTATCTTGGTCTCATCTGCACATAATATTTTGTTCCAAAGCTCTCCTGGCACATTTTTGTACTTCTGACCAAATTCTGAAGCACAGTGGAGGTTATGACGTGGCTTGTGAATACGGTAAATTCCTGTCTCTGAAATCGGCTCATATTTATTAATGACATACTGTAACTAATGATGGCATCAGCCGAATCAATTCTAAAGCTTCCAGACCCAAACCATACAGCCAATGCTTCAATCCAATTGACTGTGTGGATTTTTCATGCTGAAGAAATGAATCCAGCCAGAACACTCCATAAACATGAACTCAAAGTAGCTGCAGCAAAGGCTTATCAAATGATAGCACGAAGGTTAACAGGCTGCAGACTACATTCAGTTGTTGTCTCAGATATGTTAACTTCAATGCATACAAACGTTTACTCTCTGAAATTGGGAGAAATTTAAAGAAAGTGAATGAGTCCATATACTGTACGTATGGTCACTTGATTTCGATGGGTTGAACACAAAGTATGTTTTTGTTCAAATGTGATCAAATGTATGTAATAAAAGACATAATACAACTTACGTTGCACTTGTTACTTATATTAATACAGTTTTCTGGGCTGTAAAGCAAAAATAACAGTTTTGACTTTGCTGGTTTTTTTGCTGTTCCAGTGTCTTTGGAGGACATTGTATATACAATAAGTGAAATGAGCAAGGACACATGCATGTTAAACCAGGGCTCTAGACAAACATCCCCACTGCCACTGGGAAAAATGGCAGTGTTTCCTCTAAATGTCTGAGAAATGCACTAGTTCAGCCGTTTGGAACTGCTGGTACAATCTGAGGATCAAAAATTAGGTTTATATGAGCAGGTTAGCTGGCGTTCTGGTAAATTGAGAAGATCTTACTTATCCATCTAATGGCTCACATCTGCAGATAAACAAAGTTGAGACACTTTTCAATTGCTACTACTGTTTTCTTTACAGAGAAGCAGGTTTTCGTTGAGTTTAAACACCAAACAAGGAGTTGTCACGTCAAAAAAAGTTGCATTTAATGCTGAAGTTGTGTATGACCTCTGCACTTGATGAAAATCAGCATTTTCAATTTAATGTAAGAATGCAATTCACACACACCCCTTAACCCATTTACATAATCATATATTTTATTTAAGACGAGAAAGATGCATGAAACATGTTATCTCAATATCAATGGTGTGATATTTTCAAGCCTGTCTCTCAATTTCTGTCCAATATTGTCTCAACATATCATAAAAAGATATGACATTTTCTCGGTTTTGCATTTTCAGGTGATAAAATCAAAATTCCTGCAGTTTAATTATAGCTGCACAATGTTTTTTTATGCCTGTATTAGAAGAAAAGTCCCGACATTAAGACATTTACATAGTGGTACTGGAAAGTCACACTTTATGCAAGTTTTTAAAGGGGGAGGAATCACTTTCTATCTCTTATTGGAAGCTAAACGTTTTCTGCAACCCACGCACAAAACAATTTGTAATTGTAATTTGCCTTTCTGTCATCAGTTGGTCTGTGCTTATGACTCTCTCAACACAATGCAAATTATCAGCTTCATTAACCTGACATAGTTTTTGCATGTGCCTTAATAAAGTGTATCACAAAGTATTTTGTTTTTACATCACACATGTAAATAGGCATAAACTCAGTAAAGGCATAACTCCTAGACCGATTCCCCATCTGCACATAATATTATTGTGACTGACAAACACTCTTTTAGTTGACATGTGCTAAATACACTTTCACATGCAGACTGTTGCTCACCGCTTAAAGTCATAATATGTTATAGTAATAGTCATACTAATACACTGAACATAAACTACAAAAGATGGAAATTCATTTAATCCAAAAGAGTTTAGATTTTCACATTTACCTCCACATTTGTCAGATGAAATTGAAAGTAAAGGATTATGTGGTCTTGATTTGTTCAATCTAAAGCAGGTATGCTGAGTGACTACCTTCAATTTCAGTAATACATTTTAGCATTGCTAATATTTATGAATACCAACGGATACATGTTTTAAAATCACCATTCTTCAGCCGATCAAAAGACCTGATTAAAGAAGTATCAGGATGAGTTTTGTGCCATACACTTTCAATACCATCTTTCTAGCAGTAGATGTCACTAAGACACCAAGGGAAGCCAATCCTCAGATCCATTTGAAAAATTGAATCACACACATGATGAAAAATGAAACAAAAACTTTCAAAGAAGACTGCTCTTCACAACAGTGGACATAGTGGCTTCTTTTTTAACAGATGTGGAACAGGAGATGACTGGGTATTTTGTGCTCTGTGATGGACTGAGATAAGATTATAGAGCTAGTTTATCCGATTTTATGAAGTACTTGGTTTCACAGTGTATACTAGCTGATCTTGAAATATGTAAATTACTGTATGTTACCATTGCTCTTATCTTACATTAAGACTGGGATAATCTGTTTTCATTAATCGTCCTGTTCA
This sequence comes from Lepisosteus oculatus, assembly GCF_040954835.1. Classification (NCBI taxonomy): domain Eukaryota; kingdom Metazoa; phylum Chordata; class Actinopteri; order Semionotiformes; family Lepisosteidae; genus Lepisosteus; species Lepisosteus oculatus. The sequence continues at coordinate 5,746,855 of NC_090701.1, read as the reverse complement.
AGAGATATATTTAGAGCTACTGTAAGTGTGTAGTGTATAGTTAATTCTAGTTTCACGTTTTCACTGGCAGCACAGTTGAATTTATTACCCAGTCACTATTCATTTACTACTCAGTCACAATGCAAACTATACTTCTGTTATTTAAACTATTTAAAATATTCAATGTATTATCTTCTCATTGTTGTCGCCATTGCAAATAATTACATACATTAAGTGTCAAAATGTTTATTATTAGATATTATTATTACTCCCAAATTATTCAATTTATTGACAATCAATGTGCATAATATATTTTGTCCTTCTAATGTTATGCCACAATATATACTTTTTTTTTTCAGAATAATGGAACCTTTCCCCCCATTTAAATACCAAATACCCAAATAAAACAGAAAGGGCAGAAAAGTAAAATTGTGTGTGCTGAACCAAGACACAATAAGATCTCCTATTACACATACAGTATAAACTGGTATTGTAAGTATTGTTTATCATTCTTCTATTATGTCTACCCAACTAAACTGCATTTGGAATATTGCTACATTAATAAGACAGACTATTCATTTAAAACCTTTCCGTTTTAAATGTATTTGTCATTTGAAAAAAAAATACTCTCATACAAATCAGTGTGTTTCGGAAAAAAGTAAAACAAAAAGCTTTTCAGGCATTGCACGTACTGTACATGCCTATCAAATAGCACGAACATAGCGGTATTACATGGTTTGTCTGAAATTATTTGCAACGATCTGTTCCGATCTACCAAGACCGCTGTTTGAAAAAAAAACTTATGTTTCATGCTTCACTCACCATCCATGTGGAGTTTCTCAATCTGCACCCTACACCATAACCCCCACCATCCCACTCCCCTAAAGCCTTTTCTACTCCCAAGGCAGATTCATTTGGGATGTAATGGAATTCTGTTTCTCATACTATACATTTCAACGTGGCAGGAACGTTTGAGCAGCCTGCGACTGATAATTTAATTATGCGACAGCTGTTATATTGTGCCCGCAACCAGGTTTTTCTTCACAGAAGTCTTGTATAATGTTACTCATCATAAACCAGCTTAGGAGACCAAATTGTGTGCGCAGCAAACAAATATGGTTGTAGGCAGAAAACTGTGGCATATTATGTCAAGCAAAGGGGGAACCTTAGAGAGTGAGCGTTCTCTCTCCCAGTGCAGGCGTCTGAGCCACTTGAACTAAAATTGAGTTAATATCAATTACCCCTGTTCTGCTGCACACTTGGAAGACTTTTGACTAGGACCCGGTCTGAATATTTTATTGGGATTATCATTTTAAACAGGCTTGAGCAGTGCTTTGAGATTAGCATGGAATAATTGATTATACACGTGCAATGGCCAAAAGACACCACTGGGTGGCAAACCTTTTCTTTTGCTCTTGAACACCAGGTCTGTCAAGCAAGGAGCTGTTATTGGACGCAGATTGAGATCTTGGTTATTCAGAGAAGGCCCATGATGGATGTCTTTCCATAATTAAGTTAGTCTGAACACTTCACATTACAACCACTGTCTTTGAAATGACAACAATCCGGTTACTGACAAATATACTGTTAAGCGCCTTCCCCCAGCACTGTGCAAAGCTTATGTCCCTGTAAATATGTTTCATGTCGGCTGCATATGAGTTTCTGGCAGCTCCTCTTTGTGCTTTGTATTATATCAGAGTGGAGTTATCTTTGTTTTGGAGTTGTTGTTTTGTTTTGTTTTTTATTTGGGGGAGAGTTTACATTTTATTTGATTAATTTATTTGGATGGCAATGTGATCCAAATTGACAGCGCATTTGAAAAAGTTAAGAGAACAGTTAGACATCGGAGGGTGAAAGTTTGAGCAAGGATCAAGGGTACGAGGTTCAACAGAAATGCCCTATCACTCTGGTTATTAGTCCAGAGTCCCAGCAATCACTCCACTCTGCTGCCTGTCTTCAGAGCACATCAATTCTTTAACAACAGCAAACTCACAAGCTTTATTTTTTTTACAGTTTGGACAAACACAATTCTTTGGATTCTACAGTACTTCTAGAAAATCATTTCTACATCTTCTGTGAAATAAAGTTATTGGATTGCTTCATGTTTTTTACTTTATACCCTTGACATGAATAAATAATGATGGACAAGCTATTAATGTGATCAAAAATATCTTTGACTTTAAGTGCTTGAATTGTCAGATAAATTTTCATTTAAAGTACAATTATACAGTATCATAGAGTGTATTTTAAAGCACTTTCTTGAAGCCTAAAATAACTATTTTTTAATTTATCCAAGCTACTTAATCTTCCCAAGATAAAGTTAACTAATACCAAGAGCTCTTATTTATGGAAAATACATACAGTATTTGTGTTTCTCTTTTTCTTCCTCATACAATGTCTTACAGGCTTTTGAAATCTAGAGATCGTTTCAGAACACCTGGAGCAAGGTTTACTTTAGACCAACTTTGAATATTACAATGAACTTCGGAGGTTAAAAACAAATCAAAACCGCCACATGACAAACATTTTGATAAACAGTTCTCACCGATACATGACACAGCTGCAGTAAATATGAATTGCAAATAAGAATTTAGTACTTATTATTTGATATTTACAGTATGATACACAAATAAGCATATATGATTAAATAATCCACACAGAAGCACGTGAAAATTAAATTAAAGGGAGGCACTTAAAGCTAAAAGAAAAAATATGTTCAGCCAAGCAAATTCAAGCTGCAATATAATCTCCCTGCCACACCTTTCACCAGAGCATTCAGAATTATTTTTCTAAAACTTGTCATCTTTTAAAATAACATTCCAAAACAATAGCTGCCTTGGTCAGAACAGCCCTGGCCTATCCCACTTTCTCACTCGATTAACTTCTTACTTCCTTGGGTGTAAAAAAGATATTCCTGTTGCTCTTGGAAACGCCAAGAGAGCATCTCAATAACAAAGGGCAATCTTGAGTCTGTCATTCCTTTTGATAAAAACGTATGATTTAATTACTTACTTTTTATGATTTATTGACTTTACTTTTTAGAGTAAACATCAAGAAACAAATGTATATCCTACAGTACATACCATATTGCTTCATCGAAAAGCTGTGAATTGATCTCACTGAGGGAGATCGCTCTTTGTAAACTATTTACAGTCCCTAAAATAGTCACACTCTCTAAACTTGCATCCAATCTCTCCTGTATCTTTAGAGAAGGAAGCAGCGGAAACACACTTCCCATCGTGCCATTTAATTGTCAAAGTACCTTTCCTTTTTTTTTTTTTCAAAAACCCAAGCTGTGTTTTAAATATGAGTTCCATTAAATAAGTAACAGCATCAGGTTAAAGTGTCACAGTTTGACTCCTTGCACAACTGTTACAGTACACGTATGCTTAGAAGAAGTAATGAGGTTGCAAGCAAACTGGAATGAGCATTCTACATTAAAACCCAGCAGGGCTTCATAGCACTGGCTTCCAACCCGCTGATAATTTTCCAGCTTCTAATACTTGCAGATGTCTTTTTGTTTGTCCTCACACCCGACGGAGGTACGTGTTGCCCTTTTACTTTACAGTAAGAGGAATCGCTAAACTTAAAGCCTACAGTCTCCATATCAGATTGTATCAACGTTGGATCTCCTTGTTTAAAATAATGTTTAGAAAAAATAATAATTCTGGTGGTGGGTGGGGGGGTGGTGTTTCCACAGTAAACAAAACGTGAAAGGGATATTTGTTTTTCAGATACAGTATTTTTCTGAAAAAGAAAATAAATCCTGGCAGCTCAGTGCTTACTCAAGACTCCTACTTCCTCAAGTCTCATTGTGATGAACACAGACAGAGCTGTACAAAGCAGTTCTTTTCCCTCTGTTAAACTCCAAAAGCTTGAATCCTTTTTTCATACAGTATAAGCATTTCAAAGCACTGATCTATAACATCCGTGACCATTGTTAACGCAGAAGAATACACAGCAGGCTGAGTGATCATGGTCTTTTAAAGCACAGATGCCATAAGATTTTGCCAGGTGCGTGTGTTTAGAATGATTTACTGGGCGATACGGTAGAAGCAAAACTTCAGCAGTAGACACCACCGTGGTTGTGACATCAAACAAAGCAAAGGCCTTCTCTACGGGCTTACAGAAACATGACAGCTGCAGAGATCTGCCCCAGTCGAGAGTTGCTGTACTGTACGTGCTGCTGTTGCCCTATGATCAAAATGAAAGGTTTGTACAGACATTACACAGCATATCCATGCTCATTAAAGGTGGTAGATAGATAAATGGCTGTCATTAGAGGACTAAACACAAGTATTTTGTGTTTTGGCTGCAGTTCTATGAACGTCTTAATAATATTCTTTGGATAAAATACTGTAACTACAGTATATACACTGGTTTTGTCAATATAAAAAAAAAAGATTCTAAACCATTCAATCAATAAAATAATTACCAGGGTTTGGTGTTGTCAGATTTAAATTGCATTTGTTCTATATTGAGCCTCTGATTCCAGCTTGACTAACAGGAAATAAACAGCAGCCACGTAGGCGAGAGGATTTTTTTACAAAAGCAGTTTTGTTTTTGCTTGCTTAAGTAGAACTGGGCCATAAGCCCACTATTTTCAGTCTTTATATTAAGACCATTAAGAATCTCATTTGCATTGCACACAGATTAAAGGCACATATGTTATGCTTGTTTCAGATCTGTACAGCATTGCTTTGAAAAGAATCTGAAGGCAGAACATGGCATTTTTCTCATTATTACAACAGCCTGTGAATGCAGCATGCTAGTTAGTAGGGTGGACAAATAAATCAGTGCAATGGTCTCCCAGTTTTAGATCATGACTAATACAGACTTAAATAATGTTGACCAGATGGACTACTCTGATCAAGCCAAAAAACACTTTAGCTTGTGGAAATGACTAACTCCGCTAAGAAGCAATTCTTAATGAGCTCATTTGGAAACTTATATTTTTGATTTGCATACTAGCTTTCAATGCTTTTAATCACACTGTAATTTTTAATTTATCGCAAGCTAAAATAATGTGTTGTTGTGGCAGTCTGCCCTAACAGCCACAACCTGATCCCAGAATTTGGTTATGAGAATAACACCACACAACACCTCCATGTTTCAATTTTAACCACTCTTTTCATTTCTTAGGCATTAAAATTGGAATATTCGGAGTTATTTCAAAAATTGCATTTCCAAAACATAAAACAGCTAAGGTAGTAACTGTAAATAAGTCTTACCATAATGTTTATTTTGAAAAGATAACAGATATACTGTAAACATGATGTTTGTAACAGAGAACATAAAAACAAAACAATAAACTGAAATTAAATAAACAATAAAAAACTGCTGTTATTATCAGTGGTAATATTTGTTGTACTTTTACAGTAGTTATAAAGCCATCAGTACTACAATTAGAGGTAGCAACATAATTATTGGGTTGGGAAAACACTGACTAATCTAATAATCAATTATTTGTAATCAAATAATCAGTTGTGTGCCATACAGAATCTATGCTACCTCTGAATCTGTATATCTTTTTTTAAGCTCCCGGAGTGATTAAAAAAAGAGGCATTTAAGAAGAAACACGTTATAATTAACAACGCAATCTAAAAAAAATTGTATTGCAATTCAAGAGTTCTAAAGGAGATACAACAATACACACAAAGAACAACTGAAAGGAATTCCATATGAACATTTTTTGTGACATGGCACTCCTTTCCATCAATGGAAAACTGTGAGTAAACACGGTGTGTTTGTAACCATTCCAGCAGCTCTGAATACTGGAGAGCAAGCTGTGTCATTTGCATTCCATTCCTTTTCACTCCTGGAGCTACTCCATTTTCATATGGATCATTAGTACTTGCTATTAGACTGCACGACTTCTATTAGTGCAAAAGGCTTTTAAATTATAAATTTATTAAAGGAATGCAGATGTCACCAGGGTACAATTGCTAGTGAGAGGGAAAAACTGGCAACTCGACAATGTTTTTATGAACATGTTTTGGAGCTTTTTTTTTTTTTTTTGGAGGGGAGGTCGATTTTATGTTCGTTTATGAACCAGGAGAGCTTCCAAAGCAATATTGCCATACTACACCACTGTACGACAGGGGGCCATTTCAGTTTAAACAATTAGGAGGATTTGGAAGAGGATTTAACGGGATACCATTGGAAATAATAAAATAATATTTGTAAGAGCAGCTGGGATCCTGATTTAGCACTTGTCTTTATCATTTGATGTGTAAAAGATAGTCACCTGAGTCCAATATTGGTCAGTTTCCTTGTAGTGACACCCCTTTAAAGATCAAGTATCAGTTGTTAATGTCACATTACTTTTGGAAATTGCAGGTGAAATCTACACAAATGACCTAGGGACTGAAATGTGTGCCTTATCACAGTACCAAGCTGCAAAAATATTTTAGGAAGATAACCTATAAAGTATATGTGTTGAACGTAACACAAGTACGAATAACTCTAGGAGGTATTGTTCTGTAAAGCCATCTGACTAACTTTATGTAATATTTTTAATCTTAATAATGTATTCAAAACCTAAAGGCATGGTCTGAAGTCTTTTAAAGGTGAGATAAAGTAAAGGTCAGCAAAACACAGGACTAAAACTGAATTTACTCTGTGTTTCTTAAGTGCATAATATAAGTATTAAATAACTTATACATTTGAATTGCACCTTTGGTAGCATTTACAGCCACTAGTCTTTCTGAATAGGTCTGCACAGGTCTATCAGCTTTACACCAACAAAGAAAAGCCACAATGTTTTGGCAGTTGAGCCTTCTTCAGGTGTATCTTTTGCATTGTTTTGTTCCTTTCTATTTTCACTGTGTGGAACTAGCCTCGATAGTTCTGCATCCACATGTTATTTTTTTCCCCAACGCTTCCTAATTCTGCACCACGGCATGTCTATCCAAACTGACTTTAGCCCCTTTGACTAGACAGTCTAGAACTCTAATTAAATAAAAACATTGACCCATCTGCAAACCATAAACTACATACCCTGTCACCAGCGCCAGGCTTGGCATGCCAGAAGCAGCTTGCTTCAGCTCAACAGAAATGTGCCGGTTTATAATTTGTGAGGAGCAGGTGGGTCAAGGTTGTGATCAAGTACGAATGTAAAACACAAAATGTCTGCACCTCTACAAAAGGAGTTATCAACAGCTGTATGATTTTGTTTGATCAGTTGAATATGTTGACTGTGGATGAAACAGGATAAACTTCACAAAAGAGATAGCTGCAGTAATTAAATACAGAAGGAAAAGTTGGCTTAATGACCCGCAAATCTGATAAGTGAGATTCTATACCAGCAGAGGAAGTGTTGACAGGTTTGGGTGTTTCATCGAAATTTTAGAAAACTGGCATCTTTCCATAGACAAATCAGAACATAACCCTGATACAATCACCTGGTGTTTCGTGGGGACTCCCAGGAAAGTGGATCTTCATTGAAGGTGACCTCTCTAATTAAATGAATCCTTAACTGAACTGACCAAATTTCTTATTTTAGACACTTTCTGAACCTTTTCTACACAAAGATTAGAGATCTCAAGTTCCTTATGAAAGTGCGTGTTAAAGCAAAAAAGCAACTTCTAACAGATTTAGGAACCTCAGACAATTAAAGAGGCAAATTACACTTATTAGGTCAATTAAGAGCACAATTGTTTAATTGAGTTCCAAGGTGGAAGAATTCTCTCTATTCTCTCTATTCTCTCTATTCTCTCTATTCTCTCTATTCTCTCTATTCTCTCTATTATTTGCCACTACCTAACCACCAACAACCTCTTAGGCTGAGGAGCCAGCTTAAATAGCTTCTAAGCCCCTCCCCCTGTGGAACAAACCATTTCTCTAATTCAAAGTGTTTTTTCCCCTTTCCATAAATAACACTTGAGAAGTAGGGTTAGGTTTGGCCTTCTGAGGCCACCATAGGTTGACTCACCCTGGAAAGACTGACACCAAACAAACAGCGAGTAACATCCATTTGGAGAGCGCTCTCCATTCACACCTTAATACTCACTCAAACGCATGTTTAAGTATATGAATGTATGAAATTTTTTTGTATGTGAAATTAATTAATAGCAGTTACTGGTCAAGCCCTGAACTTATATAGCAATTGCTCAATGGAAGGTGTATGAATGTTGTAATTTCTGAGCTATCTGTACCCTGTGACAGGCTCCTCTGTCAGTCCCCCTCTTAGAAAGTCTGGACTCATCCAGTACATTCCTTGTGCTTCAGACTGTTTTAAACTTTTAATTTAGTGGCACAAAAGCTCCACATCAAAACAAAGAGAAGAATGATTTCTAAACCAGTCTGTACACCTCAACCATTAAAGTCTTTCATTCTGTGCCTTGGTCCCCATGATATCATAGCATGAGTCACAAAGTCAATATCTTGTAGAGCTACCTCTGGTGTTGATTTTTGCAAGGCATTCCCACTACAACATTCAGAAGACATCACATTGGTGGGTTCTTGCTGCTCCAGCTGCACGTCTGAAGGTGATTATGGAAGTGTGTGACCTAGATCCATCTCCCGCTGGCATCTCCACTCATTCACATCCAGAATGCACCCTGTCTTTTGCTTTATGATTAGCATTGTAACATCTCATAGGTGCAGAGCGTGTAACCATCTAAAGGAGTGCTGTAAGAGCTTGTTGGGACAAACAGTACCAATCTGAAACATGTTTAGCACTTACTGATTGATCAAAGGATAATCATGGCATCAAGACATGAGAGATTTTAATGGAGCTAATCTATAGATATTTGACATATCTTCTTACTAAAAGCGTTCCAATGAATAAACTGGCTCTACACCCATTGTGCAGTAATGATTTATGCTCTGTACTTCTGACTGCCGCTGTACCCTTCAGCAAATCGCAGACTGCTCCCAAGAAAACAGCAGTAGAAACTGACACCAACATTTGTATGTGAAATGAAATAGCTTCTGTCCATCACTTTGGATTAAAACATCAACCCAATAAAGGCACTATTATTAAAAATAATGCAGTGCAAGTAATCTGTGACAGATTATGCTTGATCACTTCCTTTCCTGATCAGTTCTGATGTAACAGTATGAGTACAAGTGAATTTACATATTTCAGTTTTTATCAAAGTAAATTTTGTCAAGAAACATTTTTCCCTGCCTTGATATTTCCATCTTGCCCCACTGTATACTACATGTATACAGCACCCAGTCCAATGCATCAACATTAATCACAGGAGATATTACTGATTTTTATTTTTCACAGTATGCAAATCAATGCTGAGCCAACAATTGAATTGCTCCACTTGTAGTATGAAAATCTCTCCTGTCTTCAGTACCTCGTGAGCTGACTGAAAAAAGTGCAGTAGTAATCTCCATGGACAAGGGTTGTAGCAACATGACTACTAAATTGATATGTTGCATGTTTATCATCTCAATATATAAGATGCTTTATGCATCCAATTCTTTATATCTTGTATCAAAAAATACATTGGATATGGATAAGAATAATTTTGAAATAGCCCTTTCTGCATATTTTTACAATGATGTGACTACTGCTACACTGTCATTGTTAAGCTTCAATATTATAGTTTCAGAATGACCATAATTATCTCTTGTTAAGAAATGTTTTATAATTAGCCAGGGTTTGTGTTATTAAATTATCTAGATTTAGTATGTTTTAGTGGCTTCAGCAAAATCATAAGGTATTGCAAAGAAAGTCAAGTCAAGTCAATTCCTCTAGTCATACCTTGAACAGTGGGCGTACATTTCATTAGGAACTGAACACTGTGGAAGAACAGTTTCACTGTCTCATTAATTAGCAAAACACACTACTCTGAATTGTATTAATTCAATAATTGATGTAATAATAACTACTAATTAGGACTGATGGAAATGTGTAAAAAACAAATGAAAGGGAAGAAAGGTATTTGGCTGATCATTAAGCAAAATAATAACTTGAAAGAAACAAACATTAAATGATATGAAACTGAAAAAAATATTTAGCATCTATTAGATTTATTGTTCATAAAATTAGCTTTCCAGATGGATTTTTATGAAAGATGGCAAAGGCAAATGTTGAGTTTAATATTCTTGCTTTATTTCCATGCGTCACAGCCTGCAGTTATCTTATCCAGAAATCTTGACAGGTGTTCACCTGTCAGACTGAAAAAAGAATATGTAACACAGGTTGGTGGCCTTGAGACCTCAAAAGCATTTTACAAAGAAAAAAAATGACCCCCACGATGACTCAAATGTCCATTAAAAAAAACAGCTTTTATATTGCCAGCAGCCATATCAGCCTGCAACTCACAACTGAACAACCCACTGAAGCTAAGAGGGTGTGAGCCTGCTCAATACCTGGACAGGAGAACTCCTGGGAAAAACTGAGGTTACTGCTAGAAGAGGTGTTAGTGGGGCCAGCAGGGGGCGCTCACCCTGCGGTCCATGTGGGTCCTAATGCCCCAGTATAGTGACGGGGACACTATACTGTAAACAGGTGCCGTCCTTCAAATGAGATGTAAAACCGACTCTCCTGACCTGATCCTGAGAGTCTCCTGACTCTCTGTGATCATTAAAAATCCCAGGGCCTTTCTCGAAGAGTAGGGATGTAACCCCGGTGTCCTGGCCAAATTTCCCATTGGCCCTTACCAATCATGGCCTCCTAATAATCCCCATCTATGAACTGGCTTCATCACTCTGCTCTCCTCCCCACTGGGAGCTGATGTGTGGTGAGCGTTCTGGTGCACTATGGCTGCTGTTGCATCATCCAGGTGGGGCTGCACACTGGTGGTGGTGGAGGAGGGGAGTCCCCATTACCTGTAAAGAGCTTTGAGTGGAGTGTCCAGAAAAGTGCTATATAAGTGTAAGCAATTATTATTATAATTAAACAGTATTATTATTATTCAACAGTGTGGTAACAGAACATCTCTAACCACTCTGAATTAATGCAAGCCGAAGTTTCTGATTCTCATGAATACTTGCCTAACAAACTACTCTGTTCCAGTGTGCCGCCATTCTGCAGCAACAAGCCACTGAGCGGTGCCAACATGACTGGGATAGAAACCAACTAGTGATGAGGCAAGATTTCCTCATCTTGACTGAGCACTGCAGGGGGTGTTTGGCTGAGCAGCTGCCTCCCCAGAGTTGAGAGAAGCTGCCAACTTTACACCTCTGAGAACAGAACTCACCGCTGATCCTGCAGCAATTACTGACAGAAACAAGATGTAGGGCAGCACACAGCTCCTCTTGTACTCTTTCCTCAGAATGAAGTCTCCTTCAGGTGATTGTGGGAGCAGGGCATCCTGAAAGGTTCACAATTCTCAACAACAAAGTCCCCAGAAACACAAAGCAAAGCGAGAGTGTTGTTAAAAATAAGCTCTTAGAGATGATCTCATTCTTTAAAAGGCTCCCCTTCTCTTGAAATATTTTAAGTCATTATTGAATTGCATCTCACAAGAGTGTTACCGTCTTCCTTTGTCAATTGTATTTACAGAATGAATTCTAATTTCCTCAAACTTTCTCATGTCTTATGGGTGCTTTTCATGTATAACAGGACTTCATTTAGAAAAAAAATCTCATGTGAGCTTTTTGTTTTCAGTTGTAAACGCTAAATGAACCCAGCTCTAATTACAGACAATCTTTTTTTTTTTTTTTTTTTGCTGCTATGTGCTTGTCTTAAATACATTGAAAGTTATTGCTCCTTTATCACTGAGCAAGTTCAGTGTGGGCAGGGAGAGTTGATTAAAAAGGAAAGCCCCTGGATCTGGGGATCTTGAGGGATCTCTGAAACTGGTTTCTAACACCTGTCACCTGGCAACATCAAATAGTACTCCAGTCCTCCACATTCACAATTCAGCAACAGTAGAGAAAAGACCCGATCTTCCTTCTACTTTTCTGTGTTCTTTTCAGTGTTTATGTGACATTCCAATAAGAGATCTTATTACATAAAAAGGGACCGGAAAAAAAGACACATTTAATGAAAACCTCTTCGGTGAATCACTCCAACTTGACAGGCTGCCATCAGGGAAGACTGTGGAGGGGGGAATAGATTGAAATCATTATTAATAATTTATTTAGGTGATGTCTTTGTCCAAGGTAATGTACATTCAAACCAATTATTGAACTTTAAATATGTTTTAAAAAGTACAGATTGTAGGCCATAAATATAAAGTATTCAACAAATGAGATGAGACGTTTGAATCATCTAGGAGCTAGTAGCCGAACTACCTGCAGGAGATGGGCTGAATTGTCTTCTTTTGTCACCTTTGACAAAGATGACTAAAGTATGATACTGTAGAATATGTACCTCACAAAAATACAGAAAAATGAAAAGTACAAATTATTACAGATCTTACAGGACTCACAGGAAGCTGGCTTGCAGATGAAGGGTTTGGTTTTCAGGATTATAATGATCCTACCCCTACAGCCAGAGTATACCCCGTGGCCCAATTACCTGACCTTGATACTTCAAAGCATAGAGGTACATTTTAAAAAATACTGCTGCCAGTATTGGTAAACTCTGAGTAATGGCTGGTACTGAATGCCCAATATGAAGCACCATATAGCTTGGCAAGAGTACAGAATGTACAGTATGTCTGTTATTATAAGCAAGGTGGGATCTATTTAAAGTACTAGTATAGTTAACAGTAACATTTGAGCACAGTTTCACTGCTCAATATTGTTTTAGAAAACCCCTCCAAACACCGAGCCAACCTGCCCCCAGCACTTATCACAGTTGCAACACAATCATTATGCCACTTTTGTTCACAACCCAATGAGGTTATGGGAGTTCTTCTCAGCGAACAATAGTTCACAGCCAAGCACTGCCTGAAGTGAAGCCAGCGGGTCATCTGGCTGGCAATTTGACTGAATGTACAGTCCCTTGCATTTGTACCCATTTATATAAGTGTCTATTTTACTGAAGCAATCTGAGTGAAATACTCAATATTTTCATCCAAGCTAGTATTTGAACCCACAGCAGTGCTTGGGACATGCTAAGTGTGGGGCTGTTTTTCACATCATTCTCTAACAGTTTGACATGGACTACATTAGTTCAAGAGGGTAGCTGCGACAGCATGCGTAGGCTGCAAAGGAACAAGTAATGGGTTTATTCTATGCTGAAAGAGAACACAACGTTTCGGCTGTGAAGCCAAATGCCTGTAGGGGGTTCATTTTGGCATTCATTTGATTGCTTGATAAGAAATATATAATATACATTTAACATTTCAGAATCAACGATGAAACATTCAGAATGAACATTGAAATGTGAACCACAATTAAGCTGGAAATATGTGGAAGTGCATTGAAAAACCAAGAACATGAAGTATTATTTCACCCAAGGGGTTTGGGAGCACAGAACAGGCCACCCAACAGTTTTGCTGAGGCCAATACCCTGGTATCTACAGTAACTACCATAATGCCTGTGTAGAACTAATGGCTTCCTTGTTTGTAACCCTTCTCCTGATCTCAATGCTTCAACCTGGTGCCTGTACTCTAAAGGCAATGCTAAAAATACTACAGTATTTTTGATCAAGGCAAAAAAATGCCTTCTGGTATGAAAATCAACGTCCCCAAATGAGAATTTAGTTTTTTTTAAATACTTTAATAAAGTCCCACTAAAGAGTATTTCAAGCAACAGTGCCCACTGCATAACCATCTCCCTGCTGAAATGCAATCCACCAACAAATTTACATTATACATTTTTAAAAACATATAAATAATTCATGCTCCCATATTTTAATATCATTAGCACAACCATCGTCTTACACCTGGGTACCTATGTTACTGCGTTTTTATTTATTTTCTAATATTTTTGTGTGATAATTATCATGCGTTTCTGGAGGGAAAAAAGAAAACTGTGCTAAAATCATATGAATATTTCACACGACCATGTAGTAAATTGCTGAGGGTATATCACTTCACTGTTTTGTTTTAATTCACGTCGTTCAATTGTCTGTCATCGCCAACACTCTAAATATAGCATAATGAAAATTTAATATCATTTTGCCCCGCTATTTGTCATGGTTTAATTCAATTTCCCAGAACCTAGGTTCTGTGTTTATGCTCAGTCAACCTAGCAAACAGAGAGGTAGCTCTTTTTACTGGCCACATGCCATTTTAATTACACTGCATTGATGATGGATCCTAGTATTGACCTCAGCATTTCTTTATAAACCAGGAAAAAAGATGTACTGTATATAATAATACAGTTGGAACACTTTGCCCCTGTGTACTAAACGTGATCTCAGTGATGAGAAGCAAGAACAGCTGAAGGACATGGATGCATTTTATTGTTGTTTTTTATCGTCTCATTCTACTTGTGATGTGGGATTAAACCTGTGTGACTTTGAAAACTTTTTTTTTCTGTTCAGTTGTGTTGATTTTTAGGGGAAAAATATATTCTTTATGTCCGATAGCTGGGTAGCTATTAAAACATTTAAAGATTTAACTACATCAAAATTATAACACGGTACCTGGAAATTTCCACTCTTACAAGGAAAAATAAAATATTTATTTTCTCACCATGAAGTACAACAGCGAAAATGAATTATAAATATAGCAGAATTTACTGAGGCTACTATGAAAATTAACATCTAACATGTTATAGCAAAAAGTAAGAATCAACATTGATTCATTGGCAATTCAGACTCAATATCAAATAATTTGTGCACCTTCAGTTCAGAATCGCACCAAATTAGAGTCAACTAACATTTTACCCTTGAAATAACATTGACATTATTGCCTCAGTTTTTTAAAAAGAACTTTTTAATTGTGTACATCTCTTTAAAAGGTCATCTTCATAATACAGATTTTAATTAATTCAACTGCCAATATAAAAGATATTTTTTTACTTAAGGTCACAGTTTTATTTGCCTGAGAAAAGCATAAATTTATCATTGTGGCTCAGAAAGAAAGTGACATCATTCTTATGAGATGTTGAATGCCGAGCATGGAGACTGTTTTACTCCTGCAATTTTTGTACAAAGGTTTTGTGAAATTAATGTAATATAATATTTAAATTTATCTGCACAATACCTCAGCACAGAACCTAGGTACTGTAAATCAAACAAGGTATTTAACTGGAGGATTATAACATTAGTTATAATAGCACTATAGCAATATAATATTAGTTAAACCAGGACCACATTTCTCTGGAAATGAAGTATCACTGACTGAGGAAAAATTGCTTAAATGCATTTGAGAAACCTATATCTTACCTCATTCACAAGTCCGTCCTGTTTGCATTATGTTACATTGAGAATAATTAGCAGATGGCCAGACAAGAGCAATTTCAGAGGAAATTGTCTTCATCTCTCCACTGCTAATAAGGGGGTAGCAGTGATAATCGTGAATTGTTTCAAGGATGAAACAGAAACTACAGGTGTACCACTAGTGGTGGAATGCTAAGATAGCCTAAACTTTGAACTTCAAATAGAAATTTGAGTGAATCCCAATCTTGAAAGATATCTGTATGGCTTTCTACTTAAATGTGTCATAGGGCTTTAATGTAGGGAAAGGGAAATACCTGATAATGTCAGTTTCCTTCTCCTGATGTACCTTCAGTATTGCTCAAATAGAATGTTAGATACAATCCAGCTGAGCAGTATATCCCAATGCTGTAGAGTGGTCTAATGAAACCCATATGTGCTGTATCCCCAGGAGATGAAAATAAATGACCAGCCTGACCCCTTTTTGTAATATTCCATACAGCATTAGATAACATTTTACAAGGTTTAGTCTTCTCAGCAGCTGACTGTTTTTTTTAATTATGGAATGTTGTTATTTTTGTATATTGCTTCATAGTTAAATCTTGCGCCTTTAAATTTAAATTATTTATTAAAGAACAAAACCATACTGCCACTTTTCACTGACTACATCAGTTGGGAATTTTGATAAGTAAAATATTTAAACAGAGCAGTTGCTCCAAACTCACAGTCTAACTAACAGTATAACAGTGTACGTTCATACAATTACATTAATTTCTAGCATCTACATAACCTGGAGTGAATACATAACGAAATGTCCTGCAATGCTGAAATGACATTTGATGAAGACACAACTCACATTTGTGAAAAGGTAGTCTTTTAGTTCATTTATTTAGATCCCTTTATCCTCCTGAAATGCATGCATATGGGTAATTTAATTAAAAAGAACAGCACAGCTGCAGTTCCCAGCTTTCAGGGGGCAATAGCAGATCTACAGGACTAATCACTTTGACAAACAACATGCCTTGTCTAGTCCCAGGAATTTCTCACTATTATGGAATGTGCCTGATGACATAAGGACTTACATTACCTGCCCACTTTCACAGTACCTTGTACCTTATCCTGAGTTCCATTCCAGTCTTTAACATTATAAGCTACTGTGCATTTCTAAGAATGTATGGTATAGTGGCTGGCCTGCATTTCTGTCATTTGAGCTGCTGTCTGGCAACAGAAAAAAAGTGGTAGTTTCTAATGAGGGAGGTTTAATCTTATCCAGTTCCTGTACCTTTGTTCTGGTTCCTCAAAGTTATACGATACAAAATCAGTCAAATGTTCAATCAAATAGCTAATCTCATTTGCATTTCTAGTTTCATAGAACACCAAAACCTCTAGGGTAGACATCTTAGAAATTACCTAGACGGTTTGATGAATACACAGACTTTTTTTCAGACTGAATTATCTCATAACTACACTGTGACTTCCTCTTATTCATACGTGCTATACTAGTATGAAACAGATTGACAATAGTAAAGTGTTAGAGCAGAAGAGCTCTGTGTTTGTGTGCTTGTACTGGGGCCAACTTCACAGTGCTGAGTAGAACAGTAGCAGAAATAAGATAGGTATTTGTTGTCTAAAATTAACCATATGATCTAAAGCAAAAGTAATTTAGTAGGTCAACATCAATTGTTCTAACTTTTCAAACCACATTTTGCTATAACACTGTCCATGCTTGAAACACAAAATTTGCTTTTCGCTTTTTCAGTGCACGTTTGCCCGGCAACACGATTTACACTTCCTTTTCAGGAATCTATAGCTATTGAAATTATTTTTCTGATTGTTTTCAAATTTTATTTACAAAGAGCTAAATAAAATTGCAAGTATTCTGTTTTTATGGTTTACATAATTTATTATTATTATGTATTAATCCTCTTCAAAACATTGTATATGCAAATCAGATGCAATCTTAATTTTATAGTAAAAGCTGCAACTGCAGTCTTGGATTTAATGCCAGAATTAGGAATTAATGGTCTAGTCAAAAGCTTATGAAGGCACATTTTTACATTTTCAAGATTAGTTCATGACAAACAGTTATGTGCTATATTCCAGACACTTATCTGCAATTAAAGGGCTGCAACAAAAAATAAAATTACTGCTAATGATACTGGATGTAGCCAGTCAGTACTGTACCGTCTGTCTGCACTCCTCACAGGCAGTGGGCCTCCTTTTTAACTTGCACTGTTGTTACTAATGATATTAATCAAGACTTCCTAGGAATTTCATCATTCAGAATGTGAACTCTGCTTACAGAGATGTTGAAATGTAAATCTGCCTTGATGTGAAGGGCAGACTTTAATGTATGAGCCAGAATCAATGTATCAGTACATTATCAACACTGTACCTCAATCCATTCATTCACAGTGTGTTAATAAACTGCAAATCGTGTAGTTTGATTTACCGTCTTGTTTTGTTACTGAGTTTATCGAGATTTTTTCTTAAACAGGGCATTCTCACAAAAAAAGAGTATAAATTCATTTTGGCGTGAGCTAGCCCAGTAAGAAATGCGCTCGCTTAACTTTTTTCAGTATGGAGAGAGATCAGTGAGGAAATGTTCTGCTCAAAGTGTGAACATTCATGCCTTCATTTACAACATTGCATCACTCGCTTCTTTAAAAAAAAAGTTGATAATGTGCTAATTAAATTGCTTGCAGACACCTTGTCAATGGCATTTGTGGTAGATGTGAAAACCCTTTTACAATTATTCCTTCCTGCAGGGGAATCATCACTGGAAGCACCGTGATCGGATTGAAGTTATTTCTGAGCCTGTGTATTAAAATTTTATGTGGAGCGAAATGGGACGGGTCTCTTTCCCTTTCTCCTGCACAATGATTTATTACCTGAAAAGACCAGAGAACTAATTAGCAGAGTAATTAATTAATATAAATTTGCATATTTGCATTTGCAATTAGTGCAGTCAACTGATTAGTCTGAAATGGGAAGTTTGACTCATCAGATGTTAGTGTCTGCTGGACCGGAAAGCATGCTGCCAGATGAGGCAAGAAGGGGCAGGCTCTCAGCGCATGTGCACAACTTTTCTTTGTTTGACAAAGTGCAGCCGTCTCTATTGAGATCATTATTTCAACAAGGCTTAGCAAGGATTAGTGGGATAGAATCTTACCTTCAATAGATATATGCAAGCTTTACATGCATTTCTATGTACGGTATATATACAGTATTTCTTAGCCCCTCCATAAATGATCAAATATGTATTGACTGAGCCAGATGCCCCTGGCCTTCCCATCTACCTGCCAACACGCATATCTCTGGGTGTTTTTCACTGTGTTAGATCAATTGTACGGCTTAGTAGTTCCCTAATATTTTTTGTCAAAAACAATCCTGATCCTGATTAAAATGCTGGAAGCCTGTTGCACGATATTATTTTCCAACAACAAAAAGACTCTGCCCGCAAAGGAGTGGGGAGCACTTGTGAAGCAACCAGTGGTTAAAGCACAGGCAAGTAGTTTGCTCCCTTTATGGTTTGGTCGCTTGAAAGTGGAAAAAATAGTGTTCCTTAAAAAAAATGAAGTACCCATCAATACGCGGCCAACAGTTACAGCAGCATTTCAGAGCTGCGTGTGGATCAGAAAGTTTGGCATCATACAAAAACCATTGAATACACACACATTATTTAGCACATAATACTCCTCTAAACTAGCACCCCTGGGCAAACTACTGACTGCAATTGAAGACCATGTAAGACTACTGATAATTAAATGCAGATATGGGGGAACTCAATGCCAAATACCTTGTTTTTTATTTAGTCACCACTTTGTTTTGTATATACTGTATGAATTGAGACTTTTGTTACACAAATAGAAATAGCAGTCAAGTATACATGAATAAATAAATAGAAAATCCGTGAAGAGGTGTCATTCTTCAAAGGAGACCTTACATCAAATTATTAACTAGTTATTTATGATCCTATGGCACTGTTCCAAAGAATAGGGTGAAACCCCAGTGTCCTGTTTAAATACCACCCTAGTTTTGCACAGTCAGGACTCCCTTAATTTTAAATCCCTCAGATTTTATTTCAGAACTCATTTGGTGAAGTAGATCTCACTTCTCATGTGTAGTGGAGCTGTCGATGCACAATGGTTGCTGTGCTTCAGATCTTGAGTGGTGGATGATGTGAGTTCCATCCGATATGGGAAGCACTTCAGAATCGTTCAGGATGAAAAATAAAAAAATTCAAGGAATGACTGTTCTGTTTATTTTGCATGCTTGATGATGATTACTGTGGCTTTAGAAAACAGATGTCTACAGTAATATTTACAATAGACCGTCCCGATTGATGGGACTATCATTTCTTTCTCCAAAAAATAAAACTATTTTGTATGCCCACACATTTCAGAAATTAACATTTTATGTTCTTAATATTTGCATAAAATTTAACATTTTATTATTTTATAAAAACAATGCCATACTAATGACCACTAAAACACTAATGAAGGCTAAATACAAAATGTGAAAATTCAATACATTTCAGTTATTACTATTAAGTACATTGCTATTCTCCATGAAATCTAAGAGTTTTGTCATTTTCTATTGCCATCAAAGGGGATAATAAAACTACTTTCAAGGCCAAACAACCACTACTATGGACCTAGGATGCTCTCTGCATGGAGTTTGAATGTTTGCTTTGCTGTCTCTGCTGGGTTTTCTTTAGATAGTCCAAAGAAATACTGGCATGTTAATCGGGTTCCGGAAAAACTGGCCCTGGTGTGAGTGTGTGCGTGTTTGTGTCTGTGTGCCCTCCCTGTGATGTACCGTACTAGCATCCAATCCAGGGTGTATCCTGTCTTGAGCCTGTTCCTTGTCAGAACAGGCTCTGGGTCCTCCGCGACCCTGAATGATATATTATATTGATAGAAAATGGATGGGTGTAAATTCAGTACACTCTCTTATTCACGCATCCATTGCAGCAGGTATTTAAGCACAGTACAGTATAAATATTATGTGGTTAATCCCTGGAGTTTGAAATGCTTTCTGTATATTACATTCCTTTATTATGGCTTTATTACATTCCTTTATTATGGCTTTCATAAAACAACTAAATATTATTCCAAAACAGAAAGATCAATATCGTATCAACTGTATGAAGATATGTATTCAGAAAGAAATGATTTTTTTGTCATGAGTTATTGATATAAATGTGTTTGTCTTTTACACCCATATGAAGCTACTGCTCCATCTTATTTTATTTTTTTTCAAAACATCCAGGTTACAAAAAAAATTGCATGACACATCAGACATATTCTTCAGCAGTTCAGACATTTCCATAACTCTTACAGGGGTTGACATGAATTAGTCACAGTTTTTCAGATCATGCAAATTTTCATTAACACGAGAGACAGTAGGCATTGCTTCACTGCAGCATCAGTGGACCACTCCGCAATCTGATGACACTCTGCAAGCCTCTGGAAGTG
Organism: Lepisosteus oculatus; assembly: GCF_040954835.1. Classification (NCBI taxonomy): domain Eukaryota; kingdom Metazoa; phylum Chordata; class Actinopteri; order Semionotiformes; family Lepisosteidae; genus Lepisosteus; species Lepisosteus oculatus. The sequence goes on along the minus strand of NC_090701.1, from coordinate 5,726,214 downwards.
AGAAACTGCTGAGCTGCTAGAGAATGTGTTGTCCCCAACCTGGACTTTTTTTTCTGAGATCCCCAGACCAGTAAACCTTACGGGCTGTTGCCAGGTCTCCTGGAAGGAAGGCACCCGTGGGTCCCGTGGTTTGTCAGGGAGATGAATGGCTCTGACAGCAGGGGGTCAGAGCAGCATGTCTGCAGGGCTTCATTCACCCACTGCAGTACAGGAGTTACTGCCATGATGTCTTAAACAGTTGGATGTGTATATAATATCAAATACAATATTAAAAATAAAAAGGCGGTTGTAGTTCAGGTGGGGAGCTGCGTCAGCATGCGTAGGCTGCAAAGGAACAATTAATAGGTTTATTCCATGCTGAAAAAAAAATTCACACCTGAAGAAGGCTCCACGGCCGAAACGTTGTGTTCTCTTTCTTCTTTTTTTCAGCATGGAATAAACCTATTACTTGTTCCTTTAAAAATAAAAATATATATATTCATCAATAAAGCAATTCATTTATTCAATTAAGTGAATACTGGTCCTTCAGGGCAGGTGTAATTTATTAATGGTGTTTGACAAATTGCCAGCTTAAATAATCACAGCTCTGCTGCTCCAGATCTTAAGAAATAAATGCTTTCATGGTTACCTAAAAAACCTACTGGATTTGGACTTTGCTGTACCTGGGCTAGTGCTGTCCCGGTCAGGGAACTGGGATAATGCCTTGCTACCCAAGACCCTCTGTTTTGGAGAGGAGTAAACCAGATACTAAACAAGGAGTCTGGAATGTGTCAGTGTAGATCGCCAGATACTGTAGATCTTGAGTCAAAGAAAGAGAACACCGGACAGCCTACCTTGTTTCACAGGAACCAGTGAATGAGAATACACAGAGCACTAGGAAGCTGAAGGAAGGGAAAGGAAGTGGGCAGTGCATGGAGACTGGTCCACGCAGGGGAGTGTGGAGACAGCGCTATTCACGCAGGCACGGGACTCTTAAAGACGGGCACTTGGGGGCACTGCTGTGCACAGAAGATTTTGAGGGGTGCAGAGATACGGAGAGGGGTCATATGGCTCTACAGGTGCAGAGCAGCAGCTGATACAGACGCTGCTAGTAAAAGCAAGTAAGCGCCAATTTTGCAGCTTAGCGCTCAGCTGTATGACATCTCCCCTCTCTTGGTTCTTTTTGATGTTTCTTCTTTAAACCTGATTAAAAAAAATAGGAATAAAGGAAAAAGAGAGGAAGGAATAAAAGAGGGCAGTGCAAATAACAAGACTACACAGGCAAGAGTGGATAAAGAAGGCAAAACACAGATTAAATAAACGAAAAATGCCCTTGTCCTCACTGACAGTTCCAGAAAGCAGAAGGTCTTCTCTTATTTAAAGTAGCATTAGCTCTTAGTAACCTGATCAGATCTCAGAATCTGGGCCTAGCCAGTCCAACGAAGGTTACTGCTGCAATTTCTGTTAAAGGACGTCTAGGTGACACTCTTACCTCTGTTGTATGATTTCCAAACCATTTCGCCAGTGCAGAAGCCTGTGTTTAGGAGAGGCCATCCTTCAGATGAGACATGAAACTAAAGACTTGACTTCATTAAAGGTCCCATGGCAAAGCTAATTCCAAAGTTTTAGCAAAGTTCTCATGCCATAAGGAAAAACCCATCTGAAATGCTTTGGAGTGTGAGGTGCAGGGTTGTATCGCCAGATATTTATATGCAATTCTGTGTTGATTTGCTTTTTTTAGAAACTCTGAACCATGCAAAGCAGAAAGTGATGTTTCAAACTGTAGTACAAACAAAAATAAGTACCGGGTGGGAGCAGATGTTGAAACTGATCCGTTCCCAAGAACATTGCAGCTATAAGCTGTCAAAATGTAAAAGTACATAGTTTCAGTAAGAACCCCTGGTACAGGTACATTCGACTGTCAGTAGAGAGGCGCAGAGCGTGGATGAACCCTTTGAAGGGGTGAGTGTTGTCTTACCTGTCTTACCCATCTTTGTTAAGGAACAAAAGAGGAAGAGAAAGGGGCTATCTTCCTCGATGGGCCTGTTAGAGGCATAGGCGTACCTTGTCCCTTGCTCTGCAGGATGTGATACCTCACAGGTTTGTGGCTTATCTTTGAAACGAAAGGAAACTCATTATGAAGGGCATGTGTACATCTATAGTTTCTTTTATTACTGCAGAGTATCAATAAAATCCTCAGATGACTTTAAATTAAAATTTTCTGTCAGTGTTTGTACCAAATATTGCCACACAAGAAAAATAAAAAAAATGTTTATAGAGCAGCCTGGCACCCTTAAGTATAATGGTAAGATATTTTCATAACCTTGACACATAGTAGGTTGTTTGAACTGGCGTACCATAAAGGTAAAGCATATAACATTTTTTACACAGTATCCTTATTCGAGTGGGATTTATCTGCTTAAATAATTTAATTTTAAACATTTAAACATTTTTATTTTCATATAACCCAACACCACTGTTCAAAGAATTTATAATCATTTTACATCTTCTAGATAATCTGGAGAAACAATTAAAAAGGTAAACAAAATGTTACCATTCATAGATAAAAATGTAGAATTTAAATCGGGTGACGTCATGTTAAAATTGTATAACGCTAATAAGGCATCATTTAGAATGTTGAGAACAATTGTGCACACCATGAAAAGATCGTGCTGAAATGAGTCCAGTGAATAAAAAACAGACTTGAGGGAATACCCTACAGTGACAGGCTGAAGGAACTGAACCTTTTTAGTCTTGACCAGAAAAGGTGATGAGAGCACCTGACACAAGTACAATATTCAAAATCTCCAAGGGCAGGGACGGATTTTGGTGTTCATAGGCCCTAGGCACTTTCACTCCGAAATGCGCAAAAAGACAGGTAAATGTACTTTAAACTATTCTAATGCTAAACCACGTGATTAATGGAGTGAGTCAAGCGACCATCGCTTCAATACCTTTAGTTTCTAGAACAGCCGCTAGATAGTGTATGATTATTGATTTGGAGCAACTAGAGTTGATCACAAGCATGTTTCAATTCGTTTTTCGTCAGTCACTAGTGTTTCCCTCCTTCGTAGGCCCTAAAAAGTTCATAGGCCCAAGGCACTGTGCCTGCAGTGCCTGTTGGGAAATCCAGCACTCTTCAAGGGCACTGACAAACTCAGCTCAGCACACCTCTTAAGAACGAGCAGTAAAACACAAACCAGAGGATGCAAGTGGGAACTACATGAAAGTGCGTTTACAACCGAGAACAGCAAGCACATTTTCACCCAGAGGGCCGTGGGACTGTGGAACAAGCAGTCCCACCATGTTGTTGGCTGACTTCCTTCAAGAAATGGCTGGATGAGATCTTTGGATCAATTAGCTCCTAAATACCAAACAGGCCAAATGGGAGGAATGGCTTCCCCTGGTTTCTAACTGCTCATATGCTCTGTTATTGGTTTAATTACAGTGATCCTTAGAAAGACATTGTTTCTTTAACTCTCTGCTGTAGAGCCTTCTTACTCTGCAACGATCTCATGAATCATAAATTTTCAGCAGAGTAAATAATAATGCACAGTGTGCAAGTAAGTGTACATGTGTATGAGGTTTACACATAATGTGTTAAGCTGATTTTCGGTGAACATAAAATCAGTCAACGGTTACACCTCAGCTTAACCGAGGTATTTATAAGGCAGGTTCACCTTGCCTCAATTACAAACCCTTCATTAAGTACAACTGGCTGTGAAATGACACAGCCTCATCACACAGTATGAAACGGCTCTGCACCACCTACTACTCTCAAGGCTGACAAAGAAAAAGAAAGAAGTGACGTAAAATTCCTGAGGAGAAATAAGAGGTTCACAAAATACATTGCAAAAGAAACACCATGGGCTATTGCTCATCAATATGTGTTGTGATGTTTGTTGTGTTCATTTTGTAATTGCAAGTGCTATAAGCAGAGTGAAAATTAAAGGTCCAACAGAATGGATGTTAAGTAATGTTGCATGTTCTGTACAATCAAATAAAGGAAATACATCTTAAATACAGAAAATGAAACAGCTAATGAACTAAGACCTCATTGGAAGACATTTTCAAAGCTCACACGTAGAAAACACTCTTAAATTAAAAAAAGCTGAAAATCTAAAGCCATATACAACACAGAAAAATAGATCTCTTAAGTAGATTTCCAAAGAGACTTTGCCAGTATATTTACTGTATATCACTCATAAATGCTAATCATGAATATAGCTACCTCCTTGATATTAATTACACAAAGCAAAAATCTAAGCCACTACTTCTGTGAGAAACAGCAGTCAGTTCTCTGTTAATTAATTCATATAAACTGTTTTAATTCGTTAAAAGTTATATTCTCCTACTCCACCCAAGCCCTTGTCCAAAGTGCCCTGTTCAGGGAGACTGTTCTGCTAAATTGGCTAATTGCTTGGCATAGAGACTGTGGCCTGTGAAAATCTGAAAAAGAGGTTTATTTTCCCGACGAAAAAAAAAAATAAATCAATAAAGGGTCGTCGTCACTCCTGCCGTGGCCCAACCGAGACAATTATTAAGTTTGATCTGGGGCTTAAATGTTGGAAAAGCTCATATGGCTCTCTTTATAAAACGAAAACCTTGTCTCCTATTAGCGATCTCAGGAGATTCGCCTGGTGATGTTAGTATTAATCTTTCTTTAGTCTGATTTTTTGACGGTAAATTAAAGCTGCCTGGTGCCCAGTTATGGGGATGCCAGATGATCACTGTGGAATGGATGTCCCCTGAGACACGGCCACGTGACGGCCGCCGCCACGTGACGTCAGCGGCAGATGGCATGGGTACCAGCTCTGGAGGTTGGCATCGCTGTCATTTCTCAAAGAGAGAAAGAGGAAGAGAGAAAGAGGCAGAGATCAAGAAAAAGCCGACTGAGATTTCTGTTGCACAAAAAAAAAAATTGGAGGGGGGTGGTGTGTGATGGTGCTATAATTCAAAGGGAGCTGGAAAAAAAAATGAAAACTGAATGCTGAACCAAAATCAAGGTAAGAAAAAAGTCCTGTGGTTGTGAGGATTATTAACGCAAGTATTGTCATGCTTGATAAATATTGGTATTTAACAATGCGACACGTTCGCGTCGTAGCTGTGTCCTTGTCAGTTAGTTGTCAACTAATAATAATAATTGCTTTATCGTTCCATGTATCCGTACACTGTGAACGCACAGTACTTAGCTTAAATGCGCAAAGAAAAGTCTGACATTCTTTTAAATCGAGTCTAAAGGCGCTCAGAAAATTATCTGCATGCATCCTTCTTCGAGAACTCTAATTTTCATTTGATTGATTTTCAAGCAATGCGTGACAGAGTCTTCGGGAAACAGAGAGCTGTCAGCTGATCAGTGTGTTAAAACCTCAGAAAACACCTTAACAGCTACACAGCTACATCTGTCCGAACTGTAAAGAGACAGAAAACAGCAGTGTTGACTCTATGTTTTTATTGTATTTTTTATTCGAGGACAATGCTGACCTTACCTTTTGAAGAACCTGCCCTGATGGCCGATCCCCAGTTTGGCTCCAACTTTCCCCGAGAATGCGTGTCGGAGGCCAAGAGCCGGAAGAACGACACCTGCCTCCGGGACGAGAGACCGTCAACCCCGGAGCTCAAGAAGACCGACGAGGAAGAGTCGGAGAAGGACGAAGACGAGAGGGAGGAGGACCGCGACGAGAACGGGCTGCCACGGAGGAGAGGTCCGCGGAAAAAGAAGATGACCCAGCAGAGGGTCGAGAGGGTGAAAATGCGGCGGCAGGAGGCGAACGCGAGGGAGCGGAGCCGAATGCACGGTCTGAACGACGCCCTGGACAGCCTGCGGAAGGTAGTTCCCTGTTACTCCAAAACCCAGAAGCTGTCCAAAATAGAGACTCTGCGCCTGGCGAAGAACTACATCTGGGCTCTGTCGGAAATCCTCAGCGCTGGGAAAAGACCCGACCTGCTCGCCTTCGTGCAAACCCTGTGCAAAGGACTGTCGCAGCCAACCACTAATTTAGTGGCAGGGTGTCTGCAGCTCAATGCCAGAAATTTCCTCACAGATCACAACGGGGAGGCATCTCACTCTGGCAGGTCTCCATATGACAGCGTGTTCCCACCTTATCAGAGCCCCGAGCTTGGCACGCCCACGGGGCATGGTAGCGGTACAGTGGACAGCGCCAAGCCCTTTAGACCGTACGGCTACTGCAATACCTACGAGTCCTTTTATGAAAGCACTTCCCCCGAGTGTATAAGCCCACAATTTGAAGGTCCCCTAAGCCCTCCAATTAACTTTAATGGGATATTTTCCCTTAAGCACGAAGACACAGCTGAGTATGGTAAGAATTGCCACTATGGGATGCATTACTGCGCGGTGCCAGCGAGAAGTTCTCTTGGGCAGAATTCGATGTTTAGGGTGTCCTCCGACAGAAATTTCCCTTACGATTTACATCTGCGCAGCCAGTCCTATGCAATGCAGGACGAATTAAATGCGGCTTTCCATAATTAATGAGGTAAACTAAGTGGTGGTCATCCCCATTGCCAGCTAATTAACGGGAAAACAGATTTTACTGCTCGACACATCTATTATTTAAAATGTACACGGCATTCTGTTCTTCTTCAGTATTTGGGTATGGGGTGAATTCCAGATAATGATTGTTTCTGCTTTGAATGTTATTTTTTTTAATGTCAGGGAGTCAGTTTGTCTACCGATAGAGCATTTATCCACACCTGCAAACAGTCCACGACGCAGTTTATTCAAAACTGTTCCCAAACCGTTGTGGAAGTACTGTATAGTATTGTTTTACCATTATGAACATCTTTGTTCTGTGGGGAAATATATTGTATGTGTAGCTTTCGCTGAACTACATGATGTACTGTATGCACATGGATCCTACTTTTTCAATGTAATATCCTCACCAGAAAATTCGTTTATATATTTGAATTTGTTCGAAATCAAGACTTTGAGAAATTGTTAATGCGTCATTAACTTTAAAGCGTCTGTTTCGACTCAGTGCAGTTGTTAAGATTGTAAGACACATTCTTTCAAGTTAAGTGAATATGATTTACAGTACCTTGTAATTCGGAAACATCCAACGTAGTGTTACAAGCATTTTAGAAACAAGTGTCATTCTTCGCTTCTCATCTTTTTATCAAAATGTTGTATGAAGAACGGTTGATTACCAAGCAATAAAAGGAAATCTGAACTATGCAACAAAGAACACCCCTTTCGGAGCTGATTCTATTAAAACTGAATATTAATACAGTCTAAAATCCATTAAATACACGATCCTGTTCTTGTTTGAAGGTCGTACCAGAAACACAACCTCATTCCGTTACCAGTATTTTATAGCTCGGAATCTTAAGCAGTTGCTTTTTCTCTTTTGAAACAAATATTAATTTTATGATGAGGAGTCTAGGGTATATATCATTAAACCCAACGAAGCAGATGGTACTGGGGGCATTTTAAAACATGCATATACTGTAAGCTATATATATATAATTTTCCTGAAAACTGGATATGAATTTTACATGTGTACATTTTTTAGTGTATCATAACAAGACATTGTATATCGAGTGAAAACAGCCATGCGTTTTAAGGGTTTATGAAAGAAGTTCATAAAGGCAAGGCGGCAAGACGTTCTTTAAAATCTTAGTGGTATTAAAAATAAATGTTTCGTGGTACATAAATGCAGTTTGTAGCGCAGCTGAAATGAGATGTTTTTTGATCAAATATTTTATTACAGGTTATATGATGCTGAAGGAAAAATAAACGATATGTTCCAGCTAATATACTGTATCTGACGGTGCTATAAAAAGCTGCAAGTCTTCAGGAAAAAGGATAATATTTGTAAGATAAAAATAGGATTGTTACTGTATAGAACTGTACATGTATGTTTTCTTAAAGGGTAAACGTTCGCACATGCAGTGACGTCATTACTTTGAAATGATGGACATCTACGTGAAGTTTCATCGGTATCTTGACACGATTTTAGATGTGAAGCATTTCAGCTACTGAAGGTTATAGTTTACATGTAAATAATACAATTCGTTTACAATGTAAAGCTTCGTAGCAATTTCGATATGCAATATTAATGTGTTTATTATCCGTTATTCTTTTATTTTGGTCCTTACCATATTGTACCGTAAATGTATTCTTACGTTGGGGTCTTGTTTGTAGTCTGTTTAAAAAAAAAAATCCAAACCTATGTGTAAATCTTAGAAAATGAAACCTGTAAAATTTCGTCGATGGGACTCAAGACTGTACTAAGTGACTTATAATTTAATACGGTAATATTCCCTTGCCTTAATTTAAAAGGAACTATTTGGCACGTATACGTTATGCAATGGCATGGATGTTTTGAATTGTGGCTTTGTACAATATTTTATTTTTCTCATTGATCTCTTTTATGACAAACGTTTGGATGAGGAAAACAAATCGTAATGCACTAAACTTTTATCCTGCACATTTGTATCCAACAATTAAGTTGTTTTTGTATTGTAAAATAAATAAAAAATAAATAAAACTATCGTTTACGCTAAATGCTTTATTATTTTATTACATTTTCTTTTCACTCACACTGATCAATTTTACACCCCCTTTTTAGATTATTCAGTGAGGGTTTGGTAATTATCCTGTTTCTGTGGTGTTACGGTGACGTCTAAATAGCAAATATTATGAGAGAGTTTTTGTCATTGGAATTTAGTTTAGCTTAATCTTGCTTTTTTCCTCGTGAGCTTTGCTTCTGTCTCGCCTTGTTTTTAATTGCAAAGCGATATAAAATAACATTGAATTTGTCACCATAGCAATAGCCTAGTCATACTAGGCTGAAGTTTCCTACTGTAACTTCAGAAAGAGTGCGTAATCTTGCGTAATCTTGAGTGCGAAAAGTTTCAGAAATAGTTAAGAATTGATATCAAATATTCAGTTATTCAGACCGAATAACCACATTTTCAATAAAATAAAGGTGTAACTGGAATACTTATATATTTTAAGATCAGTATTTGAAAAACTGAAAAACTGATCAAATGTTACTGAACTGAAGTTGAAGTTTCAGTTGCTGTTTATTTGTCCCTTAAAAAGGTCTGAAATATCAGGCGGCTCAAATGCCGAGCACTCTGTCCCTAAAATGTTGGTTACTGGTGTGTTAAGATTTTATGTTGCTCAGTTTAGAGTAGAAGAAGATGAAGAAAGTGGAGGAAAGGCAGAAGACGAGAAAGAATAAAATAAAACTTTTGGCGTTAACTTTTGGCAATGTAGGGGAGAAAATAGTCTTCCAACTTTCTAACTTTCTAAGTTCTTAACCATAGGCGCGGACACACGATTTAGTACTAGGGGTGATTTATTAAACGGAAAGCAATATTTAATTGGAATTGAATAACATTACTATCGATTAAATATTTAGTGGAGAACTCTTATTAATCAGTATTTAAATCTAGTCGGACTAACAAAAGCGAAACTTTTTGGGTGGTAAGGACACAGGGTTGAGATTGCTGCAGCTGTTATTTAAATGTTTAAAGGGTTCTATGCATGTTTTCAACGTAGTTGCAGCAATCAAAGTACTGAAAAAATCTCTATTACATATTTAAATAAAGGTTAACCTATCAGAAACAGATACGGTTAATAATACTAATAGTAATAATACTTAAACTTTATTTTGGACTTGCACTGTATTTTCACTGCAATCATTAGTAATTTTATATTGTGGCAAGCTGTTGGAGTGTCACTCTCGCTAGGTAACGAGGAAAAGAGAGGATTGTGTTTATCTGCGCTTATATATATTTTTTTCAATTGAACAAAACTCCAACTTCATAGTTATGACGGTTACAAATAACAAAATATTAAAAGTAGGGTTAATATTAGAAATTAAATAAAGTAATATCCATTTGAAACATTTTATTTTGAGGTTATAAACGGAGTTTGGAAATAACGCATTCTCTTATAATACGCATTTACAGTATAGATTATGGAAGCATACAGTATATGAAGGGTGTCGGTAGGAATCAGTGAAAGGATTCTTTTTAACAAGGGTAGCAAAAGGCCAATGCTAGCTAAAAAAATAAAAATAAAATCAATATATTTTAAGAACTATATTAAATAGGGAAAGTAAAGCTGGGTTTGTCCACGCCTCGATGACACTAAAACTATAGCGGCGAGTAAGTGCAGTCGTTCCTAGAAGATTAAGAAGAGAATGGAAGCCCCAATATACAGTAACGTGAAAATTTTGACCCGTGAGGGAAGCTTTTGAATGTATTTTAAATTAATTGGAATAGCACAGAATGAATGGGATATGCTTTTGCAACTGTCGAATGCAAACAAAAGAAAGAGAAGAGATTTCTAAATTATCAGAAGAGTATTTTATGTATTTGTCTTTCTATTCTGGTTTCCTAATCTATCCTGCAGGATTTTTTTTGTTCATATTGATTTAAGCGAAAAATATTTTTATTTCATGTCCCCAATAGGATCTTTTTACAATAAAACGTGTGAATGTAACTTGTCGTCATACCCTTTTAAGTAATCCTACATAAAGCTTAGAGGACACGCCAACCAAATACTTAAAAATTAATAATTAAAATACACAATTTTCTACAAGGGTATTTGTACAACCAATAACCACGAACGACGCTATGTCGGATTAATAACGTAAACATAATGGTATTATATAGTCTTTATATGACTCACAAAGGAAGTGTCCAACTTTTTTGAGAGGAATATGCAAATGACCGTTTTTAAATGCCATATATTTATACAAATGCATGAGGCTTATACAGTGTATATAATATTTTAAGCATTCTATATAGAATATGAAGGTTTTAATTCCTGTCCTTTTCAAAAAGAATAATTTTGCTGATGATGTTGTCAGTTCAATCTGTTCAATTCTGTGTGTACAGCATAAGTAGAAATACAAGTAGCACCATTTCCATTTTAGACTGTAAGTACGAGGCTTGGTTTATGCAAATCCAGAAAGTGCACCATGAGTTATAGGGACGTAACATCTGAAAAAATCTGAAAAGCACAAACATCGTTGGGGGATTTTCAGCACCAAGAAGGGTCTGTGAAGACTTATAGAAGATGAATGTCACTGTGCAGTCTGAATAATGAAAGTTGGCTCTTCACAGGCAACAGTGGCAAGGAAATTGGATGTCATCCAGACAAACAGACTGTGGATCAGGCATATCTAGGACAGAGCCCAGCCTAATCCTGTGTGAATGTGCACTGTCATCTTGAAAAACTAACATGACAGCATGCAAATGCCACCAATGACAGGTGATAGCAGATACTGTCCGCACAGAGCTCAGTGACGTACCTAGTAACGGTTATATCAGTACTTTTACTTCCAGCTACGGTCATCAACAGCATCATCCTTGACCAGCAGCCTAGGCACATGATAACTTCATTGCTCTTCTCATTCGAAACTGCCAGTCCTGGCCTCAAGCACATTACATTATTTCATCTTGGAAGTCTTGCCTTGGGCTAGCCTTGCCTCTGCTGCATTGTCGCTTGCAAAGGTGTACAGGATCTCCAGTGTGCAGTGAGAATACCCTCCCAATTTTACCTCTGTCCGTACCGGTGTTAGTATCCCTGACCTCAGGATGCTGTAAGTATAAGATTTCTTGCGGTGGGATGTTTAATGAAAAATCTAACGTCGGAGATCAGTTTGAGGCAACCAATCACCTCATACTGCACCCATGTCTATTTTGGGCAATAGCTTGTGTTTTGTGCTGGTGTGCCACCTTCGACAATGATGTCCTAATTTGGATGGGAGGCATTGGACGGCCATCAGGCTCCTGCTGGAAGTGGCACTGATAGGCCACTAGGCGGCAGTGTTCTCTCTGGCCCAAAAACCAGGTGTTCCACAGCAGTAGCAAGCATAGTGTTCTGTTGGAGGCTCTGTTTATTGATTTAAAGCAGAGATTCCCACTATTTTTAGTTTATAGGTATTCTATTCAGATGAAGTATGTTTTTAACACTAGTGGCCTGCTAAATTTCAGGGTTTTGTGTTTTGGAATACAAATTTTGTCTTTATATATTAATTGGATAAGCAATTCCTAATTCTGATATCTTAAATAGTGCACAGTATGTTCCTAGCTCAAAAGGATTCATCCTAATATGTGTTCCCTAATATTAGCTCCTTTGAGACAGTTTGGAATGAATATGGGAGGACATTCAAAAACAGGTGTGCAGCCAACAAATATACTGTATGCTCTCATATGGTTATGAATGGGGAAAGATAGATGACAACACACTGATAAATGTGTGGAACAGAATGCCCAGAGAAGTTGTCATTGTGGTTTCTAACAAGCAATGTCTGACAAGGGTTATTAAAAAACCTAGTCATTCATGTTGATTGTTACTGTATGTGTCTGTATGTAGGCAATCCGGACATTCCTGTGTTTTTGCTGCAAATGTTTTTGACTACCAAAACATTAAAAAAAAATGCTGTTTTGTATGCACACTGTAAGGTTGAGTACATCTGTAAATTACATACTTCATTCTACAAGTTAATAAGGCTAAGACTTCTCTTCCAAATGCAACCTAATAATGATAGAGATGCACACTAACCACTTTTGTTATAATTCACTGTTTCCTTTCCTTCTCTGAAACAAGAAATTAATACCCTCGAATTTTAAAAGACATATTTTATATTGTTTGTTGTACTTATGCACTGGATTTATTAAACATTTAATCATCCAATTTCTATGATATGTGATTTAGAGCACGGCTGAACATATGTCCTCCTTTTCAGCAATAAAGCATTACACAGTAAGAGCTAACGAATGTGCAATAGCACTTTGGTGTTAAGTTAATAAATTTGACATAAAGCAATTTGCAAAAAAACAGCTTTTGACACCGCGTTATTACACAGATTGAAGCTATTTTTGTCACTGTAATCATGTACCAAAAAACTGGTGTGTCTGCAGTTTAGAGCTGAGCAGCTGTTACAAAATATCTGTTCTGTGTAGATTGAATGTACAAATTTCTTTAACATGTTTTAATCGGAACAGTGTTAGACTTCTGTTTGACAGTTCCAAAACGGAATAGGCGACATATGCAGAAACTATGGATTTTGGGAAAAAACCCAGCTTCCAATTCTCCATTCTTGCTCTCTGATGCCTGCCTTCAGTGTCTGGTGAAACACTGGAGAAAACTTCCTGAAACTGAGACACTGCCCAGACAGCAGCACATCTCATGAATTCAACCTGTTTCCTGACTGATTTCCTCCTACCGCATTTTTAATAGTTTATTGAAGATAAAGAGGGGGCAGTGAATTCCCAACGGGGGATAAACAATGCAGTTAATATGCATTTCAAAACTGTAGCCACTAAAGGGTTAACACAAACCCTGCACTACTCATTACGCTTACAGAAATGTGTGAAAGAGCATATGGTAGATTTGCAAGGGGGAGGTTAAAATAAAATCTTGGTGACTGTGAGTGGGTTTAGAAGTGTCCACATTTCTGACGCAATAGCTTCCAGCAGCAAAAGAGTTTTACTTTTCAGAAGCCGACAAATGTCTCCGCTTGTCTGTGACTGGCTTCTAGACCTGCATTGTTTTCCTGTTCTGTTTTGTTGTCTGTTTCAGAGGCTAGCAAAGCACGCCAGCAGTCGTGGGTAACAGGCACCTGAATACCACTGAGATGTCCCCCAAAATGAATTGCCTGTTAATAATAATGTAATGGTAATTAAATGTGAAAAATGTTATGCTCTTATGATGGTGATTTATTTGCGGCTCCAGCAGCACGTTCCTTGCACATCCATTGGAGCAAACACGAGCTCCCGTCAGCCTTCCCAAATTCTCACCGAGTCCTGGGTCACAGATGGTGTGGGATGTAAAATTTTCCCCATTAAATTCCTAATAATCATTTCTCAGGCAGAGTCAGGGAAGCTGAGGGATTTCTCATTTTAATTAGAAGGTTTAAGGAGCTAAGCCTGTTTGAAAACTCGGTCCTCTGAGACATGGGTGCAGGTGATCGACTGCCGAAGAATGACACCATATCAGAGGCCAACCCGTAATTTCCATATTAGATTGGTGTCAGCTTGGCAGCCATCCCATTCCATATAGAACCTCTCTATTTCTGGACTTGGCTCCCACTTTCATCTTTGTACGAGGGAAATTTGCTGAAAAGCAAAAGATGTCTTAGCGTTTCAGACCAGCTAATGCATTTCACAGATATGGGGAACCCATGTGTGCTCTGCTTGTGTGCTGTTTGGTACAGTACATGTCCACAGGATTTCGTATCAGCGCTATTTTTGTTGTTGTTATTTGTTATGGCAAACGGGGGATTCTTATAACATGTTATTTTATTTCTGGTGAAAAATAAAACCGCTTTTTTTTTTCATTGAATGTCAGTGAACGTCCCCCCCCCAAAAAATAAATGTAATAGTGGATAAAAAGAAATTCTCTAGTATCCTGGTCAATCACACAATTCTATCTGAACAGAATTTCAGATTCCATAAGCATAGAGGCCCCTGAATCACTTTCAAGTCACGCTGAATGGCCTGGACAGATAGAACAAGTGTTGGAATATATGATATCTTAAATGTGAATATTAATATTAAATATTAATGTGTATTGACATTATATATTCACGTATCTTCTGAATTAAGAGAATTAAGAAAATGACCTATAGTATCATTTTTCAACCAAGACCTTATGACATACATTGTTCATTCATTCAATCATATAGAAAAATATGTATTTTGGTGTGTTCCTAAGGATTTCGATCTTGTTGAAAAGAAAAGTCACTTTGTCACTTTGGTGAATACCAAAAAAGTACTGACATAATAATATTTTAAGACGGTGTTTCCATGAAATTCAAGGTTGAAGTGTTCTATCTTGTAATTCTTGTGGAGGTTTTTTTTTACTTTAAGAAGGCCATTATAGCTGCAGACTATTGTAAATGACCCAGGATTAAGCAACATTCACAACAAGCTATGTGAAATCCATATTCAAGAAAAAAGTTTCTTTGTTGTAAAGGAATACAAGTTTGAAAAACATATACAATAACAATCAAAAGAGCTTACCTTTCTGATCTGGCTGCTTGTACATAATCATGACAACACTGTCATGTTTCAATCTAGTAATGGAAGGAATTATGTATTAATTTTAAATTAACTTTGAAGCTGTCAATGTGGGAATATAATAATACTTATATAATAATAACAGCAACAACAATATTAATAATAATAAGTGTACTTGTATGCATTTTTGCGACTGTGTGTGCCCTTTAATGCACTGGTATCCCACCCAAGGTCTATTCTGCATTGTGCCCATTGTTTGCCAGGATAGGCTTCAGCTCCCTTCAGCTCTAGACCCTGTGTTGCCCCAAATGGTTAGAAAACAGGTGTAAGAATGCATACATCATTCTGAAATGAGAAACAACATGACTCGCAGTGTGATATGTGATTTCAGGATATCCGGGGAGGCAAGTAATGCCTCGTAAACAAACTCTATGGTTGGGTATACTACACAAAGAGTTTTCATTTGCTTGGTGGATTCCAGAAATAGTCAAATATTTTACTTTTAAGTGCAGTGTTCCTTAGCTCTTTAGTTTCCTTTCTTAACCTAAATCTCCAGTTCTGCTTTCCTAGTAGATTTCTGTCTTTAAAGGGAAGACCCAAAGCACAGTGTGAAAGATGGCTCCCGATCACAGTGGTGCTCTTTGTATCACAGGGGTTAAAAGACAGGCGTTCTATCTTACATTTGTGTGCTGCATTGGTCTCCTGATTCATACCTCCCACTCAAAGAGGAGTTCAGGTTTAGTGCTTTCCCACTGTACCACCAACCTCTCCAGGCCTGACTAAACTAAGTTGAACTGAGCAGTTAACAGACTATCCAGTGGATATACACTACTCAGAAGGTAGCAGAACAAGAACATAGAGGAAGAATATTAGAAGGGGGAAAAAAAGGGAAATAATGAAGGGAAACTTGAAAATGAATGATATAAGCAAATGTTTTTCAGCAAGTGTGGATTACAAAACATTAACATGGCAGTTAGCTATAATTCACATCAATATGAAATTTATAGACTGCAATTGGTGTCTTGCTTTTCTTTTAACTACTGGTAACATATGAAAGCAAAACTGTATCTATGTTTTTTTATAAAAAGCAATTTAAAAATATTATAATGCGCTAAGCTGTCTTCTAACTTCTTCTAAGACATGGAGAGCTACAGTAGCAGATGTTTCCCTATGATTCTATCCTTGACAGACATCTTGAATTTGCTGCATGGAAGATACAGTTCATATCTTCTGCTGAGCCTTTTCTTTTCTAGAACCAGGTTAATTTTAATTTCTCTTTCATGTAGCAGCCAGCCAAAGAATTTATAAATACCTTCTTACAGAGTGTCAGTGACATTGCAAACATTTGCCTCTTAAACAGCCGCAGTAAATAAATCCAAACATGTTCCATACTCCTGTTGTCCTGAGCGTCATCCTTTTTGCCACTGAACACAGTCTTGTAACAGTCTACAATGAGGCAACATAGTCCTCTTCCGAACTCACAGGTCAGGAATCTTCCCTATAGTCCTTCCACAGTCCCCCAGTGTCAGCACTATGATCTTCAGTTATCATTGTCTTAACTGACAGAGCTTAGACGTTAGCCTGTTGGAGTTCACAGTCACATGAACGCAAAGTGAATGTGAAAGTTCCTGAAAGTTAAGAGGATTTGCATGTTAGGTCAAGAGGACTATAACTGAAAGGAGTTACATTTCCCTGTTTGCAGGCTTTCAATAGTGTTGCACAGGCTCCAAACAGGATTTTGTTTGTTTTACTATTCAATAACTGAGAATATGACTGCCTTTCATCTTCGCTGATTAATATATCCCAAGACATCATAATCTGAACTGTATGTTAATGTCCAGATACAGTACGCAGCGTTCTGAGAAAAATCGATAGGATGAATACAAATCAAAGTTACCCTACAGGTCAGTTTTTGAAGACTTCAGTTCAGTTTGTAGTTTTACACCTGAACCTGGAAGCATTGTATGTAAATATTTTAGGCAGTCAGAGCAAAATTATCAGAGTTAGTGTTTCGATGTCATTCCTGGTGCACTGGTGCACAAAAAACAGCTTTAATAGTTCACAACTCTTTCAAAATAGATCATCCTTAATTTTTTTGTGCTTGCTATTACTTCTTAAAGCCTAAGCCTTTATTTGATCATAACATCAACCCTGCAGTCATTAGTTTTTTATGTTCATAACAAAATACAGATTTGTCTGATTTGTCAAAAAATGTTTTCAGTTTAAGTTCTCTAATGAAAGACTCGTGCAAAGCATTACTACAGCAACAGCATTATGATCAATTGGAAAATAATACATTTTAAGTCCAGCCAAATATTCATCTGTGCACCTCATTGTCACTGTTTGCGAGCTACTCTAAGCACAAGTTTGGCTTCTAAGAAAAAAAGTTAGAGCAGGCAGTCAATGAAGAAGCATTGACCCCATTCATCTGATAGATCATTAATGAAAAAGAAATAGCTAAAAATTAAGTATTTATGAACTATTCTCATTTGGACAAATTGCATGAAGTTTGTCTCTACATGACACCTAATCAGATTCTAATTTAACAGCCATTAGTGAAGAGCTTTTGTAGGAAACCCATTTGTAACCTTGGCTAGGACAAAAAAGTATGTAGACTGAAGTTAAAGAATAAAGCCAATGTACAGTACAGTACCTCAATATACTTGGATCTATATGTTTGTTGCATTCATATTAGTTCATACCATATATATTTTACTGATATTTGTTTAATCTGTGCACATCATTCCATTAATTAAAAATATTTCAAGGAATTCTTGAAGCAAGTAATAATTAAAAACTTTTATTTTTCATGAAATGCCATGGGCATTTTTAGATTTTTGTAGTTGACATTAATTTATAAATAGCATATTTATTAAAGTTTAAATGTACCTTTTTCATTTTGGGCTTAAAAATATTTATTTTTGTTATTTTGTGCCCATTTCATTGTTCCGCTTGTCAGTAGCAAAGAGCACAAATACATTTCAAAATGTAGTTTTAATTTTCCTTCACATGTTTTTATTAATTTACAGCTTTTTATTGATACCAATACATACGTTCAAAGGCTATTTTCCAGAAAATAATTGACTCTGCACCAAATGTCAGACATGATTTATGTGAGAATTAGTCATGTGTCAGTATAAACCCACCAGTCAACTAACCAGTCACTACACAATGGAAAAAGAAACTTCAACAGCAAAAATCATTCCCTGATTTATTAAAGAACACCCTTTAGGTGCTCAACATGCCAAGGTGTTCATTTGGAGACCAGGTTGAGCCCTGTGGCTAATAGTTTGAAGCCCAGGTTGAGCCCTGTAGCTCAGAGTCTGGAGCCCAGGTTGAACTGTGTAGTTCAGAGGTTAGAGCCCAGGTTGAGCCCTGTAGCTAATAGTTTGAAGCCCAGGTGGGCCCTGTTGTTCAGAGTTTGGAGCCCGACTTAGCCTTATTTTTCAGAGTTTGGAGCCCAGGTTGAACCTCGTTGTTCAGAGTTTGAAGCCCAGGCTGAGCCTTGCTGTTCAGAGTCTAAAGAGTAGTCCTATCTCATAGTTCTGAGTTCAGGGCACAGATTGAACCCTGTTGTTTAGACAGTCCCAGTTGAGGTCTGGGCTCTCAGCTGTCTGGCCGGGATTTCCAAAGTGCTGGTGTCCCAGCAACGCAACACTGGCAAGAACTACAGACGCAGCCATTCAAAGTGCGCGGTACAGACATGTACCGGAGTGAGTTGGCTACGGCGTC